>NC_137248.1:23128154-23768154 GCF_051294905.1 Botryllus schlosseri
GCAGTGGTGAGGACTGGGCAAGAAATATGACCTTATTTTCATTGAGCGATACAGGGCCAACGCCCAGAGCAATAACGTTTGGAAACCTCGGAACGAAAACATAAAAAACCATTACCTTTCACTTATCGACCCTCATTATTATTATCGGAGGTGACCGAACTAGTTTGCGCTGGTTCTCAATTGGAAGTAGAGTTCTACTCCAATCGCAAGTAGAAGGAACAATTTCCAAAATATGTCGAAACTCCTTTATCTTGAAGTAGAATGTGTGGGTATGAAAACTGCGCAGTATAGTAGGTAGT
This sequence comes from Botryllus schlosseri, assembly GCF_051294905.1. Classification (NCBI taxonomy): domain Eukaryota; kingdom Metazoa; phylum Chordata; class Ascidiacea; order Stolidobranchia; family Styelidae; genus Botryllus; species Botryllus schlosseri. Next base: position 23,128,454 of record NC_137248.1, read on the forward strand.
TGAAAGACAGTTTTTTTAGGGTTCGAATACTTTTTGAAGTTTTCGGCCGTATATCTACTTTACAAATTGTGGGGTATCTTCGCTACAATGCCGAATCACTAATGACATTAAATATAACTGCAATTGCCGAAATTATATTCGGTTCCGATGATAACATTTACGTTATGTTACGTTATTCATAAGTCCCACAAATTACTTTCTACTTCGCAAAATCGAATGTATAAAAAGAAAAGTATGTTCGCCGAAAAACTGTTCTTACTTGACTACTCCGAAATATAGAAGTAAAATACAACTCTGATCAAAATGAATGTTCGATTCGGATGCATGTTGTCGAATCGCTATTCTAAGCCCTAATTACAACTCCATAGGTACAAGGTACCTCCAAGATTTCAAATATGCAGGTTCTTATTTACTAAAACGTCCACTCATGATGAGAGGATTCCATTCGAAATTTTGGAAGTATAAATTTTTAACATAAATATATATTTTGCTGGCTGCCATGTTATTGATCATGCAAATCAGTATATTCTTTCTTCTTTTTAGCGACATGTATCATATATATCGAGTGTTCTTCTCCCGCAGAGATCGTATTTCACGCACATCTGCTTTTAACGGCTTCAACTTACGTCGCGTGTCGGATTCAAACCTTAAGATCGCTCGCGGGCCTGATCAGTCAAATAATTTCAAGTTATTACCGGAAAATCCGCGCCCGTGTTTTCAGATGAAAACTATGTATTAGCAAGACTGTAAACGGGATCGTAGATTACGATATATTACGGATCATAGGGGTTCTATTCTAGTAACATCTTTATTCGCAAACAATCGGATTAGCAAAAGTACGGTGATTGGCCGGTTGAATTCAGTTACAAACCGTTACAACAGTGCCTCTAACGACGATATAAGCATGCATATTTGTATGCAGTCTTTGTTTCGGTTGTAATCTAGGGTTAGCCCTTGATTGAGTAGCCCAGAGGTCTCAAACTCAAATGTGCTCTCGGGCCAGTTTTCCCGTTTTGACAACGCCGCGGGCCGCAGCATTTATAGGGGTATTCTATGTATTTCTAAGTAGGCCTTATTTCGTGGCAATGAATTCTCCCATTGACAGTGAGCCGATCCAGCAGACTGGCAGTAAACACACATCGTCAAAATGTGATTTACTCTTGTATCAATTTAGGCCTGGCCCGAAAAGAATCATGACATTTAGACCTATTTGAATAGAATTGTTGTTGTACTTAAATATATTACCTATAATATATGGACACCATACGGGTGGGAAAATGTATGATGCCATCATAAAAGCTATCGGTTTATAATTTTGCCGCTACTATGAATATTTTCATTTAACAGATTGATAAAACTGACTGATCTGATATCAAAACATTTTTAGGTTGAGCATTGTAATTCCAATCTAGGATTCGAGTATACTTCTGATAAGTAGGCCTCTCAGGGCCAAATATCTTCAAATAATATAAGTATGTTAATGAATGTGTGCTAGTGATTGTAATGTCGGAACGCCGAACGGCCCGTTGTTGTTACATCGTTGGAGCGTACCACTACCTTTAAGTGACCTTATATAATAACATGGTTCAGCGACCAAAAATGTATTACTGACAGATTGCAAATGGTTGCCATAACTACTTGTTTAGATAGCGAAATACCAAGCTGCGACCGTCTGATCTATTACTGTTCCCCTGATACGCGATTAGTTGTGTTGCGGCCATGGTTCTAACAAATTCAATTAATTGTATGACTATTTTATTCTCCATGGAGCCTGCATGTAACGGTTTAGCATTGGCTGCTTCCCTTCTGAGAAGAATTACTCTTCGGAATTGGGTGTCAATGTCAGTCACCTGGTTCCTAATGATGACTAGAGTGAAACCTTATTACTGCTGTCGGATGGTTATAATGCGACCTATAAACTTAACTCAACATGTGATGTGTCGAAGGATTATTTAATGAAAGTATTTCTTTCTAAAAACCTACAAATTTGTTAGAAAACGTGCTGGATAATACAAGTATATATCCAATCTGCTCAGAATTGCAGCCCGGGCGGTATGTTTGACATCCCTGACGTAAACAATCTTGTAGGAGTCATCTACACATTTCATTCACCAAATCAAAAAAGTATAAGCTAATACATTGTCATTCAAGGCTAATATTCGTCGTCATATGAAACATATAAATGAGTCATATCTCACCTAACACCTTGCGTGAATATAAGCAGTGATTCAGCAAACACGTCGGAGTTGCAAAAGCGTACAGGACTTGTCGTGCCATTTACGATGCGCTTTGGACTTGAGACGACGACGGATTGTGGCAGCTGTGTGATGAAACGAAATTATGCTGTTTGATTCGATACGAAGATATTGACTTGACAAAATGTCTATTCTCGTCGCCTTTTGATTACGTGCTAGTCCTTAACAAGGTAATACTAGGACTCACCTAATGAATATGGTCCGGCGCGTGACCCATCGAGATACAATATACTACCTTAAGTCACGCTGTCTTATGAGATACCTAACTGCAGATGTAGCGACTGGCACTATTACGTTTATTCACGTACCGTTATCGAATATATACCACCAAGGTCGATTATCGAAAGAGTTGTTGGAATGCAATGTCAAGCTATTGGAGCCCGTGTGGTAAGGATATGTATGTTAAATCCATATTCAAACTCCTACATATCAAGACTGCGAAACATTTCTTATATTTTATATGGTAACAGATCATAACATGGCCGAGTCTTTCATGAGATAGAATGATGATGAGTGATGGGAATTATTGGAAATAAGACTTACTACTCCCGCTTTTTCGAGTAAACAAGGCATGCGTGTGCTCGTGTGAAGTCCAACGTTCTGCTTACGATAACCACGCGGTTCGAATGAGAACTTCAATATGAAATCGAATAATATATTCATTTTAAAACTATCGTCAGCAATTAGTATGGAATTAAAAAGAACATTGTACATCACCAATCCTATCACCAAATATGATGTCACCGACATGAACATCAACTAATCGTAGCGAACATATGGCTTTAGCTCAATCTACTATATTTTGATTATGAACGACCTCCTTTGGTTGGCATATTTTAACAAGGTTATTCGCAATTCTCTACTAGTTGTTGACGATTGATTATCCCTAACGAGTGTGAGACGAGGATATTCGGGTTTACAGCAACATGAATAACCTATTGAGGTGAATGTAAAGTAATTGTAAGAAAATCAGTCTATGTTTATGCCTACAGCATGTGAAAACAACAGAAAAACTTTGTCATGGACAATATAGAATCGTATGAATTTTATTTACGAGCAAAGTCAAATATGTCAAAAACGCTGCATTTATACCTAGTCACTAGAGCAGCGGTTTTAAAACTTTGAAAGACACGTCCCCTTTATGATAGTGAAAAGTTTCGCGCCCCATTATCGTTATATCACAAAATATTAAAAAGAGGTACAGAATGCTATCAACCCAAACGGTTATAGTTTGATGGCATGGTAGGTTGCGGATTATCCTTGATTCGGGGATTAGCAACGAAAAACTCAAATAGCTCCGATTCTACTGGTTGGAATTGAGTCAAATTTGTTTTGCATCGTATTTAAAGACAAACCAACAATTTCATGGGGTTGACAGAAAAATTTTATTTTTCCTGAAAAATAAAAAATTTCGATTCAAGATTGCACGGCCTTTACCGGTTGGAATTGAGTCAAATTTGGTGTGCATCGTTTTCTTAGACAACCTGATAATTTAGACATGAAGCGAGTGAGATTTGAAAAAAAAATTATTTTTTAACAACCCGACCGTTGATCAGAGAGTTCTCGGATATGAAATGCGGACTGCACTCAGAGCAATAACTTGGAAACAGAGATGAATCGCGAAGAAAATTTCAGTTGACTGCGCTTTAGTTATTTATTTATTTAGCATTAGTTATTTATTTGAATAATTTTTTATATAAATTCGTTCAACGCGATCCACAAATTATAGTTTGAATAATTTAGGTCTAAACTTTGTACAATGTACGTTTGCTGTTACAAATTAACGTGGGACCTTGACTATTTTTATGGTTATCGAATGCAGATTATAGACCTGCAAAAATAAATATATAGTGACTATCTGCGACAGTGGTTAGGATTGAGTGCCATTGCGGACCTCGCAGTCCTGTAAAGTTTACTTCCCGAATACGTAATACTAAATAGTGTTTTGTGCGGTCGGAGTGCGTTCTTTCCCTCTTCCAGGCACACCGTGATATGATGTCAGCTTTCGATAATCACGTCTTAACTCTTAACTCTTAATACGCGCCTCCTTAAATGAAGTATGACGTACATACGCAAACCCAAACATCGCGCATCTTAGAATGTGACTAGCGACCAACGATAAAGCAACCAACGAGTGTATTTCTGGTTTCTATTAAGCTCATATCTCATTCACTTTATATCTACAAAGTGGGTCAATGTGCCCGTGTTCTTGATTTCCATATAGTACATTACCTGAGTCATATAGTACATTGCAATCCTTGAATCGTTTGGCATCGAAATACAGTACTATACAATGCAACTAACTTGACGGGATCAGTGCCAATTACTGCGGTATAGCGCAGCTGCATTTCATTTAATATGCAACATAACAGTAGGCCTATATTTCAATTATCTGTTTGCTTTTACAAGTGACCATTTTACGAAAAATTGATTTTCCGCTAAATTCTGCCAAAAGTGACCCAATTAATCGGATTCGGCTGTATTGCAATCTTGAACGTAACTCAGGATTGAATTTGTTGCCAAGCAATTACAAGTGAGTGGAAGTTTTCAAACTTACCAGTACGCACAGGTCGGTGCTTAAATTTTACCTCGTATTGAATAATTCTGAATTGCTTGTAATTCGATATCGTTGAGTGATATGTGAAGGCGAAGAGCCGATAAGTAACCGTACCTAGCGCAGACTATCAAATGTTAAGAGGTGAGACTATTACCTGCATATCTTGATATGATGGACGATTAACATGATATTAATGCCTGATGGTACTGGTACATGAATGGAAATGAAATCCCGGCAACCTACCTCCGGGCACGTCAAGCTATGCGCAGTGCATTTTAGAGTTGTTGGAGCTTCATAATACGAATGGAATGACAGCAGAAAGAGTGAAGTTACACCTATTATTCCTGTCGGTCGTGCTAGCTGTATGTTATTCGAAAGGATTGGTAAGTATATATAGCTTCTAGATCAAGATTTAAATCACGCTTCTTTGAAAGCTTTCTTCAGAGGTATAGCCATCAGACTAGTTTGGACAATTGTCTTATTATTGTCTTATTATTGATGGAGTTAAGTATTTGTTGGCATCAGGGCTGCGGAGTCGGTAAATTGCATCACCGACCCCTACTCCGACTCCGACTCCACACATTTTCAATGGACCGACTCCGACTCTTACTACTGAGTCTTTAAACGTACAGACTCCGACTCCGACTCCAACCCGGACTCCAACGGTATTAGCAATTTACTTCGAAAATTATATGCCACAGGGACGTTTAATGATTAACGATGGCATGCAAATATGTTTTGGCACAGCTCGAATTATTCACTATGCATGAAAGATTGCCTTTTAAAATATCCTTCATTTTTCATATTTAATCAGTTTTTATAACATGGACTCTATAATAACCTCATATGTATGAATCATTCAAACACGACATATATCCCATCCTGTATAATTAAAATGTAGATAAAACAATCGAGGTTTTGTTCTTGTGTATGAGTCAGAAACTAATACAGAGATGCATCTTACTAATTTTCTCATTACACATTGTACTGAATACTGATTAGAAGCGCACACACTCTCACACTACCAATGTACATTGGTGGAAATTTGGGAAGTAGTCAAATAGCACATTTCTAGTCTACATGCACTTAGTAAAGTATTCGAGGACTACGGCTTGCGTTCTTTTTCTTAATCATTTGTTCGATCCAAGCAAGTAAGCTACACTACAAATATTTTTAAGGGGAAGAAGTGGGAAGAACCGTTTGGTTACATTTGCATCAATTTTACAACTAGACGATATGCATTATAATATAATGAATGCATTCGATCAATAAATATATTACTTGCACATATTGGGGGTCACCCCTGTATGGCAATTAGCAATGGGCTCATTTGGCGACGAAAGGAATATTTGGCATTTTAGACATAGCAATATCGACGGTTTCGGTCAACAAGCCTCAGTCATTTTGTGCAAATGTTTCATCGCCGACGATTTCGCTTCAAGCGCACAAGCGAAGTCGCACGTTGGACGACACGTTATCTCCTAATTGAGAGTATAGTTGGACTCAATTCTTGTAAATTACGCGTATTTATTAGGGATGGTGTGAACCTCTGAAAGGTTCAGGTTCGTGTGAACGCGAACCTTTTTGAAAGGTTCTGTGTGAACACGAACGTGAACCTCGTGACGTCACGTGACGTCATATTGCTAATTTCTAGGGATGGTGTGAACCTCTGAAAGGTTCAGGTTCGTGTGAACGCGAACCTTTTTGAAAGGTTCTGTGTGAACACGAACGTGAACCTCGTGACGTCACGTGACGTCATTTTGCTAATTTCATCTATATCTTTCAATGAAGCGATAACCTATATTAATGTACACGATACCTAGCGACGACTCGGGCCACATAAGGCAACAATGCTGAAGTACATATTGGTGTTTTAAACGCCGCTAAATGTATCAACTGAGGCAATCAAAGGATATAATACTCCCATAAAATCAATATCTTCCGTCGCTTTGCCAACAATTTCGACCATAACTTACGAAGAAATATAAGCCTACGCCTTGAAGGTCTACACCAGACCGGACAATGTATTCGGCGTCTGGGTATTGCTACCTTGATATTGAGCAGAGTGTACAACGGGTTTCTATACTTGCTACAGTTATTACCCTATTAACAAGTTCTACAACAGTAACCAACACCTCAATCGCATGGATTTGGTTTTAATGATACAGTAAAGATATGAATTCAAGATGGACCCCGTACGCCTGCTAGATTTTTTGCATCAGATAACGATATCAATTTCATTGATTGGTTGAATAAGCATCATTCGCTGACCACGTATTCGGCTCGTGATGTTGTGTGATTGCGGCTCAAGCTCACAGCAGAGTGTCACTAAATATCCACAAACGTAGAGCTGGATATTTCGAGCAAACTTTTGTAACAAAGCAAGTAAAACTTTTGAGATTGTCAAGGTGCATGTTCGTTTAGTGTTGATTTTTAATGCTGCTAGCGCCATACATATACTGGCCCGCAGTTGAAATATAATACATTTGAACCAAAGATGGTACAATGAAGTGAAAATTGTAATCTATGAAAGAGGTTCACAGTGCAGAACCTACCGAGGTTCTGTTGTGAACGCGAACCTCTAAATTTCCGAGGTTCACACACAGAACACGAACGTGAACCTCGCGTTCACACCATCCCTACTAATTTCTACCCTATCCTTCAATGAAATGATATCCCACATTAATGTACACGATACCTAGCGATGACTCGGGCAACATAATGTCACAATGCTGAAGTATATATTGACGTTTCAAACGTCGCCAAATGTTTCAACTGAGGCAATCAAATGATATAATAATCCCATAAAATCAATATCTTTTGTCGCTTTGCCAACAATTTCGACGAGGACTTACCTCGGAATATAAGGAAAAGAAAGGACGTAGTTTATTTTTATCCTTCGGCATATACACCGAATCATGATATAGCCTACATACCGCACACGATCTGCGCATATGCATACCATGAGTACATGATGTACAATGTACATATATGCGGCCGGGCAAGGAAGATGCAGATATAGCCTTGTAGCAGTGTTGGGATGACTCGAGGCATGACTTGGCTCAAGTCAGACTCGAATCACCTTTTTCGTATGACAGACCGGAAAATGTATTTGGCGTCAGAGTATTGCTACATTGATATTGAGCGGAGTGCTTGCTACTATATATATATATCGTCTTTCAATTAAATAAAAGGGCAAAAGAAAACAGGAAACAAACGAACATCAAGATAATGAGTTTTCGGCCCTTATTAAGCGCCTCCATCGTGGGCGGTCGTGGGCGTCTTCGAGCGATAGCCCGCGTTGCTTGCTACTGATATAACCCCATCAACAAGTTATACAGCAGTGGCCAACCCCTCAATCGCACCGATTTGATTTCAATGATACAGTAAACATGTAGTCAAGATTGACCCCGTACGCCTGCTAGATTTTTTACTTCAGAAAAGGATATCAATCTCATTGATTGGTTAAATAAGCATCATTCGCTGACTACATAGCTTATTTCGCTCATGATGTTTTGCGATTGCGAGCCAAGCTCGCAGCAGAGAGTTACTTAATATTTACAAACGGAAAGCAGGATCTTTCGAACAAACTTCTGCAACAGAGCAAGTAAAACGTTTGAGATTGTCAAGGTGCATGCTCGTTTGGTGATGATTTTTTTCCGTTGCCTGCGCCATGCATGGAGTGGCCTGCAGTTGAAATGCAATGAATTTAAGCCAACGATGTTACAATGAAGTGAAAATTGTAATATATGAAAAAGGTTCACAGTGCAGAACCTATCAAGGTTCTGTTGTGAACGCGAACCTCTAAATTTCTGAGGTTCACACACAGAACGCGAACGTGAACCTCGCGTTCACACCATCCCTAGTATTTATGATTTCCAGGAGGTTTACCAATACTATATGCAAGAAATGTGACAATAAATCATGCGAAGTGCTAAGAAAAATATATTTCAGATCAAATAAATCTGCGACGGAATATTCTACTTTATGATCAATTGGTCATGTACGAAGTTCTGCGATGAATGTGACTGGCCCCCGGTTACGCCAATGCGTCGAAACTGATGTTTCAGCCATCATTAAGTTTCGTGGTCAGGTTTATCAAATTTTGGTTGGCCTTGCAATGCTACCTGATCCTATCTAATTTCGGGAGTTACCTCGCAGCAGAGATGCCACTGAGATATTTTGGAAAAACCCAGATTTGGACGTTAGAAAAACCCAGATCCTATATTTCACTCAAATTTCTATGATATAGCTGTAAAACAGAGACTGAGAGTCATCAATGACAGTTATACGGACATAAAAGAAGTTTTAGCCCTTGATATTGAAATCCCAAAGGTTCATTTTCATACTATACAAGTATACATGTTGCTCAGTTAAATGTGCAAATCCATCGAAATATGTTTTCTTCTCGACACATTGCTACCAGGCATTCGGTATGGGGGGTCAATACGTAGTGTAATATATATTCGAAATGTTAGTAACAATCCTAATCTATCGTAAGGATGATGATTTTGGGGTAGTTCCAGTGACTGCGAGCTGGCCAGATAGATTGAAAATAGCTTTCGATTCATTAAACCTGGGACAAACACTTTTATCTGGGATGTTTAGTTGAAAAAGAAACTGCCAAATCATGAAATTAAGAGTACATTTGAATTTAACAAACCCCTCTCCCTCTGAATAACTTGCCCGGGTGCCCAAACTGTCTCTCTTTGAGCGTCTCTGTTGAAAGTGAATATACTCTGATGTCAACATGGTAAATTAGTTAGATCAACATTTGGTATGTTCATGAGCATTAATTGCATACGTTACAGCAGTTACATACTATTTTCTGACACACAACGAATTTGTTGCACCGCTGGCATTCAAGTCCTAAATCATTTTGAATTGTCAAACAACTGCTGTAGAGTTGCCATGTGAACATGACTTTCTGCGACCTATTTTCAGTAATCAATGAAGCTCTATCGCATCAAGCCCAGGACCTCTTCTTTTAATGGTAAACGGGTCTCTTTAGACTCTGCCGTTTCAATCACAGTGGAATCCGTCGACATTATAAGATCTTACTAATCTGATAATCAATTTTGCGCCGTAAAATTGACCTGACAAACATGATGTTGAAAAAAAAAACAGATTTCAAGCACAAAAACCCAGAAACCCAGGTGATGCTCGAAAAACCCAGATCTGGGTGGAAAAACCCAGGAGTGGCGTCTCTGCCTCGCAGGCCACTGCAATCCTTCTCACGGGCCACATACCCAAGGGTACTTAAACTGAAGTGAAATGTCTGGTAAACTCGCATGGAACCGCTTGTGCATTTGTACAATTACTTGCCGTATATGTTAGGCTAGAAGTCATCAGCTCCGCTTGGTAGTAGGCATCGTGGTGAGCGGACGCGTTTCCAGCGCTCTCGTAATGTAGCTATGATAATTGTCGAAAATCCAGGATTCTAGAAGACAAGAAGTCGATTTATCTAGTTAGATAGACAGAATTTTCACCAACCAAATTGATACACCAACGATACAGCAAGAAATCGGTTGAAGACGCAAAAAGTTTGATGAACTGGATATATCATTTGGAAATAGGATATCAAGACTGAACAGAACTGTGGTTGCTACATCGGGAAATTTGCCATTGGCTGCAATACTTCACCAAACGTCAGACAATCAATACCGATTTGGACCCAGCTTCGCCAACCGTTGGACAAAATACATAGCAATTTTGAACCGAAACTCTTGATATTATTCATCCAAAGGTTTGGTGCTAATATATTTCGATATATGGTACTGTAAAATCGCTACTGTAACGCTATTGTAGCGCTCTTCGCCCACATAATTGGATTAAGCCAGCGTTGCGTGACGCGAATCGAACTGCGCGAACGCATAAGTATCTCCATTCACTGACAAGCTAACATGGAAATTGGGGTCAACTCGGAATCATGACGAATAAGAATAGTTTCCCACTGATCAGAAAGTGTAACTCAATATCGATCAACGAGACGGCATCAATTCTGCAAGCCCCGAAGGGTAAACAAATTAGTTTGATTCATACAAATATCAGAGGATTGCAATCTAATTCCCACCATGATGAGTTAAAAGACCTTATCGTTGACCTGAAGTCACCTACCCTCGTAGCAATTTCAGAAATAAACTTTTCAACCAAACCCACGCAAAACGTTGATATATCGGGCTACAACTTCGAGAGTAGTTAGTATGATCGGTCTGGGGGTGGCAGGGGTTCTTATGGCGGGGTCGCGAGCGGCTGGAAAACCGGGGGTGGCGAGCGGCTCCTTATGCCTTATGGTGGGGTGGCGAGCGGCTATTGCGTCTTATGGCGGGGGTGGCAAGCGGCTCTTATTTCTTATGGGTGCGGTGGCGAGCGGCTGAGAAACCGGGGGTGGCAAGCGGCTTTTATGTCTTATGGCGGGGTGGCAAGCGGCTATTGTGTCTTGTGGTCGCACCTTTTCAGTATAGGGATAGCTCGCACGCGGCTTCGTTGTTGGTATGTCGTACTTCGTGTTGAATATGTATCAAGTAAATAGTCATGTGATTGGTCCTTAGGTAATGTGTATATTCCAAATTACGGCGAGTACGACAATGATATATCGTTATTCTTATGGACGCTGCGATGATTCGTACTTTCAGGCATCTCTCGCGCGGTGTTGAATATGTACGAGTCACCAACAATAACCGCACAAACGGAAACGTGGCTTGTTGTGAGGATTAAGCAGTGCGTGCGACAGACGGCGATTCGAATATCAACAATAGTCGCGTTCGCAAACTAACACTTCAAAAAGATGTGAAATATTTGTAAAATCCTACGATCGCTCACAAGATACCACTTCCGGCATATCAATCTATCACTCAATACACAACCGAAGTTGAATTGTAATTGAATGCATAAATTTATCACCTCGACATCAAAATTCGAAAACAACAACTTGATGCTTTATGTTCTCACTCTAATTTCATGATAAGTGTAATAAGTGCCGAATAACAGATACACCACCGGCGAGACTTGAATACCAACAAATTGTCACTTATTTCTATTCTAGCCGTAATCCTTTGTGAAGTTAACGCTTATTCAAAAAGGTGTGAAATATTTGCAAAACCCCGCGATCACTGACAAGATAATGTCTCGGACATAACCATCTTTCACGACTTGGTGTCATAACCATACCGATCGCTCACGCGATGAAATTTTAGTAATCAGTTTGTCACAGAACTTGATTTCGCTGGTAAGATTTAACAAGTAACGAATAATAGACCGCCAGTGTCGGTAACTTGAATAGCGACAAATTGTCACTTATTTCCGCTCTAACCCTAATCCTTTGTGAAGTGAACGCTTATTCAAAAGGGTGTGATATCATTTTAAAATCCAACGACCACTCACCGGATAATGCTTCAGACATAGCAATCCCTCATACCCGCTCACAAGGTAATATTTCGGTAATTAGTTTGTCCCAGAGCCGTCGCAGACGGTGATTCGAAAACCAACAATTTGTCACTTTCCCGCGATCGCTATACGTTTCACGCCTCCCGAATAGTGGCTGACTTTAGTTGCGTGATAAGATCCATGAAAATATTCAATCAATGTGTTAGTTTGTCAACTTGAAATGTAACTCACTACACAAATCAAGTTGAATCGTATTTGAAAGTATTGATTCGACCCTACTCAAATCCTTTGACAAATCCTATTAACGCGATCTGTTGAATCGAACGTAACCTGAATATTACTGACGCCAACATTCACCCGCATCGGATCATTCACACATTCCACGCCGCTGTTTTAACACTTATAGAATCAATACCAACTATCTCTAACCCGATAATATTCAATCATTTTGGTAATTTACCAACTTTAAATCCATTCGCAGGATGTACTAAAGGTAAATCCAAATAATCCAGAATGAAATATTTGGACTTTGACATTGCGTGAATTGAAATAGGTTTGACAAACATGACTACCAACTTTCACCCAGTCACATTTCAAGATTATACTTTGAAACAATCCTTGAAACTGACAACTCTATTCACGACTCCGCGTTTCCGTTTGTAAAATAGAGTTTCAGAAATACTATCACTATGACAACTCAACATTTTAACATCTCGCCATGCACAAACGAGTAAAATACAAAAACCTTGGTAAGTCAATCCGTTTGTAGTAACTCACCAAACCAAAACAAAAAGTGTCCGTATGAAAAGTAGACAAGACTACGCGAGTAATCACTACAACCCACAAACATACCAACTCAGTTGTATCCATATCCCATATTTTTTATTCAACTGTAAGATGAAGTAATTACTACTTGGCGCGCGGTTTGAGATTAACACATTACATTTGAGTATACGAGATTTGAATGTCTGACCAACGTAGTTGAGAATTCTTACAATCGAACGCAGGTGTTATATTGAAAATTTTCACGAATTGACACATTGATTTTGACATATGAGATTTTGTAATAGTCGATCATGAATTGATTATTAAATTATGACATTATTAGACCAGGGTCGTGTTGAAGGTTATTACGATACCAACAAACTTTTCAGAAACATTGTTATTGACATATCGATTTGTAAAACTAGATTAACATGTCTGAAATGTTTTGATTGGGAAGATTAAGCCGTGTTCGTAAAAACCACGCAGCGTATTGTGGAAATCAGGAAATAATTTACAAATGTAATTGTCTCCAGTAACCAAGACTAAAGATGAAACAACAATTTTCTTTGTTGAACAATAACCGGTACAATACTTTATCGTCGTAATCTGCAGTGGGAATTGAAACACTTTCGCACATTTCCCGGTGTCAAGATATCACACTAGGTGAATTGACATATCGCCGCTTGATTAATGCTTAATCCGTTCGCACCATTTCACATACTTTGATCATTACAAAAGTAAATTGGAATATGTTTGCTAGATGCATTCAATTCAGTTAGAAATGTCTGGTGCACAACAATCGTAATATCAAAAAAGTACTTGCTACACTGTTATTTGCTAAACGTGTTTTGCATTGTTGTTCATTTGTAGTATTGATTGTTCTTGAACCCTCAAATAATAATTCCCGACATGAAACCAAGCCACTGGAAGTCGTTACCATCACGAAGAAACAATGTGTACGATGTTTGTCAAATGTATCCTACCCGGCCACCAGAAAACAATTTTCACTCGAAATGAAACCAATGTGATGGTCTCCATTCGATATTTTGTTTGTGTCAAATACTTTACAATGATCACATTTGAGTGGTTGAGGTTTACATCATCAAGCTGTTATTTGTAAATCAAGATTTCGGTAAACTTGTAAATGTATCGTTTAACTAACCAACATTTAGTGATTGTTGAACATACGACTTCGAAATACTGCGTTGATCGTAATTTCCATCATCGTGATAATCGAAGTACATTTCTTTCGAATTCGTAACAACCGGCGTTTCTACGATATGATAAATTTTTGACAAGTTATGCTTAGAAGATTGGTTGCATATCGCGAAAAATAATATACCACTCATATTGATACTGTTACTCCATTGATCGATATTTTCAAACGAGTAAAATTTATTACTTGAGTTTCTCCGCTTAATGTAAATGCAAACTCAGCCGTCTTTTAACATCACAAAGGCATTGATAAAAAGTAGGCAATCAAACACAACACTTTGTACGACACTAATTATTGTTCCACACATCTCATTTCATACTAAGTGTATACGAAAGATATTCACGACACATGAAAATATTCGCTCATGCTACGAACATACGCAATGATTGGTGGTGCTTTCAAACTGTTTCGATATCACAAGAACTTTATTGTCTGAATGGGTGTTCATGTATCTTAATAATCAAATAGTTCAACACAGAACTAGTACTAACAGAAACATCAGAGAGTTGTTTACACAAAAGTTTGTATGTGTACAGTATGCGAATACCATGTGTAAGTCCAGCACAATTGCAGTATCCATCAGAGTTTAGTCAACACAAATTTATTACAACGGAGCCACGTAAACTTTCGTGAAAGAAAAGCATACTCACTTCCAGAGGGTTATGTCAACACCATAGCAGTAAATCAGCTACTCCAACAACAAAGTCCATATGTTTCTAGCCACGATCCTTACATCTTTCACATAGATCAATCTACTTTGCTAACGAAAAGTGCTGAGTCATCACATGATCGCCCTCACAACAAAACAGCTAGTAGATATTATCATTCAAAATATTCCTAACCCTTTACACACCAGTGACAAATCATACAACGAATATGTTTTGTGGGTCGAATTGTTGTTCAGTGTCAAGTCTACCTGTTGAAAGGTACATTAAAACAGCGCAATTCAATTAAAACCACGAATCTATTTTCATTTCCTCACAAACTGTCACATACAGAAAAATAAATTTTATTCCGCCAAAACATACTTGTAACCAATCGCTTTCATTAAACACACAACACCATAAAAGTATTTACTTTCTACAACATAGACATTCCGATGTAGTCAAGAAATATTTTTATTAATCAAAATCATCGACTTCTGTTTACGGCGTTAGTGTGTGCATGTCATACATGTGGGATCCGTATTAAAATGGACACGACACGACTGAATGTAAGGAGATAGAAGTCTATCGCATAGATTTACATGTTATCTTCGCTCCGGTTTCAAAAAACGAATCATCTCTTTTGCATTGATCGAGACCGAGCAAGTTAGTTAATGGCCATGATTGTGTTTGTCATATGCGAATGATAGGGTTACTGTCAAATCTACATACAACAACCTTCTGGCACTCATAATAGCAATTTCATTCTCTCCCTTCGTAATTGTAGACTCACGACAAGTATATTGTACAACTCGACAGCTACGTTTAACAACACCAACGACACTAAACATACGATACCTACCCAAGTAAAATTACCATTTTCACCTGGAGGTCAGTCGTTACCTGAGTAAAAATACCATTATTCTTTGGAGATTTATCGTTTAATCAGAGTAACAAAACATTTTCACTTGGGGGTCTATCGTTTCCAAGAGTAACAAGCCCCCCTTTTCTTTGGAAATATATTTTTTCCCTGGGTAACAAACCTTTTTCACTTGGAAATATATTTTTTCCCTGAGCAACAAACCTTTTTCACTTGGGAATATATTTTTTCTCTGGATAACAAACCTTTTTCACTTGGAAATATATTTTTTCTCTGGGTAACAAACCTTTTGCACTTGGAAATATATTTTTTCCCTGAGCAACAAACCATTTCACTCGGTGGGTCGTCGTTTACCTGAGTAAAAATATCATTTTCCATTGGAGATCTGGCGTTTACCCATTGTAACAAACCTTTTTCGCTTGGAAATATATTTTTTCCTTGAGCAACATACCATTTTTACTTGGAAATATATTTTTTCCTTGAGCAACAGACCATTTTTACTTGGAAATATATTTTTTCCCTGAGCAACAAACCATTTTCACATGAAAATATATTTTTTCCCTGAGCAACAAACCATTTCACTCGGCGGGTCGTCGTTTACCTGAGTAAAAATATCATTTTCCTTTGGAGACCCATTGTAACAATACATTTTCACTTGGAAATCTGTCGTTTACCTGAGTACCAATACCGTTTTCACTTGGAAATCTATCTTTTCCCTGGGTAACAATACCATTTTCGTTTTGAAAACTGACAACCACACCGGTCAATTTGATATTTTTTGTATATTGTTACAACAGACAGCGACAAAATATACACCAACAACGACTCCGATACATTTGTGCAATCGCATATTTACTTGTGTTGGTGCATCCCATCAAAATCATCGGTTACTCACATACAATAACAATGTGCTGTTGTACATCGACATGTATGTTTTCGGAATTGGTGAATAAAGGGGTTTCCGATATGTCCGTGATGTCCGGGTTCGTGCTTTGGATTTTCCAGAGTCAAAATGTCTGAATAAAACACCTCCTCGACTTTGGTAACTGGTTGATACACGGATAATGGTGTTCGGAAAACGGATGAATTTATGTTCCCCATCGCGCTGACAACATCGGGTTACTTGTGAGTTCCTCGGGTCTGTTTACTATATTGTGTCTTTACTGGTCAATACATGTCGCTCCAGTCAGCTGAAACCGGATCACTAATATGAGAAAGTGTGGGGGCCGGATCCGGATATTCACTCATGACCCAACGACCGATATTCAAGTAAACATGTTACAGACCGGGTTTTGTCTCCATGAAAAATACCAATGCATACACCATCACATCAAGTACGTCACGATTGTTCACAAGTATTTGCGTAAACGAGGTGTATATACAATGTGTCGATGCACAAACATCATGGGACACAAATTCACGTTCTCAAGTCTCGTCATGCGCCGACTCTGTAGATTCAATGTGGGCATAGATGACACACGACATGATACAATGGACAGCGCATTATGCATACCGATATATTCTCAGTCAAATATGCGAACCATACACAACCATATACCCTGATTTTCGCTGAATATTCACAACACCAACAAATCTGTACATTTCTTTTCCCTCGACCTCGACGATAGAATTGTCATTCCAATGTATCAATCGAGTGTATGGTTCATCAGGTGTAAAATCCAAATCAAATGTCACCAAGGTATCGGTTTTCATTTTCAATATTTCCACTGCTGCATCTTGTCTGTGTCGTAAAACCACGGTGTGGGGCCAGAGGAATCTATGGACAGTTACGCGTAGTCCCATATTTACTCGTGGATATGGTCAGGTAACGACAACGTTTCTCAATGGTCTGCGTGGGTACAACGTTTCAACAGGTAGCTGGATCAACTAGACCAAAAGTTTCAAATCGCGATTTATGTTGACCTGTCGAGTTACGAGATAGCACCCTCTTGCGGTGTGATTAACACGAAATCAGCCTTCAACTCGCAGAGACACACCTTGGATTACATTATCGTAATCGAACTCGAGATTCACACACACACAGAGGCCCTGTTTACGATTTCAATCCGGAGTCACAGCTCGCGATGTTTAGCTGGAGTCGTTATGTGGGAGTAGCAACATCCGGCATATTCATCGCGTGAAAGATTGATAACGATGGTGATCGCCAAATACATAAAACCAGGTGAAACACTGCGATCTCAGCGAAAAAGTTAGCAGGTTATGTCCAACGATACGCAGGGATTGAGCGAGTTACACAACCCGATTATGTCGAGGTCTGGATCACGATGCAAGTCTACCTGAGATTCCGAACAATCTTGCAGAATCAAGGTGTGAGCCCGTGAAAGGGTTGGACTCGTATGAGATTCATTTTTCACAAGTTGGGTGGAGGTTGGTTCATACCAAGACCATGTTACGTCCAAATATGACCGCTTGCTTGTCTCCAAGTCATCTATGCCCACATTGAATGTACAGAGTCGGCGCATGACGTAACTGTCCATAGATTCCTCGGGCCCCACACCGTGGTTTTACGACACAGACAAGATGCAGCAGTGGAAATATTGAAAATGAAAAACGATACCTTGGTGACATTTGATTTGGATTTTACACCTGATGAACCATACACTCGATTGATACATTGGAATGACAATTCTATCGTCGAGGTCGAGGGAAAAGAAATGTACAGATTTGTTGGTGTTGTGAATATTCAGCGAAAATCAGGGTATATGGTTGTGTATGGTTCGCATATTTGACTGAGAATATATCGGTATGCATAATGCGCTGTCCATTGTATCATGTCGTGTGTCATCTATGCCCACATTGAATCTACAGAGTCGGCGCATGACGAGACTTGAGAACGTGAATTTGTGTCCCATGATGTTTGTGCATCGACACATTGTATATACACCTCGTTTACGCAAATACTTGTGAACAATCGTGACGTACTTGATGTGATGGTGTATGCATTGGTATTTTTCATGGAGACAAAACCCGGTCTGTAACATGTTTACTTGAATATCGGTCGTTGGGTCATGAGTGAATATCCGGATCCGGCCCCCACACTTTCTCATATTAGTGATCCGGTTTCAGCTGACTGGAGCGACATGTATTGACCAGTAAAGACACAATATAGTAAACAGACCCGAGGAACTCACAAGTAACCCGATGTTGTCAGCGCGATGGGGAACATAAATTCATCCGTTTTCCGAACACCATTATCCGTGTATCAACCAGTTACCAAAGTCGAGGAGGTGTTTTATTCAGACATTTTGACTCTGGAAAATCCAAAGCACGAACCCGGACATCACGGACATATCGGAAACCCCTTTATTCACCAATTCCGAAAACATACATGTCGATGTACAACAGCACATTGTTATTGTATGTGAGTAACCGATGATTTTGATGGGATGCACCAACACAAGTAAATATGCGATTGCACAAATGTATCGGAGTCGTTGTTGGTGTATATTTTGTCGCTGTCTGTTGTAACAATATACAAAAAATATCAAATTGACCGGTGTGGTTGTCAGTTTTCAAAACGAAAATGGTATTGTTACCCAGGGAAAAGATAGATTTCCAAGTGAAAACGGTATTGGTACTCAGGTAAACGACAGATTTCCAAGTGAAAATGTATTGTTACAATGGGTCTCCAAAGGAAAATGATATTTTTACTCAGGTAAACGACGACCCGCCGAGTGAAATGGTTTGTTGCTCAGGGAAAAAATATATTTTCATGTGAAAATGGTTTGTTGCTCAGGGAAAAAATATATTTCCAAGTAAAAATGGTCTGTTGCTCAAGGAAAAAATATATTTCCAAGTAAAAATGGTATGTTGCTCAAGGAAAAAATATATTTCCAAGCGAAAAAGGTTTGTTACAATGGGTAAACGCCAGATCTCCAATGGAAAATGATATTTTTACTCAGGTAAACGACGACCCACCGAGTGAAATGGTTTGTTGCTCAGGGAAAAAATATATTTCCAAGTGCAAAAGGTTTGTTACCCAGAGAAAAAATATATTTCCAAGTGAAAAAGGTTTGTTATCCAGAGAAAAAATATATTCCCAAGTGAAAAAGGTTTGTTGCTCAGGGAAAAAATATATTTCCAAGTGATAAAGGTTTGTTATCCAGAGAAAAAATATATTTCCAAGTGAAAAAGGTTTGTTACCCAGGGAAAAAATATATTTCCAAAGAAAAGGGGGGCTTGTTACTCTTGGAAACGATAGACCCCCAAGTGAAAATGTTTTGTTACTCTGATTAAACGATAAATCTCCAAAGAATAATGGTATTTTTACTCAGGTAACGACTGACCTCCAGGTGAAAATGGTAATTTTACTTGGGTAGGTATCGTATGTTTAGTGTCGTTGGTGTTGTTAAACGTAGCTGTCGAGTTGTACAATATACTTGTCGTGAGTCTACAATTACGAAGGGAGAGAATGAAATTGCTATTATGAGTGCCAGAAGGTTGTTGTATGTAGATTTGACAGTAACCCTATCATTCGCATATGACAAACACAATCATGGCCATTAACTAACTTGCTCGGTCTCGATCAATGCAAAAGAGATGATTCGTTTTTTGAAACCGGAGCGAAGATAACATGTAAATCTATGCGATAGACTTCTATCTCCTTACATTCAGTCGTGTCGTGTCCATTTTAATACGGATCCCACATGTATGACATGCACACACTAACGCCGTAAACAGAAGTCGATGATTTTGATTAATAAAAATATTTCTTGACTACATCGGAATGTCTATGTTGTAGAAAGTAAATACTTTTATGGTGTTGTGTGTTTAATGAAAGCGATTGGTTACAAGTATGTTTTGGCGGAATAAAATTTATTTTTCTGTATGTGACAGTTTGTGAGGAAATGAAAATAGATTCGTGGTTTTAATTGAATTGCGCTGTTTTAATGTACGTTTCAACAGGTAGACTTGACACTGAACAACAATTCGACCCACAAAACATATTCGTTGTATGATTTGTCACTGGTGTGTAAAGGGTTAGGAATATTTTGAATGATAATATCTACTAGCTGTTTTGTTGTGAGGGCGATCATGTGATGACTCAGCACTTTTCGTTAGCAAAGTAGATTGATCTATGTGAAAGATGTAAGGATCGTGGCTAGAAACATATGGACTTTGTTGTTGGAGTAGCTGATTTACTGCTATGGTGTTGACATAACCCTCTGGAAGTGAGTATGCTTTTCTTTCACGAAAGTTTACGTGGCTCCGTTGTAATAAATTTGTGTTGACTAAACTCTGATGGATACTGCAATTGTGCTGGACTTACACATGGTATTCGCATACTGTACACATACAAACTTTTGTGTAAACAACTCTCTGATGTTTCTGTTAGTACTAGTTCTGTGTTGAACTATTTGATTATTAAGATACATGAACACCCATTCAGACAATAAAGTTCTTGTGATATCGAAACAGTTTGAAAGCACCACCAATCATTGCGTATGTTCGTAGCATGAGCGAATATTTTCATGTGTCGTGAATATCTTTCGTATACACTTAGTATGAAATGAGATGTGTGGAACAATAATTAGTGTCGTACAAAGTGTTGTGTTTGATTGCCTACTTTTTATCAATGCCTTTGTGATGTTAAAAGACGGCTGAGTTTGCATTTACATTAAGCGGAGAAACTCAAGTAATAAATTTTACTCGTTTGAAAATATCGATCAATGGAGTAACAGTATCAATATGAGTGGCATATTATTTTTCGCGATATGCAACCAATCTTCTAAGCATAACTTGTCAAAAATTTATCATATCGTAGAAACGCCGGTTGTTACGAATTCGAAAGAAATGTACTTCGATTATCACGATGATGGAAATTACGATCAACGCAGTATTTCGAAGTCGTATGTTCAACAATCACTAAATGTTGGTTAGTTAAACGATACATTTACAAGTTTACCGAAATCTTGATTTACAAATAACAGCTTGATGATGTAAACCTCAACCACTCAAATGTGATCATTGTAAAGTATTTGACACAAACAAAATATCGAATGGAGACCATCACATTGGTTTCATTTCGAGTGAAAATTGTTTTCTGGTGGCCGGGTAGGATACATTTGACAAACATCGTACACATTGTTTCTTCGTGATGGTAACGACTTCCAGTGGCTTGGTTTCATGTCGGGAATTATTATTTGAGGGTTCAAGAACAATCAATACTACAAATGAACAACAATGCAAAACACGTTTAGCAAATAACAGTGTAGCAAGTACTTTTTTGATATTACGATTGTTGTGCACCAGACATTTCTAACTGAATTGAATGCATCTAGCAAACATATTCCAATTTACTTTTGTAATGATCAAAGTATGTGAAATGGTGCGAACGGATTAAGCATTAATCAAGCGGCGATATGTCAATTCACCTAGTGTGATATCTTGACACCGGGAAATGTGCGAAAGTGTTTCAATTCCCACTGCAGATTACGACGATAAAGTATTGTACCGGTTATTGTTCAACAAAGAAAATTGTTGTTTCATCTTTAGTCTTGGTTACTGGAGACAATTACATTTGTAAATTATTTCCTGATTTCCACAATACGCTGCGTGGTTTTTACGAACACGGCTTAATCTTCCCAATCAAAACATTTCAGACATGTTAATCTAGTTTTACAAATCGATATGTCAATAACAATGTTTCTGAAAAGTTTGTTGGTATCGTAATAACCTTCAACACAACCCTGGTCTAATAATGTCATAATTTAATAATCAATTCATGATCGACTATTACAAAATCTCATATGTCAAAATCAATGTGTCAATTCGTGAAAATTTTCAATATAACACCTGCGTTCGATTGTAAGAATTCTCAACTACGTTGGTCAGACATTCAAATCTCGTATACTCAAATGTAATGTGTTAATCTCAAACCGCGCGCCAAGTAGTAATTACTTCATCTTACAGTTGAATAAAAAATATGGGATATGGATACAACTGAGTTGGTATGTTTGTGGGTTGTAGTGATTACTCGCGTAGTCTTGTCTACTTTTCATACGGACACTTTTTGTTTTGGTTTGGTGAGTTACTACAAACGGATTGACTTACCAAGGTTTTTGTATTTTACTCGTTTGTGCATGGCGAGATGTTAAAATGTTGAGTTGTCATAGTGATAGTATTTCTGAAACTCTATTTTACAAACGGAAACGCGGAGTCGTGAATAGAGTTGTCAGTTTCAAGGATTGTTTCAAAGTATAATCTTGAAATGTGACTGGGTGAAAGTTGGTAGTCATGTTTGTCAAACCTATTTCAATTCACGCAATGTCAAAGTCCAAATATTTCATTCTGGATTATTTGGATTTACCTTTAGTACATCCTGCGAATGGATTTAAAGTTGGTAAATTACCAAAATGATTGAATATTATCGGGTTAGAGATAGTTGGTATTGATTCTATAAGTGTTAAAACAGCGGCGTGGAATGTGTGAATGATCCGATGCGGGTGAATGTTGGCGTCAGTAATATTCAGGTTACGTTCGATTCAACAGATCGCGTTAATAGGATTTGTCAAAGGATTTGAGTAGGGTCGAATCAATACTTTCAAATACGATTCAACTTGATTTGTGTAGTGAGTTACATTTCAAGTTGACAAACTAACACATTGATTGAATATTTTCATGGATCTTATCACGCAACTAAAGTCAGCCACTATTCGGGAGGCGTGAAACGTATAGCGATCGCGGGAAAGTGACAAATTGTTGGTTTTCGAATCACCGTCTGCGACGGCTCTGGGACAAACTAATTACCGAAATATTACCTTGTGAGCGGGTATGAGGGATTGCTATGTCTGAAGCATTATCCGGTGAGTGGTCGTTGGATTTTAAAATGATATCACACCCTTTTGAATAAGCGTTCACTTCACAAAGGATTAGGGTTAGAGCGGAAATAAGTGACAATTTGTCGCTATTCAAGTTACCGACACTGGCGGTCTATTATTCGTTACTTGTTAAATCTTACCAGCGAAATCAAGTTCTGTGACAAACTGATTACTAAAATTTCATCGCGTGAGCGATCGGTATGGTTATGACACCAAGTCGTGAAAGATGGTTATGTCCGAGACATTATCTTGTCAGTGATCGCGGGGTTTTGCAAATATTTCACACCTTTTTGAATAAGCGTTAACTTCACAAAGGATTACGGCTAGAATAGAAATAAGTGACAATTTGTTGGTATTCAAGTCTCGCCGGTGGTGTATCTGTTATTCGGCACTTATTACACTTATCATGAAATTAGAGTGAGAACATAAAGCATCAAGTTGTTGTTTTCGAATTTTGATGTCGAGGTGATAAATTTATGCATTCAATTACAATTCAACTTCGGTTGTGTATTGAGTGATAGATTGATATGCCGGAAGTGGTATCTTGTGAGCGATCGTAGGATTTTACAAATATTTCACATCTTTTTGAAGTGTTAGTTTGCGAACGCGACTATTGTTGATATTCGAATCGCCGTCTGTCGCACGCACTGCTTAATCCTCACAACAAGCCACGTTTCCGTTTGTGCGGTTATTGTTGGTGACTCGTACATATTCAACACCGCGCGAGAGATGCCTGAAAGTACGAATCATCGCAGCGTCCATAAGAATAACGATATATCATTGTCGTACTCGCCGTAATTTGGAATATACACATTACCTAAGGACCAATCACATGACTATTTACTTGATACATATTCAACACGAAGTACGACATACCAACAACGAAGCCGCGTGCGAGCTATCCCTATACTGAAAAGGTGCGACCACAAGACACAATAGCCGCTTGCCACCCCGCCATAAGACATAAAAGCCGCTTGCCACCCCCGGTTTCTCAGCCGCTCGCCACCGCACCCATAAGAAATAAGAGCCGCTTGCCACCCCCGCCATAAGACGCAATAGCCGCTCGCCACCCCACCATAAGGCATAAGGAGCCGCTCGCCACCCCCGGTTTTCCAGCCGCTCGCGACCCCGCCATAAGAGCCCCTGCCACATCACGAGCGATCTACATAACTACTTTCGAGTATACCCCGGCACCGAAGTCAAAGAAATCTTACGGAGGTGTTGGTCTTTACATTGAAGAAAAAATTCCTTACGAAATTTGCACGGACTACGATCTGAATGTCAAAGATTGCGAAGAGCTATGGCTGGAAGTTGATCACCCAATTGGAATTCACAAATCTTTTCTTGTGGCGGTATTATACCGTCATCCCACGAAAAACATGAACCAATTCGCAAAAGCGTTGGAGCGATCACTGGACAAAGTCAACGGCGACAAAAAGATGTGTTTCATTGCGGGAGATATTAATATAAACCTTCTAAAACACAAAGGCAACGCATACTCCAACGCCGTCAAATCCGCCGGTCTTTACCAAATGATCACCGAGCCTACACGCATAACCGAAAAGTCAAAGACTTTGATCGACCACATATATACCAACTCGCGCGACATGGAAATCATTCCATTTGTCATTTCGGAAAAAATCAGTGACCACAACCATATTGGTTTTCTATCACAAGAACAACAAAGGACACCCCCCGAAACATATCACCTCTGCAGACGACGAGAGTTAGTGGACGAAGAAGCGCTCGATGATGCCGCATTCAATCAATTTAAAACATCAGCCATCCCCTACATCTCGGTAAACAACTTTGACGAAAAATTTGTAGAGTTTATGTCTGCTATCAAATCACTGCTGGAACAATTTGCACCTCTACAGCGCCTTTCGAGAAGTCAAAGAAAATTGAAGCGAAATCCGTGGATGACCACAAAGCTGATTCAACTTATCCGTAAACGTAACCGGTGGCATAACCGAATAGACCACCAAGAACTGCCCAGAACATGAACGAGAAAGATTTCGACGTTTCAGGAATCGCACCGTGCATCTCATTTCCAAGGCAAAAGCAAAGTACAATGAGAGATTTTTCAACAGACACATCCCAGCAAACACGAAACAGCCCATTAAGGTTAAAAAAACGTTTTTATTTGGTTCATATTAAAGACTAGCAGGATAGTTTTAAGTCGGTTTTTGTGTCGACGCGTTTTAACGCGTTCTTCACGCAAATCGGGATCGTTAATAAAACGTAGATAAAACTGTGTATCTACAATGCTTTAGAACGTACAATCGATGGTCAGAAAAACATCCTGAGATACTAACATCCCTGTATTCCCATATTTAGGCATACCTGAGGGTGGCTGCGGACACATACACGTATCACAGTACACATTGCCTTTGATGAACTTATAATTCATACAGAAAACAGTGTCAACGAAACTCAAAGAAAATAATTCAGAACGAAACGATGTCAAAGAAGCGAATGAAAAAATAATCAAGCCAACTGATTATGTGTCTTCTTCATCTTCTGATGACGAGGATAAGACGCTGCTTTCTGCCTTTTTCCCCATAGAACCCTACAGAGAAACAACAACATTGAATGTTAAAGACATGCTCGATCCTGTTTAGATAGCTCTTAGTACTACGCAGTGTTGGGATGACTCAAGTCACTTTGCAAAAATGACTTGACTCGACTCGGCGCTCGAGATATATGGATTGACTCGTGACTCGGAGTAAAATTCACGAGTCAATTTCAAGTAATCAAGTAAACGGTGTCAATTAAATCACCCTATATCTTATGTACGTTCGGATTTTTGCGATATGCCGGCATCACTTGTGAGAGCAAACAGCCATTCACTGATCGCACCTTTCACTGATCCTGTTGTTACATCATAATTTAATTGACCGCAAACGAAACGGTCACAGCTTATGCTTGCGTTGTCGTCGTAGTAGTAGTTTATTCTGTTAGCAAGGTATCTTTGTTTCTCAGACAGCACAGTGGTTAAATTGCGCGGTGCTATCTTTTACCAACTCTCCTGTATAATTTAAATCGAACGAATATTGTCTATGCGTCCCTATTCTCACGGAAGGGTAGTATATTGTCCCTTATCAATTTATTGCAACTTCTCGAGGCTTCGTATTTGATCCTCTATTTCGGCTGATAATAGAACGTAGCGTGTAGCTATAAAGTTACTCACATATGCTATTAGCAGTTCTACGTGTGAGTGATAAAACGCCTTTTGCATTTATATTTAACTTTATATTATTTGATTGAAGATAAATGACCGATTAATCCGTCTTTTACCCAGCAAAATGGAATGCGAGAACGTGTCGTCCGACATCCGACTTCGCGCCTGCACTCGCGAAGAGATCGTCGGCGATGAAACCTTTGCACAAAGTGATAGACGCGCTTTCACTGAACTCTTCGATATTGATATGTCCAAGCGTTGATTAATCATGTCCTGGTCAAATAAGCCCAGCGGTATACAGCGACGGCCCACAATATATGCAACTAACATTATTTCATTGACCTAATTGTTTCGTGAACTTTGAAAAAATTTGAAAAGGTTGGCCACCCCTGCACAAACCATAATAGACTTTTGAAAACGATTGGCCACCCCTGCACTAACCATAATAGACTTGCAATGTTAAATTACATAACATTCTGTTGAATAACATTACATCGTATTACATTTGAATAACTGAACCATGACACTGAATTGGTTAATCGATTGAATAATGATTGACAAAAATTTATTGATACCGTACATCAGGGGTGGCCAACCTTTTCGGCCAACGGGCCACATGAGATTTCCAAACCATTGCGTGGGCCACTTGAATGTTGATGTGCTTTTTTAGTCGTTCGATAGGAACGAACCGGATTATAGGTAACGGTAAAAAAGGACTCATATTACCACACATCAAAATCGTTAACAATTATGTCATGAAAACATGTCCTAGTCGCGCAAAGCGCGAAAATATTATTAAAGTTAATGAAAGAATTAGGTCAATAAAACATTGTCAGTTGCATATATTGTGGGTCGACGCTGTAAACTGCTGGGCTCATTTGGGCAGGACATGATTAATCAACGCTTGGACGTATCAATATCGAAGAGTTCAGTGAAAGTGCGTCTATCACTTTGTGCAAAGGTTTCATCGCCGACGATCTTTTCGCGAGTGCAGACGCGAAGTCATATGTCGGACGACACGTTCTCGCATAATTGCCAATAGAGCTAATATCAATTCCGTAAATAAGACGTTTCAGGAGGAGGCACCAATACTAAAAGCAAGAAATCGATTGGCAATAAATCGAGCGCAGCGCTAAAAAAATATCAAGACAAATAAATCCTTTACGAGATATTCTACTTTATGGTCATATACAAAGATGGCTCCTGGCTACGCCAACATGTCGGAACTGATATTTTAGTCATCAACAGCCTAAAGTCCGCGGTCAGGCTAACATTCGCACACGCTGCGCACACACGACAGTCCTGCTGGAGACGCGATAGTTCAGGCTGGTAACATAGTATAGCCAGAATACCCTGCATGCCGCCAAACAATGTGTTGGGGTCGCTAATATTCTGGCTGCTCGTTTTAATATTTTTGATATGACGATAAAGGGGTGGTGGCGAAAATTTTAGCTATTGTCAAGGTAGCTTGTCAAAAAAGTTCGAGAACCACTGAGCTAGCTCAACATTTACATGGGGTGTAAGGTAGGCTACTGAACACATATAGATAGGTTCGAAGGTAAACATAAATGTTGCTCACTATATATGATCTTGTACAACGTGAGCTTGTTAAAAGCCTCCTTCCCAGATTTTCCAACACGGCTGTAACTGCTCCACACACGGGTAGTAGCGACCTTTTTCATGATGGATCTGACAGATTGGCCAATTGTGTCGCCTCCAACTGAGCTGAATCCAGCTATCTGAAATCATAATATACAAACAGAATTATTCAAGTGCAACGATCACACCCGACAAGGACTTCACAAAAAGACTTGGACAATTAGAAATATTTTAGCTTTTCCTGATTAGATTGGAATTACAGTTAGATATATTTCCGAATCAGAGTAGAATAAGGATTATAGCTACACAGCAGTTGTCTGCAAATTATATTTAAATTAGAATTATAGCTACAGTTTGTATACAAATTAGATTAAAATGACTAAATTCGAGAAAACTCGGACATCGCATCAAGTTCCAAATCATGGTCCATTCTTATTAAGGACATGAGAATAGCAAATGTCTGTACCGTACAGCAAGCTTGGCTTGTTTCACACACTAGGCCTACAGTCGCCTTTACAGGAAAACCAGGAATTGGATTAGAAGTAAAACAAAAATGCATAATCATGCATCCAAGCCTCTTGCTTTGAGTCTGGAGTTTTAACTAGGATTGCAGAAAAGTTGTGAGAAGACTGCTAACGTTACGTCACTGCTATTTCAATGCAATGTGCTGTGTAACTTTCCAGTTGACCGAACAGTAGCTATAGATATAGGTATTGATAACTAATCTACGGATAGATGTGCAACACGTGGCTGACGGTTGAATGCTGAAATTGATGTCAGTTTCAAATTATTGTTTTTTTTCAAAATAAGCTATTCGCCTGTGTGCAACAACACTATTCCGCACTAGCAGAAACGGCTTCGTCGTTGTACTAACGCATGGTGTATCATATCTGTTTGTAAAAGGGTAATGTATTGCATCTTATCAATTTATTTCTCTATTCTCTATTTTGGCTGGTAAAGTTACCAGTTCTAGAAGTTCTATAAACTGAGGCGGTGCAATTACTTACGCAGTTTAACAGTTCTGCGTATATGTGAGCGATACAGCGTCTTCTTGCGCGTATATTTAACTCTATATTCGTTCATTGGCTCAGAGTCAATTACCGCTCAATCTGTTTCAGACAGCTAGCAAAATGTAATGACATAATCATGCCTCATACGACGAAAAGGCACCTTGACTTGAATTTTGACTCAACTCGAGTCACATACAAAAATCGAGTGATTTGACTCGAGTCACCTTCGAAAATCGATTAACCTGACTTGACGCGAGTCAAAATATACAATATGGCGGTATCGTATCTACAGGGGTTCTTAAATACTTTTGGTCATGAAACTAAAATGCGGATATTCGACCCCCACATTGTTTTCAGAATATTAAAATGAATCTAGTGCACATAACTATCCCTGCAAAGCATGAAAATATAGTCTCAAGTTACTGAAGATACCTCATTACTCTAAAGAACCCTATTGAGGGATTCTGGGTACAGCAGTTGCAGTTATTGCTTCACATCCACGAATCAAACATTGATACTTGGTTTGAGATTGAGTTTTTGATATCATTATAATTATCAAAGTCAGTCCGGTTAAAAATTCTAGACATACCGAGGGAATACTACGAAAGTATGTAAATCCACTTTTGCGATCGTCTCAGTGTGATATTGTGACAGTCCGGTCTGCCAAGTGGGAAGTTGCTTCTGCGTTGGATGAACTTTAAACTGCAATTGTATATCATGTTTTGCTAGCCATAAGTCTCAGAAGTATTAGAAATATTCAGCCTCATACCTGCGGTACAATCTTTTTGTAGAACAGTTTAATTCACTTTCCGGTCAAGAAGTTTACCAATTTTGCCAGCTCTTACGCATCTGCTTGCTCTTCCGAAAAAAATCAGTGCTGCTGTTTCTGAAATCGAAAGCAGTAGGTGGTAATCTTAGCGCTGGCAACTCGAGCTCAAAATTTTGTTTAACCGGTCTCAATCGAAAGCTACTGTCACATTGATTTCGAAAATATAAATTAAAATTTGGTCCGGCCACTGGAACCCCCCGAAAATAACCCTCAATGTCAGAATCTACATTGTTTCTAACAATTGTATCGCCCGTAGACAATAGTCGAATAAAGTCTCTTTTCGACTGTGACGCCAACAAGCGTCTCGGCAAAGTCGAGCTGTGTTCCCCATGATTGTCAGAGTATTTTGCGACATATAATTCAATGTGACCCGAATACGTCGAGTAGTTTTTGCATTTCGCATCATCGCGCATCCACGAATTTTGATTATACAAATGCAGCCTACCTACGCATATCACTGCGGAATTCGATATAGATGCGTACTTCCTTGCACGTAGCAGATGAATCCATTCGGCTCTTTGTGGGTCATAAATTTCATCGGAACTGACAATATTATAACATAGTTCTAATGTGAATGAGACACCAGTGCGATAACACACTAGGTGTTCTGTGCGCATAACAGGCTAATTAACGAAACAGTGTTTATAGTGCATCATAGATAGATAAATTGTACCTATAATTGGGATGTTCGGCAGTTTGAAATCATACATTTGCGATATCTGCGACGCCGATCAAAACATGGCGGCCAAAAACCACTTAGATCACACACCGCTGTTTATGCCATTTTTGGTTTGGTTGGGATGCCGTTTAGGACTTAGCTGAATGAATTATGAGAATGAGCCGTTTTGTTAATCAGTCGGTTAATCGCAGAGAATAACTGGTGTGTTCTCATTTCTATTTGTCCAAATTTTTATATGCGCGACAAAAAATATGAAAGTAGGCTACTTGCATTTTAGGACGTATTCGCGTTTACAGCGATTGATGCGATGCAACTAACTCAAAGTAGCTGCAACCAATGTTCCCTCCAATTTTTCAAGAGTCTGCACGCACTCAACTTGGACAACAGTGCGTAGCGACTAAAAAAGGTCATCACTTTGATGTTTTGTGCACAGCTTAAATTTTCTGTGCCCAGATACGGTGTCAGCATATCGCAATTGCACACTTGAGCAGCTTACAGGGAACATTGGTTGCAACACCTAAAACTACGTTCCAATATTGCTAATTCAAATAAAATTTAGGAACCATCAAGACCCGAATGGAACTATATAATTGTTTTGTAAATTGGCCAGCTAGCTTCAAATAAGTACACGTTGATGTTGATAGTAAATTCTACAATATGCGTTGGCTTCAGTGCTATCATTTGTATTCTGAAATTTGTAAATGCGCTACGACGCGAAATACTAAAACTACTCGAATAGGACGTATATTGGCATCACATCAATCTCTAGCAACATACTCAGAGGGTCACGGCCTCACCGGGAGCACGGCTTGACTTCGCCGAGACGCTCAATGGCATGGCGTCACAATCGGTACCGTGCGTACCAAATGTTAATCGGCATTCAGCTCGGGCGCCCCTATTGTTCAGTAAAATGAAAATTTCCAACTTTGTGGGAGATTTTAGGGGGTTTCAGTGCCCGGACGAGATTTTAATTAGTATTTAAGGAATCAGTGAAAAAGTAGTTGGTACAGCTGGTCGCCAGCGCTAAGATTATACCCAGTAGGCCGTGTCATATAATCTCCTACATGTTACGGTATGTTATCATAATATGATACGAAAATGACTCATATAAGCATAATTTTAGAAACTTACGTGGATAACTGCAGACGACCAAGCCATTGAGCAACCCATATAGTATGCAGTCCGGTACGGTGATTGTCCCTGATAACATGCTACATTATAATGTAATAAATAGCTGAAAATGCTTGTATTATTATTATTACAGCCACCGAAATAGACGTAATTTTCGAACTGTTTGCAGCAAGTCAAACAGCTCTCGGAGTCATAAACTACAGGGTATTCCTTCAAATTAGCATATTACTCGCTCAACTATGTACCGTACACCTAGTTTTTACCCACATCCGGCACCAGTCGCAATTCCAGCTTCCAGAATTTAACATACACAACTACAACCACATTCCGAAACAGTCATCCCGCGAACGAAGCGCGAAGCGCAGTTCAAATTTCCAGAATAATCTAGAAGTCACGCTCGGATAACCACGTACAGTTAAGTGCAGCCATTCGACTTATTTAGTTATATTTACTCGGAATAAAACTGGAATTCATGCTCAGCTAGCGAAACAGACGAGACTCACGAGACAATGAATATAGGCTGTATATATAATGATGACGGTAAATCAGAAAATAAGGTTTTCGACCAAGTAACACGAATTTATACTGATGGCAGCACTCTATCAAAACGCAACAGTATCTACAGGTTCCAAATAGCTTCCCACATCAGAATACTTACCACCAAATTGGAATTCATACAGAATAATTTGATCCTCAAGATCATTTTTCCTACGTATTTTAAACATACCTCTGAAACATAAAAATCGAAACCCTAAAATAACCATTCGAAACCATCCCGAAAGGTTTTTTTACGGTTCTGTGTTTGCTGGGATAAAGGACACTCGAAAAACATGGTCAGGACTTAACTCTCTCCTACATCGAAAAAAAGGCCATAAGTCTGTTTCGGAAATTGTGAATTCGGATACCGGAAACAAACTTTCAGACCCGGCGGCCATCGCGAATCACTTCAATGAATATTTTTGTAACGTAGGCCCAAATATTGCTTCTTCTATTACAAAACCTGTGTCGGCCAGGTCAGAGGTGAGATCGTTATCCCAGTCAATTGTGCTTGAACCTACGACCAAATACGAAGTAGAAGTAGCCATGCACAAACTGAAATCGCACAAGGCCGACGGCTATGACCAAATCCCATCATGGTTTTTAAAAATGATAAGCCTGCATATCGGTCAATATATGGCCCATTTTTTCAACTTCATGATAGAAAATGGAGTCTACCCAAGCTAACTAAAAAAAGCCAGAGTAGTCCCTGTACACAAAGCTGGGGATAGAACTAATGTCACCAACTACCGTCCGATATCTGTTCTCCCATGCATCGGGATTGTATTCGAAAAGTTGCTCCTCTCCCGCCTGTCCTCATTCCTCGCCAAAATGTCTGTCATTTCCCCTCAACAATTTGGCTTCCGAAACAAACACCAAACCGCTCATGCCCTCCTAACAGTGGCCGAACAGTACTATGATATCTCAGAGAAGCGAAATGTGGGATGTAGCATTTTTCTCGACCTAAAAAATGCGTTTGACTGCGTAGATCATAAAATTCTCATCTCGAAATTGGCGCGTTACGGACTTCGGGGCCCACAACTTGAGCTCATGAAAAGTTACCTCACTGGACGCCAACAAATGGTTGCGATCTCAGACACCCTGTCCTCTCCTCACCCGGTGACCTGTGGTGTGCCCCAGGGCTCAGTACTTGGACCGGTCCTTTTCACCTTATATGTCAACGACATTTTTGAAACCTCCTCATTGAACACCACACTGTTCGCTGATGATACTCACCTCCTCTCTTCCGCATCTTCGACGGCAGAGCTGGATGCCCTGACTGGTGACCAAATGCCCAAAGTCCATGAGTGGACGGCCCAGAACAACCTTTGCATAAACGCCTCGAAATCGCAATTGCTGACAGTCAATTCAAAAAATAACCTAACCGTTAATATCGCTGGTCAGCCCGTTTCCAACACAGATAATGCCAAATATCTCGGAGTTTTACTGGACTCGAACATGTCCTGGAAGAGTCATATTCAGTCCCTAGAAACTAAATTATCACCGAAGTGCGGCCTGTTCTACAGCCTTGGGCGCTTCATGCCAGCATGGGTTCTCCTGATACTCTTTAAATCCTTAATCCAATCGAAGTTACATTATGGCATCCTCTGTTGGGGGGCTGCCAGTAAAACTGCACTCAAGCCACTGCAGAAACTATACAGCATAAAGTGCTCCGAATCATAGCTAGGGCCCCAAAGGGGCCTGGCTGCCCATCCAATAAGTCGCTGCTGAAGAGATTCGGCGTCCTAAACATAGAAGATATGCGGAAACTAGAAATCGCCAAGTTTATGTATCAGTTTCACTGCGGTCGTTGCCCCGAATATTTCAATGACTTCTTTACCTCTGAATCAAAAGCGCACAAGTACAACACACGCGCGTCCACGTCGTCCAAATATCATATGATCGACCGAAAAGATCATCGCTCCATCAAATATGCCGGACCTGATGTGTGGAACAGTATCCCGCCGGCCATCCGACAGTCGACGAGCATGTCCACATTCAAGTCGAAATACAAGCAATTACTACTAAATAAATACAGTCCATCCTCAAGATTACCGGACCACGACTGACCTATCGATCTCGCTTCCCATGACATGCCGCCCTATTTCTTGTCGCTTTCTTTTTCTATACTGTATTCTTTACTTTCATTCAGTGTGCATGCCTCCTCTTTACTACGCCTAGGCCAAGGTGTGTGTCCGATTCCATTGACAAATCCAAGTCGCTTCGACATCTTCCTGTCTATTCAGTGTATCGCATTTTTTGTGGTGTATTGAAGTGATAAAATTGCTAATAAACCAATGATGATGATGATTTACAGGTCATCTGCTCATATGCGCTGGGATAGGATAAAATCGATAGTAATGCATCCAAGTGTATAAAATTATATCATTACTGTTCAAAATTGTTCACGCCTGGCTCGACTACAACACGTATTAGTAGTGAGCCGATAGATATAAGTATGTAAGTCTTGTGTTCGCCGTTACATATTGCGGTTCATTCGCTACTAGGTTCGCTAAGGAAAAATTATTGTTTGTGTTCTTTTATCGGGTGTATAAGGGCGCGTAGAAGAAATATTGGTGTGCGGGTGATGCCACCAAGAAGTGGAATTGAACATGATATATATGTCAAAGTTTCGTGGGGCTCTCAAAGTGGTGCCTGAGTCCTGCCGGTAATCCTGGTCAGCATGATGAATCGACTGTTGATTGTTGAGTCGGTCATTTTGTCTCAACGAATTCACTCTCTCTAACATCGTTGGCACCTATTTACATATACATATATACTTATATAGCGAGTACCGAATCAGCACTATGCCAGGTCCCCTCCAACCAGGTCTGTGAAGTCGGACTCGGTGGAATCGGAGTCGGAGTCGTGAAAACTATAATAGCTGTAGTCGGAGTCGGAGTCGTAGGGAAAATACTGACTGGAGTCGGAGTCGGAGTTGGTGAGAATGACCCTGACTTCGACTCCGACTCCAACTTCTCTATCATGAAAACATTCGCTTTCAAAGAATTTTCAATATAATTTTTATGTACCACCTATCACTGTTATTAATAACCATACAGATCAGGTGCGGCCAGCCCGTGGCACGCAGGCCAAATTTGGCACAAGAGAAGGTTAGGTGTGGCCTGCGAGGTAATTCTCGGAATTATTTATGACATCAGGCACAATCGCAAGGCCAGCCAAAATTTGATTAGCATGACCGCGAAATTTGATGATGACTAAAACAATAGTTCTGAAGCATTGACGTATCCAGGGGCCAGCCACATTTATCCCAGATCTTCGTATATGACCATAAAGTAGAATATTTCATAGCAGATTTATTTGACTTGAAATTTTTCTCGGTACTTCGCATGATTCATTGTCACTAGATTTCTTGCATTCAGTATTTGAGCCCCCTTCTGGAAATTATAAATACATATTATTCATAGAGTTGAGTCAGACTATATTCGCAATTAGGAGATAACGTGCCGTCCAACATGCGGCTTCGCTTGTGCACTCGCAGCGAGATCGTCGACGAAGCATTTGCACAAACTGATAGAGGCATGTTCACTGATACCGTCGATTTTGCTATGTTTAACCGTCGAATAATCCTGTCCTTGACAAATGAGCCCAGTGGTATACAGATTCGCCCCCCAGTGTATGTTAGCAACATATTTATTGATATAATTCAGTAATTATCTTGCAAAAAAAATTTCGCGCTTGGCGCGATAAGGGCCTGATGGCGCATTGCACAGTTGCATGACATGTTGTTATCAATTTTAGAGCGTATTAATATAAGTCTTGTTTGCAATGTTACCTAATTCGGTTCGCTCCTATCGGACGACTAATAAAAGGTTATCAACATTCCAGTTGCCCGCGCAATGGTTCGTAAATCTCATGTGTCCTTTTGGCCGAAAAATTTGTCCACCTCTGACATAGATAAAATTAGACATTACTTGCAAATTACAACTCAGTTGCAATGGGGAAGAAAATCGCAATATGCGTTTTTGCGATGCAGTCAAAATTGATGCAATTTTTGGAATTATAATATGATATTGTGATAGAGCAAATGCATCAGCTGGTTTTGTAAAATTGTCGAATAAATGATTAAGGAAGATTGTACATGTATACTAGACATAGGCTACGGTCTTTGACTACTTAACTAATTTCCATTTATGACCAATGTCTATTAGTAGTAAGAGTGTGTGTGCTTGTAATCAGTATAGTGTACAATGACAATATTAGTAGGTTCAATCTCTTCATTATTTGCTGACTTATACATAAGAGCTACACTGATTTTTTATCTACATTTTCATTATACAGGATTGGATATCTGCCATATTTGAATGATTCATACATTTCGGATATTAGTGACTCCATGTTATAAAAACTTGAAAAAGGAAGGATATATTTAGCAAATCTTTCTTTCATGGTAATTGCATAGTGGATAATTCGAGCTGTGCCACAATGCAACAATTTAACATGCCACCGTTAATCATGTGGCATATAATTTTCGAAGTAAATTGGTAATAATGCTGGAGTGGGAGTCGGGCTTCGGAATCGATACGTTTAAAGACCCGGGTGTCGGAGTCGGAGTCGGAGTCGGCATATTGAAAATGTGTAGAGTGGTAGTCGGAGCCTGAGTCGGTGGTACAAGTTACAGACTCCACAGCCCTGCCTCCAACACACTGATCCTGCCCCCTCCCCTATAAGGTATTCAAGGGAATTGTAGAGGGGTTTCGCCGCTCTATACCACCCTGCCTTGTAGGCATCATTTCACCAATACATCTGTACATACAATTCACAATATACGTGACATACTCACACAAATATATTTGACTTATGTATATTTGTGAAATGATTTTGACCCCCTTCGATTGGGGGGTTTGGAATGCGGCTGGTACGGTCATGCATATAGCCTACAATCTATATACGTCCTTGTCCAGAGTGAAAATTGCACTGTTCTGGTAACATTAGCGCTCAAAATTATTCCGATTGAATGCAAAATGTAATTGCAGCACCCACCTGGTGATTGGCACTAATATATCACAGGCTGTGTACTTGAAAAATGGCTTACTTAATATTCACGATAATATAATCTCAATAGATATACCATTGTTCGTTTTCGTATACTGGTGTATTTTCTGCTAGGCTAGAGAGTCCGCGAATACTCCCAATAAAGTTTAGCGGTCTGCGCCAGAACAAAGTTTACCAACGCATGCACTATACTGTAACGGGGCGCCATCTGTGGCTAGTGATGACGTCATGCATATTGACCAAGCGTGTTGTTATAGATACGTTCACTCTCTTGGATGTACGCCGTGCGAGGTGCACGTGCTGTGTTTACTGGTCATGTTTCCATGCGTCTGTGCTGCGATCTTATAGCTTGAAGAATAAAGAACTCACAACAACACTGTTACAAATGGCGGGCACTCCAGTCTTCAAGCCTTTCAAGAGTTAGTGAGCAGTAACAAAGTGTCATGGATTGGTTGCGTAAGGATCATGAATATATTCGTACAGAAATCAAGCGGGCTCATCGCCGGATTGACGACATGGTCGAGGCTCAGAAGAGTATTCTTGATCAAGTATTGAGTATTGTGCAAAGGTTTGGAGATACGCCTGCGCATCGGTTGCGGTTTGTTAGGCCTTGTAATGAGGTTGTATCGTCGGGAATTCTTCCGAGAAAGCATGAAAATGTTGGTGCACTTGGTTTGCCTGGTCTGGCTGATCCTGTTTTGTCCGAGGTGTCTGCTAAGTTGGATGGTTCCTTAGCACATCTTGAGGATTGTGGATCTGTGGTGGTGTCAGCTAAGAGGGATGATTCCTTAGCGCATCATGAGGACTGTATGCCTGTGTTGGAGCCTAATGTATCTGCTAAGCGGGATGATTCCTTAGCACAACTTGAGGATTGTGAGCCTGTGACCGAGGCCGAGGGAACTGCTAAGAGGTATGATTCCTTAGCGCACCTTGAGAATTGTGGGTCTGTCGTGGCGTGTGATGGTATTGAAGTTGTCCCGGGCTTGGACTTGGAAGAGTTGACTGTTGTCGAGAAAATCTGGAATGAGCATAATGCTCCGTTTGTTCTGTTGCCGACGGAAGATAAAACGTACTGCGTCTGTACTGATGTCAGCAAGTTGAATTCCATCACTGTACAAGACGTTATCAAATGGTGCGGTGAAGAAATTGAATACCTTGCTTCGCATACCTGAGTGGATGGATCGACAGACCTGATGATGATCGACAAGATTGTTTGGAATTTCATGTTCTTATTGTTGTGTCTCGATGTGTCGTTTGATTGTTGTGTCAGCTATTTCTTCGGCCTAGTTTTCATGATGTTGTATGTGTCTTTTTGCCTTTGATTCGGTTTTCCATTTGATGTGTTATCGGTTTTAGTTTAGAGGTAAATGTTCCTCATGTTACCTCTAAAAAATTGGAGGGGGGTATATGTAACGGGGCGCCATCTGTGGCTAGTTATGACGTCATGCATATTGACGAAGCGTGTTGTTATTGATGCGTTCACTCTCTTGGATGTACGCCGTGCGAGGTGCACGTGCTGTATTTACTGGTCATGTTTCCATGCGTCTGTGCTGCGATCTGATAGCTTGAAGAATAAAGAACTTACAACAACACTGTTACAATACCAGGGGCATGAAAATCCACGGCTCGCAACAGCCTCGAGAAACGTTTCAAAAATGTTGATAAAATGCGTTGAAAATATCTAATTATTGCCTCTACTTGATTCATTTTTCTTGATATTTTTCATCATTATGGTGATCAAGTTTTAAGCTTACTATACTATTTCGATGTTATTTCTATCACAATAGCCCGACCTCGGGGCCCCGGATTTTGAGAGTTCTCGGTTGCTTAACATTCCAGAACACCAAGGCACAGTTACGTACAATTCATTCATAACTCGTTCACAATTCTTTAATAATGTGTTGTTCAAAACAATCTAAGAAGCGAAAAGTTGCAGATGAATGGTTTGCTAATCGCCTAAAAAGTATTTCTCTATGTCGTCGGTGAAAACGCATTATATATGTATGATTTTTCATATAATGAATTCGTTGCTGCAATTTGAAACCCCAGCACTTGCAACCGATCATCATAATTACATTGACACAATCTATCTATGAGTTGCAGAATAGATCAACTGAGTTAATAAAACAATTGAGACAAAATTAAATTATGTTGATGTCGTCTTCCCGAAATTGCGTGAAGAAGCCAAGCTCAACACAGCAAGCCATTTGCTCAGTTTTTTTTTTAATGTTACATGGATTATACGCTGTTGGCATTGGATATTCTGAATCTACACCGAAAGTACGGTCATCAAATCAATGAACCGATCGCTGCTCACAGATATAAATTTCCATAATATTCTCAGAATCGGATCAACCTTCTTTCACTTCTAAATTTGACAGATTCTATATTCAGGATGGCCGGCTTGTAAAATCTCTGTAATGTTTCAGACGGATGAGCGTTCTCATCGAATCAATATTTGAATTGTTCACATATATATGCATTATCCCCATGTCGTGGGTTACCATATTATCAATAAAAAATCGCGTTTTTGCTGCTAATCTCGATTTTACTATATGTGGCGCGCGAATATATTAAGATATGGATTGCGGCATGCAAGCAAAAAAGTTTGACAACTCCTGCCCTTATACACGGCAGTGAAAGAGAGTACTGCCGGACATGGCTTGACTGAATATAACTTTCTTATACAATCTCTGCATCAGACAGCAAGAGAATTAATCAATCTGCATTCGATGCAACCACATGTTGAGGGAGGCTGGTTCGTTGAAAACTACATAAGCACGGACATATACACCAATTTGCCGAAGCGTTACGGAAATAACGCTACTAGAACGTTTGGAACGCACATTTACTATCATCATCATCATCATCATCATTAATTTATTAGCAATTTTATCAGTTCAATACACCACAAAAAAATTCGATACAATAAAAAGACAGGAAGGTGTCGAAGCGACAAGGAGCAGTCTATGGAATCTGACACCCACTTGGCCTAGGCGATGTAAAGAGGAGGCATGCACACTGAATGAAAGTAAAGAAGATAGTAGAGAAAAAGAAAGCGACAATAAATAGGGCGGCATGTCATGGGAAGCGAGATCGATAGGTCAGTCGTGGTCCGGTAATCTTGAGGATGGACTGTATTTATTTAGTAGTAATTGCTTGTATTTCGACTTGAATGTGGACATGCTCGTCGACTGTCGGATGGCCGGCGGGATACTGTTCCACACATCAGGTCCGGCATATTTGATGGAGCGATGATTTTTTCGGTCGATCATATGATATTTGGACGACGTGGACGCGCGTGTGTTGTACTTGTGCGCTTTTGATTCCGAGGTAAAGAAGTCATTGAAATATTCGGGGCAACACGCAGTGGAACTGATACATAAACTTGGCGATTTCTAGTTTCCGCATATCTTCTATGTTTAGGACGCCGAATCTCTTCAGCAGCGACTTGTTGGATGGGCAGCCAGGCCCCTTTGGGGCCCTAGCTATGATTCGGAGTACTTTATGTTGTAGTTTTTGCAGTGGCTTGAGTGCAGTTTTACTGGCAGCCCCCCAACAGAGGATGCCATAGTGTAACTTCGATTGGATTAAGGATTTAAAGAGTATCAGAAGAACCCTATTTGTTAGAGGTATTGAATGATGAATGTCTTTGACTCGATCAATTGTGAAACACCTATGGTGAGTATGCAATGAATACGATTGTACACATTGTTATGAGTAGGGCGCTTATATTTTGACCTAAAAACGGAAAAATATTGCTCTCTCGGCAGAATGTTGATCTAAGATCTCTGAGAAACTCATATAGTTAGGCCTCTAACTTGATTGTGATTGTTCGATATTCCTTAATGAATTGCGATGCCGTTTGGTATAGAACTCCATTATAGTGCTAGTGTCGCTCAACTGCACTTATAACTGGCCTGAAACGAGTCGTAGGCTACATTTAAACAGTTTCGTACAATACTTGCCCCATTGCGACCTACGCCTAAAGGTACCTATGAACTCTCTATTACGACATAATGCAAAAAATACGTTCGTAACTTATCAATCAATTTATAATTTTCATTACAGATATATTTCTCTAATTCATGGAGAAGCGTGCATATTATTGCAATAGGGAATTGAGTTATAAAATTCTGGTATGCCGCTGACGGCGGTGAAGAACCATTGAACTAGAGCAGTGCTTTTCAACCTGTGTGACGGTTCGCACTGGTGCGAATGAAAAAAATTGCAGTGCGAATGACGAAGGTGGTGCGAACGGTGCGAATGAAAAATCCGGATGAGTGCGAATGAAAATCGTGAATAATTGTTCATTTTTCTGACGTGGAATAATTCAAATAAAACTAATAGAAAATGCAAGGGTCGTGTTACTGTTGTAGTTGAGACGCAATTGTAGAAAAATGTTTAATTTGACGCACCATTAATCCTAGCCCTCACAAGCCGTAATGAATTATAGCTTTCGCATTATAATTATTACGTAATGAAAAGCCTGGTTTAGAAGCTGGTGTAGTTGCAGACATACAGTTATATTTGTTAAATTTATTGCAAAGATCCTGCCATAGTCTTTACATATCCAAGGGCATGGTGTTGGGTACTGTAGTCAATAAGCGAGACACGCAGAAATATGGCATGACCATAAGAATCAGCGGACCTTCGGGGTTTGATTTCATTATAAGATTTTTCCGAATTTTCTTTCTTTCTGGAAAACATGGACGAAGACCGTTGGGATGAACTAGTGTAGGGGTGTGCAACAAGCGAGTTCAGGCCAATGAGATTTATTCATTTTTAGGCCAACACCTACTGCGTCGGATCCCATGAACGCGTGCAGTTTTGGCCAACATACCGCTGATGAAATGCGGAGCCGCTGATGAAATACGGTGCCAAGAACATCAGCGGCGACAATACCTTGGCCAAAAATCACCGTCGCTGGATGGCCAAACCTTTCGATATGGATATGCTCCGTTGTCGGCACGGAATAGTCCCATTCTTGCAATCTGAGAAGATAGTAGTACAAATTCGATACGCAGAGAAATTTACTTCACCCTAATTTGAAATCGCGTGCGTCAGACATATTTTATAGAGCTGTGTTTGGTAGAATTGTGGTGTGCGTGTTATGTATGTCATACGTGCTCGTAAAATCGAAGCATACTACTCTAATACTAAAAATTAATTCCTTTTCATAGGTGAGGCTCGGGTTGCGAGATGCCACAAAAATTCAGATTTTTGTGGAAGTCTAAAAATCAGCTTTAATGTTATTAAACTGCTATGAATATTCAAGTTGGATTGAACTAAAGAGTCGATCAAACAGTATCGTGACTTTGATTGATCTTCTCATATACTCGCGAGACAGAAAATGGGATATCGAAAAAAAAACATAACTCATGATGAAGCAACGTTTCATAAGGTAGCAAGCTCTAATATGCTAGGCTTACAATATTTTTGAAATCTAAAAAGAGGACACTTTTTCAGAAATTTGAGACTTGCAAAACCGGAGAACAATTCTCAAAAACCGGTGAAGTTTTCCCACTTTGTGATCGGTTGACTGACTAAAAAAGGTCATCTTTCCACTCAGAGCTCAAAATACCGTTTTTCTCTCCACATCGCTAGGTGGATGACTAAAAAAAGGTCTTTTCGCTCAGAGCTAAAATCACCGTTTTTCACTCCGAAATACCCGCCGGAGGGTCACGTCCCTTCTGTGCTAATTTACGGCATATCTCTCGCAATTTGCTCTGAATGTGACCTAAATTTTCAAAAAAGAGGACAAAATCTCAAAAAAGAGGACAAAAGGGCGTCCTCCGAGGACACTTTAAAAAAAGTCAAAAAAGAGGACAAATCCTCTTAAAAGAGGACGTATGGTATCCCTATAATATGCCTACTCTCCTGGACAGTATTGGAGCTTATTTTCCAAGACATCAGGCACAAGCCTCAACCCAAGCATGTGGATTTGTCACCTTTTCAACAAACTGGAGCCTCCGGGACCTTTGTGTCATCTCTCAAAAACGATTTCTGCCAGCAAGCGTTTTTCATTCGCGGAAAACACGCTGTATTTTGGATAGGAGTGCAGAACAACTCTTACGACCTGGCCATCCAAGCCGAAAAGCGTTTTAGTGAAATAGTTGAAATCAAAACGAGGGAAAAGAGTTGCCTTTTTAATGAGACACTTCATGGCGTAACAGCTATGGTAGCCAATTTGTTGCACATCTGAATAGAATATTTTTTATGTATCTTCATCTTATCTGGGAAGCGAGTGGCGCAGTTGGTTGAACACTGCAGTCACGACATCGATGGTTGATGGTTCGAGTCTCGGCTCTGCCATGTTCCTATGTGTCGGAGGTTTATCTGGGCTCCTCATCGCCGAACCCGCTGTAACACAGCGCATTGAAAAAGCTCAGACAAAGAGAGAGCCGAACTCTTGAAAGGAGGCAGCAAATGAGCCGAAAAAAGACTCAAGTTCAAGAACACATGCCATTATGAAATTTATGAAATTTACTGTGTGGACGCAAATAACCACGATGTTGCAAGTTATGCGTTAATAAAACAACAACACCAATCTTCATCTTATTTTTGTATAGCAATTTTCGGTAGGAGTGTGCGAATGAAATTTATTTTCCAAAAAAAGTGCGAATGAAGCTCAAAAAGGTTGAAAAGCACTGAACTAGAGCATGTGTGAAAGCAACACCTTGTACTTGTAGCGGAAGTTTATTTCCACTATACGATGTAATTCGATGTATTGCACAATTTTCCTTCGGATTGTATTGTATTACATACCCAACGGTTAATATAGTCAACGGAATGTTTTGTGATAAGAACATTTTTATTGCTTATGGATGATGTAAGGCATTTGTTGGAAAATTCCTTAGTGTTTTCAAATCAGCCACAGTTTTGGGAAATTTATGTTCTTCGCAAAAACGGGATTGAAATATTTTCGATAAATCGTAGTATGTTGTTCCTAATTGAAAACTTCTTCACATTCACGAGACTCGGAATCAGGTTCTCATGGTATTGCTAGATAGACGTTGCTCTCACCGATTCCACCATCCACGAGCGACTTCAAAACTGTCTAGAGACTTAACCGATGTTCTACGAAATGTATATCTCTCAGATGTCCATACGGTCGATCAGCAAGATGGCATCCGGGTGTCAAATGCATGAATCCGTAGGCAAGGTTGTCACGCTTTCAGAAAACCATTAACCGGTGCTTACCTTTTATCGTTCGAATGATATCGCAAAAATGAAGGATGACAGTGAAATAAATTGTCAATATGAGCATAATAATTGTTAGGATCATTTAAATTTCCCTATTTCAATTGGGGGAATAATTGACTTAGCTTCAGCTCAGATCATCGGACTTTGAAATAACTCAAACCCTCGAAGCTAACGAGAATCCAAATTTATATTGCAGCATGGGTTTCATGCTATATTTGTAGACCAATTTGTAGAACGCTT
Source organism: Botryllus schlosseri (assembly GCF_051294905.1). Taxonomy (NCBI): domain Eukaryota; kingdom Metazoa; phylum Chordata; class Ascidiacea; order Stolidobranchia; family Styelidae; genus Botryllus; species Botryllus schlosseri. Next base: position 23,173,426 of record NC_137248.1, read on the forward strand.
TACAATCAACCTTTGGAATATCTCTCACATTCTAGCAAATTCAAAGAAATGGATGTTATTGTCTGATTCAACGATCCCAAATCGCCTAAAAGTCTTGAAAATTCTCTAGAAAATCAATTTCATCTGGATTCTTCATATTGATGTAATACATATAGCGCAATCTATTTATATGTGAATTTGACAGAATGACGATTTCTCAAGTTTCCACCGATTGAAATCAGATGAGTTGTGGCATTTCTACACGGGGGCGCAGATATCTGTATTTGTCATAGATCATGTCACTGGAAAACTGACGATAACAAATCTTGTGCGACCGAGGAGAACATTCTTTATGTTAATTAAGAGAGGTGAGTTCAAATACTTCTTGGTTTGGCATCGATTTTATCGGATATATATTTCATTGCTGCTTCAATTAAATTCATCGCAAGTAGACTCTATATGCCTATTGAACTATTTTTCTATAGCCTCTAATCCAGGGGTGGGCAATTATTTTCCTCCGCGGGCCAAATGAGAAAAATAAATACGTTGGCGGGCCGAATGAAAAAAATTAGCTATATTCTCCTGCGTATTTTGATTTTATTTCAAATTTTCATTGTTAATAAATGCTTCCCAGTGAAATTGTTGATATTAGTAATTAGTAATGAGAAAGTGACGGCGAATTAAAAATATATGTTAGCTGTGATCATAGGAAATAATATTAAACATGATACATTTTATCTCAGTCAGACCCCTATCCAATTTCTTCTATTACGACTCTAAAACAGTGGTTCTAAAAATTTTAGGCACCCTTCCCTTTATGATAGTGAACAACATCGCGCTCACCTATGATATCATAAAATATTTAAAAGTGCAATGAGAATGCTAGCAATCCACACGGAATGTTATGGCTGTTGACGAGATAATTGTGGGCTAGGGGCATATCGCGAATTTTTTTTCAATAAACTTCGGCTTTGCGCCACCTGTCTGATGCTTTCACGTCTCCCAGTTCGAGAACCACTGCACTGAAATGTATATCCAACAGTACTAAGCTTATTTTCTTGTTCGCTGCCTTCCGAGCAGTGTGCAGCTTAAATAGCCTTTATTGTGAGCGAAGCTTGAAGTTTGTTTAAATTTCGCCCTCCCTTTACCGTGTGTTTCGTGCTCTTGTCATAAGACCGACTTTAAATAAAATCCTTAATCTCGACGATATGATGGGCAAAAACTGAAAGGATGGCTTTACCCCCCGACTCCATTATGCGAAATATTTAGGCTTTCTTTTTTTCGTCATGCCCGTTAAACATTTATGGGTGATCGATATGATGAGTCATATAGTAATCGCGAGCACTGATTGACTAGTTCTACGAATTAAGGGTTTGGAAACATTTAACGTCACAAATTGAAACACATACCGTATAATGCGTAATGTGACAATGTCAAGACGGTTTAAACTAAACTACATGGAAAGCGTGTTTCTTGTGACTTCAGTTGCTACTCATACTTTGCCACTTGCCTATATTTTGAATCTGGATTACGCATGCCAGGTACGTAGACAGCGATATCGTGGCATATGAATGAATAGGCTTCAAAGTAATAGAATTCAAAGTAATAGAATTACGGATTCATTTGATACATTCTATGGGTTTAGTCATTCAAAAAACAAGTTTTATGTTTTGAATGCCAAGCAACTTTCCTCGGGCCGCACAGAATAGCTTCGCGGGCCGCACTTTGCCCAGGTCTGCGTCTAATCCTACTAGTTTGTGGTTATTTGCATGTTCTAGGCCAGCGGTCCCAAACACGCAGCCCGCGTCAGCATTTGGGATTTTGAAGTATTCGACAATATTTAACTGCCACATATAATTTCCTTGGATTTGATAAGTTATAATTCGCTCCAAAACTATCCAAAAGCCTGAAAATACTTCACTATCACTACTTCACTATCACATCCCTTTCAAAAGTTGCCATGCGGTGGAAGTTCAGCTATGACGTCATATTACTTGTTCAAGATGATAAAATATGACCCGTCGTGACTGAAAATTGTTATTTGGACTTTGGCGCGACCTGGTCGAACGTTACAATCAGAGTAGGACTTGTGACTCGAAGAGCGTTGACTTGGTATAACCTCGGACACAACAAACTATCAAACTGTTATGGGAAATAGTAATATATCAAAAGGTCGCAGGATGCGTTGCATAGCGTATTCAGCTATATAAGAATAGATCGGTATGGCAACCATTGGCATTCTGTTGCCCCCTTGAAGTTTAGTTATTTATTTCCTGCGGCATCCTGGGTCTCTTTATCCATGATATAATCGCCAATTAAAGGTAGTGAGCAAAGTAGTGACACGACCACCATAGCGGTGACGCAAATGGATTCTTCAGCGATTGATCATTTCTATTGCTATATGGCACTTTAATCATCATATTCAAGTTGCTATTCATCACTCCAATATTTGAAGGTAAATCTAACGCTGCTTTGATTTGACTTTGGTAATGCAATGATCAATATCCGAGTAATAAAATGATCAATATCCGAGCTATCAGGAGTATGCCAGTAGCCCAGATTAAGCTGTACTGCTACAATGTTCTGATCAGGTCAATTTTTGTTAAATTTTAGAACAGGGGTCACCAACCTTTTTGCAACCGAGGGCTACTTTTGCGTAATGATTGAAGCGGCGGGCTACTATTTGCTCCCCTCGTTTACCCGTACAACACTGAATTTCCGCTTTGATATTCATAGCACTGGGCATGACTGGACATCATGTTTTTTGTTTCTATAGCAGTCAGTGGGAAGCTTGACTCTGGTAGCCTACTTGACACTGCAATTCTGAGTGAGTGTTCCAGATGTGCATTAATTAGGCGTGTTTTGTGTTTGTTTTTGATGAAGTTAATGTCCGAAAAGACTGATTCACAACGATAAGTTGAACCATAGACGCTTGCAACCAATGTTCACTCTAAGCTGCGCACGTGCGCAAATGCGCAGTGATAACACGGTCTTTGCGCACAGAAAATCTAAGTTGCGCACAAAAAAATTGAAGTAATGACATTTTTTTCACTCGTTACGCACTCACCTCATCCACGTCAGCGGTGTCTTACTAAAAGTCTATAGAGGTGGACCGTGCTATAAGTCGACAGATACGGTAAAATAAGAAGAATACCGGCCTGGTGTAAATGACCATAGTAGTCGACAAACACCATGAATACCCAAAAACAAACAAACTCGTTACGCATTGTTGTCCAAGGGTCTGCGCAGTGAGTGGTGAGTGTGCGCAGACTCGTCAAGATTGAGAGGGAACATTGATTGCAACCTTCATAGCTACTGCTGGGCATACACCCTGTACTTTTTCGTATCAACAATGCACCAAACGTTTGCTGCAGACTGATTTGGGGGTCATTTTGCAGTATTACAATTTCAATATCCAACTCTTCAGCATCCAGAAATGACAAGATTTCATTACACCGGACAGCAGAAACGATTACAGAAAGTTAGAAACATGGTATATTAAAATGCGTTGAGTGTAACAGAAACAAGCTGTGCCAAAAGATGCAATACGTAATGGGTATACAGATATTGAAAATCTGCTAGTAGGCTACTTCACGGCTATCTGACTCCGAATAGTAATATTGTGTACTACTTTGGCATGATCCTGGACGTCGAGCTATCATAACGGAACCCCCCGCCATTTCAAGGAGACCGTGGACGGCATTTCGTCATATCGCCTGTATAGGCAATGCGCCGTATCTTGAATTTCTGATGATTCTATCACATACATCTATATATTACTACTAATTGTAATTGAAGATATTTTTAAGTGTTTATATATGTAAAATACATGTTAGTGTGTTTTAAACAAGAATAGCTGAATCAATCAATCTATATATTTGAAAGCTCACTGGTAATAATCTGACGAATATTGGTAAAGGCTGCTATTGCACTTATTTTTAGAATGGGCTCGCGGGCTTCTCATCTAGTCCCCACGGGCTACCTGGGGCCCGCGGGCACCGGGTTGGTGACCCCTGTTTTAGAATATTCTGCCTATAATTGTGCCACGTCAAATGTCCTCTATATAGCTTCCAAATTGTTTACTTGACAGCTTTTATAGTGTCATGACGTATTTCTACTCTTGCGTGGTGACTATAACTAATTATTTTGACAAACTATGCCAACTACAATAACGATTTCATCCAAACATTTAAAAATGAGATTTTCTCGTGCCAGGCGTGAATTCACAATAGTCAATCGCATTTTCACGATGTGTGCGGATTGCCAGTTTGTAAGGTCCCGTCAAATAAGGGCTACTTCGAAAGACATTGTATACCCCTATTTTTGATGCTGCGGCCACTGTTCTGAGTGGGTGTTCGCTTGGGCGAATATTCCAAGTGGTTAGTGGTATTCATGACGTTTATAGACTACAATGGTCATTTACGCAAGGTCGACTTACATTTCTTTTAATTCCGTTTCTGATGACTTGCAGCACGGCCATTTCTAGGCTTAAGACACCGCTTGCTCGGAGGAAAAGGCGAAGAGCAACCTAGATAAACATGTAACACTTTGGTAAGAATTTGGAGTCGAACCACGGTTGGACTCGAACTATAGATTACTAACCAGCGGATAGATACTAGATACGCAGCTCCCGCAAAACCCGTCGGTACGCTCGAGCAAGCATGGTCTCTCGTATTGCTGAGCAATCTAAAAGCAACATAATTGGTAATGCTGCAGCTTGAGATGCGGGAACGGAAATGGATAAAACTGGTCACAAACTAAAGCTAGTGTCACACTGCTTCGGGCAATACGAAATAGATTTTTGCCAGGACAATGGAACCACCTCAAAACAGCCATCAAAGTCTGACGATCGGCATTGTTCCGAACTATCGCTTGACGAAGTTGGTCATTGTTATGTTCATTGTGTTGCGGCGGTACCATTGTGGAATAAATGAAGATTGTCAGACTTTGAGGCCTGTTTCGGGGTTGCTCCATTGTCCTGACAAATGTTCCCTCTAAGCTGCGCCCGTGTGCACATGCAAAGTGCTGACACGGTCTCTGCACACAGAAAATCTAAGTTGCGCAGTAAAAATCCGAAGTGATGACCTTTGTTTAGTCGTTACGCACTGTTGTTCAAGCATCTGCGCAGTGAGTTGGTGCGTTTGCGCAGACTCGACAAAAATAAGAGGGAACATTGGTTCTGAGACAATTTCAATTTGTATTTTCGAAATCAGTGCGTTACTAGCTCGATTAAGACCAATTATATTAGGTTTCCGCGCTCTGGTCGCTAGCTCTAGCACTACCATTATGTTAATTCTAGATTACTCAACAAGTGAGATACTGTTTGCCCAAGCGTAACCATCCGTAGTTTCGTATCTATACGTAGGTTAGTATTCTATAATCGAACGCTCAAACATTGGTGTTGCATCTGTGGATCATACCACTGCGATATCACTCCACAATATGTTCCAAGTGACCAATTTTATCGTAATTGTCTGGTTTTTTGAATTGATGAAAGTAGTAACAAAATAAACTGAAGGAGAGTACATTGCTACTACCGTCACGAACAAAAGTGCAGTTACCAGATTTGCCATTTCTGTACGGTGCCAAACGGTAGTTTTCAAATTATCCGCTACATGGCGACAAAGTGACTCGAAGGAAACAAGCAAGCTCATTGTCTTCTCTGCTGAGGAATTTGTCAGTGTCATACACATAATTGATATTTTCATTCACACCGATATCCAGTAACACAGTCACAGTAAACATGAGGTCCCCTTCTATCCAGTATTACGAACTATATTAACGGGTGAACCATCATAGGGGTTGCTCAACAATGCATTAAAGATCTATGTTGCGATCTACGCGAGGTCACGAATGACGATAGTTTTTTTTGGTCTCAGACTCATTGTTATTTCTATACACCGTACACTAGTGGCTTCCACTTTTTATATTCACATTTTAGGGGATTACTACGCCGCGAGATTGCGATTTCCCAATAAGGGCATATACAGTCTTCTGGGCGGAACCGTTATGCCAGGGTTCGAATACGAAGATTTCGAAATGAGCAAGAGAGAGGATTTGTTGAAAAAGTTTCCAAAGCATCGAAAACTCATCGAATCTCTGACCAGAGAATGAGAACGCCGAAAAGAATCAGTATCTCCGTTGGGTGGTTAATCGACATTATAGTAGGCCTACATGACATAAATGTTTACGTATTTATGGTTTGTTTCGATTATTATAACCTTGAAGGAACTATAGATCCATGTCATCTTTGATCTGCAACAACAATAAAATCGTTAACGACCCTAGCAAGGCACATATTCCGGCATCGACGTTTGCTCCTTCACCAACAGCGATCGTGCATTCACGCTCATCAAGCTGAGTCTTTATTTTCATCCAGCCAAAATACATAACAAGCAGACGGCAATGATGGTGGTAAGATATACAAAGTATTCGGTATCAGATACGAATGGTCGATATGACCGTGAAGGTCAACTAGTCTGATCACCAGAACCGATTTCGAAGGATTATACCCGATCTGTAGCACGGCTGATAAAATATTTGAGATGGTTTTCTCAGTAGATCATTTACGGTACACGAATTGAAACCTGCATCTGTTGGCACCGCCAATGTCGAGCGTATTTCGTAAATATTATCTGCTAATTTTCGATTTCATCAATGAAACTGTTAAGAAGCAAACTTGATGCATTCGAACATGGCAATACAACATATCTTCGCGCAGTTTGTGGATAGTCTTGTGTCAGATTGCTTCGGCATGGATTGAACATAAGAAAATCTAGCCTAGAGATCGCCAATGGTCAAATCGGAGATGGCCCAATAGCCTAGTGTAGTATGGTTTTCAACCTTTTTCTTACCGCGTAGGCTACCACCTCGGGGTGTGATTTGGTTGCGTATCAATAAATTATCGAAAAACTCAACTTTACTCGAAACGTATTACAGGATAATTAACATTGGTAGAAGTCGGCCAGGAAATTCCGAAACAAATGCGGCCTACGAGCTAATCTGATGCTGTGTTGTGCATAATGACTTTGTGTCACTAATGCCGTCTATCTCCGCGAACTATATTTCGTAGCTATCCACATTGGCGCTTATTTAAAGGGGCACTGCACTCAAAAAATGATGTGGTCTCAAATTGAAGGGTAAAACGTAAGAAAAATTTTGGCCGCAGCCATTTTCTTCAGAACGCCACCGTAATGGAGCTGCAATTTATTGAAATTTCCACAAACACATCCGGCTGCAGCTGTCGCGGCTCCGGGTCATTTCTTAACCCGTTACATGGTACGATGACTTCATCGTCGCACTTGACGCGATCGCGATTGTTAGGCAGTCTCGCAGAGAACGAACTTTAGATAGTTGTCAGCCGATGTTATGAAGTAAATATGTCTTACACGCCAAGGCGGTCTAGATACGGCTTTCAACAGACGATGTTCAGTTGGGAGATTTATTTCTAAATCAGGCCTAGTGTATTCTATTTCTGTAGAACAGAAATAGATCATGTCCTTTTCTTATGTATAAAACATGATCATCACCAATCACTGTGCCCCATGAACACTCAAAAGATCATAGCGGTCATGATTGGTTTTGAATTCGGGTTCGAGAATCATAAGATGAGGGTATTGTAAAATTATGGCTGCCGGTTATTAGTAAGATGACGATATATGTATATGTTTTTGGGGTAGGCTGAGGAGTTTTGGGTTCAGGATAGGTTCATATAACGTTGGATTACGGTTAGAGATGATGAATTTTCCTGCAGGTCCCGAACCCTTAACTAATTTTTAATGTATTGTCATGTTCATGAGGAACCCTGATTGGTGGTGTTCGTGTTGTGGAAAATAAATAACTCTTGACCTGAAAAAACGTCTACGGTATTGTCTTGCTCTACCCAGAATCTTCATAATAAGTTTGTTCCACTTTGTATTGAGGATATTGGATATACATACAAATACATTGACATGATTGCAAGCAGCAATGACAAGATGTGCCGTTCAAAGTACTGGACACTAACTACATTTTGGAACGTCATTTTTATGCAATACAATCGCAATATATTTTGCCAACTATTGCGAGGTACCATGAGGAACATATGATGTGTTACGGGAGATGAAGAGTCAATGTAAACCAATTACAGTGGTGGGTGATGGTAAATATCCATCAATCAATCACCAGTTTGATGTATGGCATGTCTGCAAAGGTAACTGAATCCTGTTATTATTTGAATCTTCCTTTGCCTTGATAACCGTTTCTCAGGACTGAAAAAAAGTGGGTGTCTCTGGGTAAGAAGAAAGGTATGGAAGACTTGCTACTATGGACAAGAAGCATCACTAATCACTTGTGGTGGTGCTGTCAGCATTGTGGCCAAGATAGCAGTGTAAGTCTGCATATCGACTATGTCATTCACCACATATTAATAACTTCTTATATAACGATATGCGATTGCAGGTGCTAAAAAGAAGATGGATATCTCTTCTGCTGCATCACATCACCGGCGAACATGAGTTGAGGGAGAGGCATTTTGACTGAAGACCAAGGCCTAAGAACTAGATAGTTGCAATGCGGATCTCCTAGTTTCAAAGCATTAAAATCCTTCATAGAAAACAAATTTTTGATCCGGGATTCGTAGCAGATGACTACTCTGTTCAAACATACTTGTAATTTTTATGACTCATCACATCTGCATGCCTCCTCTTTACATCGCTTAGGCCAAGGTGGGTGTCTGATTCCATAGACTACTCCAAATCGCTTCGACACCTTCCTTTCATTTTCATTGTATCGCATTTTTATGGTGTATTGAACTGATAAAATTGCTAATGAACCAATGATGATAACACCAGTTATCAGAGCGTGGTCAGATCAGTAAATTTCACATCTTCCTTTTTTAGGAGCATTGGAAGTTTATCACAACGTCGGCATTGCACCAGAAACAGCGTTCTAGAACTTCTAACTTCTAAATATCCCTGCGTGACAGAAATAATACATCTTTGCCAATAAGTTTTATGACGTGTGCAGTGCTATGTAGGCAGCTTACTAGCTCAATTCAATTCTTCCAGTTACTAACAACAACTGCCCCCTTGTAATACTCCGGCTATTTTCCAATTGTCTGGTATTTATTAAAAATTCACTGAGTAAGCAAAGTGTGAAACACGGTTGCCACTGCTGGAATATAGAATGCGAACAGTTCGCTGTACACCATACAGTAACTGATTTCGATTTATATAGCAGAGCCGCAGTGTTTTCAATCGCAGTTCGTTTTCTATCGGCCATTTGAAACCGACGTACAGTCCACCATCGCCATCAATAATCCATTCCAGTATGTGTCGTTTTCTGCCAGGACCATGCAGTTGATTGTTATTATTCCAGTTTTTTCTGTTCACTTTGAATAATGTTTCAAAAATGGAGGGTTGTATATGTAGGACAAAATCGTCATGTTCTGTTATGCAAAGCGACCCTCCATTCCCCAGCAGCTCCATTATTTGTTGTATCTCCCTGCAGCAAACACACTCATTCTCGACTCTGGTTTTCTGACGATTCAGAGACATGAGTTTGTGCTTCTAGAGTTGCAACGAGACTGACGAATTCCTCCTCTTAATATTGTGGCGCGAATTGATACGGCAGACTCTCACCAAATATCATGATATCATCAAAATCTTCTTTAGAAGTAAATTCATCAACCAGATCTTCTTCCATACCAGTAATAATTTTAACAAATTAGATATTATGTACGTGTCAAAGGAATTGCGTGAATGAACTGATGAAAACAGATAATCATTTGGAAACTGAGAACAACATGATACGATAAAAATATTACACAACAATGTTTGTACCAGTCTGTCTGCATTCGTTCTCGACTTAATGGCGCTTCTTCGATGAACGATCAATGTCAACCGTGCAACCAATACATGCTTTCCATGAACAGGATAGACAGGTTGTGCAGAGCAAAATGGAGATGAATATGGCCGTTATAGGACTGCTTTCAAGTACAATTTTGTAAACATAGCTATTTTATTACAATATCCCATCTCCGCATGGCCGTTTTCAACTGATAACGCCACAAAAGCTATGAACAGGTGACATGGTCGACATTGCAGATCCAGTAGTAAGGAGAATTGCCCCGTGAACCTTTGAGAGGAAGGAAGACACACTAAACTATCATTTGAAATTAGGCGAACAATTTTTCAAATATGAACAACACTACTGTGCAGTCAGTAATAAGCTGTGAAATCACCGCTCAATGTTACAGCTGTATGACTAGCTTTGCATCAATATATAACTGCAATGGCATCTCAATTCTCAGTATCAGTCATCTGGCAAATATCATAGAGTCATAACAAGCTTTAGACACAAATCCTGAATTAACATCTTACGTTGGTTGAGCGTCGGTACCGTACGCTTATACTTAACAGGATACCGCCCTGGCGCGAGACATAATTCCTTCATAATATCGGTTGACAACTGTCTGAACGAAGTTCGTCCTCTGCGTGACTGCCTAATCGCGTCGAGCAAGTGCGACGATGAATTCATCCTGCCATGTAACGGGTTAAGCAATGAGCCGGAGCCGCGACAGCTGCAGCCGGATGTGTTTGTGGAAATTTCAATAAATTGCAGCGCCATTACGGTGGCGTTCTGAAGAAAATGGCTGCAACCAAATTTTTTTTTACGTTTTTCCCTTGAATTTGAGACCACATCATTTTTTGAGTGCAGTGCCCCTTTAACCAGCCTTGCACGACCTGTGACGTCACTATTACCGTCATAGATAGTTAAATGCCCATGTACTCGTTGATTGTCTGATGTTCCTCCCTGTTAGTCTTGATCCCTATGTGCTCGCATCTTATTATTATAGACCCATATCCGTACTGACTAGCTCTGCGATACTGTTGGAAAAACTGATGCATCATCGGTTAATGGAATTTCTATCGATATTCTTACTAGTTATCACAATGTGCATGCAACTAATACCTAGGGAATAGCTGTTTCCCTTGACTTGCGGAAATAATTTGATACTGTTGACCATTTCATATTAATTGATAAACTTGAGTGCTACGGTATTCGAAGGATTGTGCGGGATCTTTTTACGGAGCAACTCACAAATCGTAAACAGAACACTTAAGTTATAATTACTATATTTTTGTGAAGCTAGTTCCGGACAATCTTCAGCGCCCACTAGCGGATTAAAAATGAGGTGTCAATATAACGTCACACAAGCAAAGCATTGCCCATCGACTGTATACAAAATACGAATGGAGTAGAGCATAGGTCATGAATTGAGCCATCTGTAATATGAGCTTTGTTGATTGCTACTTGCTAGGGTCTGCAATACATTTCTCCACGGGCCGGATGAAATCGCCTGGTCTGTTGGGATTGTGTTTGACAGCCCCGTTATACTGTTAGGTCGGTGCGGTTATCTGGTGGTTTCTTTTAATCAGGGCCGAAACAACATTTTTCTGCCCCTTCCGCTCTAAAATGCCCATGAAGTTGAGCCCCTCCATAGGGTAATCGATTTACCTTCTTGGGTATCTACTACATGCATTTGACTGTTAAAAGCTGTGAATGAAATATGTCAATAAGGTCGATTCTTCCATATATTAGCCTACTATAGAATGTACCACCAGCAGGGTGCACATGCGGTGATTTCCAATTTTTTATGGTCGCGACCTCATTTTAAACTTTAAAATGTTCCGTGGCCCAGCTTAAAACTTGATAAGCTGATGTTGATTAGTAAAAAAAATCAGCTTGCTCAAACTTACTCACGGCCTAGGAAGCTGATCACGTCCAACATCATCGCGATCCCCAGATAAAGGCAAACGACCCCAAGATTTGAAACTATTGTCTGTGACTGATGCCTCCAATCGGCCTTAACCAACTCTAGGAAGATACCGTTAGCTTATCAATGCGGTTACAATCAGACTTATTTCAGTAAATGATGGTTATTTATATTTATTTTGGTTGTTTTTTTGGCGAGGGTGATGCCTGGTGCCCATAATAATATCAATATACGTTGCATTAACTCGGGAGCGGCGCGAAGAATAATTTTGACTAGAATAAATCCGCTTGCAAATAATATTTTTTATGTTGATTTACGAAAAACTTTTGAGCCTATTTCAAGCCTTCAAAATTCCGGACATTTAGGCATATTTTAGAAATTCCTCCCGGGCGCAGATTTTTCAGTGAAATTCCGGACATGTCTGGGAAATTCCGGACATGTCTGGGAAATTCCGGACGTATGGCAGTTGGCAATCCTTACTCAAGTCAATGATCGAGCATCGAACTCCGCATCTGTATTCTGTGGAATTCCGTAGGGATCCGTACTTGGACCCACCCTGTTTTCACTATATATTAACGATATATCATTATGCTCTAATTTTACTACAACTCTCTTTACAGACGATACCCACCTCTCACTTTCCTCGGGAAATGCCAAGAACCATTGTGTTAAAATCCAATGCTCATCTTGACTATATAAGTACTTGGTTAGCAGTTAGATGAAAAATCGTTATATTATCCAGCACATTTATATTAAATGTTGAGATCTTTTTGTATGAAATACTGCTATTAAATAATCCCCTAAGACAGCAAGTGTCGAGCATTTTCATTAGACCACATTATACCCTAGCCGAATGCGTTGTTGTGGCTTCACTCTAGTCACCACTAGAAACAAGTAGGTGATATTGACACCCAATTTCGAGACGTCAAAAAGTGCACACTTAGTTTTATTGAAAATTGCCCAATAAGTAGGTATTCGCAGAAGCGAAAACAACAATGACTATAACATTTATATGCAGTTTACATGGGTTCATTTCAATCTGAATATACTATTCAATGGCAATATCTGTAATACAAAATTCTAATTTAAATATCTGTGGTTGCATTGCTCCGTCACTTCCGACTCAAAACGTTCCCAGCCTCCAGAGAAACCGGAATCGAGATTTAATATTAATCAACCAAATTCCAACGTCTTCATTTACTGTAAAATAACTTGTATTCCTCACAACCCATACGACTAAATTACGACTTACGACTAAGGGACCATGGAAGTATGTCAACTTATATCGTCGTTAGCGCCACTGTTTCAGTGGTTTATGACTTTATTCAACCGGCCGATCATAGTATTTGGCAAACTCCATTATTCGCGAAGGTGTTCCTACTTGCTAGCATGAAATCCCTACGATATATATAATACATGGTGATAAATGTAATAGGCTATACTATATAGAAATGCTATAAAATAATGTATTCAATTGAAAAGAAAGAGCATACGTTAACATTTTGCAACCAATTCACTGCGAGGCCCGCGGACGGTTTGAAGGTTTGAATCCGGCCCGGGACGCAATTTAAGTTTGACACCCTGTTGTACGGTCTGGCTGGTCATAAATGATTTGTTATCCCCGTCATATATGAATTAATGCTATACGCCATACTGCAGTAATTGGTACTGATCGCATAAAAGTCACAGGAGGTATAGCTTCAGGCTTCGACAATTATTGTATACTGCAGTGCTTTTCAACCTGTGTGACGGTTCGCACTGGTGCGAATGAAAAAAATTGCAGTGCGAATGACGAAGGTGGTGCGAATAGTGCGAATGAAAATCCGGGTCAAGTGCGAATCACGAAGGTGGTGCGAATGGTGCGAATGAAAATCCGGATCAAGTGCGAATGAAAATCGTGATCAATTGCTAACTTTTCTGACGAGGAATAATTCAAATAAACTTGATAGGAAATTTAGAATCAGTGTAACTTTTGTAGTTGCGACGCAATTGTAAAAACTTGATACGACGCACCACTAATCGTAGCTCTTACAAGCCGTAGTGAATTGTTATTCCCACACTATAATTATTACGTCACCAAAAGTCTGGTTTGGGAGCTGGTGTAGTGGCAGTATAGAGATCTCTACAATCTCTATAGTGGCAGACATATAGTATATCAGCCCGTCTGATCCTGCGACAGGCTCGAAAAATGATGTCAAATTGACTTTCTGCTTTCTTTCGCTAAACAATCATCATATTTTCGTAATAACTGTTCGATTACCACGAGTTACGAGGATAGTAGTAAATACCATCATTACAGCCACTCACATTCGCAAGTTTACTGTAATTTTTACCCCTTCATGGTTATTTAAGTAGGGACCGTAAAGGATATAATTTTGGGTCGACACGGTGCCATAGCTATCTGTTAATATGTATGAAATATTTATTGCGAAAATCCTGCGATCGTTTTTACATATCCAAGGTCACTGTGTTGGGTACTGTAGTCAATAACTGAGACGCGCAGCAAATATGGTATATGGCATGGAATTCATGATCAAATTTGTCCGACTGTTATTTTCTGGAAATCATGGTCGAAGACCGTTGGGATGAACTAGTGTAGGGGTGTGCTACCAGCGAGTTCAGGCCTCTGAGACTCATTCATTTCGAGGCCAACCCCTTCTGCATCGGGGCACATGAAGACGTTAGGTTTTGGGGAATAAACCGCTGATAAAATGCGGGGCCAAAAACATGAGCGGCGACAAAACCTCGGTCTAAAAATGACCGATGCTGGATTGCCAAACCTTTCGAGATGGATTGGATATGCTCCGTTGTCGGCACGGAATAATCGCGTTCTTGCAATCTGAGTAGACAGTATAGTACAACTGTGATACGCAGATAAATTTAATTCGCTCTAATTTGAAATCGCGTACGTCAGACACGTGTTGTAGAGCTGTGTTGGTTAGAATTGTGATGTGCGCGTTCTGTATGTCATACATGCCCGTAACATCGTAGCATACAACTGTAATATTAAATATAAATTGCTCTTCATGGGTGACGCTCGGGTCGCGAGATGCTACAAAAACTCAGATCTTGGTGGTAGTCTAAAGGCTGTTTACCGTTATTAAACTGTTATGAATTCTCAAGTTAGATTAAGGTGAAGAGTAGAACACGCAGTACCATGAGTTATTTGCTCTTCCCATAAACTTGTGAGACAGAAGTTGGAGCAACGTATCATCAGGTATCGAGATCTAATGTGCCAACTCTCCTTGGTCGTTTTGCACCTTATGTTCCAAAGACATAAGACAAAATCCTCAGCACAAACATGTGGGTTTTTCATCGTTTCGACATACTGGAGCTTCACGGGACCTTTGTGTCAGCTCTCAAAAACGATTTCTGCCAGCAAGCATTTTTCACTCGCGAAAAATACGCTGTATTTTGGATAGGAGTGCAGCACAGATTTTAAGACCTGGCCATCCAAGCACTAGTAGAAGTTCTTGTACAAATTCCGAACAACATTGTTTGGTCGAGAAGGATTGTATTGAAATAATTGGAAGTAAAACGAGCGAAAAAATTTGCCTTTTTAATGAGACATTTGATAGCTTAAGCTACATAGTTATCCAATTTGTTGCACATCTGAACAAATGTTGAGTAGGTCTATCTTCATCTATTTGTATAACAATTTTCGATTAGTTTGTGCGAATGAAATTTATTTCACAAAAAAAGTGCGAATGGAGCTCAAAAAGGTTGAAAAGCACTGGTATACTGTATTACTGTGTAACAGACGCGTAAAATAGGATTAACATAGTATGCAGTAATTCTTCAAATACAGCTATAAATCATGCAGCAAGGTCTGAAACAGGATTCACACTTGATAAAAGTGCACCACAAACAGTAGGAATTAAAGCAAAATTTTAGCCCGCGGAAATTCATTTACGGAGATGCAAATAGCGCTATTTTAGGCTACATCGACAAAAGACAATATACTGCGGTGGGCCCACACGATAACACGATAACGATAACGAGGGTAAGTTGAAAAGCTTATAGTGAATAAATTGCGAGTATGAATGTGTTGTTCGTTGCAATATTCAAATTCTGTACCACAAGGAGCCTATCTAACGATAAGAATTCCGAACATGTGTCCGTATTGAGCGGATAATTGTTCGAATTAGCGATAGTTGTTTTACGTTTACATTTTACTTTGTTCCGTACTCGAACATTTTAGCCGAATAAAGCGGCTGCTCGGGTTATCCGGTGTCCGTATTAGGCGGTGCCGACTGGGTAGCGAGGTCGTGTCATTATATTTGCATCGAAGCATGTAAGACTGCTTTTCCGTGACACAATCTAGACCTGCTCCCATGAACTGTGATATTAAAATATTGCGTGTAAATCAGAATCATTGACTAGCAATTAAACGTAAATCCAGCTGGCGCAGTGATTGGTATTTAAATAACTTTACTTCGTGTCAATCATCTCTGATAATTTCATGGAGACCGATTCGACAACGTTGATATGTTTGAAGTAGATGAACCGATAAGTTGCCGTACCTAGCACAAACCATCAAATGTTACAAGCTGAAGCTATTTCTGAAACATCTTGATCCGCGTTGTACATGCATGTTATCCATGCCCGTTACATGGATAGAATTGACCTCCGGGTACGTTAAACAATACGCAGAGTATAATCGAGATGTATGAGCTTCATAGTACGAACGAGATGGCGGTGGAAAGAATGACAATACAACTAGCAATTCTGTATGCCGTGTTAGCTGTATGTTATTCAAATACATTGGTAAGTTTCAGGCTTGTGTGCGACCCAGGCACCTGATTTTCGAAAATGCTTCTTGATCAAGATTTAAAATATACGTTTTCTTGAAAGGCCAGTTTTTCCCACCCATTTGGGCTCATGAAAATTATATTAATATATTTAATTGCTCACTTGGAAACATACACTGTAGATGTCCAATAAATGTTCCCATTCATAATGCCCGGTGGTATTCAGCAATTATTATAAACGGCGCAGAAATCCAGTATAGCAGGGGTTGTCAACCATTTGTATTTTGTCCGTCATGGTCTCCTTGGATCCACTCAAGTTTTAGTTCAAATCTAGCTCAATTATCCTCCAACCTTAACATGCTTGCGAAAATATTAATTGAAGCCTGGTTTAAACTGCATAAATGCCCGTGTGTTTGGAGATCCGAGACTCGGCCATTGATATGAACAAGAGGCGAAAATTCTTTCACATAGATATACGTTGGGGTTAATAGAATAATGAAGTGTAACACTACCGCCAACGCATTTCGGTTTAACCGAAACATGAGGCATTCCCGAAAGTTGGCAAAAAGATTTTGCAATGATCATATCGCGTCCGACCTAATTATATCTGTTCTGCATCTCATCTTGAAGTTTTCAATGAAATAGTGGCTATGTACATAGCAGGAGAAAATGGCTTCAGTGGAGAGGTTTCAACCCGTTGGGACAGATCGCAAAAGGATTTAGTATTCAATTGACTGTTAATGAAGACTTATGTTTAGAAGTTGCAGCTAGAAATTAAGAATGTTTTGTAAACATTGCGAAGTTACCCTGACAGACTAGTGAAGTAAAAAGTGTACTAGAGAACAGTTTGCGTCACTTAAGAGTGAAATGGTCATAAAGGCTGGACAAAATAGCTCCTGCAGCACGATAACCTAAGATATTTTCACAAATTACACCTACACGGAGTGTCATTTGTCATTCTGCATTGGTTGCCTAAACTCAAAAGTATCCTTATAACGCAGGGGCGGGCAACATACGGCCCACGGGCCGGATCCGGCCCGCCGAAAGTTTTTACTCAGGAAATGAAATTTTATTCTGAAAGTTTGAAAAAGTTTAATGAATCGAAGTTTGCCAGCCTGAGAAGGATGAACATTAAACTACTTGCTCTTTTCGGGTCTGCATACATTTTCGACCATGAACCAGTGTTGGGATGACTCGAGTCAGCTCGGGAAAATGACTTGACTTGACTCGACGCTTCAGAAATGCAGATTGACTCGTGACTCGAAAAAAATTTACGAGTCAATTTCAAGTCATCAAGTAATCGATGTCGACTGAATCGCTGTATCTTGTATAAGTTCGGATTGCCAACCAATGGATCAATGATTGTACGTTTTACCGAACCTCCATTGTTATATCCAAAATAAATTGATCGCAAACGCAGTGATCGGAGCTTATACAACAGCTTACGTTCTCGTAAACCTGCTCACCTCAACCAACCCTCTTGTATATATTTGAAATCAAACGAATATCGCTCATACGTTTATAATTGTATATCATTGATATGTAGGTGGGTAGGGTATTGAACTATCTCATTTTTAAACTTTCTGAGGTTTCGTATGTTATCCTGTATTTTGACTGATATTTGAAGATTGAAGCTATACCGCTATACTGGCGTAGTTGAGCAGATCTACGTATGCGTGAGCGATACAGCGTCTTTTGCGCGCATAATCAACTCTTCATTCGTTCCTCGATTCAGAATAAATGGATACTTCATCTGTATTTAAAACAGTTAGCAAAATGTAGTGACTTTGAATCATGTCTAGTACTTTGAAATTTCAACTTGACTTGACTCGTGACTCGACTTGACTCGACTTGACTCGACTTGACTCGACTTGACTCGACTTGACTCGACTTGACTCGACTTGACTCGACTTGACTCGACTTGACTCGACTTGACTCGACTTGACTCGACTTGACTCGACTTGACTCGACTTGACTCGACTTGACTCGACTTGACTCGACTTGACTCGACTTGACTCGACTTGACTCGACTTGACTCGACTTGACTCGACTTGACTCGAATTGACTCGAATTGACTCGACTTGACTCGAATTGACTCGACTTGACTCGACTTGACTCGACTTGACTCGACTTGACTCGACTTGACTCGACTTGACTCGACTTGACTCGACTTGACTCGACTTGACTCGACTTGACTCGACTTGACTCGACTTGACTCGACTTGTCTCGACTTGACTCGACTTGACTCGACTTGACTCGACTTGACTCGAGTCACCTCCAAAAATCGAGTGACTTGACTCGTGACTTGACCTGACTCGAGTAACCTCGAAAATCGAGTGACTTGACTCGTGATTTGACTTGACTCGAGTCAAAGTGTGGAATGATTCGAGATGACTTGTGACTCGAAGGTAGTGACTTGATCCCAACACTGCCACGAACATTAACAAGGAGGGCTGCGTTCCAATATAACTGATGTCCACGTGCAATCTTCACTAAGGGTTACTGCGTACGACATGCAACCAGAATTCGAAAAACTAGTTGACAATATCGAACGACCACAGATCTCTGATTGAGTTCAATAGCTGTTGTAAATAAATTCATTAAATACTGTTCTTGGTCTCTATGCTTTAAACTTAAAGTTTACATCAAATGCAATCGATTCCTTGTATAGGTGGATGAATACGCGATTACGGTATAATGTTTATATTCTGTAATCCGGCCCGCCAAATGCTTCAATTTCCCATATCAATTTCGTCAAATTTACTCTACTCAACACGACTTGAAACACTTCTTGTATTTACACGACTTGCTTCATAACACTATTAGGAGAGTTTTCTGACTTCGGTATCGTTCTAAATTGCACCACCTACATGCGTTGAGTACATTCGGACAATTTCTGGTTTAAAATGCATGTAACCACATATGCTGCAAGTCTGAGCTTGAATCGAAACGTTATTTAGACATCATATGGTTTTAGTCCATGTATCGCCATTCAAACATAGGTTTCGTTTTCTACATTTCAAGCAATTGTTTGCGGGACTGTTGAAATCGCGTCACGGGCCGTAAAATGGTCAGGTCTGTGTTAGACATTAAGATTGAACTTGATTTGAGAACGAATGTAAAGTTTTTACATTAAGTGTACAATCTTTTCAACAGACATCAACTGAATTGATAGATCTTCATTCGATGCAACCACATTTTGACGGAGGCCAGTTCGTTGAAAACTATAGGAGTTCGGATATATACAGCAATTTGCCACAGCGATACGGAAATAACGCAACAAGGACGTTTGGAACGCATGCTTACTATTTGTTAGAGGTATTGAATAATGAATGTGCAATGTGCATGACCCAATCAATTGTGCTAAATTTATACATTGTATAGCCGTGAGGTAGGCGTATGTACAATGTACATTGCACATGTACACATTCCACCACCGATTAACGGCCGTGAGACGGTTGGGGTCTTTATTGAACCTAATTTCTTTGGATGGTTCGAACCCCTGAAAGGTTCAGCCTCGTATGAACGCGAATCTATTTGAAAGGTTCTGTGTCAACGCGAACGGTTTCTCAAAATTTGGACTTACAACTACAGTAGAAAAGTAATGGTTGTTTCCTGCTATGTCTGGTCTACGATCAATGGTTCACGTTCGGAAAAAGGAATAAATGGAGATAGAGCTAACAGCTGAATCAAAGAGTTATTCACAAATGAGGTGCACCTTCGATACTCGTCAATGTTTATTTCTGATTTATGACACACGATGAGCGGTTTTACTTGCGGAAACATAACAAGCAGAAGCCTGCAATCGGTCTTTGTTAGATTGTACAGCACACTTGTTCGGTGGCCGTGTGGGGCAGGCCGTTTGGTCGCTGTCACGATCATTTAAGCTGCATGAGATAGTGCAGTACCAGAAACATTTTTCTGTGAGTCTGCACTGACAGTATCCTAAAAAATATTTAAATGATTCGTTCAAGCAAACATGGCTAATATTTGGTATTTAAATGAAACACTTCGGGTCTCTTCAAACGACTTAGCGGTCAGCAAAACCAAACCTAAAAAATCTGATTGCAAGTATGATCGATCACAGATTTTCCGACTTTGAAATGACTCCAATCTGTGAAGTTTTTCACGACAGAACATTATCTACGCAAACTCAATCCGAAATATTTATTGCCGTTTGTGGTTTCGTGTTACAGTGCTTTGGTGTGCCATGACCTGTTTATAAAATGTTTTGCAACCAACCTCCACAATATATCAAATAATTGAGCTAATTAAAAGACACGAATGTTATATTCGGATTCAATGACCCTTGGAAATAGTTTTGTCACCACAAAAAAGTTATGCTGTGTGGACCTGTGATGTGTATAACAGATATGAACTATTCATATCATTGTATGTCAATTTGGCAGAACGACGAATTCTCCAGTTTTCACCGATTGAACTCAGATGAGTTGTGGCATTTCTAAGCGGGAGCGCAACTGTCTATATTCGTCATCGATCATGCCACCGGAAAACTCACAAAAACTAATCTAGGGAGACCGACGAGAACATTCTTTATGGTGATTAAAAGAGGTGGGTTCCGATAATTTCAGATTTGCATTCATTATATTTATCGCAAGTAGACTATATGCCTATTGAACTAATATTACTGCACCCTCTACTGTTATTAGTCTGCGCTTGAGATTACCAGACAATGATCTGACATCTGAGATATATCTTTTTCGCCCACCCGATATAAGTGTCCCATCATTTTCATGCATTACAAATTATTCGTTGTCTTCTGTCAGTTTTGATTTGATATTCATGCCACATATTCACATGTTCTAGGGCCCAATAGTGCCCTAACTGTGGGTCAGGGTTAAATACTAGTCCATCAAGACATTTCAATATCCACGTAGCCATTTGCAGTGAATATATCGTTTTTATTCCGTATGTATTATGCGCTTTGTTTTGAAAGACATTTTATTTGCAAACCAATTACTCGGTAGGAAAATTACTTGTAATCAGCATATATGAAATTTCCATTTTCATTAATACTGGAATCCAGCCATAGTGTAACGATAAACTAAAGCGTCATATATTCACATCGAAAGACTTTACTCCAGCATCGCGTCTCCGAACTCTAAATAATTTGGTTCCGAGCTATTCGGTTGATGTAGTTGTATATCGACTGCGTGACAATGACATGATAGCCCACCCACCCAGTAAGACGCGGCATCTTCAGTATTCTATCAGTCAAAAACATGCTGCATTAATGACTTGAAAACAAATTTACTTATTGCCTGGTAGTATAGTTTTTTTTCATTTTCGGGTATTGTATTGTGGAAAACCATGAGGTATCTGGAAATGGTACAAGTAGTCATCGATGAAACTCAGCAGAAGTAGGCAATTACCTTAAAATGTATTGTAGGCCTAATTTGACTGAAAAATAAAAGAAATATCACGTACAAGTACTAGTCTAAAATCATAATTATTCGAAAACGGCGAGTAAGCAACGCAAGTAGGCAAAACCTATTAAAATGCTACTGAAAGAGAACTTAACTTTTAACCACCCAGGAAGCGACACCGTACTGCCCTCGAAAATTTTCATTTACATTATTGATGTCTCTGTGCAAGTGCAAGTCACTCAATTTCTGAAGTCATATATGGCACGCATATTGCGAAATGCGTGATGCGTCTTTCGACATGCCGCTTGAACTTGCATTATCACATTTAGGGGATTACTTCGCATCTAGGTTGCGATTTTCGAAGAAGGGCAGACACAGTCTTCTTGGCGTAACCGATGTACCAGGGTTCGAATACGAAGATTTAGAAATGAGGAAAAGACAGGATTTGGTAAAGAAGTTTCCGAAGCATCGAAAACTCATCGAATCTCTGACCAGAGAATGAACACGCCGGAAAGAATTAGTATCCCGTGGAATGGCGATTCGACATTACAATACATTAAATAGATGTTTACGTGTCTACTGTGTGCTTTCTAGTGTGTTTCGTGAATAATAACCTTGAAGCAACTATATCTGGTATAGATGGCAGTCACAATCTGATAAAATCGGTTTATCAGAAAGCTAGTGCATCACTGATTCCGAATATAAATTGTTGGAGCTCTGAGATTTCTTCCTCATTCCGTCTAAAAGTAAAGAACCGGGTCATGGACTGTATGCTGTTGGTAGTCTATAAAATTACCGGCTGAGTCAATTTTTGGGTCGTCTTATTAGAACAATCACTCAATTCGTTTACGCAATTGACTCAAGATCTACCAAATCATAACTCAAATCATACATCGTGCAGTGCAGATCCTTTTGCCTCATTCTGCGTCAGCAGAGCGCAGACTCTTTTTTTCATCACTGTGGCGGACTTGACAACTAGATAATTGCAGTTGTCTTACTATAGCCCAGTGGTTCCCAACCTTTTTTGACTCATCGCCCCTTTTTTTTAGCAGCACACCGATCATTGCCCCCAAATATTGGGAACCGAAAAAAGAGCAATTAAACTGTAATCACCGGCGAGTTGACTAAAAAAGGTCAACTCTTCGACTCGACCACGAAATTACACTTCTACAGATAAATTTTCGTGATTCGACTACAAATTATAGTGATAGCCGAAAAAAACACCAAATTATCGTCAATGTTATAATCTCAAAAACCCAAATGCGGAGGTCTGTTTAGGTAAATCCTGATTTCAGACCAGATCATTTACCACGAGTGGATTAAATGTGATGATCAAAGTAGCTTTTAGAAGCAAGCAACTCCACATCATTGTGTTTGTGTTGCAATAACTATGGCGATATACTGTTCTGAAATGGTAAAGAGTGGTCTAATGTGACTTAATATCGTTATAATTCTTAGCCAAATCAAACTGAATAACATATAGAGTACTTTCACCACACTCGTAGGACAATGCTCAAGTCATAATGCCTGTTTGAGAAATCAAAGGAGCCTATAGGCTATAGCCTACGGCAGTCCGGGATGAAATGTATGCCGGAAAATCTATTTCGAAGACGGATGTAGGCCTAATCCAATATTTTGAAAATTGGGGTGATGATATGTTACGGACAATACTGTTCAAGATCATGAAGAATATGGGATTTCGCGTAGCATGGATTTGTGGTGTGCAAACAAAAATCCTAGAAACATTCTACGCTTGCACTGAATTTTGTATCATACTTCTCATGTTCAATCTACTCACCCCGCAATTTCCAGACGGAATTCAGCGTCCATTGAGGTAACTTCGACTGCAGACTTTCAATACACAATTGCATATTCAATGAACCCGAATATTTTCGGCTGACACTTGTAAAGGGTAATCGTCAGCAACTAGAAGAGAATTGGAAATACCTTTGTATATCCAAAATCGTATCACAAAATATGTGTATAGTTATGTATAGCAGGGATTTTAAAGTCAATGGTGCTCGTGAGCCAATTTCCTAGTTTGTGATGGCGCCGCGGTTCGCAGCACCACTAATAGGGGTATTCAATGTATTTCCCAAGAGTTTATTTGACGGAAACTTGCAGACTGGCATTCCTCACACATCGTGAAAATCTGATTTGCCATTGTGAATTCACCCATGAAGCGACAGAAATCGTATTTTAAACTATTTTTATAAAATTTTTATCGTGATTGGCATATTTTGTGGAAACAATTAGTTACAAACACCATGCGAGAGTACGAATGCATCATGGCATCGTAAAAGTTGTCTCGGGCCCCCGGCTGTCTCGTTATAATGTTGTATCTATCGGGCATTTTACGTGCCACTGTTAGAGGTAGAATATTTTAGAATTTAATAAAGGTTTATCCAGTATCGGAGCAGTGAAACAGTAAGGCTTCATTCTAGTTTCGGCCAGGCTCGGATAACTTGGCTATTGATCATGTCATTACCAAAGTCATATTAAATTAGCGTTAGATTTACCTTCGGTTATTGGAATAGATGAATACAACAACTTGAATACAATGAGGAATATGTTATGGTGTAAGAAATGTCTATTCACCAAGAATTCATTGATGTTATAGCTGTAGAGCGTGCACGTACAGCTACTTTACTACTCGCCTCTTTTAATTGGCGATATTAACATGGTTATAGAGACCCGAGCTAACGCAGGATGTAAATAATAGGGATGGTGTGAACGTGCGGTTCACGTTCGCGTTCTGCGTGTAAACTTCGGAAATTTTGAGTTTCAAGTTCACAAACGAACCTTAAAATGTCTATATGTACTTCAGCAATGTGGGTTTATGTGGCCCGAGTCGTCGCGAGGTATCGTGTACATTAGTATAGGCCATCACTTCACTGAAATGTAGGGTTGGAATTAGCAAAATGACGTCACGTGACGTCATGAGGTTCACGTTCGCGTTTACACAGAACCTTTCAAAAATATTCGCGTTCACAAAAACCTGATCCTTTCAGAGGTTCACACCATCCCTAGTAACTAGCTCTACGTCAAGGGGAACAGAATACCAATAGTTGCTATACCAACCGTCGTAGATAGCTAAATACGCCAAGCAACGCAAGCTGCGACCTCCTGATATAACACTATTCCACATGGTCGAGGGTTTGTTGCGTCCACGGATATACCAAGTCACTGCGTTCCTGAGTCACAAGTCCTTCTCTGAATTTAAAGTTTGACCAGACTTAGCTCGAGTCATTTTTATTTTATCATTCATTAAGTCCTAGTTCGAGTATTTCTACAAAACGTCGCGCCGATGCCCAATTCAAAATATTCATTCCCGAATCATAAAAAGGTCATTCTTTATTATCACGAAGAGGTAATGTAACATAATTGCTGGAGTTCAATCGCATGGTCATTTTAAAAGGGACGCCATAGTAAAGTTTGGTGATTATTGTCTGGTTTTTGCAGTAGTTTCAGAAAAAAATTCAAGTTAACAAATCTAAAAAAGATATTTCGCATAAAAATATTGTCGTATAGCCTACTTCGAAATTAAAATTGCCAATGAGGGTCGCGTGTTTGAGACCCCTAATGTATAGTCCCGGTCAACAAAATGGAAGCGATCGACCAGCGTATTATGCGCATTCGATGTTAAAATGATGCTTCAAAAGAAACAATATTCGCACTTCTGCCGCAGACTCATTAACCCGTTGTTGCCGTCCATTAACCCTCTCGCTACTGCAGCTTACAACCGCTATTAGCACTATCGCCACCTGAATCATTGTTGCTTTCTGGCATACATACTGACCCTTATGTTGTAAGACATCACAATTTGACAATATGTTTTCATTATAGTTTTAGTTATAATAAAATCCACCACGAGTATACAGTATACATACAAAACACCGGTCAAATACTGACAGACAGCCATATAATATGCGTAAAACGACATATTGACCTCAGTCGAGATGCAGAGAGATCTTCTTTCCGGGACAAGTTTGATACAACTATTCCTGTTCTTGAATTGAAATGCAGACAAAATCTGGTTCATCAAACAAGTCTGTGCCTTGCGGGAAGAATAGGATCAAGCAACGCGGAACTACCATCAACGGCTTACTCATTGTGTGGCATTCAGAGGCCAATTGCGAATTATTTTCTCCCAAGTTTAGGCTTGGCGTAGTCTCTGATATCTGGGTAATTCCACTGTCCTCATGCGATCTACTGTCAGCCAGATATCTTTAGCAGTGATAATCGGCTGATCACGGCCATTGTCGCTGCAGGTTGAACCAATGCTTAGAGGACGATCTTTTATGAACTGCTGCTTTCGCCATTCTTTTCAATTCATCATCAGACTTACACTGATATTTGGACATATCGCAATCACTTAATGGCTTCAGTCTCCATCGTAAAATATAGGCTAAATATAGCATCAAAATACCTCGTGGATTAACTGAAATGAATATCAAAAAGTCAATTGTTTGCGGGACTGTTGAAATCGCGTCACGGGCCGTAAACTGGTCAGGTCTGTGTTAGACATTAAGATTGAACTTGATTTGAGAACGAATGTAACGTCTTTATATTAAGTGTACAATCTTTTCAACAGACATCAACTGAATTGATAGATCTTCATTCGATGCAACCACATTTCGACGGAGGCCGGTTCGTTGAAAACTATTTGAGTTCGGATATATACAGCAATTTGCCACAGCGATACGAAAATAACGCAACAAGGACGTTTGGAACGCATGCTCACTATTTGTTAGAGGTATTGAATAATGAATGTGCAATGTGCATGACCCAATCAATTGTGCTAAATTTATACATTGTATAGCGGTGAGGTAGGCGTATGTACAATGTACATTGCATATGTTCACATTCCACCACCGAATAACGGCCGTGAATCGGTTGGGGTCTTTATTGAAATGCATGTGACCCCATTCTTCTTGCAGTTGCATCTTGTTGTAATCTTTTTGACAATTACAGCTTGGAATTGCAATAGCTCATGAGGAGCCATTGGTTCCAGTACATGATCTGGCTCATATCCACATACGCCTATTGTCCATCCGTAATCGCTGGGGTTCTGTAAAAGAATCAAATCCCGGGTCTGCAGGTGCCCGCGGAGTGAACGTTGTGCATATGCAGTGTGCACCCTCTGTTGGAGGTAGTGTCTCTGGTTTGATCACTTCTGCCGCTGTCTTTCTTGAGAACATGTATCTTTGGCTGAACTGCTGTGACCATCAAAGACGACAATGACATTTTGAAAGCAACAGCCCAGATACTGCAAGTAGGTCAGGAAATTGCTGGCAATTGCCTGTCATGTCTGACGTTGTTCCCACTTCACCATGTACAGAAGCCATCCACCATCAATTACGAGGGTACAGCGTGGTTGGTTAGTCAAGTCAAGTTGATCTGTTCAGGCCTTCATGGTTATATTTGAAAACTCTGCCTTATTGATCTTCTGATTTTTGTTGCTGAACACTCTGAACAGGGACAACGGGAAAGGAGTGAACTCATACTGCAAGCTTGTCTCAATTGCCATATCCCGCTGGGTGAAAATGATCAATCGTTTGAACAACGTCAATGGTCAATGTGTATGTTTTACTCGTTTACCTTAGGACATTTTCTTGGCGATGACAGGGCTTTCATCTTGGATATGACAACCATGGTCGACGTCACTGACTTTCCATCCAGGTTGTTCTGCATGGACATGGACATGCTAACTTCAGCTTCTCCTGAGCATTTCGACTTCGTCATCACCCGTACTTGTGAATCCAGTTTAGAAATACACGATCAACGCCTTTTCTCTATCGTTGATGAATGGCTTCATTTCCTCAAACCATTTTAGGGTCAATGTCCCCTGCATCTCGTTTCATCTGTGTTTTGGTAAGGTCTCTGTGAACAGGTACATGACTACTGAAGTCCTCCTCCATTCTCCGGTTGGCATCTGACAGATGACTGAGAGTGAGCACCCAACATCTATGGCCTTAAAAATTGTAGTTCCTTCTTCCTCTGCTCAGCTCACTCAGCAATGTCGTTCCCGTGTGCGGACAGACAGACGTTCTAATCCAGTGGTTCTCAAACTGAGGTGGTGTGGAAGCATCTGAGGGGAGGCGCGAAGCCGCTTGAGAGAAGTGATATTACTTGAACACGAAATAAGTTTAATTTGTGCTGAAACTTCCAAGTTTCACCAATGGCAATAATCCTAATTAGGCCTATATTTGGATTTGAAATGTCATAATTCCGCCGTACCACCCAAACACTGATCTGAATTTTGAGTGATACCTAACCTTGCACTAATAAGAAGATGTCCCTGAATGAAGAGTAACTGGTATATGCGTGTAGCTGCCATTGGTTTTTGATTTAGGTTAGGCACCAAAATCGCTAAAATATCAATGTGCTATCATTGCACGTGGTTATGTTTAACCCTAGACTGCTCAGGTGGATTATCGTTACACGATCGCTCTGGTGGGGTCGATTAGACCCCATCAGTTAATATGCTTTTTGTCTTACCAATTTCGCTATACAGCTGTCTAATAATCTCTTGCATGACGTTATAACGATGCATCTTCCCTTTTTGAACCCTACTGTCTACCCATTGTAAAGTTCCGGCTGAGGCGTAACGCCAATACGCCAATGGCGATATGGGGTCAAACACCCCCCATCAATTAATTATAATAACAAAGAAATAACAACAAGACAATACAATACAACAATGCAACAGAGTAACAACGACAACAACAAAGTAGATTCAATCCGAATCATCCGGCTCCATGCACTCTTGACATGTCACTATTTTCACAGAGTATGTTTGGCAGACAAATTCCCCACATTTTCCACTTTTCTCTGTTGTTTTCCGGTCTTATGCTCTACCGCAAAGACAGCATCTGCCACGTGCAGCTTTGGAGAGCTTTGCTGGTGGAATTGTACTGTCTTCTCCCGGAAAAATTCTTTTAGACGCGATTTTGTGCGGACGCGTAAGTGAGTATTTTTTTCTTTGCCTGGACAGTGGACACTGCATTTTTCTTTGTTAGGGTCAGTGCAATTTCCATTGCAAATCCTTTGTGTGTTTGTTTCTTCGCGCGGTTACATTTAGCCAGCAAAGATAATATATAGCCGTTGCATGCAGACAAGTTCATCAATCCAAAGAAGATCGTCAGAGGCCAGCGCTTACAATTGCGAGAACAGGAATAGTTTGCCACCATTCTGTCTGCCACGTCGACGCCACCTTTTGTTTGATTATAACATGTTATTATATCTGATTTCCGAGCGTCACCAGAGCTTTCATCAATTTTATCATCGTGATGCTGGCTGCTCACCATGGTAAGAATTTTCTTTGAGCCTTTGCCCTTTGGAAGATATGACAGCAGTGTCATATATTTTTGAAATCCAAAAATGCTGCTGTACACCTCCCTCCCCCGCCGAGAAATGAACGCAGGAGGTATCTCTCTCTTGTTCTTTCAAAGGGTGCGAACTGCTGTCAGTTTATGGTCGTGAAGCAATGATGTCATCAAGGGTATACTGGTGTACCAGTTATCGAATGTGATGTTTCGGCCAGATCCTGATATATCAGTCACCAGCCGTGTCACTTCTTCTTTGGCCGAGTTGTCGACTTTGTACGGTAAGTCCAGTTACGTCCAGCAATAAATTTCAAAATTGTAGGTGTAGCAAGTCTTTGCATCACACAGGGCATGTAGTTTGATGCCATATTTTGCCGGTTCGTTTCGAATAACTGTCGGAAAGAACACCGTCCTCGAAACCCCCAAAGCATTTCGTCAATTGTCACAAATTCAGACAACACGTAATTTCTCTTGAAGGTGTTCAATATCATATCCGATATTGTTCGAATTATCGCAAATTTGTCATTTTTTCTATCTTCGCGTGTGGTAATGTCATCAAGCCGAAGACATCGCAAAGTGAATCGGAATCTTTCGCATGACATTGTTACCTTGAAGATATCAAAACTCATCAAGTGACAATCATGAGCTTTATGAACCCCAGCCAGAAGAAGAAGACCAATGACAGCTTCCATCTCCACCGAATTACTTGGCCCTACCCTGCACTTCTATTTGTAGTTTTGGGCTTCTTCAGGTGTCTTCTTGTTTGTAAATTCAACAAGTAAATCTATCACTTGTGGTGTAAAGAGGAGCTTCCAATAATCGATGCAGTTATCAGCTTCTAGTGCGGGCCCAGTGAGACCCGGTGAAAACTTTATCATATTCGCTGCACTTCGACTGGCAGTCGGAGCAGTCTTTCTCCAAAACGTGGTACCGTCTTTTCCTAACCACCCATCACTGCCAGCTTCACCTTCTTCAGGATTTTCTTGATCATCTCGTAGACTGCAAGTGACAGAACCAATGCCAAGCAGCAACTAAAAGTCGAAATCCATCCGATCACAATGAGGAGATAATTACTTAGTCTGCCCACTATACTTGCAAAATCAGACCCATGCGCAATCAATAGCTCATTGCGGCGAGGTATTAGCGATAATCAGCTAATGCTTTATTCCGAATGATAGTGTATAACACCATTGAGGATTACATGTCTGGAAAGAACAATCCGACCGCTCAAAAAAATATGGCTCACATTTTTGTTCGCCTGGGGTCTTTTTGACCCCAACCTGAGCAGTCTAGGGTTAATAAAGTATTGAACTGGAATTCCATATTTGTGAAGTCTCTCAACAACCATAATATACCTCCCATGCCACCAAACAATGCATTGGGATTGCAAACATTCTGCTTGCTCTTTTTAATATCTTTCGATATGACGATAGGGGAGGAAGCGAAGTTTTTCACTATTTTCAAGGGGCATGCCGAAAAAAAGTTTAAGAACAAGAGAACCACTGATGATGGCCTGCAGGTATTATGAAGCACCTTGGTAACAATGCAGGACAGATTTCCATTGTGGTCTGCGAGACAATCAGTTCTGATAAAGACCTTGGGCATTTCTACCAGGTAGTGGTGCTCCACCCAGAGTGCAGGTGTTCTTGCTCTTTTTGCGAATCGATTGAACGTTTCTTCAAACCTTCGCTAAAATACTCGCACTACTGGGTTGGTGTGTCTGGCTCCCATTTCCCCAACAGCCACCTTTTTCATGAAGGATTTCATGTCCCGACGCTCATCCTCAGTTATAGCAATTTTCAGGGCATGTTGATAGGTAGCTGCATCGATGAGGAGGTGAGCGCGGTTTGCCTTGTCAAAACATCCTCCATCCATGATGCGACTGACTGTTGTGCTTCCAGCATAGAACAACTGGATCGCATCTAGTAATCCAAAATCTTCCATGATGTTACCAACTGATCCCAAATAAGATTTCAAAAGGTGAAAACCACCCAACGTAGGAATGACTGGTAAATCTGTTTGCTTTATTATATAACCTATACATCCCTCAGCCGAATCGGAAGATCGACTATCACTATAGCGACCCCAGCGCGCTGTTGGTGTTGAGGTCATTACGGTTTACTTCGATAACGGGATGGAACTAGATCGGTGTTCGCTGTTTTGCATCATTAGCATTGATTCTCTTCACCCAGCCATTCCAGTTGGAGTGTTGAAACTGATGTTCATTGGCTTTAATAATCCACCCCGCTGCTCATAGTGTGTTACCTGGACCGATGAGAGGCTGGTCCAAGCTGATCAATGAGCCAAGGATCAGAAATGAATGTGAAACCGGGACGATCCATGCAGTCACGATCGACAATGAACTCACACAAGGCCGTGCTGGGTTCATAGTCGCTTTTACTTCGGTACAATTGCGTCCATATTACAGAGCGGAATAATACAGAAAATACCGTTTTAGCTCGTGCTGGTTGGCTTAGTACTGTATTTGAAGAATCCCTGTACTGATTTTAAGCCTATATATGTGTGCTTTACCCAGTAATACAGTATACGGAAGTTGTTGAATCGTTCGGTATCGAATTACAGAACGGTGTACTTCTGACGGTATACCTATGCTGGCAGTGCCATTACTGTTACATATATTTTCCACAAAACAGTCTGTAATAACATGCAAATTTTAACAATCAATTGAAAATCATGAACAACCATTATTATACCCATCCCTAGTTACTTATAGACGATTAGGATTTCTTTTCAATTTTTTTATTTTATTTTTTATTTTTTCAAATTTGTCAAATTTAACAGCTTTTTTTCTGGGTTTCCCACAGGAGTTGAACTTCAACATTTTAACAAATGTTATAAGAGACCTTGACAGACATATTGGTGAAGAAATTGTTTGGTAACAATATAGTTCACAGATTTGTGATATATTCCAGGGCTGGGCAAAATCGAGTACCTGGGTGATTCGATTCTGAATCACGTAATATGCTTCGAGTCGAGTCGAGTATCGAGTATCACCCATTATGATGTCATAACACAATATATACGTCAAACTTCAAATATGTACTGTTTATGGCACCACAAAGAATATAATGCCTGTTATCAATCTCATAAATGATACTATGGTATTTTTTGGACCATACCGATTTCATTCCACTTGGTGGCAATGTTGTGGGATAATCATGACTTTGGAAATGTGCGACGTCCAGTAACCTTCGTAGCTTTTTACTATATGTTTCGTATGCTACAATACCGTCAACCAAGGTTTAAAGGCCTCAACAGTGAAAATTAGTATCGCAACTATAATTCTCGTTGATAAATTAACTTTCAGTGGAGAGAAGCGTATAATTTCAGTACTCGAAAAAATCGTCTTTTACTACTCGACTCGAATCATTAAAATTAATACTCGATTCAGATTCGAGTACTCGAATCATTATGCCCAGCCCTATATTCCATAAATGCCCTTACTATTGTGTCAAAACGATTGCGTTCATTTCTCTCCTGCACTTTCTTCGCCTGGTTCGGCATTTAATGTACACACTTCTGGGGTAATAAGTGGATATGGTGTGAACGTGAGGTTCAAGTTTGCGTTGCAATTTATTGCATTTCAACTCTATTGACCAGCAAACACCCAACATCAAGAGCGAAATACAATACATGTAGTCAGCAAATGTTGATTATTCAACCAGCCAATCAATGAAATTGATATCGTTGTCTGATGTAAAAAATCTTGCAGGCCTACGGAGTCAATCTTGATTTCATACGTTTATTGTATCATGAAAACAAAATTCGTGCGATTGGGGTGTAGACTACTGCTGTATAACTTGGTAATGGGTTAAGGTCGATAGCAAGTCTGAAAACGAGTTTCGCATTCTGCTCATTATCAATGTAGCAAAACTCAAACGCCGAATAGATTTTCCGGTCTTGCCTATACCGTTAAGAAGTAAGCTTATATTTCCTTGCAAGCGACGGAAGATATTGATTTTATGGGATTATTATAACATTTGATTGACACATTTGATACAATTGGCGACATTTAAAACATCAATAACTACTTCGGCATTGCGGTATTATGTTGCCGGAGTCGTCGCTAGGCCTCGTGTACAATAATATCGCCTATCACTTCACTAAAATGTAGAGTTGGAATTAGCAATATGACGCCAGGCGACGTCATGAGTTTCACACCATCCCTACCCAGGTTAGTTATGTATAGCATTGGTTCTCAACCTTTTTCACCTCGCGGACCGGTAAAATTTCGAAAAATACTTGACGGACCGGGGGACTTACAAAAATTGAAATCAACCGAAAAGTTAAAGTATGCTGCCGTTTTTTTTTTGCGAGTAGATGGTGCTAGAGAGTGACATTTTGAGGGGTTTGATCGACAGTAATCATGTTCATGATGGCATCGATGTGATCCGTACGGTAGTAAGTTTGCTGAGTCGAAGTAAAATTGCCTTGCGCAGATAAACGTGCTACCTCCGAGAGTCTTTTACAGTCTTTCGCGCCGTAGGCCATTGGTGTAACCGAGGACGCCAACTGGATTAGTATTCTTCTCTTCGACAATATCGAGAGAAGAAGTGTTTCGGAGTCGAAGCAAGCACGTTGCCGTGCTACCTTGCTCAATGCTCATCGCCCACAACACCAGATTTATGCTACTCATGCTACTACAGATTCAATGCGCCGCACGAAAACACCTGACCACAGCTACACCTGGCCATCCACAAACCCGGGGCCGCAAAACCACTTCTTCAGCCGGCCCCCCAAAAAAACGTTGGTCTTATTCTTCCTACATTTAGATTGATTTTTCCACCAGTACTCGCGAACACCTACGTACTCCATGTATGCAGAGAGTTTATGCAGCCTAATCGCGCAAGGCGCGGAATTTTTTTATAATTCATGACCGAATCGGTCAATAATATTATTAATTGCCTATATATTGCTCTAATTTTTTATCCTCTCAGAATTATCAGATTTTCCGGTAGAGCTGAGTAAGGTGTTGTCTCGGAAAATTTCAGACACGTCATCAATATTAAACATATTCGGCGGGCTTGTTGGAATAATTACTTCGTTGTACGTCATTATTTTGTGAAGTACTGTCTGTTATATATGGTGAATGGATATTGATATTGCACAAGGGCACTAAAGTAGAATACGCACACGATTCCAAATTACTATTTCTTCACTGGAAAATACCTGTTCTCTGTAGGATGGTATTTGTCTTGTGGGGTACAGATTGTCAGGGCAGTGAAATTCTGCTCCAGCCATTTAGGTGCCTCTGGACAATGTGACACATATTAATCAAAGTTTCTGGTCAACAAAGGGCGGTCCTTTTCGGCCAAGGTGTTCTCTCTGCCGAATATTTGGCACACTTTTCGTAGTCCTATGTTCGCCTGAACTTCATCATGTGTTGGTGCGTCGCCGCGCGGCAATGGCTGACGCCGGAATGCCTATTCCTATATATCAGGGGTCGCCAACTCAAAATGGGTCGCGGGCCACTTTTTAAATTTCGTAGCGGCCGCGGGCCGCAACTATTTTATATCGATATAAACTACACAACAACGTTTTAAAACTCAACGTCAGTCCAGCGCCGTGCTAACTAACATAGACAATGGGCGTAGTGACCACAAAAGAAGTAATATTTTATTAAAGGAATACAAATACAACAAAAATCATTATCATCAAGTTCATTATATTTTGAGCTTTGAGCTGTGCACGATACCTGGAAACGCTTTTCAGCCACCAAAGAATCGATATTGGGGCTACCGAGATACGTTACTATAGCTGAAAGGCCATCTCCACATTAAGCTTTACCTTGCGGGAAAGCCCTAAGCCAGTGGTTCTTAAACTTTTTATACACGCCCCCTTAGGATACTGAGAAATCTCGCTTACCGTCATATCACAAAGTGCAACCAGAATGCTAGAATCTCAACGGATACTTTGATGGCACGGAAGGCTATGATTGTCAATTGATGAGAGAGTTCTATTATATGAATTACAGCTAATTCATGTTTTGTGTATAGTCCGTAAATCGTGCGAAGCGCGAAAAACTTTCTCAGTTGATCACAGCTCCGCGTCCCCTTCAGATGCTTTCAGACCCCCACAAGAGGGGCGCACCCTCCAGTTTGAGAACCACGGCCCTATGCCGTTACTCGAACGTTTCGGTCTGGGCAGTGTCGGGGCCATTGAACGTCAAGGCCATAGGCTCAGCTCATTCATATAAGTTAGTTATTCTCCCTCGATGGAATGCCATTGACAGTTGACACCGCCGAAGTCAAAGCTAGTGGGGAATAATGATGTTGGGCACCGGAGAATAGCCGTATTTTGAAACAACAACGACAATGTGTTGAAACTGTAGTCAATTTCAGGATTTCAAAATGATTTTCTTAGCTTTCTTCCGAAATTTCAAATCAAGCCGCAAAATATGACCTCGCGGGCCGCGTGTTGGTGACCCCTGCTATATATCATGCGTATTTCTTGGGGGAAGGGCACCCAACAATCAAGGCATGTAGTGACACTAAATCGGGAGAAGCGCGATTTTTTTTCAAGTTGGATGAAGTTTCAAAGAAATACACTATAATTTATGTTCATTCACGAAATCACTTTGGGCCTCCTTCAGTAGGGGGTTTGGGTGCGGTAATTACGGTTCTGCACGAAATGAATACACCGAAAACGAATGATCGTGCAAACCGCGCGGTTTGGCGAGTCAGCTCTTTCTTGTAGCATCTCGAAATCAAGGTATAAAATTGTAAAATACCTGGCGGACAGGCGGTTGAGAACCACTGATCTATAGTTACATCATCATAGCAACAGTTTTGCCGAACTAATTTTGTAGTTGCGAAGTACGAAACAGTATATACTCGATCGCAGTTGCAACAACACTTCACGCTTACGCGATGCATGTGCGGCCGCTTGCACTCGTCTTAAAAGTTACTGAATATTTTGCTCCGATTCAAAGACGATATTTAGTGTCGTAACATTTTAGATGTATAAAAAATTAGGTGGTTACGAAATTTCTCACCTGAACTCATCAAATTCCTCCACGAGTAGGAGCCACTGATATAACGAGTTTACCGATGCTCTGCAATTTCCTGCAAACAGCCTATTGGAAACACAACGAGCAAGAGTTCTATCCTGTTTTCCACTGATTGCTCAATGTTAGAGTTGAATCACTACTGTACTCTTAGTTGCTCGCGTTGATATTGTGGAGCAACCCCAAGCAAATCCATAAGGTTGATGATAAAACGGCGATACCAGCGTGACGAGATATTGAATTCAGGATTGCGTAGAGCGATAGAGGTGGACGCAAGGTTGTAATGAATCGAGTCATGACTCGACTCGAGTCACGATTTTCTGATGACTCCAGTCATTTTTCCCTAGTCATTTTCTCAAAATATGGAAATGATTCGAGTCGAGTCGATTCAATCTGTGTATTGAATCGACTTGGACTCGAGTCATTACGCATGACTCGAGCCAAGTCATATGACTCGAGACTCAGACGGCCAAGACCGACATTTCATTGTAATTTCGAAGAATAGTAAAGTAGCCTACCCACACTATTGGGATTTCGTCTATTGGTACTGGTACTTGAAAATGCGACCAAAAACTGCATAAAGCCAGGAGAATTACTATATTATCAAGGCGAACCATTCGATATCGCCAAACAGTTATAAAAAGGAGGTGTAACGAGACTTTAACTGAAAACTGAGCAGTCAACACGATAACTTGGACTCGTACTCAAATCATACCATGACTCGAACTCGAACCTCTGCTCGCTGACTTAGAATTGCACTTGACTCGGTGGTGAATTGAAAATTACTCGTGTCAAAACTATAAAAGTGAGATTGACTGGTGACTCGGAGCCTTGTGACCTGTTTATAACCCTGAGTGGACGTCACCATAGCAGTCCCTGATACTCTGGTATTTCATCTAAAGAGCTAAATTGGGATCCTTGATTGGATGTAATATTTGTCTACAAGCAGAATTTTGCTGTCAAATACAGTTGTTGCAGGCAACCTTCAGCATACAAAGGGCCATTTGAACCTGTTTCCAATGACATAAAACCAAACGATGGCCACATCACGCTCTGCTTCATCCCTACGTCATGCAAATGAACATACGAATTCACATAATACAAATAACAGGGGTTCTTAAACTTGGCCCCAGCTCCCCCCTCTCCGGAGAGGATTTGGATTTTGAAGGGGGCGGAAACGCTCAGAGTGCGATTGCTCATCGGGGCGGTATGAGAGGCACTGGAGGAAAGTGGCGTCGCAATAAATACATATGATTATACAGTACATGGGTAGCCTACTCAACCGGTGTGCCGCGGGACACTAGTGTGATATTTATGTCTCGCATGGGTGCTGCGCGAGATTTCTTCGAAATTTCGAAATAATGCGCAAAATAATTCCAGTACCAGTACGATTAGTTTGTATATTTGGCAAATAAAAATTGCTGTCATGCCCGCAATCCTAATCTTCCGCGAATTAGCTAAATTCAGTTTCGTACAATCCGTTGATCGATCGCAGAGATTGATCGCCTGTGTGGCAATGCAGTTTTCAAATCCTCGTCGTCTTCCTACCCACCTGCGAGATATGAACTCATTTGGAAGTGATGTTCACGTTTACAAATTCGAATTACACACATAGTCAATAGCCAACCACATTGCGATTGTTAGGTGGCGTGCCGGCACTCCCATTAAAATATGGTCTTGGAGCGCAACGTTATGTTATAGGCGATGAAAACGAGAATTCTATTTGAAATGAGCCGAAATATTTTCGCCCGGCACTCGTCAGGGGTAATGGTCAGCAACTAGTAGAGAATTGGAACGGTCAGGGTTACTTTTAAATCAAATCTGTTTAAAACATGGCCCTCGTTTAAAACATGGTTTTCATTTACTCTTTGTAGCCATGAAGTCTCGAATCTTTAATTATGACGTCACCGTCGATTCACATTCACAATTGACAATATAGGGTACATTTGGCGTGGTCCCTTCGACTAAAAGGGCTTCCGATCACTGTCATAAAAAGACGAAAAATATCTCTAACCATGACTATGTATCATTTTTACGAATGGTCAGTCATCATCATCAGAACACCCATTCAATCTAGGGATGGTGGGAACGTGAGGTTCACGTTCGCGTTTTGTGTGTGAACCTCGAAATGTTAAAGGTTCACGTTCGCCAACGAACCTTGGTAGGTTCTGCACTGTGAACCTTTTTCATGTATTAAAGTTTTCACGTCATTATACCATATTTATTTGATTGAAATTTATTGCATTTGAACTGCGGGCCACACTCTATGCATGACCCTCGCAGCATAAAAATCAACACTAAACGAGCATGCACCCTGACAACTCAAAAATTCGACCGGCTTTGTTACAAAAGTTTGCTCGAAATATCCAGGTCTCTGTTTTTTGAATATTTAGCTGTGAGTCCGACCCGAAATCACACATCATCAAGAGCAAAATACGCTAGGCCTACATGTAGGTAGTTAGAGAATGCTACTTCTTCAATATTCAAACAAATAATGAAATTGATATCGTTGTTTGATGTAAAAAATCTAGCAAGCGTCCGGAGTCCAAGTCGATTCCATAGGTTTATTGTATCATAAAAACCATATCCGTGCGATTGGGATGCTGCCTACTTCTGCATAACTTGTTAATGGGGTAAATCCCGTTTTGCACTCAGTTTAATATCAAAGTATAGCAACACTCTGACGCAGAATACATTGTCCGGTCTGGCCTAGACCTAGGCGGAAGCTTATATTCCCTTGCCAGTCGAAATTGTTGGCAAAGCGACGGAAGATATGGGAGTATTGTATCATTTGATTACTCCAATTGATACATTTGGCGTCGTTTGAAAAGTCACTATGTACTTCAGCATTGTTGCATTATGTGGCCCGAATCGTCGCTAGGTATCGTGTACAGTCAGTGGTTCTTAACCCTTTTTCCTGCAACGCCTTTTTTAAAAATTTATTGTGCACTTCTGGGCGCTTCGCTCCCAAGAACCCCGTCGCGTGATTTCGATGGTCAGCAAAGTTTATGTGGCCTGGTCGCCCAAGGCGCCAAAATTGTCTATAATGCATGAATGAATAGGTGGTAATTGCATGTGTATGTCGCCATAAATTTTTTATCCTCTCAGCCCACGTAATCAGATTTACCAGAAGCGCTGAGTAGGGTGTTGTCTTTAGGGCTTGGCACAATGATTAGAGTACTCGAATCTTAATGGAGTATTAATCGTAATGATTCGAGGCGAGAAGTCGAAAGAGATTCTTTCTAGTACTGAAATCGTACGCTCCATGTCAATAAGAGCGAATTAATCGACGAAAATTATAATTCGATACCATTTTCCACTCTGGAAGCCTTGAAACTTCGATCGGTCGTATGACAGCATACGTTACACGTATTGCAAAGATACAAATTACCTTTACATGGTGTACGACAGGCTTTATATTATTTGTGGTTGGATGAAAGTTCATATTATAATTTTGTCATCTCCCATACTGATGTGACGTCATAATAAGTGATACTCGATTGCTCGACTCGACTCGAAGCAAAATACTCGATTCAGAATCGAATCACTCAGGTCCTCGATTTTGCCCAGCCCTAGTTGTCTTGGAAAATGTAGGGTACGTAATTAATAATTAAACATACTCGGGTGTGCCCGTTGGTACAATTACTTAGTTACAAGTTGCTATCTTGTTACCTCTTGTCCGCTATATAGTCAAAAGATAATGAAACGCATAAACGTATTAAACTAAGGGAAGCACACAATTCCAAATTGGTATTTCTTCACTGGCAAATAATTTTTCTGTGATGGATGTTATTGGTCCTGTGGGGTTCAGATTGCCACGACATGATAATTTGGCACAAGCGATTTAAGCACCTATGGACAATTAAGCTTATATACATCGAAGTTTACGGTCGACATAAGGTCCTCTTCGGCTAAGGTTTTCTCGCTGACGATCTTTTTGACAAACTTTTTGGAGTCCCATATTGGCCGAAACTTCATATGTCTTAGTGCATCGTGGCGGGGTAATGGCCAACACCGAAATGCGTATTTATATATTATTGAATTATGCGTATTTTTTGTGGGTAGTCGTCAAATCATGTGTATTTTATGTTCATACATCGAAATAATTTAAGGCACCCTTCGAGCTCGCCCACCCCGCCGATTGGGGGTTTGGGTTGCAGCAGTTTCGGTCCTGGTAAGAGGTCAAAATCCGGTTGGTCGTTTCGGAACTTTAGTATTGGAAATATTTCGCGCTTTAATAGCGCTCGAGGACCTATCGAGTATAATAAACGATATAATTATTGTATGTGGTATATTCAGGGTCAAATCAAGGTTGTTTATAACAACAATCGGGTACGGGCTCATACCCTGTGGTTCGAAGCAGATGTACACCCCCCTACATCACATCTGCAATTGGCAATACGGGAAAATTAATGGTAGTGGATTTTGTTTTAGTGTTTTGTGTGACTAAGTAAGTCGAAAAAGAATAGGGTGCATATATATCTGCTCACATTGAATTGAGTACTGTACCCAGTTATTAATTTTAACATGAATGTATTCCAAAAAAGCAACTGATATTCATGTGAGGTTGTGGAACACAGCACCAGACAGTATCATCATTTGTGATACGATGAAGAAATATTCTGACGATTTAATTTTGTAGCTCTCAAATACAAGTATATTTAATAATGCAAAAAGCTTCAAAGCATATTTTATGTACAAGGGGCTCTCATTCTCCCAGGTGATAACAGTGCCTCCTTCTTCGATTCCCACACGTTCTGCGCTGCAGTCTACTTCGAAACAGTTTGTTCAAAATAACCCTAGCAAGCGTGACCGCAGTGTTTTAATGGGAAATTAACGATTGAAAGTACGCGAGATTCATTTTACATGAATTACAATAACCCAATACATTTATGAACACATATGTTGCAAAACATCCTCGCATAGCGCGACCACAAATTTCGAGACTTGACACGGTTTGTGGAATGTTAATTTGCTCTGAATACTCATAAGGATATGTCCTACTACTACATCATCTATTGCGAAGACATTTTTCTTCAGTGCTCCATATATCGCCTCCCTGAGCTCAGCGCCCCCCATATCACATCTTGAGCGTTCCCGCCCCCTTCAAAATCGCCATCGCCCCTTTAGGGGCGCTGGTGAAAAGGTCAAGAACCACTGGCGTACACTAATTTATATCACTTCACTGAAATGTATGGTCGGAATTAGCAATATGACGTCACGTGACGTCATGAGGTTTCCGTTCGCGTTCACACAGAACCTTTCAAAAAGGTTCGCGTTCACACGAACCTGGACCTTTCAGAGGTTCACACCATCCCTATTCAATACCAATTATAATATAATAGATAATTTTCAATATTTACGTGCTATAACTGTCGTAATGTCGAACCAACGACGGCCTCAAGGGTACCAGCCACCCTATCGTATACGTCGACTATGTTGGGCGGAAATCGTCCGTAAGCTCATACAACAAGTTTTTCAAAAGTATTTACACAATTATGGCATAATTTCACAACGTCTGGAAATAAACACAATTTTATTTCAAAAGGCACACTG
Source organism: Botryllus schlosseri (assembly GCF_051294905.1). NCBI lineage: Eukaryota > Metazoa > Chordata > Ascidiacea > Stolidobranchia > Styelidae > Botryllus > Botryllus schlosseri. The sequence continues at coordinate 23,215,212 of NC_137248.1, forward strand.
TTTGTTTTAAATGCAACCCTGATCACGGTACGTAAATAAACTAAGCTTCAAATTGAACGTTTTTCCTGAACACTTTATACCAGTGGTTCTCAACCTTTTTCACCTCGCGGACCGGTAAAATTTCAAAAAATGTCTGGCGGACCGGTGAACTTTCAAAATTGAAATGAAGCCAAAATGCAGAGTATGCAACCGTTTTTTGCAATTATATGGTGCTAGAGAGTGAAATATAGAGGGTTTTGATCGTATTTAATTATTATTCATGATGGCATCCATGTGATTTTATGGCAGTGAGTCTGCCGAGTCGAGGTAAAATTGCCTTGTCCAGATAAACGTGCTACCACCGAGAGACCTTTACAGTCTTTCGCGCCGAACGCCGTGGGCTTAACCGACCACGCCAATTCTAATAATATTCTTATTCTCTTTGACAATATCGAGAGAAGAATCGTATCGGAGTCGAACCAAGCACCTTTTCGTGCTACATTGCTCATTGCCCACTGCCACCGGTAACAGGTTAATCTGGAAACTGGGCTACCTGTACGAATACAATGCGTGCCGCAAGAAAACACATTACAGCAGCTATACCGGCCATCCGCAAATCCGGGCCGAAAAAGCACTTCGTCAACCCAACCCAAAAACGCTGGTCTTGGGGCGCCCAGAGGGCGATAAGTCAAACTTCCGGGGGCTTTACCCCCAGACCCTACAGTTGGGTGGATGTTTTCACCTGTACTTGTGAGCACTTCCATTCTACTCAGCGTAAGCAGAGAGTTTACGTAGCTTAATCGCGCCAATAGCGAAAATTTTCGATCATTCACGAGTGAAGCGGTTTTCTCGCGCCCGAATTTTTGGCCCACCTTTCGGAGTCCCATGTTAACCTAAGCTTCATTATGCGTTGGCACGTCGTGGCGTGGTAATGGCTGACGCCGAAATACCTATAAATCAGGGGTCGGCCACCTTTTTTTAGTCACGGACCAAATTTCGAGTGTACAAGTTTTTGGCGGGCCGGAAGTTTTCCTAATACTATATTTTACGCTCACGTTCACGCTCACGCTACATTGCTGCAATCTCAATCATACCAATCACAAAACGCATGTATTTACACTTCAACAACGCAGAATAAACGTAACAATTGACGCAGCTTGCTTTGTGAAAGGTTTGATGAAGCAAGTCAGATGAAGCAAGAATCAGACGATATTCTAAATGGGCGTCCGAAATACGTGATCTTAGCTTTGCTCTTCGTGAATTTCAATGTTAAAAACTATTGTTCCCATGCGTACGTGCTACCAAAAATCGATGCAATTTCTTTTGCATTGTTGGTCATGCTGCGATAAACACCAATTTCAAGAACGTACTCTTTGTCAAAGTCATGCAGCGATATGCTCTTTGTACGAAATTTGTCATTCAATTCAACTGCATCGCATTTCAAAAATGCCCATTTGAAATTTTCAGCCAATGGTACTGGCGTCCACATTAAACGGAGTAGGCCTACTGAATAGTCAGAATTTATTCAGTATAAATATTCAGTGTAAAATATTCAGTAATTAAATTTGATGTCACAATTACAAATGTAGTGTTGGTACTCGGTTTTCTCTCCTCCAGTACAGGAAAGTGAGCATAAATTTCTTTGTACTGTTGACATACCCAGAGTCGTAGATTTGTTTCGAATGCGCCTCAACATCTCATGTATTCAGTTGTTGAGATTTTGTCATTGCGTCTGAGATGTTTCAAGGGTTTTTGAAGCAGAGGAAGGACAACTTTATTGTCACACCCCATCAGAATGGTAAGCCCTTTAAAAAGTATGGTGGCCTACACCTTCGGTTGCGAGATACACCCGATTGATAAGCACTGATATAATCTACTCTACAGACAATCTCCATCTCCTACTTTAACCGCCTTCGTTTTGTGGCGTAACAATAGACTAATATACGATGTAGGCTACTTATATCGTAGCAATGCCAAATTCTTTCCAAACATTGCTGTACTGCGGATTGAAACTCATGAAACGGCGGGCCGTATTCTTGTGATATGACTGATTACTAATTATTATGTCGCGGGCCGGACGATTTCGCTTGGCGGGCCGGATCCGGCCCGCGGGCCGTAGGTTGCCGACCCTTGCTATAAATCATTCCGTATTTCTCAGAGAAGGGTACCTAATATAGCCTAAGCAAGACATTTAGGGATACTAAATCGTGCAAAGCGCGAAAAGAAATTGAAAAATGTTAGAAAAAGTTTCAAATATGCTATGATTTATGATTTATTTTCATTTGCGAAATAATTTTGAGCCCTATTCAAGCTCGTCCCCTCTCCAATTGGGCGGTTTGGGGTGCCGAAAACCAATGATCAAACTGTGCTGTTTAGCGATGAGTCGGCTCGTATCTGTTCTGTGTACTTGTCACTTGCTTGTCGTCAAATGACACGTCTTGAACTTAAAGTCAAGTCGAACATGTTTCCAGCCCTAATGTTACCTCACGAAGTTATGAATCAGTTTAAAATTTGATGTTTCATTTATTTTATCAATGAACAAGCCTTCAACATTGCATCTTGAAATTAAAGTATAAAATTCTAATATGCCTGGCGGACCGGCATAGATGTCGTCGCGGACCGGCACCGGTCCGCGACCGGCGGTTGAGAACCACTGCTTTATACAATAGCTTTTGTCCACACATTAACATTAACAAAAGGATTTCACAGACTCAATTCCAAGGAATCGCGTCGCGATTACAATATGCAATATGCATTTATTTTGCTCTTTAAAATACTACGAGCGGCAGAAGATCAGGTAGGCGACTCGCGAGACGAAGGTTGACGACCCCGGATCTGATTATAAATAGATTCTTAATAGCACGCGTCTGAGCAGATGTTTAAAATCCGTAAAATTCCCTGCTAATTGCCGTGTGACCGCAATCAATTTACGTCACATTTCGCCTCATTACATTGACAACGTATATGGATAAAATAACACGACCATCACATTTACAGTAGCTTGCACTGTCCTATATATATGTACAACAAATATCGTAACTGCGATATCGTATTCTGTTATCTATACAAACATGCCCCGCCGATATCACCGTAGCATGTGTGGATTCCCACAAATAATTAGTTACTATTGAACCAAAATTGCACGACACTAGGACATACCATGGTACGGTATAAATATCGCGATGCCCCTACTGAATACTCACATCCTTTTCGAACTACTATTCAAGAGAAACGATGAAAGTCATTGCGATCCTCGCTTTCGTTGCTGTGGCTGCAGGTAAGGGGAAAGGTGTATGTTTTTTCTTTCGATAAACGCGTGCGACTATATTTCTTACAGCATCACCTACCAACCGAGTTGTGGGCGGATCAAATGCTGCTTCGGGAGCTTACCCATGGCAGGTTCGTCACGATTAACGATCCACGTCACATTACGCATGTTATGTTTATGTAATGTTATATTGCGCGGTCGCTGATATGCAAATACAAAGCACTGCGAGTCAGCGTTTTCAATCATCAACTTTATATTAAGAATATATTACGAATCTTTATGACGTGACGACATCTTTACCACTATCAGAATCAAACTTTAAAGAGCTAGCGAGACTTAACAAAATTCCAATTCTCCCAATAGATATGGCTATCAGAACAGTAAATAAGCATACACCTCGCCAATCGCTTCTGCTAATAGCTTACCGATTTTCTTTCGTTTGCTCATAATTATTCCGTATTGCATGTGTAAATTATTTCATGCAAGTAATGATCTAGGCCTACCTAAGCAAATTTTAAACTTCTATACCGGAAGCTTAAAGTAGCGGAGTAGCCAACCTCGGTGTCTGATTCCAAAGACTACTCCAAGTCTTTTCCACGCATCCGTGTCTTTTCATTATATTGCGATCTTGCGGTGTTTTCAAGGGATAAAATTCGTAACAAAGAACTTGACTGATCCTTTTTGAACTGACACGCGTGAAATGTAGGATTGTTTCCAGGTATCTCTTCGCCGACCTCTCGGAAACAGCCATTTCTGCGGAGGATCTCTGATTTCCATGGAATGGGTAATGACTGCTGCTCACTGCGTGTAAGTGGATGTTTCGCATTCGAGAGACACCGTTACGGGATTAGCATTGAACAAACATTCCCTAACTATTCCATTGAGCATTAGTGTCTGGAGTATTCGGTCGGCTTACCTAAAACGGCATGCTGACCAGAGTTGGACAGTGCACAAGTATAGAGAATGTTCATCTTATCCCAATAAGATTAGCATTAGAATTACCAAACTCCCAAAAAAATTGGAAATTAAATTGAATTCCAAATTTGAAAGAATTGACTCATTTCGCACCATCAGTTGTCCTATTTCATTGTCAGGAAACCAAGAAATTAAATTAGAATTAAAATTAGACAATTAGAGCATTTCACAACGTACATTAGAATTGAATTACCTGCAATTCGTTGCAATTAGTGTAATAAAACAGCTATAATTACCTGCTTGTCCACGTGTGGCACCGTCAATCCAGTCGGTACGGTTGTTCCATACATTTTATTAACAATAGCGTAATATCTTGAAATTTATCAAAGGCAAACGGTAACCCATATTATCAAAACGCTGTTAATTCAAATAAGAAAGGCTTACTCTCCGCATAAATCAGATTGCGTCACCAGATCATGACACAATGACAGTGTCTCACGCCGTCACGCGGGCCACAAAGAAGTAAGACTGACGACGAGAAAGTAACGATTGCTCGCTGACTAGCTATTGACGTTCTACTTGCTACTTCTTTTCAGTAGTTCTAGGTCTAGTTCTGACTCGACGTGAATTTATCGCGAAAAATACCTTCTCCAGACTCAATAACGTGAACGTTGCTATCGGAAGCACCACCCTCAGCAACCCACTTGAGGTAATCTCGGGTACTTTCACCGCAAACCCCAACTACAACTCCGCCACGATTAGCAACGACTTCGCTGTCATCAAACTTGCCTATGCTGCTACGTCAGGAAGCACGGTATGTGTCTGATGTCGCTGGACGAACATTCGCGGAGAACCTAACTCTTATTTCTAGATTGCTGCCATCGCTATGGCCAACGACGGCCAAACTTTCACGGGCACAGCTGTTACAAGTGGATGGGGATACATCAACGGCGGAAGCAGTGAGTGAAGACTAAATGATGGCCACAAATTTTGAATTCTATCAGAACCATACAAACGAAAACCGTTCAACATCATTGCTCCTGCTGACGATATCAGCTTATTGTGCGAATAGGAATCGTGTTCATGTCGACTGCGTTGCGTAGTCTGCGTAGAACTAAGTAGCAATTTCCAAGACAACCAACTCTACTTCAAGTAGAAGTGAAAATTAAAGAACTGAACAGTACTCAAATAAGTAGTTTTAAAAAGTAGATTTGCTTAATTGGAAGATTTTAAGAATTGCAGTTTGCATCTTTGGCACTACAATTAGGAGCAATAGACAATATCATTCGGTTACTGTGATACTGTGGCTCTTTAGACCAGCTGCCCTAATAATTCTTCTAATAAACGTGATACAAACATATTCCAAAGGTACTACGTTCCACTTCACAAAACCCAAGGTGTCAAAAGTAGGTGGATTTGCCTAAAAATAAAACGTCAGGACTTGAAAGTAATCAAAAGACATATGGCCCTTACCTAAAACACTCTTCACTGCGAACAGAAAAGGTACTTCGTTACTGACCACCGCTCGGATTTCGGATATCGCCAACACTTATTTGCTGAACTAATGCCGTTTGATATACAGACCCAAACACCATCCCGAACGATCTCCAAGTTACCACTGTTCCGCTCGTTGACCAAGCTACCTGCAACAGCCAGTGGACCGTGCTACCAAACCAACAGAGAATCGACGACTCCATGCAATGCGCCGGAGGAGCCGGATCTACTTCTTGCATGGTACGTCGGACACTGTTACTTTCGCTACTTCTTCAGATCATACGCGTTCTCGCATTCCAGGGTGATTCTGGCGGTCCCCTCGTACAACAAGTTAATGGTGTGTGGACCCTGATCGGTGCCGTTTCCTGGGGTAGTAGCAGCTGCAGCACAGACCAACCAGGAGTCTATGCGAGAATCGCCTACGGAAGATCATGGATCAACCAAGTCACTGGTCTCTAAATATTCGTTGTTGTTGGTATCGGTTCTTTCCAATAACGCTACAGCCTACGTTCACCAGCAATTTTAATAAACTATTGATGTAAGCACACATATTGGTATGCATTGGTAGTGAGCTCTATAGTCAGGTTCTGCCTGGAAACCAATGCCGGCTTTTGCGTAAGATAAGTTTGTGATATATGCCCTGCCCACAATCCACTTCTGAAACAAAGTTACTACCCAAATCATGGAATATTATTCCCTAAACAGGAGATGGTATTAGATACGCAACATTACCAGGAATGCCACTCGGATATCTCGAAAACTAAATAAACACAGAAAAACCCAGATCCTATATTCACTTAAATTTCCAAGAGATAGTTGTTAAAGTGACGGCCATTAATTACAGTCATAAAATCACAGAATCAAGTTTTAGCCCTTGATATTGAAATTCCAACAGTTCATACTATACATTTCGCTCAGTTAACACAGCAAATCCCACAAAAATGTTGTTTTGCTCTTGACGTATTGATAGGGAACAATCGGTGTGCGGCGTTAATACGGAACACTGTATTAATTCATGGCGCTGCAAATGTTCGTAACAACGCCATTCCCCATCACTGAGGGTGGCCTGCAAAGATTGAAAATAGCTTTGAATTGATTTCTCCTCAGCCAATCAATTTCATCTGGGATAATGTAACAGGCATGCTTAGTCGAAAAATAAACTGCAAAATCACGAAATTTGGGTTATATTCTAATGTGCTGAAAACCAACTATCTTGCTTGTTCTGTCCAACCAGTGACGTGCGGTGAGATTCATAGCTGATGAGGCACTGACCCCCCCCCCACACACACACGTACATTACCTAATAAATGCAAACGAACACGTGAATGACAACATACACTGTAAAAATTATTCTTGTAAAATTACAGGAAAAAATATGGTATACTCGATTACTAGTTTACAGTATTTTTCTTGTAATTCGTTACAAGCTGACAAGCTAAATCTAGTAAACTCAGTACAAGATATATCTTGTAACTCTCTTTTTCTCTCTATTATTATACCCAAATCTTGCACCTGAACTGGCAGAAAGACCCAATGCATTCGGCGGCCATGATTGTTCACAAAACTATAGCGAAAGGGCTCATTTATTTAAAGCCGATTAACAGCAGCAGATCAGCAGGAAATATACAGCAGGCTCAAGCAGAGTATGAAAATCAACAGCAGCATGTATAAAAAGAAATTGTGCAAAAAATATTTGCATGACTTAGCCTGCAGCAGACCAAGCATGCTCCACAGGAGTGCAGCTTGAATAGCACTCATGTAGTTCCTAAAGTATCATTAGGTCCAGTACAAACCTATTTTCTACTTCACAACGTCAGAATTGTCAAGTAATGAAGTATGCTGAAAATATAATCACTTGAGGCCAAATCTACTTCAGCACTCCCAAAAAAGCAAAACTATTTACACTTACCATTGTACATCAATGATCAAATGAAACCATTGTGTATCAATGATCAAATGAATTTAAAAACTGCAAATCAATTTGTTTCACACATTGAAGCGACCGCAGACGGCGTATGCAGCCCTTTGATTTTTGCAATGCAGATGGACAAGAAATGTAGAGTCTTATCCACACCACGTGCGAACTGGATATTGAATAACCAATGTATTGACAGAATGAGAGCTAAAGCATGTGTGAAATCTACTACCTACCATGGAAGTGCACCGTCCACTTGGTTTGTCGAGTGTCAAGATGTATAACTGGGTGCGGTGATTCTAGATTATCCTGAAAAAAGAGGGCACACAACTGTATACTGAAAGGCAAAGAGAGTATGAACTTATATAGCCAATAATACTATCAGAGTAATAATGGCTGATGTATTAGGTCAAAATTATGACTATGACAGGTGACAGCACTTATACCAGGGGTACCGGTACCTTTTCAGCCAAAGGGACACAAGAGATTTAGGAACCATTGGGTGGGCCACTTGAATGTTAATGACCTTTCTTAAGTCGTCCGATAGGAGCCAACCGAATTAGGTAACATTAAAAATAAGACTTACATTTTACATTATGTCATGAGAACTCTGTGGGCATTCATGTTATGATCGCGCTAGGTGGGAAATTTTTTCAAAAACAATGAATGAATTCGTTAAATAAATATGTTACTTGCAAAAATTGAGGGTTGCCTTTGTATGCCACTGGGTTCATTTTGCAAGGACATGATTATTCGGCGTTTAGATATAGCAATATCGAAGGTTTCGGTGAACATCTCTCTGTCCTATTGTGCAAAGTTTCATCATCGACGATCTCGCTGCGAGCACACAAGCGAAGTCGCATGTTGGACGACACAACGTTATCTCCTAATTGCAAATATATAGTTGGACTCAATTCTGTAAGTGACGCGTATTTATAATTTTCAGGAGGGCTCCAATACTAAATGCAAAAAATCGAGTGACAATAAATCATGCGAAGTGCCAAGAAAAATATCAAGTCGAATAAATCTGTTGCGAGATATTCTACTTAATGGTCATATACGAAAATCTGCGATAAATGTGGCTGGCCCCTAAATACGCCAATGCGTCGGAACTGAATTTTTAGTCATCATCAAATTTCGCGGTCAGACCAATCAAATTTTGGCAGGCCTTGCTATTTTACCCGATGTTTCGAGAATTACCTCGAGGGCCCTACACAACCATCTCGCAAGCCACGGGTTAGCCGCCACCGACTTATACTGACATATCTAGCTGTGAGCCTATTATCAGCGCAGTAAAGTATATTTTATAGCAATGCAACGTCGACATGTACTTGGTACAAACCTTGTTTATAACCAAGAATTTGTCATAGGATTCGTTGAACATTGAAGGTATACCGAGCATCCAATTGAGTTCTGCAGAATATGAAAAAAAACACAAATTCATATTTTGAGTTGTCCAATAATTAGTATATTCAAAGCATTGTACCTATCACATCTACAATGTTGGCTGGCAAGCGATCCCACTTGATTCTTCTTGCATGCTTGGAGAATTTATTTTCTTTGATCTTGTCCAGAATATCTAGACCAGGGGTGGGCAAACTTTTGAGCTCGCGGGCCGCATTCAACATCTAAATCCATTCGCGGGCCGCACTATACTCTATAAAATTGGGATTATAAACCGAAACGCAATATTGGTATTTGATAATATAGTGAGGACATGGAGTTGATATATGTGCTTATTTAAAACAAACCAAACATTGCTTTGATGGTATCGTACTCGCGTCAGAAACATAGTGGCGAGATTTCATCGGCTGGTCGACCTCAATAACCAATTTGTCAAAACTATAGAGATGAAAGTCGGAAAATCTGTGAGCAGCGGTCTGTTCATAGATTTACTAATTCCACTTTTGGTTCAGTTCCAGGACACAAAATGCAGACAGCATCATAACCATGCTAGCTTCAAACACACTTCTACTATGTGTAGATAAAATATAAATACCCCAATTCTACGCATACCGAGAACGAATCTACCTAAGACGCGCGCGAATCGGTTTTTATAAGCACATAACTGAGATTATTAAAGTAGAGTGACCAATCTGAAATCCCACTTGTGGTCCGAATTATGTCAATCTCGTTTAGGATTTCTGTGATATTTAGCAGTTGAAACCTTTCAAACTGCGTCGGCCTTGAGATCGGGCTGTCGCGCCAGAAATTAAACGAAGTATTTACCTTGGAATAGGGGTTCTCAAACTTTTTAAGACACGCCCCCCCCCCCCCTTATGATGTTGAAGCATTTCGCGGCCCCTTATCGTCATGTCACAAAACGCAACCAGGATGCTAGCAAATCTAACGGATAGTTTGATGGCAGGTAACTATGAAATTCTGACTAAATACCGAGCAACAATTATGAAGCGGATTACAATCGCGCGGAGCGCGAAAATTTTTTACAGTTGAGCTCAGCTTCGCACCCCCTTCAGATGCCTTCACACCCGCAAGGAGGTGTGCGTCCCAGTTTGGGAACCATTGTCTTAAGATTATCATGGTGAAATATACTAAGAAAAAGTTTAATCAAGTCTCTACATTAATTCGATATTGAGTATGTATTTTATCAATATTTAAAAAAAGTTTCTTTAGACTCTCGCGGGCCGCACAGAACGGTGTCGCGGGCCGCATGCGGCCCGCGGGCCGTAGTTTGCCCACCCCTGATCTAGACCATTGTTAATCAGCTTCATTTCTTCCAATAGCTGAAACATTATCAGTTACCGTTAAACAGAAATGAAACCAATGATATTGCTTCTTACCCAATATGAATTTCTGAGAAGGGCATACTCCACAAGAATGTCAGCAGTTGGCATGTTCCCGTCTTCTATATCTAACCGACGCCTTTTGAAAGTGGCTTTCATAAGCTTTGCCTTGGCTGGGTTAGATGAACTTGATTCCGATAATATGATTGACTTATGTTCGGCGAAGCTTTCCTCATTGTTCGAAGATTCTCCGACCTGAAATTTTTAATTAATATATGAATCAGCGGTTCCCGACCGACAAGCCACGAAAATAGTAATTTCCTACTTCGTTAGCAGGAAGACCAGAACTTCGGGGTTTCTTGCATCGAGGGCTGCTCGTGTCGGATTCTTTAGTATGGAGCTGTCTCCGTGGACCAGGTCTTCCATACTTTATTCTATTTGCGATGAGAACCGGATCGTCTGGATTTTTTACTTTCCGACGTTCGTTAAAAATTGTGTGATCGAGTTTCTTTTTCCAAGCGTGCTAAAATGTTACGGATTTTAGAGAGTGTAGCACAGGGGTGGGCAAACTTTTGAGCTCGCGGGCCGCATTCAACATCTGAATTCATTCGCGGGCCGTCATATCACAAAACGCACCCAAGATGCTAAAAAACCTAACGGGTAGTTTGATGGCATGGAAGGTTACGACTGTGGATGAGAGATTTTAAAATATGTAATTGAGACTAAATACAGAGCAATAACTATGAATGGATGGAAATCGCGCGAAGCGCGAAAAAGTTTTCAGTCAAGCTCAGCTTCGCGCCCCCATTCAGATGCTTGCACGCCCCCACGGGCGTGCCCACCAGTTTGAGAACCACTGTCTTAGAATTATCGTGGTGAAATATACTAAGAAAAATTTATTCAAGTCCCTGCATTAATTTGATTTTTTTTGTACGCATTTTATCAATATTTAAAAAAAGTTTCTTTAGACTCTCGCGGGCCGCACAGAACGGCGTAGTTTGCCCATCCCTGGTGTAGCACTACCATACTTCAAGCTTCAAAACTCACCCATGCAGGAAGATAATGATCTTCATCTGCCAAGCTTGATCTCAGAACTTTATATTCTTGCACTAGAGCTGTACATACCAGTGTTCTTGTATACGGTGGCACGTCAAGTCTGAATGAAAAGTGGACGAAAGTTACATAGTCAAGAAGCTGAATGCACCAAAATTGGTATCGGGTCATCTCCAGTATTTTCATTCAGTATATCGTGAGTACAGAGGACTATGGTTGTCACAAAGCGTTAGTCTGTGAATAAGGACGTAATAGAACCGACCTGATGGTGTGCATTACCCAAAATTATACCCTTTGTGACCCATCCCACACGTTGAAAAACGCTGCACTAGAATATAGATCACTTTAACAGCCAATACATACCCAAAGTGTTTCGTTAGATCGTGGAACAGATGGTCCACAATTGCTTTTCTTAATCTTGGCCTCAAGTCGCTTTTTGACTCCAGTTTTCCCACCTCGTTGTGCAGATAAGCAGGAAGGCACACCTTATACTTGCCGTCAGACCATCTTTGAGGCTTTTTAGTACATTCTTCAGCATCCATCAATGGCGTATCAGTTATAGGTGTAGAGCAGTGGTTCCCAACCTTTTTCCACCCACGTACCATTTTGAGGTTTTATGCAGTCCTCGCGTACCACCTATATAAGTTACGCGCGTCTCCACTATTCATGACGTCATACTCACGTATTTGGCCTATGCGAGGTGTATTAACAAATTCTATTAAACTAGGCCAGGGATGTCAAACATACGGCCCGTTGTCCGGATCCAGCCCGCCAGTCGATTTTATCCGGCCCGCATAGCAATTCTGAGTACATTGAAAAAAGATTATATTATCCATCACATCCACAGTAATAAACCAAATTACAACGTCTACGTTGACAGTTAAATATCTTGTATTCATCACAACGCAGGGCTAACGCCAGATTATGACTAACGCAGGGGTGGCCATCCTTTTTGCCATTCACGGCCGCATTTCGGCCACTCGTGCAGCCTACGGCCGCATTCCAGTGCATAGTCGTAATGAACGAGCTGGATGCCAAAAATTCAGGTTAAAGTGTCTATGTCCATTTTTGGTGAACTCCGGACTAATTTTTTTTAATGATAGGCTTACTATGCGCACCAAAATCGCGAGTGGTCACTGGTAATGTTAAGGAAGAAAGTTGTCATAGTCGCGCGAAGCGCGACAAAAATTCAGATTCATCAATGAATTTCGTCATTGATATTAGTAGTTTTACATATTACCATCAAACATTTATCGTTTCTCATCCCATGTGATCAGATTCACTGGTATAGAGTTGATGTAGGAGTGTTTTCGAAAACTTAAAGCAAGTTATAAATTATGATGCATCTTCGGGTGGGCCAATTGGTATTAGTCACTTTGTAGCATGCTGTTATTTCTTGACCTCCGATCAGGATTGTTGGTATGGTGAAGAGCATACGATTCCGAGCTGATATTTCCATGTGAGGCGCATCATTTTCACTGATGTTCGCATCTGTATTGTGGGGCTCTGATTGCAAAGGGTGCTACTATATTAAAATCGAAAAATGTAGTTGCATTGAATCGCGCATAGCGCGAAGAAAATTTCAAGATTAATTAAAATCTTTCGAGAAATCGGGAGTCAATTCGTAAATTCGAATTGCATGTCGACGGCCGCCAACACATACCAATTGAATTGCGTGTCTACGGCCGCACAATTAAATTCCCTCTTATGGCCGCAGGTTGGCCACCCCCGGACTAAACCAAAGGGAACACTGAAATATGTCTACTTGTATCGCCGGCAATGCCATTGTTTTAGCGGTTCTTAACTGTATTCAACCGGACAAATATCGTATTTTCACCAATTTCATTGCTCGCAAATAATGGTGTTGCGACTCGCTAGAATGAAACCCCTACGGTCCGTGTATTATCGATATATGCTTGATAATAAAGTATTCCAGCGAGAAGCAATGGCACGAGGCAACATTTTGGATTCCGTTGACTGGTCCAGCCCGCGAGCGATTTCATGTCTTAGATCCGGCCCGCGATGCAATTTGAGTTTGACACCCCTGAACTAGGCATTATCAGACAGGGTTGATGGGATGTATGGAATTGTTTTTTTCGCCACAAGTCACAAGAAGAACAACATAATGAAATAAAAACACACAACAAAAGTAAATTTATTTAATGCGATGGCTGCATTTGTTTATTTTCCACTAGCTTGTCGATGCGTGGCATACGTTTGCTTACAGCGCATCGAAAGTCATGTATGGAAGCAACAAGTCGGTTTCGTTTCTTCGACTTGATGGTCATCAGGGATGAAAACCCTTGCTCGCATTCCCACGTATAAGGGAAAATTAGTAGCTGGGGAATAGCGTGAGACGACGGCTTCAAAAAACTCAAAATCAACCTCACCTGAACTAATTACTCCCTTCGGTCGAAAAAAAAACAGAATCTACTCGCGTACCACCTGGAAGACCTTCGGTTGGGAACCACTGGTGTAGAGGGCTCCAGATCATTCATGAATGATGAAGCATCAACGCCTTGTTCTGAATTTCGCAGACCACTGCACATATCTCCTGCAATCAAAATATCACTTATGAGACAAAATTCTGGTTCCCAAAGGAAGCGCTAGCTACAAACAAGGCGACTGGGGGGGGGAGATAAATGTTAAAAAAATTGATATTAATAAATTCAAATTAAAAATCTAAATATTGATTGACTTCTCCATTCTCAAAGTATTTGGCTGTAAGATAACGTTGCGCAACACGACTACATTTAAACACCGGAACTAGAAAGCTATACTTAGCTGTCAGTGTTTATATTCTTGATTATACTAAGTATAGCCTTCTAGTTCCGGCGTTAAAATGTAGTCGTGACGGTGTATAGCAGTGTTCCCAAATACATTCTTACAGAATGTGTAAGTGACATTCACAATTACAAATTCAAAACAACGCCATAGCTGTCAGTGTTCATATTCTTGATTATAGTATGGCGTGGTTTGTAATTTGAATTTGTAATTGTGAATGTCACTTATATTCTAGTCTTCACATCCCAGGTGTTGCAACCAGACTAATAAAATTTTAGGTAGGCCTTGCAAGTTTACAATCTGGGCAATCCATTTTTGATAATATTAATTTCGAAAATAACCTCGCGGGCCACTCAAAACCTTCTCGCGGGCCACGGGTTGGCCGGTCCTGCAGTAGGTGGCATAAAACTTACTATTCGTCTGCTCTTCAGTCAATGATACATCCACATTACTGGTGCAATTTGAATTACGAACACCAGCACCAGGCAAATCTGTCACTTTCGAAGGCTCTGCAAGACAAAAATATCAAGTAACGAAGCATGTATATTATGGTAATTGTATAACCATGAGACTAAATTACCTGATTTTTTTTTCACTCAATTTCAAAATATCGTCACTGCGTAGTTCCACTTCAGAATCAAATTCAGCCCAGCCAAAATCTTTGTCATGGTACTCAATGTTGGCATTGTCAGCGGGAACTTCAGGAAATTCATGTAATACAGCAGTTTTCACTTCTAATACAGAGTTTACTCTAAACACTTTTGAACGGTCACCATAGGTCACCTTCAACTTTAACTGTGCTTCAGCGTTAGCCATAGCAATCAAGACTATTTCAATAACCTGAAATACATCAAATCACAAATATTGATCAGTTATATTACTTATATACGTCGCGACGTAACCTCATCAGGTTAATGTCATTGATTACATATATCTGCTGCGGTTCATGATGATGATACATCAAGTCTGTAGGACGAAAAACACGAACGCCATCTTCTTTAACAGAGTAACTATGAAAGTGTTTGATAAACTGAATAGACTTTATCAATTTAGTACAATAGAAGCACTCGGCATTGACAAACAATATATACTCAATTCTACAAAGTGTTAGTTCATCAGCAGTTTTCTCAACAACATAAATATCTTGAACCTGATATTTGTGCGACTCGTCATGAAATACATTGACAGTAGCCACAGTTTGGCCGTCTACGACTCTACGTCATGTTGGACTCCGATTAGTTCGCTGTACTCTTTTGGAATCGAATCCCAGCGTAATCTCACTTGGGACATCGTCACGCAGAATATTAGACGAACAAAATTCATAACACTTCCGATATTGTAGCCGATATGCAACTGACGGAGAAATATTTTTAAAATTTGAATTCGCCTTGGCGATTTTCTCCAATCGTTGATGGTAACTCTCAAATCTCATGCACCATAAATTCCTGAGATTTCCGTACCTTAAAATCATTCTTCCGTAGTGTAAAAGGAAGTGAAATTTAGGTTTTAGAATAGTACTTCTTTGTGCATTCGATAAACATGTACCTCAAACTCTTGTACGTACCAAACGTCCGGTTGCAGCAGTCAATTTTGCACAGGAAGTTACTTTCGTCTCGGTGGAACCGCCTCAGGTGAGATAATAAGGACCTTCTATAGGGAAACGACTCTGCACCATCGAAACATTCGGTAGGACACAGCCACAGACTCATCCTAAGTTGCAATAAACGAAAGAAACCAAAACGTAAGAAACCTGCACCACCGCAAAACTGGCTGGATCCGCCATTCGCGTTCGCGCCGAGATGGGCGGATATAATATTGTAAAATCCAAATCCTGTTACGAATTCGAGATTAAAATCCAAGTCCAAATCAATAAAAGGTAGGCATCTGATCCGAATAACACGTTGAAGTGTAAAGTTATGTGACATTTCAAGTTCATTTCTACATATATTGATCGTAAAATTAATCTAAATTCGATATCCATTGTTCTTGAATCAGATAAAAATTATTAATTGCGATTATTTGAAATCGAAATCCAAATCCTTCCTCGTATTGATCTCGCGCCATTTTGATAAACCGCTCAACCAAAACCGGCGAATTTATTTTGTGCAAACAGGGTGAATTGGGAGTTTATATTGAAATATAATGACCAAAAGGATGATAATGAAAAATAGTAACATTGGAATCGCATCGTATTTTGTGTCTTGTGAATTTTCCTATTGCCGGATATGATGTCTGAGTGTTTTTGAACAACGTTTCAACTCACATGTCTTAGGGGCTAGTCAGGGGTGTGTTCGAACTGCGTTAACACTCGGACATCATGTCTGAGGCGTGACGACTGGAGTAAGTTCGGACTGCGTTGTCTATCGAACATCATGGTAAGGATGTGTTCGGACTGCGTTATGACACTCGAGCATCATGTCTGGGACACATTTAGGGCATGTCTGGGCTGTGTTCGGCCTGTATTGACAGTCGGATATCATGTCTGAGGCTTGTCTGGAGATAGGTTCGGACCACGTTGTTAATCACCCATCATGTCAGGGGGTATTCGTAGCGCGGTGGACACTCGAACATCATGTCTGGAACATGTCAGCGCATGTCGACGGGGGGGGGGGGGTGTTCGAGCTTCGTTGACACTCGGACATCATGACTGATGCATGTCTGAAACAGGTTCGGACTGCGTTGTCTGTCGAACATCATGTTTGGGATGTGTTTGGACTGCGTTTTTACATTTGAGCATCTTGTCTGGGTCATGTCTAGGGCATGTCTGGGGTGTGTCGGGCCTGTATTGACACTCGGACATCATGTCTGAGGCATGTCTGGAGATAGGTTCGGACTGCGTTGTCAATCGAACATCATGTCAGGGGTGTGTTCGAACTGTTGTTGACACTCGAACATCATGTCTGGGACATGACTGGGGTGTGTTCGAAATGCGTTGACAGTAAGACATCATGTCTGAGGCATGTCTGGAGTAAGTTTGAACTGCGTTTTCGATCGCACATCATGTCTGGGACATGTCTGGGGCATGTTGGGGGGCGTGTGCGAACTGTGTTGACACTCGGACATCGTGTCTGGGCATGTCTGTTGTGTGTTATGGTGTCTGGGGTGTGTTATCGTGTCTGTGACGAATCTTGAGTGAGTATACAGACTGCTATTTTTGTTGATTCTTCTTGCAGAAAATATAAACAATTTACAAGCACAATTACAACCACCGATCTATGACAGCTTGTTATATGCTTGCATTTGGCATTTACAAGCTCCATTGAGCTTGTATCAAGCATTTATTAGCTCGTTACAAGCTATTTTACAAGAATTATTTTTACAGTGTAAGCACAGGGGTGGTATGTCTGTCGTCTGACCATTACGACACACCATACCAAGTTTTCAGACTCATAATGGTGCGAAACATCGTCTAAATCGATATAGACCAGCCACGGTCGCTCAACGCATATGCTAGTTTTACAACACAGTTCAGATACAGTTATCATTGCTACATCATACTTAATCGCGACTCACAAAGATGCCGAACCGACTCACGGGGGAATAAGACGAACAGAGAGAGTTTCTTATTTGGTGAGCGCTACCGCGGCAGCATGAGTAATGCATGCCCCGGCTCGGCATTTGCTAGCAACAACATAGCCGATATTGGGATATTCGATATATTTTGATTGATTCGCGTCTATAAATGGTAAATCATAGTTATAGCACACGATTTCAGGCGGGACAATGCCCCGCTTGCCACTGTATATGTGTGTTTTGTTCGGTAACTTTAAGGGCTGGGATGGTCATTGGTCATAAAATATATAGATTTCCTATCCAAAATCCAACATGTTTTCTGCAATTGAAACGGCTTGTTGCTAGAAATCATTCCTATGAGTATGACCCAAAGGCCACATACGATCTTTTGCACAGAATGCTGGCTTCAAACCCCATCATTGTTTTTAATGTTTCTACATGGTGGCTTGGGAAAAAAGCTTCAAAGATATTATGTAGAGTGGGCACGTTAGAGCTCGCCACCTTCATGATACGCGAGTGAACTTCGATACAAAATGTGTTCCACTTTTTTCTTAATCGAACTTACAAGTTAACAGCAGTTTATTCACGCTAATGAAGATAAATTTTCACTCGTAGCAAATTTGAATCTGTTCCGGTGGTATTTACTACTATCTTGCTACTCCAGTTCATCAACACGAAATTATGATGATTGTTGAAAGAAAGAAACAAACAAGAAATCGAACTTCACAACATTTTCCCGCGAGTCGCAGGCTCAGACTTTCTGAATCAGTGTATGCCTGCCACTACACCCGCTTTGGAACCTGATTTTAACAAGTAATAATAATATGGTGCGCAAATATTATTTCACTCCGGTTGATGTGAGACAAAACCATTGTAATAGCTACGATTAACAATGCTTGAAAATATGGTTGGCGGTACTAAACTTTGAGTATTGCTTTCACAACTACATTCATTGCAGTAAAGAATTTATTAACTCGAAGACTTTTCGTGTGCCCCTTATCGAGAGTTAACGGCACAATAATAAGCATACAGAGAGAGATTCAAACGAAAACCAAATTGACAAAGTTGCGTAATACCACAATAATAAAAAATATTGCTAAGCAAAGTCAGCTGTACCGGTAGTCATAACAAGAGACGAGAAAAAATCAAATTATACAATAATACACGGAAGACAACACACAGACAAATAGCGGTATATATTAATGGGAAATTTTGAGATTACATAGAAACTCTTTCTGCCGACATAAATCCGGATTGGTCAATTTTATTATAGTTGACTCCAAGACAGACAGATGGAAAGCAGATCTGCATTTAGCAATCACAGTGAACATACTGTCATTGTAATGACTGGCACACACCGGGTAGTTCATTAAATGTTGACCAATTGCAGAGTTGAACGCTGAGACCTGGTTATAGGAAGTAGAGTCAACCGCTTCCTTACACCGACGAACAAGTGCAGATCGATCGATAGGTTTGTTTACTGACCTAATCGATTTAGGCACATGTTGGTTAACTCGTTCAGCCAACCGCAAAGATGTGCGACCCACATACCGACTATCACAGTGGCATTGAAATTTATATGCAAATACAATATTAATTGTTTGTAAAGCAGGAAGCACATCCTTGCGAGTTTGAGGCATGAGCGGTCTAGTCCTGAACACCACTCGGGTATTTAGCATAAAATAGCACGATTGCATTGATGACCGGATTTAATTGGAAAAGCCGACTGACACTGACCCAAGCCAAGGGAGATGTAGGCCTATGTATACAGGGCATTTTTGTCTGGTCCATGAATTCGCGGCTGTTTGAATTGCGACATTTTCTTTGTGATGGCAGATTCATTTACGTAGTCCGGATATCCATTGTCAATCAACATGGATTTGATTGTATCAATTTCCGCCACGAGCCGAACATCAAAGCATATCATTAGCTCACGGTGAACTAATGACGTTACTTAAATGCCGTGGAAGAATAAGAGCATCCCGTGCATCAATGGAATTTTTGAAGAAGTGCATCAATTTGCGAACCTTGCCTAGATTCCTCCGAGATAGAATTGACAAATCTCGTGCTCGACACAGTTCTAACATTGAAAGAGCGTTTCTATTTGATGAAATTGAGAAACTGCGTCTATCAATCGTACGACTGAAGAAGAAACGCAGTGTTCTCAATCGAGAGGTTTGTAGAATTTTGTCACTCTTCGACCTCATTCGCTTTTGCCGTTACATGGCAATAATTGATGCTAAGAAAGAGAAAGAAAACCAGGCGAAGTATGACCGCAATCAGAAGTTTTTATTTCGACATCGATTCGGCAAATCGGTCGTACACAAGAAAATTATTTTCAATCTATCCGATTATAAATTGTCTATCACCGAGGAATTCATCTTGTCCCATGGCTTGGATTTTTGTTTGCCACCTACAAATATTAAAAGAGAAGAGATTTTTGCGGAGTTTGAAGTCCTTATCGGCCAACTACGCCATCATAATGCGCAGGATGCCGACAAGTACTCAGTGTTGCGAGCTAAATTGAGTGACCTAGCTCATGCATATTGTGGAACACCAGTGGATGTTGGAGACTTTTTCATGTCCAATGAATGTTGGCGTGCAATTAAATCTCTACGCTCCAACTCAAGCGTCCACATCACGAAACCTGACAAAGGATCGGGAGTCGTTATTCTCAATAAGTGTGATTACATTTTAAAAATGAACCACTTGCTACAAGATGAGGTCAAATTTAAATTTCTTGGCTCCGCCGAATCACATGACCAAACCGGTAAATTCGAGAAAAAGTTACAGAGAAGTTTACTCGATTTAAAGAAAGAAGGTGCGTTACCGAAAGAAGTGTACGAGATGGTGAGGCCATCTGGCTCACAAAGACCTCGCATGTATGGACTGCCGAAAGTTCATAAGAGCAACGCACCGCTTCGCCCGATATTATCGATGGTCGGCTCTGCGCAACATTGTTTGGCCAAATGGCTTAATACGGTAATCGAACCTGTGCGTAAACTCTATTCTTCAAATTGCGTTATTAATTCATTCACCTTCGTTGACAACATCAGAAACTTTGATATAAATACCTCGAACTCATTCCTTAGCTCCTTTGATATCACCAGTCTCTTTACTAATATCCCATTGAGTGAAACATTCAATATCTGTGCCGATGCGCTATATAATAATAGCTCATTACATCCACCTCCTTTTCCGCGTAATGTCTTCATTGAGCTACTTGAAACTGCCACCCGTTCGGTTGAATTTAGCTTCAACAACAACATGTATCGCCAAATATATGGTTTGGCAATGGGGTCACCCCTTGGGCCTAGCTTGGCAAATATATTCGTTGGTTTCCAAGAAAGCAAACTTTTCTCAAATGTATGTTAGATATGTTGACGACACATTCGCAATTTTCGACGATGAAGACGATTGCAATGTTTTCTTAACTTCTCTAAACAACTTGCACGAGTCGCTAAACTTCACCATTGAAAAAGAGTCTGACGGCTCACTCGCCTTTCTCGACGTATTGGTGGAAAAGAGCAACCTCGGTTTCATTAGTTCAGTATATAGGAAACCAACATTTACCGGTCACTATATTCACTGGGACTCATTTTGCCCCAAACAACGGAAATTAAATTTGATTTCGTCATTAGTTCACCGTGCGCTAATGATATGCTCTGATGTTCGGCTCGTGGCGGAAATTGATACAATCAAATCCATGTTGATTGGCAATGGATATCCAGACTACGTAATTGAATCTGCCATCACAAAGAAAAATTCGCAATTCAAACAGCCGCGAAGTCATGGACCACACAAATGCCCTGTATACATACATCACCCCTGGCTTGGGTCAGTGTCAGTCGGCTTTTCTAATCAAATCCGGTCATCAATGCAATCGTGCTATTTTATGCTAAATACCCGAGTGGTGTTCATGACTAGACCGCTCATGCCTCAAACTCGCAAGGATGTGCTTCCTGCTTTACAAAGAAGTAATATTGTATATAAATTTCAATGTCACTGTGATAGTCGGTATGTGGGTCGCACATCTTTGCGGTGGGCTGAACGAGTTAACCAACATGTGCCTAAATCGATTAGGTCAGTAAACAAACCTATCGATCGATCTGCACTTGTTCGTCGGTGTAAGGAAGCGGTTGACTCTACTTCGTATAACCAGGTCTCAGCGTTCAACTCTGCAATTGGTCAACATTTAATGAACTACCCGGTGTGTGCCAGTCATTACTATGACAGTATGTTCACTGTGGTTGCTAAATGCAGATCTGCTTTCCATCTGTCTGTCTTGGAGTCAATTATAATAAAATTGACCAATCCGGATTTATGTCGGCAGAAAGAGTTTCTCTAGAATCTCAAAATTTCCCATTAATATAAACCGCTATTTGTCTATGTGTTGTCTTCCGTGTATTATTGTATAATTTGATTTCTCTCGTCTCTTGTTATGACTACCGGTACAGCTGACTTTGCCTAGCATTAATTTTTTATTATTGTAATATTACGACATACTTTGCCAATTTGGTTTTCGTTTGAATCTCTCTCTGTATGCTTATTATTGTGCCGTTAACTCTCGATAAGGGGCACACGAAAAGTCTTCGAGTTAATAAATTCTTTACTGCAATGAATGTAGTTGTGAAAGCAATACTCGATTAACAATGCGTCGAAAGTCCAAAAAGCTTACATATTCGTCGCAGTGACAGAAGTTAGGAAGCTACTATACCTAATATAGCTTTCAATACAATATCCATTGTAAAATAATATTAATTGAACTCGAAGACTTTTCGGGTGCCTCTTTTCAAGAGTTAACGTCACTAAAGGGATTTAAACTGATTTAAAAGCAAAACCAAAAGGGCAAAGTATGACGCAACAATGAAAATCACAGACCATGAAATGCTCATTGTACCAATGGCAACAATACCTAACTGTGAAGTATACGGACATACGGTACTATAGTAGCAGCGCAATTCGTAAATAAACAGTTACACGCACGAAACACATGCACTAATGAAGAATTTGTAGGTTTTAGAAGAAATCTTTTTGTCTACATAAAATAGGTTTGTTCAAATGAATAATAGTAGACTCCAGCACTTTTAGATGAAACACAGACTTACCACGCGCAATGACAGTGAACATATTGTCATCATAGTACTGTGCACAGGCGAGGTTTTCACTCAAATGCTGACCAATTGACGAAGCATATGCTTGGTAATCGTCATAGCAGTCTGTTTTGGCAGCCAATTTGCACTGACGTGCAAGCTCCGTGCGAGTATTTGCGCATGTTTTTGACCGAATCAATTTTGGGATATGCTGCTTAATACGCTCAAACAATCCTTGAGAAGTACGTCATACATACCTACTATCACAGTGGCACTTGTATTGGTAAACATCATTACTTGCATTAAAGGCAGGAAGTACATCTTTTCGAGAGTTGGGCAACAAGGATTTCGTTGTGTACACCACATGCGTGTTTACGCTGTAATAACAACGGTGAACAGCCGATTTACTGAGCTTTTCAAAACGGTTAGACACGTTACCAAGGTAGGTGTAAAAATGCCGGGCATTTTTCTGGTCCGTATTTGGGAGCTATATCCGATTTTTTCAAAACCCTGGAGATGGAGCATTTTAATATGTGGTCTGGATAGCCATTTTTGGACCGAATCAAGTGGATATCATCCAATTCGCGTGACAGTTTTTCCGGTGAACAGATGCGCAGGGCCCGATTGACAAGAGATGAAATAAGGTTTAATTTACGCCGCTTCGGGCAAAATGAATCCCAACGGATATAATGACCAGTGAAGGTAGGTTTTCTGTAGACCGACGTTAAAAACGTTTGTCCTGATCTCTCTACTAAGACGTCTAAAAAGGGAAGGGCAGCATCAGTTTCCATTTCCACGGTAAATTGTAGAGCTGGATGGAGACAGTTCAATTTTTCGAAGAAATTATTACACTCTCGCTCATTTTTAAAGGCAACAAAGGTGTCATCGACATATCTAAATTAGAGGAGAGGTTTTGCGACGTTTTCAAACAATTTCTTTTCATGGTATCCCACGAATATATCGGCCAAACTAGGTCCCAACGGCGAACCCATTGCAATACCATTACTTTGGCGAGACATCGTGTCATCGAAGCTGAATTCAACGCAACTAGTAGCAGTTTGCAACAATTCAAGAAATATATCACGTGGTAATTTCGGAGGTTCAAGCTCTGAAAGGGGGTTTCACTTTACGTCAGTGTTGGGATGACTCGAGTCATGACTTGACTCGAGTCAGACTCGAGTCACCTTTTTCGAATGACTTGACTTGACTCGAGTCACTTTGCTAAAATGACTTGACTTGACTTGACTCGGCGTATCAGAAATATGGATTGACTCGTGACTCGGAGCAAAATTCACGAGACAATTTCAAGTCATCAAGTAATCAGTGTCGACAAAAGTCACTGAATCTTGCATATGTTCGGATTGTTCGCGAAACGCTGGTGTAACCGCGAGAGCGACCAATCATTTAATGATCGTGCGTTTCACGGAGCCTCCATTGTTCCCTCACAAATAAATTGACCGCAAACGAAGTGTCGTTGTCGTAAACTAGTATAGTAAAGTAATTAATCTATGTTTTTACCTTAACCAAACCTCTTGTTTTATTGAAATTGAATTCTAATATAGTTTATATAGTCCTCATCCATTGGCGCAGGCTCGAATTGTATCATATCGATTTGTAAATGAGTCATGTATTGCATCATATCAATTTGTATCTATTCTCTATTTTGCCTGGTAACTATAGTTATATATAGTTATATATAAACTATGGTTTAGCAGTTCTACGTATATGTGAGCGATTCAGCACCTTCTTGCCTGTATATTTAACTCTATATTCGTTCATCGGCTCAAAATCAATGACCACTCAATCTGTATTTCAGACAGCTAGCGAAATGCAATGACGTTGTTATATCATGCCCCATACTTCGAAAAGGCAACTTGACTTGAATTGTGACTTGACTCGTGACTTGACTCGACTTGACTCGACTTGACTCGAGTCACCTCCAAAAATCGAGTGACTTGACTTGACTCGAGTCACCTTTGAAAATCGATTGACTTGACTTGACTCGAGTCAAAATGGGCAATGACTCGAAATGACTCTTGACTCGAAGGTAGTGACTTGATCCCAACACTGCTTTACGTATCTATAGTTGTTGATATAACATCTATATTTCGAGGGTTGTGGAATGGCATCATTATAATATCGCAGTATTAATAAAGCTCGGCCTTTCTAAAGGAACGATAACAACTGATACTTAAGCTGACCTTTAATCTCTGCGTTGAGGATACGACCAAATGAGAATTCCTCAAGAATTCATACCAAGTGTTTGAGGTTTATCTAGGCTCCTGCTCGGCATCTCATCCGTGTAAGCGGTGTCTTATACAATTCTAAGTGTTCCTTGCTACAAGTAGGCAGCTACGGAATAAAAATGAAGAATATCTGCGTGGTGTAAATGCCACAGTAGTCGACGAACACCATGAATACAACATACAAACCAAATGAATTAGTAAATGGACTCAGTCTACATCTACCGATTGAGGAGGAATATGGCAAAACGTCATTATCGTCGTATATATTGCAGTACACAGATCCGATATATTACGTCAAGTCCATAATAAAAGTTTATTATTGTTCCTAAATAATAGACATCAATATAGACGGATAGCGATTTCTTTGTAAATTGAAAACGTGGTCGAATAAATCTAATCCACATTTAATGCTACCCCCATAACATGTTTCTTCACATTCAATGCGCCGTAGTCTATTGCTTGTAAATGTAGCTTTATCGCTTTTACTAGCGCCGCCGCCTCTTCAATTGACATAGCGCCTTGACTATGTGGCATAGATGGGTTCTGAATCGGCACAGGATGTGATGGCGTAGCGTGAAGCTCTAGCCCACTCCCATGTAAATGAGTCATGTGGAGGGAGGTGTCTCGCTGACATTGGCTGGGTAGACCCAAGTCCTCGAACAGTCTCCGTCCCATCAACCGCAGTTGCGGATCGTCTTCAAATATTCTCCGAACTTGATCTGAAAATTAAGTTTAAAATAAATATCACGAGACAAAACATTTAAAATACGCATACCCAACATTTCCCTACCTAAAGTTAATTGACACTTTAGCGTGGCGTTTAATTCGGAAGTTGTGCCATACGGCCACAAAGCATAGTCTAGGCTAGGGTCTAAATATTCTGCGTTAGCATGCAGGACGCTTCCAAGTCTATTTCCTTAGAACACTTACTGTTATCGTGGATTGCTCTCTTCAACTGCTCAAATGCTTCGTCAGAACTGAGTGCACCGATAAATTCTCGCTTTAATTCATCGTACGCATTTCTATCAACTATTGTCCACTGCGCGTTATACCCATCGAACTTCGCCAACTTTCGGTACAGTACGACATTTACCTTTTCAGGATCGGCCGCTGTTGCAAGGCGATGTCGTATGCTACTCTGTAAAATGAGAGAGTTCGAACATTGCAACATTGCGATAACCAGTGTTCCACGTGGGCGAATACATTCTAAACTTATACGGATGCGTATTCGCATAGCACGTTTATTGTAAGTCGCTAAGTTAAATGATCTTGCATCAAATGAATCCAAATCGTCATAATTTCTGTCTCTCGGTATGGTCCAATCATTTTTGGCGCATTTGGACAGTACAACTATCCGTCGGAATAGAACGGCATACAAAAACTGCTGTTTTTTAGTTATATTAAAACTACTGGATATGAGGAGGAGCAATCGTTCAAATCAATCCAATCGTAGTTTGAATCGAATGTAAGGTTAGCGTTGCACTCACCTGGAATGTCTTTTTGTGCGCTCTGGTATAATAAGGGAATATCATGGAAATATTGCGATATATTTCGCTGTTTCGTAGTGCCGCGCAATTCGCCATTTTAAACGCGAGGAAGATGGCCACATCGTAATTTCCAGGATGACGAGATAGAGGATTCACTGCCGCCATCGCAGCTGCCGGTCCCAAAATGATGTTGAGAATGTTGTTCTCGTCCAACTCCACGGAAATACGACTTTTGTATCTTCTTTTCGTTCCTGCTCTAAAACAAAAAATGCGAATTATCTATAATGGAACTGACATTAACACAGGATAGTAGAAGTAGATACAAAATAAGAGTGATTAGTACAGTCAAATATTGAGTATTGTAACGATTCGTTGCTACAAGATTAGTTTACTAAAAATTGTGACAGACTGATAGTACTTTGATAGTATCAAATCTCCATATGTACATAATTTGTTGAAATGAGAACTGTTAGATTGCACCAATCATATGTGTACGTATATGGAGTTGTACAAGTCAATGTTATAGTTATATTACGTAATCAAATATATCCTTCACAACGTTCAAACAATTCCAACTTACTTAGTCCTGGAGTTCATACTCTCCACCGCCTTTCGTCGAAGATCCGAGAAAGAATACGATTTCCAACCAATCCTGTCGAGTAGGATTCGCAGATTTTCGGGGGATTGGGGCCCGATTTCCGGATGCAAAATACGTCTGATGCCGTCATGGTGCGATTCAAAAACATTGTAACAAACTTCGACGTCTGCGGCACAGGATATATCATCGTTTTGATCCTGTAGTAGTAGCCGGTTGGGTACAATGAAATGACATTCATTCGGTAAGTATTGCGCTTGTACTGAGACAGACATTTCTACTTCACGAACGGGATCGCAGTTTACGTGAATGTGATTTCGTTCCGGATGGAAGTACCTGGAATATAAAAATACCTGTTCATGCTCTAAACATGATCATTCACGACATAGTACAAAAATTCCATTGTACAAAGTCAATCACCGTGACACGATGACAAAAAAGTTTTTACGTAGAGTTCCACTTCCAGTGGACTCGAAACCAAAAAATTAAGTTTTGCTTACGGGAATTTTGCTGCGGTATTTTGCCAAATAGACAGTGGCACGGTGTTTTCCACATGTCTCTTTTTTCGAGGTGGCGTCTGCAAAGGGCTTGCCACAATTTCTGAATAAAGATCATCCACAAACTTCACGGCATCTTCATCGCTCCAGCGATCTGCGACCGGGTGTTGTGTCAGCAAAGGGCTTGTGACAATTTCCGAATACTGTTCATCCACAAACTTCACGGCATCTTCATCGCTCCAGCGACCTGCGGTAGGGGGTTGTGAGTCGGCGAATTGGTAGGTTCTGTGAAAGCCGCTGCGTTGCTGTAATATGACGGACTATGTTATGAATATGGACCAGGTATATAATTGATGCACCATGGTAATAGCATTTTACTTTTAAATTCGGGCAAATTCGCCATATATTTACATTGTTATATTGTTATATTGTTTATTTTTGTATTATCCGCGGTCTTGTCCATGACCTTGACCTTACGGATAGTTTGATCACATGCGCATCAGCAATGATGTCTGCTCCGTAATTTTGAGCCCGAAGTAGACCTTTATGCAATGGGGCGAGGGGCTCAGATGATATAGCTATTATTCCACTACTTCGGCGTATAGATATAGTGGAGCGAATATCTAACGTCTTCGTCAAGACTAATACGATACATCTTATAACGACCTACCTGCGAATCCCGCACTACTTGCTCAAGAATATCTGGACATCTTTGGCGTTTCATACTGTACTGCTGCCTTCGTCAAGTAATATGCAAAATCAAATGACTCAAATACAGATGTAATGGGTTTTAAATTCACCTTATCGCGGGTCAATTTGATCAGATTCTTGAAATTTCTCTCACTTGCATACAATAGGCGATGCATTTTTGTTGACTGGTGCGCCAACTTGTAATTAGGTGATAAGGGTCTGTCTGCTGTGTTACCTGATATAACTTGATAGATTATAACTGTAGATTATTGGCCAATTAGGGGCAGGTATATCAATCGTCTTATCCAGCGAAGAAAATTCAATTAGGGTGATTTCATCCATTGCATTGCAATAACACATTTATGATAACTCGAAGACTCTTTGGTGCTATGGTGCTCAATAGTAATCGGCTGAATGAATGGATTCAAACATGTTCAAAAATAAAAACGAAATTATTGGCCTATTAGTCGAAGGTATCAATCGTTTGATCCAGCGAAGCGTTGTAATTTCATCACATCCATTGCAATACTATATTTATAATAATTCGAAGAGTCTCGGGTGCTTCTTATGAAGAGTTATTGGCACGATAAAGTTCTTCAAACATATTCAAAAAGCCAAAACGGGAATTGAGGCGCCAATTTGGAAAAGACCGCTGAAGATGTAAGTTAGAAAACGTGTCTCTGTGACAATTGGTATACGAATTAATATTATATCCTTTCTACAAACATTCAGGAACGTCATATATTGGCCGATCTGGTCGATCTTACGAAATTATTTGGTACCCCACGTCTATTTGAACCTATTGCATGGCTTCGAAACAGCTGTCATGTTTCGTGATATATTGTGCGGCTATATAGGAAATAGATAAATATTGGTCACTACACTCTAAATGAGATGAAGCGTCATTCGATATTCCTGCAGATGAAGTCGTTACTACAATACTAGGCACGACAATATCGTATATAAATTTTACCGGAATAATGACACTTTAAAACTAAATCAAAGAAAGGTCTGTGTACTATACTCCTGTCATAATCTGACAGTGCATGGGACAGCTGCATGGGATATTCTTTGAGGGACACTTTGATCGGTAAATCCTCCAGCGATGTGCGTTTGGGGGACGCAAGTGAGGCAAGGCCTCATCTGCCGTCAGATGTGTAAATAAAAATTATAGAGGTGTCCGATGATTATTGGCATTTTCCATCTATTTTAATGAATCACAAAATTGTCAACATTTTGCACCCAATATAAAGCGATATTGGATATTATTTTTACATATTGCGTAAAGGAGAGGTCGGCAATGGGCATAGACGAGACAACTACGGAGCAAGCATCGCATATGACTGCGCAATTCATCGTAAAATCTCGGAATTTATATTAGGCCTACCTGGTGTAATGGACTGCTACCGCCGCACTGATTCCGGAAATCGGAATATTATTAGTTCTGGAGCATCAGAATCCCTCGAAATCGCTAAGGACTGTGAAATTCGGCCCAGAGAAACAACATCCCAGTAATTTACAGATTAATTTGCCTTGTTGATTGTTGGCCCATAATCCGACAATGGCAGCGCAGTGAAAGAATGCTCTATCGAATTCTCTAACTGACGGTGTAGTGCAGTGCTTCCCAACCGGTCGGTAGCGGCCAATCAGTGGATCGCGAAGCTATTTCAGGTGGGACGCGGGACATGTTATAGTCTCCCATTCAATTTGTCAAATACACGCGAACGGACTTCGAGCCCCTATCACCCCATGCTATCACAGAAGTCTCGTTGCAATGACATATACTAATTGCCTGCAACCAACGATGGCCGAGACGGATGTGTCATCACTAGGGCTAGTTGCACTAAAATCGCGAGAAAGTTGCACTTAATTTTAACAAACGTTGCAGTACAAAATTGCATTCACTATTATTTTTGTTAAATTAGTAGGCTATGAGATTCTCAGAAGGTTCCGTTGCAGAGCTGTCAAATTTTTTACATCGCGATTTAACGGACGGCTTCAATACGACATCCATTGTAGTAGAATATTTATTGAACTCGAAGACTTCGGGTGCCTCATTTCAAGAGTTTCAAGTGCACACGCTCTGGCGAAACCACTAAAAATTACATTTCCCCCTGTACACAGCAAGAAAACTGAGAAATACAGGAATAATCCCCTCTCCCAAAAAAATGCCGAACAGCATAGCAAGAACCCCCTTTCCCCAAAACAAGTCAAATAACACACCCCAAACCCCCCAGATCTGCAAACAAACAAACATTATAGAAAAACTTATTCTAGGTGACTTTAACAGAATCAATAGCCTATAGTCCTATTGTCCTATAGTCCATGACATAAGGCAAAAGCCTCAACACAAACATGCAAGTTTTTCACCCTGTCGACAAACTGGAGCCTCCGGGACCTTTGCGTCAGTTCTCAAAAACGATGTCTGCCAGCAAGCATTTTTCACTCGCGAAAAAGGCGCAGTATTTTGGGCAGGAGCGCAGAACAGATTTTAAGACCTGGCCATCCAATCACTTGTAGACGTTCTTGTACAAAACCCGACAACATTGTTTGACCGAGAAGGGTTTTAGAGAAATAGATGAAATCAAAACGAGCGAAAGAATTGCCTTTTTTCAATAAGACACTTGATAGCTTAAGCTACATAGTATAGCCAATTTGTTGCACATCTGAACCACAAGTATCTTCGTCTAACAATTTTCGATTAGTCTGAGCGAATGAAATATATTTTACAAAAAAAAAGTTCGAATGGAACTCCAAAAGGTTGAAAAGCACTGCCTATCGAATTCGCAAACTGACGGTGTATAGTCCAGTGCTTCCCAACCGGTCGCTCGCGGCCAATCAGTGGATCGCGAAGCTATTTCAGGTGACTCGCGAAGAATGTTCCATTACATTTGCCAAAGATGCTAAACACGCGTTCTCGCGGCATTTCAGAAGAATGGACTTCGAGCCCCTATCTCCCCGCGTACGCGACTGCACGCGACGTGCCATCACAGAAGTCACGTTTCAATGAAATACACTAATTGCCTGAAACCAGCGATGGCCGAGACGGGTGTGTCATCACGAATCGCAGCTATGATTTGGTGTGTGTGTTGAACTCCAGGGAATCCCTAAGACAGGTGAATTTAGAGAACTACTGGTGTTCCCTGGAACCCCGTTTAAGAACTACAGATATAGTGACTATAGCAATTACGCAATTGAATGAATATACAGATAACCAGGGCTTTGGAGCCGGAGCCGGAGCCCGGAGCCGGAGCCCCGGAGCCGTGCATTTTCACCGGAGCTGGAGCCGGAGCCGGAGCTCTACATAAAATTCAGCCAGAGCCGGAGCTGGAGCCCGTTATTTGAGGAGTAGCTCCGGCTCCGACGTATTACATAAGATGCTATTTTATATGCAACAACCACATCTGCTGATTTATCATAATTGAGCAGCAGCGATGAATTTTAGTGCTGTGCACAGCAATGGTATAGAGCAGTTGCGGGCAGCATACGGCCCGCGATGGGATTTTGTCCGGCCCGCGGACAGTTTTCCGTCTTACATGATAATGTGGCCCGCGGTTCCAGTCTGCCGATATTCCCCACTACGGGTAGGTCAAATCTTAGTGGCTGTACGTTATATTATATACGCATGTGCGCAGCGTGCGAGAGTGGAGCTTACGCGTAAGTTCGTCGAAGCGAGAAGACTTGCAATATCGGCATTTACGGTGTACTCAACCCTGATGTCGTTTGTGGTAATCGCGCTGTTTTTCGACTACAATGTTCATTTACACCAGGCTGAAATTTCTTATTTTTGATTCCGTAGCCGCCGACTTGTAGCACGGCACACTTCTAGGCTTTTGCAAGACACCGCTTCTGCCAGGGGTCGTCAACTTAGAACGGGTCGCGGGCCACGTTTCAAAATTCGTAGAGCACGCGGGACGCATGAATTCAATATCGAGATTAATTAGCCCACACAGTTGAACAACGATGCTATCTCGTCACCTACTTAACCCTAATGAATTGATATCTTGGTAAATTTAGGGTACCGAGCTTATCGAACGCCTTGAAATCTTAATTAGCGATTGCACCGCGTGTTGATTGATCAGAGAGCAGACATGGCGGTGCCAGTATGGCAGTGGTTGGGAACCTTATTTTGTCTGAAGAGCCATATTAGCTTTATTTTTTCCATTTTACCTCTTAATGAGCCATACATGTCAATCAGACATTACGTCACAATTGAAAATTTCTGATGTCATGGTAGTAATAATTCGAACTGTCTACACGGGATTCGTCGTGTGCACCACATTTTCTCTGTAAAAACTCGAACTTATCATGCTGGTTGCCTTACTTGAGCATGCGAAACTTGAGTTACGAGAACGTATAGGCTCGCCGTGATGCTCCTTTTAAATGCGAGAACCCATGGTCACATGCGTAGGTGGAGCCAAACATGGTCAATACAGCAATCTATATTTAGGCCTACCCAATCTAAGCTGTTAGCGAAGATTTTGAAACCTTCGATTATTATTGGTATTTTCTATTGATGTCCATGAATGACTAGATTTTGAACATTTTTCTCCCAAATTCCCACAATTTGCGTTTTATTAATCGAAAAGAAAGCGCGAAACGAGAGGTAGGGCACATACTGGCCAGGCCTCACCATTGATAAAGCAATCCATCGTAAATAGCTTAGAATTTATTATAACTGATAATAATCTAATGTAACTGTGGCACTGATTTCGAAAATTGAAATACGGATCGATTTCTCGATCTACACGCCTATTTTATCGCCGGTAGAGCTACTTGCCAATGAAGAACATGGATAGCTATGGCGTTGTTTGTAAATCGAGTTTGTAATTGTGTATGTCACTTCCACGGCAGTTCATTTCGCGCCGTAGATCAGGAAGACAACAGGTATTTGAAAACTGCGTTGCCATATTGGTGTCGCCATGTCTGGTGTTCTCTTTGATCAATCAACGTATAGCGCAATACAAGATTTCGAGTCGGGAGGCTACATCGAATTCGTTTGTGATATTGGTCACTGGCGCGACAGTAGTTTAAACTTGAGGATTTTGAAAAGGGTTTGAACTCCTAAACCTGAAGACGGCGTTGCTTTTACCTCTAAAAGACATGTTTGCACTACCACGGGAATAATTATTCTGATCGTGATGAAAATTTACCAACAAGTCGCTGCAACATTAACCAATTCAGTACAAAAATAAATATTTGGCAAAGAGCCATATTCCCCAAAAGAGTCATATTTGGCTCGTGAGCCATATGATCCAGACCACTGCTGTATAGCAATGCTATATTCTCAATTCCACATTATCTTCATTATCGGCGAGAAATTGATTTGAAGTGACATTGCCGTCGTTAATATACATTCATTAAATACGATTTATTCCTTGTATATGTGGATGAATAGGCGAATAATATATCGATACAGTAATCCGGCCCGTGAAGTACTTTATTTTCCTATATCCGGCCCGCCGACTGGAGAAGTTGCCCGCCCCTGGCATAGAGTAAAGTGCGTTCTAGTGCAACTATGATGTTATCGACAATTGACAAATATTCATTATGACATCACAAGCCGGCACGGCGGCACCTGTCTTCGTTGCTACATCGGATGTTACTGACGGCTGACAGACTCTAGATTACTATAGATAACTAACGTATGAGTAGATTAGTAATCTATATAGCCCAGGAATGGCCAACCTTTTCGGCTGAAGGGGCACATGCAATTGACGAACGAGTGCGCGGTCCACTAGCCACGCCAAGCGGGTAAAATTTTCAAAGTTTATAAATAAACTAGGTCAATAATATTATTACTTGAGTGTATTGCGGGTCTCCTGTATACCGCCCGCTAGGCTCAGTTTGCAAGGACACCACTATTCGGCGTCTGGCCACATCGATATCGAAGGTCTTCGATAATATGCGACAATTATTTTGCGCCTACATTTCACCGTCGACTATCTTTATGCGAGCGCAAACGCGAAAAGACTTTCTCCCGTAATTGCGAATACAGTTAGACTCAATCGGGTAAATTAGGCGTTTTTTTCATTTTCAGTAGGGGGTAGGCTACCAAGCAAGAAATCGTGTGACAATTAAACACGCGAAGCGTGAAGAGAAATTTCACTACTTTTCTAGTTTATTGTAATGTACGACGATTTACTGAAAATGTGACTGGACCCTAGATCTGCCAATGCGTCGGAATTGATATTTTAGTCATCAACATCCCAAGTGTCGCAGCCAGACTTGTAATTTTTCTTTGGCATTGCAAGTTCACAATCTGAGCAATTAATTTTCGATAATATAATAGGAAATTACCTCGCGGGCCACGCAAAACCCTATCGCGGGCCACATTTGGCGCTCGTGTTGACCACCCCTGATATAGACAGGCCCATTCGATAATTTCAGAGCCGGAGCTGGAGCCGGAGCAGTGGTAATAATGCGGCTCCGGAGCTGGAGCCGGAGCTATTGTATGATAGAAGAAAGCTCCGGAGCCGGAGCTGGAGCAGTTTAAATTTACGGCTGCTCCAAAGCCCTGTAGATAACGCACTGGTTTAAATATTGTCTCATTCCCCACAGTTGCATACGCCAATAGGTTGCGAACTCGAGTCCGAAAGAGGTCGACTACAGAATATCTACTCAGGTGTTAAAGGTATATCCTAGCCAAATTATTTGGTGCCAGAACGAAGGTGTGTCGTGCGGTAAGTTGGCAAATCATGAGAAACGTCGGCATGCTGTAAATGACCATAATATAGTCGAAGCACCATGAATAGGTGCCTACCACAAACAATAACAACCATATTATTTAATTTGTCTGTAAAATGCTGTACGGAGCTAGGTATTGATAATATTGGACGGCGTGGCGTGCGGGGTTATGGTTATATACTCTTGTGAACGTTAGATAGCTCATGCAAATCATTCAAGTAGGAATCTCCTTGTCCAATATTGGCATCGTTAGATCAAATGGCCTAAGATTGGAATTGATCCTGTGCGTAATCCATTTTCTTCGAATTGCGTAACCGATCCATTCACTCTTGCATCCGCGTCAGCGGTGTCTTACAAAAAGCCTAGAGGTGGGCCGTGCTATAAGTCGGCAGTTACGGAAAATAAGAAGAATATCGGCCTGGTGTAAATGACCATAGTAGTCGACAAACACCATGAATACCCCCCAAAACAAACAAACATTCACTCTTGCAGTATCAAAATGTGATATACACCCTTCGAATCTGTTTTTCATCTCCTTTGCTGTGACTATATATTTTATTTGCGTGGCAGTTTGTCACCAGATCAGGTGTAGAGGGTAATGGTGCACGTAATGGATTTCGTACAATTGCCGTCAGAAATAGAATCGGCAATGTAAGTGCATCGGTCACGTTTGGCAATCACCTACTAATCGATCGCCTCGTGAGTGGAGTTTAACCTGACAACGGATCAGCAGTGCTCTACGTATAAGGAATGGTGTGAAGTGAGGCTAACGTTCGCGTTCTGTGTGTGAACCTCAGAAATTCAGAGGTTCACGTTAACAAACGAACCTTGGTAGGTTCTGCACTGTGAACCTTTTTCATATATTACAATTTTCACGTCATTATAACATGGTTGTAATTCTTTGCATTTCAACTTCGGGCCAGATCGGTGTTGGTAGCATACAAATCAACCTTAAACTGGCATGCTCCTTGCTAATCTCAAAAATTTTACTTTGTTAGCGACTCTCTACTGTGAGCTTGACCCGCAATCACAAAATATCGAGAAGGAAATACACTAAATGTAGGTAGTCAGCAGATTATGCATATTCAACCTATCAATAAAATTCATATACATTGTTGTCTGATGTAAAAAATCTAGCAGGCGTAGCGGATCTATCTTCATTTGATATGTTTGTAAGTGGCGAGCTAGCGTAGTGGTCGGCTAAATTGTTGGGAAAGCGAAAAACTAAATTGAATTTACGGGATTATTATAGCATTTGATTGTTCAACATTGTACATTTGGTGACGTTTAAAAACTCAGCATATATAATACTTCGGCATTGTGGCATAAGGTGACCTGAGTCGTCACTAGGTATCGTGTACAGTGTAGATAAATCGCGTTATGCTTTGGTCAGCGGGATGGTTTCATGGAATGCTACAAATATGCTTGTTTTGAGGTCATGGGGAAATCACATAGCTACACCGTCGCATGTACACCACGGTATTAAAGCTGAAATCTCCAGAAAATGTTTCACGAATACTTGGGCGCTGTTAGTGATGAAATATTCACAGTGTGGGACCCAGGACAATATTATCTGGTACGGGATCGAAATTCATAGGACCGGAGGTGAGATTTGTCAAGATGTGCCTCGTGACAGCGAGTCCTTCCTATAAGCTTTCGGTACGACATGCAGCCATGAGAGAAATAGCGCGAGGCACTTCCAAATCGGTGTCCACGTATAACGATTAACATCAGGTCATTCCAGTAGCCAAACTCGAAAACTAGATCATTGTAGTTGTATAATTAAACTAATTCGAACGGAACGACGATAATCTAATTCTAATATAATTTTTAAAATGTTTCTGTGTTTAATTTTTAAGTCTACTCAAGTTTCTGGTTTTACTGAAAATACGACTGAATCTTGCGAATTGAGCCAAGCTTGCTTTACAAGCGTTTTCCTTTCTCGTGCTTATGACAATGAACTCTGATTTGAATGAACAGAACTTTTTCTTGTATTCCTTTGTAATTAGGAATGGGATTCAATTTTAAAGATAATATAAATTCAGCAATTCTAGTTCTAATATAATTTAGAAAAAAAATGAGTTCATATGATTTTAATTCTAATCCCAATTTGGAAAGCCTGGAAATTTTCTAGATGTCCAACTCGGCCAGTAGCGAACTCGGTATTTATTTGAAACTACTTATAATATCAACTTATCGCCTTTGAATTTAATGGCAAGCTTATGACTTACTGATGCGAGGTACCATATGCATTGTCCTGGCCAACAATGAGACAGGAGCGATAAGGATTGAAATGAATTGAGTATGATTTCTGAATCAGACAATGGAGATGAAATTTGAAAGTAATCCGTCGTATTTGTCTTATGCGCCCCTGAATAGTGAGCGCGCTCAGACATCATGGAAATCTGATAAGACTCCCAGACACACCAGAACAGACGTTCTGTAATGTTTATAATTTGATGACAGTACCGCAATAATCCACATCAATATCGCAAACTGTCTCCTTCAGCATGGGGCTTGTTGAGCGATGATTAAAATACCATCCTCAGATAAACAAAGGGACTGCCGTGCCCCATTGTAATTACCGTTTGATAATGTTAGAGAAATTTATTAAACTAAAGGATTCAAGTGGACTTGTCGCTGAAGAAATCAGATTGCTTCTGTAGAGTGTGCAGTAACCCACATTTAGTTTGGTGCTGAGCAGTATAAGAATACTACGCATAGTGAGGAGCGATGAACTGAGTTGAATTATTATGAAATTCGCTTTGAATATTGTGCATATATGCGTTCGTGAGGTTCGTGAAGCTGTTACCAAGTTGACTCGCACTGACAAAAACATGGAGTCGAATCGCGTATAGCCCGAATAGTTGGACATCTCATCATTGAAATCATATTGCACGGATAATGATGCAATGGTTATTCAATTGAATAAGATCGAAGTTGAAAATCTGCTCAACTTCCGATTGGTAACAACCTGAAACTATGCGAATTACTGTCAACATCGCGCATGTAGGGATTATTTTATGATTGAGACTTAAACGAGAGTGGTATTAATCATTTTCATTATCCAACCAGCCGCCACCTGGTTGCAATTCTCAAATCGTGTTCAATGTCGGACAGGATAGACTAGATTGTCGACATGAGGATGTTGTAAAATTGAGAATATATATCGTCAGATCAGCGTGTCATACGCCACGCAAAGTCAAACGTTATTCGCATCAACTTTTCCGAGCCGAACTCTCCCTGAACTTGGAGGTTTGACGTTGATATCTAATAGGCCAAACATCCTTTATCTGGTCACCATTAGGTTTCGATCGTGGTTTAAAAGATGAGCTGAGACTTGAAATCACGGTTATTTGAGGACTTCCTAAACTATAGCTCAGCAACTAGAATGTTGTATCACAATTCGCAACTGCAGGCTCCTGCACGAATTGTGGCACCGACTGTTATATGGTTGGAGTCCCGTCTTAAATATATTGATGTTCGGCGTTAGTAGTAGTATAGATCGCTCGCGAACTAACATGGGCTCTTATGGGCGCACCCGACCGGTGCCGCGAAAACTCGTCCTGAACCGGTGACCCTTTCAGACCCCCCTTCCACCCGACCGGTGCCTGGGTTGGTATAGGCATCTCTCGACCGGTAACCCTTTTCGGTATAGGGATCTCTCGACCGGTGCCGCGAAAACTCGTCCTGAACCGGTGACCCTTTCAGACCCCCCTTCCACCCGACCGGTGCCTGGGTTGGTATAGGCATCTCTCGACCGGTAACCCTTTTCGGTATAGGGATCTCTCGACCGGTGCCTCGAAACTCGTCTTGAACCGGTGACCCTTTTCGGTATAGGGATCACTCAACCGGTGCTAGTATAGCCATCTCTCGACCGGTAACCCTTTTCAGCATAGGGATCACTCAACCGGTGCCGCGAAAACTCGTCTTGAACCGGTGACCCTTTTCGGTATATGCATCTCTCGACCGGTGTTGAAGAAGTATCAGGTATGGTAAATAGTCACGTGATTGACTCTTAGTTAATGTGTATATCGTAAATTATTATATATGATGTAGATTAGTCGTGACAAATGACCGATCGTGTTCTAAGTCTTTCCTCGCTATTGATCCCTACGTAACCTGAATAGCACGCTGACTTTCAGATCGGATTATTCACACCTTTCATACCGTTGTTTCGCACCTACAAAATAGTCTGCTGTTCACAGCCGCAACAAGAATCACAAGTATACACATTATACATTCGTTGAATTTATTACTCTGAAATCAAACTCTTCACAAAAGCACGCACAATCGTGTCATTCACTTTTTTATCATCCCCAAAATTATTGAAGTATTCCTTGGCTGAAAATCCTTGTGCTCTTTTTATCAAGAATGCAATAGCATGATCTCCACACACATCCGAAGTTTTACTCTGTAATTGTTTCGCAGTCACAGAAAATTCATCCGGCTCCAGGAATTCGATTATCTGAGGTTTTAGTGGTCCGAAACCTAGTGAATCATGAAAATGAGTATCGACATCTCTGAAGATAGACACCCAGTGAGACCCAGGCAAACTCGACTCATCGTAATTAATGATGATAGCGAATTTTCCGCTAGTTGGTTTCTTTGGTAATTGGTCTACTGGATAAGTTCCTAGATATAGACTTTGTGTGTCAGGGTGGTTATAGAGAATATCGTTGATCTCAGACGTATTCATATCTCGACGACTTGTCTTTTTTGATTCAGCTGTAGAAGATGTTAAAACTCCTTCAAACATAACAAGGTTACGGACGTTGGTAAAGGCTTCGACGTAGTCAAAACCAGATGCACAGTTCCTGTCTTATGAAGTTGATAACATCCCAAACTATTATCAGGCGTCAAATCAAACACAAAAAGAGTGTACCCATTGACATAATCTTTGCGAGAAATATTCAAAGGTGCCTCGGATTCCCAGCGACCTGTCTGCGAGAATAGTGTCATATAACCTTCGAGGCCGCCGTGTTTATCAAAATCGAAATGAAATTCGCGTCCGTTAATTTGACGCCCATCCACACTTAACGAAAGATTTTGAACATCAAAGTGTTTAAAGTTGAATGGATTTTTGGCTCGAACACCGTTAAATGTCGTGGTCTCGACTGAACCAATTACGATCTTCTTTGGCATGGTACCGCTAACTAACTCTCTATCAATTTTCGACAAGCCCACCGCGAATGTATGAGTCGACATTTGTAAGCGTATCCAGGGATACTTTGCAGTATTCTTCTGTAGCACAGACTTGTGTGCTAAGCTTACACTTTCAGCGATCTTCATCTGTTTGACATACACTTCCATTTCGAGTAAAACAATTTGTACATCCTCCGCGTCGCCAAGAAGACAGAAATTATCTTCGTTACGTGTAAACTTTAATTTCATGTCGACATTATCCAACATACATCTAGACTGTTCAAAAAGACCCATTCGAATTTTTCCGATCAACTCTAGCGGGGTGCTGTTTTTTGTAAGGTCTTTTCGTTTAACATAGCCAGTATTCGCTGCACCAAGAACATCCATAGAGCCAGCGACATCTTTATAAAAACCTTGTCCTTGTACAAAACTCTCCGAGGCGCCGTGAGTATCATTCAACAACCGGGAGATATAAGCTTTGTACGCATGACAATTATCCGAATTTGTGATAACCTCATTTGAAATAGTTACATCGATTTGTTTGAAAAGAGAATCCATCATGTTATTGACAAGACCCACTTGTGTATCGTTTGCTAAATCAGTTCCATCGCGTTTAGTGAGCTTCAAACGTAATCTCAAGAATGTGTTTTGTAGATCCATATATCGATCCGTCCTTGGTAATTGTACTTCCATGACATTACCTAAACTATGGGGTTTGACGACGACATATTGCGATTCCTCAATACTGGTTTGCGTGTGGGGTATACTAAATATGTTTAATCCGGAGTTATGACATTCTCTGGAACCTGCGTGCATCAACATAGTTCTTAGTCGAATATATCCTGTTGTTTACGACGACGTTTGGATGAAGTGTTCTTTGACTTTGTTTTTTTCCTTTTTATAGCTTTTGGGGTTAAAATTTTATCAATCACTCGACCGCCAGCTTGTTTACTTCTCTTGATAACACTAGACTTGATCGAGTTACCCTGTAATAGATCTCTCGCTATTTCACCGCCAGTCCGTAACAATTGACCGCCAGCGTATTTCGCAAGAGGTGTCACTAAACGACCAAGTGATTTAAACAAACTCCCGATACCGGACCCGGCTTGAACTCCACCACTAAAATATCCATAACCATCGCCTGTCTGGTTATAATGACGATGGACAGAATGATGATCACACGTGAAAACAACTTTCATAATCGCTTCCTAATGTTAAATGTAGCTTGCAATGAACGACTTATTATATTTATAGGTTCCCCAAACTCATCCCTGAGGTAAAGACATACAGAATCTACAACATCTTTTGAAACAGGGAAATAATACGGATTTGTCGCTATCCAATTATGTGTGACATCGCCAGGTGTCAGCGGTATAACTCGTAATAAATGCGCTAACGTATCTCCAAGTAAGTGAGGGTGAATAATATCACAATACACAAACAAATATTGACCAATCGTCGGTTCGGTTAAAGTGAAATCGATCTCCATGAGGGCTAATTCGCAATATCTCGTCGGGATGTTGTTGATGGTGAGTAGTCTGTGTTCAAAATCAGCACCAAGCATAGAGGTGGTTAACGTCACTATTTTCATCGCGCGTGGAGTGTCAATGTGGTCTCTATATCATGTACTAACTGACCGTATTGGTCCCTGATGGTGATTTTTATATCGCGGATGTGGTTAATCGACACCGGGAAATAGAACGGTTTTTCAAATACAACTTCTTGTCTCGTACACGTCTCGTTATTTACTTGGATCACACGAAGCAATT
This sequence comes from Botryllus schlosseri, assembly GCF_051294905.1. Taxonomy (NCBI): domain Eukaryota; kingdom Metazoa; phylum Chordata; class Ascidiacea; order Stolidobranchia; family Styelidae; genus Botryllus; species Botryllus schlosseri. Next base: position 23,257,086 of record NC_137248.1, read on the forward strand.
GACTCATGTAATCACCCACCGGATGATGTCGTAGTACATTGATATACACAAATAGATATCTGAGGTGGGGTTGAGTTGGTTTAGATTTGATCGACGTGACATTACATACTGGTGTCGACACTTGATCAACTACACTGAAATAATTTGTGAATATATCCGTGGGGTGGAGTGTGATATGTTTCGGATAACGAATTCGGAAAAGTTCATCGTTGATTCTTTCGGTGAAACAGTGCTTGAAACTTTCAGATAATATTCTTCGCATCAACTCGAGGTTGTTTGCATAATTCCCAAGTGGTGTTAGGTACGCTTCTACTATTCGATCTTTCTCATTATGTAGCTCCCAGAGTGCTTGATCACGATTGATTATAATTCGATCAAGAGATTCACTGACAAAACTCATATCCATCAGCGCAAGCTCATTACAAATAATTTCATTCGGTAACACCACCGAGAATTCACCTTGGGTGCCAGACAACGTGATGTAACTCATATTGAATCAACAGCTCTACGACGGAAGCGTAGGGTTACTGTCACTGGTGCTTTTCGAAATTTAATAGGGTTGCCAGCTGCATCACGTAGATAAATTCGTATCGTTCTAAAATTGTTTCTCGCTAAAGCAAAGAAGTATGGTTTTGGGAATATGTTGATTTGGTTTTCATTCGGTTTAGCGGTTACAGTAACCACCCGTAAAAGTTGTTGCAGCTTGTTACCATGTGGTCTTGGTTGTATCAGATCGCAATACACATAAACCTTATCAATCCGTTCCAACTTTATCGCAGGTGTAAATATAAATTCTACCACACCGCGGCGACGAGATACAACGCGTCTAAATGTTATTGTGTCCAACACAGAACCAAGTGGTGTCAGTCCGTAAGGCTCGGGTGAATCATGTGTGGTACGGGGTACGTGTCTGGCGCTAGAGTCTGCGGTGTCGGTATTTATGGGTACACCCTGCTTGGGTCTTTTTTTACTCGTGACTAATCTTCTGAATGTGATTCTAAAGTCTCCGAATCCTTGTAAAATGAAAATGTCCCCCATGTAATATTTCTCGTACGATTCTAACATTTCACCGATGTTGTAATACGAGCCTTCGGGAATATAATACCGTTCGGTGTGTCCATTTGCATCGACAAATCCAAAACCGATACTTTTCGCTGTCACTTCAATTCGCGGCTGAAAGTCATGGGGGAAGGTCAGCTCACATAATCCCAGCTCATGGCGATTCATTTCTAATTCTTTGTAAAGTTCTGTTTGAAAATCTGTGCTAGTATTCGGAAATTAATCCAAACTCGCATTCGAAGGTAGAGTCAACAACATTTTATTGTTTCTTTCAACATATACGGTGAGGTGATGGATTCGGTAATAAATAACCAAGTGAAGAAGACAGTAGCGTTAAATATATTTCACGATCCACCCCGACAGAAATTTGATATAATGAAAACACGATTACACACACTAACATACAAATCTGTACAATAAACACAATCTGGTTTTTCAGACTGTTCGAGACTTGACCCATGCGAGATGAGACGGAATCAGAATCCATAGTTTGGTTGAACAACATTTTCAGTGTCTATTTATACAAATCCGAGACCCAGGAATTAAATTTAGACGGGTAACCCAACCATTTTACAAGATATTGCGTTTTCTTTCCTTTCTTGCGAGTAGACAGGATTTTTTCGATATTGTAAATATTATTATTTTTAGTTATTGGTTGTAACTCTTCACGTTGGAATCTACCGTCTATAACTTCACCGTGGTAGTCTTTCAACTGATATGTAGGGGGATCACCTTTACGACATTCAGATACGAAAAAGATTTCTTCGGTCCAACTCGCCAAGGCACTTTTTACAAAATTACCACGTGATTTCGAAATCCTGACTGGTGTGCCAATAGCTAGCTCGGGTTTTTTAGGGGTCATGTCACCGTATAACTTATGGAAAATTTGTTCTTGATTTGAATAATTAACATCCGCCGGAGGACACCCTATAGCCACGTGAAAAGTAGTGTTATACCCCTGACATATCTCAGACAGGACACAGACATAATTCAAAGTATTATTATGCGTGAAATAACGGTATAACACTTGCTTCAGAGTACGAATAACACGCTCGCATATCGATGCTTTCAGTTCACTATTTGTATGAAAATGTCGCACATTGTTCTCTTTTAAGAAAGCCTGAAACGCACGATTAGTAAACTCAGAACCCTGATCACTTTGAATAACATGAGGTATACGATCCTTAAATATTTCCTTGAATCCGCGAATAATACCTTGCGAGGTTTTGTTCTTGAGTGGGTACAGATATAAAAATCGACTGAAACAATCGATCGTCACCAACACATATTTAAAATTATCGTTTTCTTTCGAAAGATTTTGCATATGCATGAGATCGGTTTGATACTGAACACCGAGACCGGACGTAATCACTCTAGGTCTCTTAAATTTCTTTCGGTAGGGAAAATGTTTTGTGTACGCGTCCTTGCTCGAAAGAAACTCCTTGACTTTGGCTCTATTCCGCCCTCTAGAGAATACGTATGCACCGCGATAACTACCGGGTAGCCCTGGCGTGAAATATTTAGTATGGCTCCCATCCGTATCGTCTCGGGGTCTTGGGTGTACGACCGCTTTTCGTCGGAGCATGCTGAGTCTTTACTTTGCTTCGTTGGCTACTCGGTGATGGTATAGGAATCCTTGATGGTTCACCCTTGATCAGACGTCGCAGCGCGTCCAACTCACTAGCCGAAAATAGACTCCTTTGTTCTGATATATCGATTTTCATCGGTTGATTCAGCGTGTCGTGTTTTATTTGATAACGATTTAGCGCGTCGTTATATAAGGCTAATTTTCGTTCTTGGGGTATGTTCATCTGTAATATGTCACTCATACATTTGTCGATATCCAAATTCAATTTCTGAACGTCAGCGCCGGTGATCGGGCTCGGATTTATGAAGATTTTTTTAAAAGAAGTCATTTTTTGAAAAGATTACCAAGTAAACCAGTGACGACGGGTAGGATGCTTGATAATAGAGTCATAAACATACCCCCATTCTGATTAAACATACGTTTTTTATGTCGAATAGGGATGTCTTTCCTGACAAGTCGACGTAAACTACATTTATGAGCTGATAGTCGCTTTCTTTTATACTTTGAAAGAGGGATGTTACCGTTTAAAACGTTCTTTGTACAATCACATATACACTCGATCAACTCTTTGCTGGCACCCGATATAATTTGCTTGCGTATCTCGGGTTTACTTTTATGTAGAAACTCTAGTGTGGGTATATGCCGCCGTGTCCGAGCTGGTACCTTGGTCATTTTGAGTTTAAAGTCGTCTCTGTGCTTGGCTATTTATACCATCGGGCTATAAACCACCATGGTTTCACCAGGAAATATATTGGTCATAACTCGTCGATTTTCAGGTGCTTCTTGCGTGAGATCGAGGAATAAATAACTATGAGGTTGTCTAGCAGCGTCACGATAAGCCTCTGTTAAAAATCTAGAGTTTGGGTACATTTGTCGACCAAGAAAACTGATCTGCTGTTGGTCGCGCGGATTCTTGAAAATCACCATATACGAGCTTGAGAGACTCAAGTCACGTGCTCCTTTACCCTTGTGGTACAGGTTCTGTGTGACATAGCAAATTGACTTGGCTGAATGATGAGAAAATCTTGTAAAGTAGTCTGCAATTTTCGCCGTCTCAGTCATGAAATCATCCACTATAATCAAGGTGTCTTCAGAGCAAACCTTCAACTCTTCTAAAATATCTAGACCAGCGTGGAATTCTACGTTATGCATCGTCTTGAAAACCTCCTGATAATTATTGTAACAATATACGACCCTGGACACACTAGGTTTAATCATTGATGTCGCATGCCTAATCAGCTTTGCAACAAAAGTAGTCTTCCCACTTCTTGAAGGACCACTCACAATACACGCGAATGGATGGATCAATTCCATCATTTGTTGTTTATTGAAAACTCGATAAAGCGCATGTGTTTATATATCAACAAGGTTGGGAATATCCACTATTGTAGTCATCTTGTTCTAGCGGAATATATAATCCCAGTAGAGTTCGATTTAACAATTTTCCCCGGGTTATGAAATCTTCATCTGTCCCTCGTAATTTCGTCAGTGGAAGTTGTAGTGTTACAAACGCTTTATTCAGGTTGTCAAGCAGCTGATCCCAATCTGCAAAATAATAAATCACATAAGAGGATTCATAATACGTTCACAGTGCTTTAAAATCTAGCAGTGTTACTATAACAACTATAGATCTCACCTTTTGAACACTCTTTTAAATCTTTAAGTTGTATCGATACGCGTTGTTCGTATAATTCATGCGATATCTCTCGATTCAAATACAGCTCCACGAAGTGTACATGATCGCGGCGTTGTACAAGTGTCTTTTCGTGTAACCGACTCAGCCCTGCTTGTTCCAGAACAGATATTATGTAATCACTAGCCATCTGTAAAAACAAGACACAGATATCAGAAAATATTGTTACTAAAATGTTTCCATTGCAGGTTGACATTTCGAAAACACCCACAGATTGTAAACAAAGTTTCACCTAAAACTATCAGTGTTCACCACAGATTATGTTCACAATGACCAAGAGAATCATGCTTGCAAAAATCATCGGTTGTAGCATCGCTACTTTCAGAGTCAGAACGAGGTCGTTTCAAACTGTTTGCGACTCTATGTTGATCAAGGAAAAATTGGAATTTTCGATGTCGCTTGCGGGTTCTCAAGTAGGTTTGTCTCTCTTCGTGACCGAAAAGCGGTACCCACGAACAATTTTTTCCCAAGACCACATAATTTGTCAGCTTTGCTCTGTTGAATAGGATGTGGTTATCACTCGGCGTCTTTCGATCAGGAAATTGTAGTTGAAGTAGCGCTTCTATGCAGACACTTCGGACACGGGTCCATTTCTCGTCTAGTTCCCGACGGCGCGCCTTGGATCGATCGGGTATCGTGCGGTCTTGTGAGTTGTCGTCGGTACCGTGAATCGAGAGCTGTGTTAATTCCTGCTCCAGTTCAAGCGTCTCTTTGTGCAAACTATTTAAATCCAATTCTGACATTACTGACTCAATATATGAAATAGCGTTATCCATCTGGAAAACAAATGACACATTAGCACATAAAAAATACAAGTAAATCATAATAATAGCAGACACACACAGATAAAATACAATAGCACACAAAATATACAATTACACATTTAATGGCAGGGTTGACACACCGTCCTCAAGCACTCTACGTTTGGCGTAGAAATAGGATAATGTTTTACGCTGCTGTTCGTACGTATAAACACCCCCATCTCTGCAGCGAAACCCCTTGTTCACTCCCCCCGCGGCTTCCTTAGATGTCAAGACCCCCAGAAAAGTGTTGAAGTCGATTTGAGCGGATTTCTGGAGGCCTTTGGAAGCCAGTTTTTTCTTTGGCCCATCGCAAAAGTAATTTTTGGATTGGAGTCCGCAGAAGGATGTACCACCTTCGTACTCCACTTTCATCAAACCCGGTTGACGAAGGTAATAGGCATACGTGTCTTTGCAACACTGCCTCGATCGGTCAAAAGAAACCGGATCAGTCAAAAACTCAGTTCGGTGCTCATCACAAAAATAGCGGGGAAACCAGTTCTCGTATTCAAGATAAAATTCATCCCTTTTCTCGGGGATAAGAATATCATCGAATGAGGCTGAATGCGAAAGATAGAGGGAGTCTGTGTCCATCATTAATAGCATGAAGCACTCGTCACGGAAATATTTACACAAGCAGTCATAAAAAAAGGAGAGCATCTTGAGCTTAGCATTGTTATAAACCCAGAACCCCACCTGAATACAGTTACCCCACTTGATCGTTTTAGGTCGCTTCGTTATTTCAAATAGATCAGCGTGCAATTCATCATATTTCACAAAAAAACGATCCTTCACGTTGACGTCCAATTCGCTTTTATCGCAGAAGGAGGTTCGTTTGAATTTACGAGGGTTCATCAAGACCCGCCCATAGCTGCTGTTTCCGGCTAATTTTTGTGTCAGGGCAATAATCTCAAGGTCAGGGTCACGGTCCCCAGCACGTCGACAATCCGAGACATTTTTCGCAAAGTTGTCAAAACATGTCTTTTTGGTGAATTCGACTGCTTCGTGAATTTTGGATATAATCAACCCGTGCTCTACATACCACTTGATCAAGTCGGAGGTCAACAAGATTTTCTTGCCCCAGTATGAAGCAACCAACATGCGCGTTAGTTTGGTGAGTAATTTACGATCAATTGCGAACTGCTTCATGTGACCTGTCAAATGCTCGCGAGACACCATCGTATTTTTGAATATCGGACATAGTTCAACAAACTTCCTTTGCAAATGTTTTGGCGTAAAAATATCGACTGATAAGCATCCGAAGAATGTACCAGTCATTACCATCTCCATCAATTTATGCGCGGTGACAGACTTGGCTCGAGTTAATTGCGGTTGAATTCCGTTAAGATATCGCACAATATCAGGATTTTCCTGTTTCTCCGTGCGCCAGTCGCATTCCCATTTACATACGACTTGATAATTGAGGCTTTTGTAATAATCATGAACACGTTTAGTTCGTTCTCGACGTTCCAGGTCATCACAGCCAAATCTGCATTGATGCGCGTGAAAATGACACCCAAGAAAAGACAAGATTACCCCTTGACCAGCTGAATTACGATAGAACCCATCAGCGGGGTAATTACGGGCTCCTACGCGGATTTCGGGTCCATTAAAAGCATGGTGGACATGTACATTGTGAATATACGAATACCAGTTTAACAATTGAGCTGCTGTCTTCCCCCATTTCGGTGCGGTCTTTACAGGTTTGAATTTAGTACACTCAGCATCGAGTGGTTGCCAATGTACCGGGAAACCAGTTGGACTAGGTTCACTCAAAGCAAAAAGGTATAACGAATTGCTGTCCAGACCTGTTACATGTTGGGTAATCTGAGCGTTTTCCTTGTAAAAAAATTCTTTGATTCGAGTTTCACCCTGTTTTTGATATCGATGGAAAATGACCGACGGCCCACCCACTAAGTTGTCTCTAAATAGCGAAACCAGATCTTGGTGTTTATCGTTGAACGAGGTGAAATCACGCGGAATGCTATTAAAAAGATGTCTTGATACAACCCCAGGTAGGGAGACGGCTTCTTTGAATATATCCACACTGAATTGACTTTTGAAAGATTGAAATTGTTTTTCTAACCCCTCAATGAAGTAGTGAGTATCGATTGCGTTGTACCATTTGAGATAATCATGTAAAGTAGTCATTTTGTTATCATTCCAAACCTTCAAACAGTTTTCATATTCAGCTGTGGATATATTACGACCTTTTAGCGAGCTGTAAAAGTCGCTGTGGCTAGGTAGACTCGTATAATCTAGCTTTTCCAAACTAGTCAGAAACTCGTACGGAAAATGACCTTTAGCGGCGCTGCATTTAAAGGCTTTCAAATAAGCATCGTACGAGAACCCAGGTGCCAAGTAATTTACAATGTCCAAGAATTTCAGTCTGTTGGTTGTCAAAGAGAGGAAGTTGTTACCGCGCTTCAATACACTCAGATTTTCATCAACGAGTAAACCCATCAAGTACTCTTTGAGGCAGTTCAAGTCATACCGACCGCCATTGAACGACAAAACAGGGATTTGTTTTAAATATCGCATAAACTCCTCTTGTAAACGTTCAAGAGGTATTTTTTTCTCGGAAGGATCGAGTGCTTTCATTTCGGTAATTTTAGTTTCGAGCATGTCCAAGTAGTGTTGATATTCCATCTGTAACAATCTGAATGACTCACTTTGAATATCATGAAAATGATCAACCATTTCCGCACACAAGTCATTTGGGTCACCGTTCGAGACAATTACATGAGGTTCCAAGAACCCTTCCACATTAGATGATATACTAACAGAAATGGGGATATGTTTGCACTCCCATGTAGTTTTGGAGGAATCTGGAATATCACACTTTTCAAACATGCTCTCTATGTCGAACGCGATACGGTGTTTGAAATAACGAAGCTGATGAGGAACAAACACCCCTTCTAGATCAAGTTTTTCAAAGATGTTCAGAGGAGGTGTATACACGCCACCCGGAAACACTTCAACGGGACCCGTTGCACATTTGTGTCTGGTCAATTCATACTGCAAATTGAAAAATCTTTCGCAAACATCACATTGATAGCTCTCAGCGTAACGGAATATATCGGTAATGAGACAGAAATGGTTGCTTTCTAAATGTAAGTACACAGGTTTCGCTTCAAACGTACTACGACGGAGTGCAACCGCTCTACCTTCGGTCTTGGTGTACACAAATATAGCAACATTAAACAAGTCCTCGATATCATCCAACATGTCAAGAGTTACACCAGATTCTACATTGATGCCATATACCGAAGTAAATTGTTGGGCCAAATCTTTGGTGTCTTTTCCTAGTGAGTGACCAATACAGCGAAAAGCACACAGATTGTCATTGTATTTAGTATTATTCTTCCGACGAGTGAATGTCATGATGCATCTCGCTCTCGCGAGCCATATCGGTAGCTTAATGCCAGCACAACCAATCAACATACCGTCGGTAGGATATACATAAAACTGTACATTAGTCAGACAGACCGGCAGTGACTTTGTGTTTGGTCGAGAATTTCGTAATAAATCTAGCGCCGTTTCCAAGCGAATAGATTCAACAAATTCATTGAATTTAGCTAGTGTTGAAATCGCTGCTGGTGTTTCTAGTACACTATCAACATTCGCCGATGCATGAAAATAGCGAAATCTTAGAGTCTCGACGTGGTACAAAATAAATGCATACGCGAAATTGATTTTGAAACGAGTCGACTCTGAGAAAAATATAGCTTGTATATCACGGAAAACATCCGCTAGCTCCCGACCGATGACTCGAATATTATACACATGACCAGTCTTTTTCACTACATACGATTTTATCGCTTGCAAGTTCTGATTTACAACTTCTTGGCGTTCGTCCCCAATCTCTGGTGGTGCATTCGGTTCTTCGCGAACACGATTCCGTCTGCGTCGACTCATCTGTAAAATTAATAACACGCGGTCAAATTCAGCACTTGGGGAACATTAAACTAGTCTTACTTACAATCTAGTTTCTTTGCCGGTGTCTTCGATTCTTTATGCTTAATAAAACAAGCAACACATCAATCTATGCTCATTAACGTTGTGTTATAGCAGATAACTTACCAGTAGACTCGTGCGTTTAACTTGAGTTGCTCTGTCTGTCAACAACATAAAGAATTACATCATGTTCACTAGTTCTAAACAGTAATAACTCACCTATGCAATTCTTTGCTTCAATTCTGACGCTTGTTTTGTCTGTAGGATAAACGAATAACATATTATATTCATAAATCAAAGTAATCGTACCGAATAACTTACTAATTAACTCCTTATCCAGCAATCCGCGATTGAATATATCCAGACAGCCAGCCACGTTGTTCGCTGCTCGACGCCCGGAGAGAAAGACCTAAACCGCTGATTCGAGATTACACGAGCGCCAGCGCCACTAGTGGTTGAATTTCAGAAGCTATTATTTATGGCTCTAATGTAAAATCTGAAACGGTAAACAGAAATTGAGAATACACACTCACAACAATGAAAATCATACAGCACAATCACAAATTATACTTCAATTTCGTTCTAATTTCTAGAAGTCGATGCAAGTACTCATCGGTTGCGGTATTTAATTCAGGTTGAATCTCATCGAGACTCCAGCGCTGACCCTTGACAGCAAGCAGTCGTTTGATGTCAGTCATGAGCTTTGTGACTGTCAAATTTTTTTTCTCCATCAATGAGTCAACATAGCATAGTATTGAACCTAAATGTGGTTTAACAACGTCAATAGTCTGGAGGTGGCTGACCATCTTGTCAACTGTGTATTGACATAGCTTTTCTTCTTGCTTCTTTTTACCCTTCACGTCGTCGAGAAAATCATCGTCACTCACGGTTTTAGACTTCACAGGTTTCTTGCTAGCCTTCTGTCTGTGTTCAGTACGACTCGAAGTTTTCGATTTCGCATTACAAAGCTGTTTAGCTGGTGGTATGTCTACCTCCACCGTCGTCGATATTGTTCTTTTTCGAACCCTCTTCCCGGTTGATGCAGATTTAGGAGTATCAACCACTGATAGCGACTCAGCGGAGCGTGGTAACGTCGCCCCAGAAGTCGACGGCTTCTCAGTACTCAGTAATTCGATGCTAACGGTTGCCTCATCGGTCGGTACACACGGCGTCGTCACCAAGTTCGTGAGATTATTAATCACGCTTTCTCTAGCTAGTTGACCCGACTTCAGCCACGCCTGGCGCGCTATATCTGCATGGTTTGGTCGCATTTCGACCGTTGTCGTAGAGTCGCGTTCTGCGGATTCAACCCTTAAATCAGGCGTCATCAGATCACCAGGATTAATCGTGTCAAAGATATCCGCATTCTCTTCAAATTGCGATTCAAATGCGTTTGGTTCATAACCAAATTTATCAAGATTATCTATCTGAGCCTCGGCCATTGTATAATAATCGGTCTAACTGCTCCAACCAACGTTTATGTCCGCGACAGTGAAGTATAACAACCGGGTCGAGGTGGTGTCTATTTATAGATTTAATTTTCACACGCTTACACAGACCCCTTACTTTCTAGGTGATCGAGCGGTATATTTCACCATTTTAACACCTCGCGGTGTCGTGGTTTACTTTTTCAGTTGATAGTTACTCGTTATGGCAACTAGTGTGATCATTGAGAATTACCTTCTGTATTATCATAACTTAACAACCCCCACCTTGAGCGAAACGGAAAAATTCATCCACAGAGTGCTAGATTTCTATGTACATGGAGAAAACGTGAACCGTGTTCGAAAGTGTGATTTCGCTGTCTTGGTTAACTCGATTCGATCATATGGCGTCGACTGGAATAGTGTTTTTAGTGTCATAAGCATTGCAGCGATGAAAAGCGACATTCATAACATCGCGGTGTACAGAGATTTAACAACAGACATCTTGAATACTCACTACAGTACATTGATAAGTGACTGGGTAAGAAGAAAATTCATTCGTGTCCTTTACCACTTGTGAATGGTGTAATTTCCTACAGAATTCCTGTAAAGTCTACTTCAAACCAAGTCTATTCGCACGGATCATCAGCGTTATACGAAGGCTGTTAACCTGTTTTATAACACGTGGTTAATTCTATAAATGACGATTGATTTGTTGATGACTCTCACTTTACCAAACGATATGACATCGAACAGCGTCAACAACAACATGCAAGTCGGATCAACTTCAAATTTTCACGTCGGCGTCAAATTCGTTTCATCACCCAAAAGAGGCGGCGTTTGTCAATATCTCAAAGGTATATTCATCGATGGTAATAATGAAGAGATATCTTTCACGTGTTTCAATCGTGAATTGTTCGGGGCCATTGAGAAAGCATTCAACAAACGAAAAAAACTTATGGTCAAATCCGGTTGGGTCCAAATTGACAAATTTACTGGAAAACCTGCTGTATTACTGGGACGGGCTTCGTCAGTAACCCCGCATGGAAAATCGAGACATACGACTGAAGAATACCCATTATTGACCTGTGAATCGGTATACGGGAATAAAGATGAATACGTGTCGATCGCCGCTACGTGTGTTTCTCGAGAGGAGAAGATGGTCAATTCCGGCACCGGAAAGGAGTTGAAATTATACAGTTTTACATTGAAGGATGATACTGGCGAGGTGGTTTTGGATCAATGGAACAAAGCCTCGCTCGTATCCGGGAAGAAATATCAACTCACTCGTGTTAAAAACTGTGTCGGCAGATTGAAAATCGATCAGTTAACTAGACTTGTTGAATTGAAAGAATAGTTTGCGTATTTGTATACCACAATACAATATTTCATTTCGTGTAAAATGCTTGACCTATGTGATTCGACAACTGGGTTAGCGCGGTGTTGTTCTACTGATCGCTGTGCGAAAATTGTGCTATCGCGGTGAAGTCGAGACTGTGAACAGCAGACTATTCTGTGGGTGCGAAACAGCGGTATACAAGGTGCGAATAATCCGATCTGAAGTCTTATTCAGCTAGCGATCAATAGTGAGGAAAGACTTAGAACACGATCGGTCATTTGTCACGACTAATCTACATCATATATAATAATTTACGATATACACATTAACTAAGAGTCAATCACGTGACTATTTACCATACCTGATACTTCTTCAACACCGGTCGAGAGATGCATATACCGAAAAGGGTCACCGGTTCAAGACGAGTTTTCGCGGCACCGGTTGAGTGATCCCTATGCTGAAAAGGGTTACCGGTCGAGAGATGGCTATACTAGCACCGGTTGAGTGATCCCTATACCGAAAAGGGTCACCGGTTCAAGACGAGTTTCGAGGCACCGGTCGAGAGATCCCTATACCGAAAAGGGTTACCGGTCGAGAGATGCCTATACCAACCCAGGCACCGGTCGGGTGGAAGGGGGGTCTGAAAGGGTCACCGGTTCAGGACGAGTTTTCGCGGCACCGGTCGGGTGCGCCCATAAGAGCCCATGTTAGTTCGCGAGCGATCTATACTACTACTGGCGTTAATATAATAATATTGGTAAAGGAGACGGGCAGGTTGTTGGATTTATAGTTCGCACATGGTCATTTCGGCATCCTCTCAACCCCTATTTGTTTGTCACATCGCACTGTGGGTTTTGAATAGAGCCTGACTGATTTAGGATATTTGAACCGATGCTGATGAAACCATTATCTAGCACCTTCCTCGATATGATCAGCTGATATTAAACGCATATGTCATCTAGGATCCAGATTATAGTGAATTTTCAAAGCTCCAGAGCGTGTCTTTAAATAGCATTACAGCCATTTATATGCTCGGACATGATATAAATACGAAAAAGTGCATCTGGACACCCGTGAGCTAGGGGAGATGTGGTACCGATGGATCACTGGGACCGAAAATACTTGAAAAATTCTCCATGATAATTCCATGATTACACTCCGTGATTTTGTCTACAAGTACATGCTGACACAATCTTTCCTCACATGCAAAAATATTCGACCTGCATGAGTTATGGGGTCTGTGACGAATGATTTACGTTTTAGGGGGTGTAAAGTAAATTTGGATCGACATTTGCATTTTTCTATATCACCTTTCAGACTAACCAACCCGCCGTAATTTTTGATGTGAGGTATAGGGCTTGTATCAGGGTATATAAAGGCATATATTTTTTGAATCAATACCATCCTCGAGTGGACTATTTTCAAGTCAATTACAATATTTATGGGGTGGGGGACCTATGGTACCATAGCCGAATCAAGTAAAATAGATGGACCAACTAATCACTTAATAACAGAAACTCGCTTACATATATATAGGCTGTAAATCATAGTTACCTGCGGTGTTTTATCGCTATTACGAGGTATTTGAAAGTCAAAATGTCGATTTGCGGGTAATATGTATGTGGCACTAATTTTGTAAGTTTAGACGTAAATCAAAACATGATTTTATGCCAACATTTGAGTTGATATAATCTATGTTATTCTTGAAGGTCGCGAAGAAACATCCTTCATTGGCTTGCTGTAGCTTAGCTTATAGTACACAACAAAACAAGTTAACAAATTTGAGTTTTTGAGGGTATGTCTCATAGGTCCCATGGTTGTGTGCCTTTGGACCCACCGGGTGGGGACCGATGACACGTTCGAGCAACAAATTTTAAACTTTTATAAATATTTTTTGAAAAGGCGGATATTCATGTAAATGTCTGCGATAGGTAGAGCTTGTATCGAAGTGTCGAGCCAGCAAAAGATCTGCTATTCTCGGCTGAAGATTTAAGGGCCAGAGATCATTTTGTAATTTTTGATCCATCGGAACCACATCTCCCCTATATGAAATTGATCAATATTCCTAGCCTAGCGGTCACATATTATAGTTCTTTGACTGCTTACTACCATTCTGAGAGACGGAAAAATCGACGATATTCTTCTTATGCGCAAATGGCCGATACCGATAGTTTCTTCAAAGTGTGATATGGACTCAATATGGATCGTCAGACTGGCTTTAAGTCTAGAGCGGATGAAGTTAATTGCACCGCTGATAATTAAATATTAGGAATTGGCCGTATATGCTAATCGAAACAAAATTTCTGTGGTTTGCAGACATAATCACCATTAGATTTTCAGGCTGCATGTTACCGATAGAATTCGAGCTTCTTCACAAAGCGTCTGTGTCGAAACATCCAGGTTAGTTATTGACGTTTATTACGGCCGATATGCTGCACGTATACGCATGGTAGCGAAGATATACATGCTTGTAGGCCTACCTGTTCAGCAGAGTATATATGAGTAGCCATACTCGTGTAGTAATAGAAGTTGATTGTCGATATACCATGTCCTTTCCAATTCTCTACTAGATGCTGATGATAACTTGTGACGAGTGTCAGCCGAAAATGTTCGGGCTTATTACAATGTGTCTCTGCGAAGCCCTTCTAATATAGAAGTACGGTTGAACAATGAACATTTTACTCGATTACGATTATAGACCAATCGATTTCCGAGACACGTCAAACCTACTTCAAGTGGAAACAGATAACGAAAATCTTACGGATTTGGATTTGATCACGTTTCATGTGATGATTAGCCAGGATTCTCATGACTTGCAGATTGAGCTCTGAATGATATGGTACAATATATAAATTTTGATATTATCTAGACAGCATATTGAAAGTATGTTACTACATTTTTATCGCTTGGATTCGTGCCGAATCTTTTGATACCAACATAAACGAGATTGCGCAATGAATAACTTTATCGCAGTCTTGTAGGAAGGTTGTCAAAGCATGCGTAGTTGGTACTCAAGTTGACGTAATTTAGGAAATTGCTACTAAAATAGAAATAAAAGAACCGCTTTGCAAGTAGTGAGAAAAGCTAAGGTTTCTCGGCCTAGTTTTACGGAAAAAAACTCAAAACTGTGAAGTAGAAGTACAAGTGAATAAGTACCGCTCGAGTTTAGTTGTAGTAATAATAACCTACTTCAGTACTTTATAGAATAACGGTCCTTCGTTCGACTTACTGACCAACTCTATGGTAATGTCACACTATTCTTTTTAATACTCGCAACTCAAATCGAATGACTAAAGGTTCTCGATTATGCCCAGAGGTCCGAGTAATAACTTGAAGTAATTGCTTACAGATCCATTCTTATCATTTAATTTTGCAGGAATCATCGGTATGATTGAATGGTTTGATGAAAAAGACGAATTCGTGCTCGTGATGGAAAGACCGAACCGCGCTGTCGATATTCGGCAGTCGCAGCTCGACTGTGGCGAATTCTCAGAGGATACCGCGCGAAGCGTCTTGCATCAGGTCGCTTTAGCAGTTTCACACTGTCACGAATCCGGGGTAGTCCATCGTGATATCAAGCCGGAAAATGTACTCCTGGATCCGCGCACTTGTGCACCAAAGCTGATTGATTTTGGATGCGGTATGAGGTTGCAGGTACGTTACCGACGATTTATCATCAGGTCATACTTATGTGGACAGTATTTTCAATTTCAATACATCGAAAACAAAAGCTAATTTGATATTTCACAATCCAGGAATAAATTTGTTATCATGTCCATATTTCGTGAAGACGCCACGCGCCAACGTCAATATTTTATTGCAGGCTTCAATTGTTAACTTTCATAGACACTTATGACATTGATTTGTAATATAATCAATTGTTAATCCCTATTTCAGACACCCCGGGAACATCATTACTCCGGTACACTGATGTATTACCCTCCAGAATGGTACACGGAACATTCCTACTATGGACCCCGCCTCGATCTATGGTGCCTAGGAGTGTTGTTGTACATCATCGTGGAAGGTACGGACCCGTTCGAAAGTCCGGAAGACATTATGAGATGCGACCTTCGCCATCGTCGTGGGTACGATATGTCCGATGCATACATGGACCTTATAACAAGAATGTTATGCAAAGACGAAAAATCGCGGCTTACGATAGATGAAATTATTAACCATCCGTGGATTCACGAATACTGACGGGTATGTTTAGTTATTTATTCAAGTTTAAGGTTTTTGCTGTATCTTTACCTTTTACTCTTATTGTTCTCTGTAGGCAATTAGTCGTTACCATGCTTTTATATTACCTGTGAATTAGTTTTTTAATCTAATGAAGAGTTAGAAAACAATTCTAGTAAACGAGTCTAGTATGATCGTCTGGGCGAGTGACATGGCGTATAGGCTGACATGTCCGGAAATTCACTGTTCAAATTAGCCTCCGGGAGTAATTTCTAACATATGCCAAATGTCCGGAATTTTGACGTAGCCTCATATTTTTTTTCGTAAATCAACATAAAAACATTATTTTGGGGAATATTTATGCTGATGCATGACATTTTTCTTCGCGCTACGCGCGATTTACTATAACCTTTATTTATTTTATGAAGGGGACTACCACCCTCGCCAAAACAGCAATAAAATATTAATAAAACCAACGTTCATTTACTGGAATAAGTCTAATCGCAATTATACGAGAACGGTATATTCCTAGATGTTGTTCAGGCCGTGGAATAGTGGTTCCAATCGTGGGGGTCGTTTGCCTTTATTCTGGGGCTCGAGAACATGTTGAACGTAATCAGCTTCCAAAAAAGCCCGCGAGTAAGTCTGGGCAAAGGTGCTGACTTCTTTTAGTAATCAGTTAGTCAAATTTTGATCTGCGCCAGGGAACATTTTCAAATTGGAGATGGAGTCGCGACCATAAAAGGTTGGAAACCACTGGATGTGGCGTGTTTATATAGCTCCGTGGTGCGCACCGGCATAAGGCTGATACTCAATTTTATCGGTGGGACAAGAACATGACTTAACGAGGAAATTGAGGTGCGTTATTTTCATCAGAGGTCACATTTATTTTGCATTTGTACTACTGTCTTCTTAAATTGCAAGGACGGAACAATGCCGACCATTTCGGTGACCTGGCGCTGGCATATCAATGTCCACGGTTTTGACCAACGAGCGACGGGGGTTACGTCATGGTAGCTCGACGTCCAGGACAATGCCAAAGTAGTAAACAACATTACTATTCGGTAGCATTTCGCCGTGAGGTAATAGCAAATTTTCAATATCTGTATGCCCATTACGTATTGCATCTTTTGACACAGTTTGTTTCTCTTACACTCAACGCAGTTTAGTGCCATGTTTCCAATTTTCTGTAATCGCTGCTGCTGTCCGGTATAATGGAATCTGTCATATCCGGATGCTGAACAGTGTGAGATTGAAATTGTAACACTGCAAAATGGCCTCCACCTCATAGCCCATCAGGCTTCCGGAAACTATTGGTGCCTTGTTGACACGGCAAAGTACAGTGGTGTATGCGCAGCCGCTATGAAGGTTGCAAGCGTGTTTGATTCAACTTATCGTTGTGAATCAGTCTTTCAGACATCAACTTCATAAAAAGAAACAGAACACGCCTCACTAATGCACATCTGGAACACTCACCAGGAGTTGTAGCGTAAAGTTACCTACCGGAGTACAGCGCACTAGTTCAGGGGTGGGCAAACTTTTCAGCTGACGGGTCGCAATCAACATCTGAATTGATTCGCGGGCCGTACTTATAAGCCAAACGCAGGCTTTTATTCGATTATATAAAGCAGTCATTCTTAAACCATTTTGACTGAGACCCGAATCCGAGTTTTAGTGGCATCTCGCGACCCAAGCCTCACACTAGCGTTGTTCAGATTTGAAAAAATTTCCGGAAACCTCGTTCGCCGTATTCCAAATGATAGCTTTGTATATAAAAACACTTTTATACGCGATTTTGGTCATCTTCATTCTGAGCTTCCTTCCCCTCAAGCCCCCAAAGATCCACGAGGCAATTCTCCTTACTACGGGGTATGTAGTGTTGACCATGTCACCGGTTTATTGATTTGTGACATTATTATATGAAAACGGCTGTGTGGAGATGGGATGTCATAATAAAATGCATACGTTTTCAAAATTGTAATTAAATGCAGTCCTATAAATGGCATATGCCTCTCCGTTTTGCTCTGCACAACCTGTATATCATGTTCGTGGGAAGCATGTGTTGGTTGCACGGTTGAAATCGACTTGTTTTGAATCGTACATTGAAGAAGCGGCGTTTGGTTGCAAGTTACGAACAAATGCGGATATTTCCTGCTAGTTTTCAGCCAGAAGATATCATTTAAAGGTATTTAATGTCAACAATACTTTTCTGAACTTGAAATAATCTGTAAATTACTGAGTCATCTTATTTTATGGTAGACTGCAATTAAGTTGATGAAGAATGTGTGAAACAAAGCGGAGAAGGGGTTTACCGGGCCCACTATGAACAAGATTCAAGTCTGCTCACTATAATTAGTCTGATGTTCTGGTCCCTATTCGGTCGGATATTCATCTGAACGTATTCGTCACTCCAAGTTACCGACTCTATATCAGGTTCTACATTATTTGCTATATCTGAAAAAAAATCGCCCCAAGACTACCACAAAGTCTGACTGTGTTCTTCTAGTTAGAAGTGCTAACTGTTAAAGAGGTTGCCGAAGTGTAGCTGTAGAATATGACAAGAATACCTACAAGTCAAGCGCAGAATATTGTGTTGAGGCATTGTTTCATACATTCTTCTCCAACTAAATTGCAGTCTACCATAAAATAAGATAACTCGGTATTTTACGGATAATTTGAAGTTTAGAAAAGTATTACCGACATTACATACCTTTAAATATTATCTTCTGACTGAAAACTAGCATGAAAAATCCGCATTTGTTCTCGACTTGCAACCAACCGCGCTTCTTCAATGTACGATCCAAAACACATCGATGTCTACCGTGCGACTAATACATGCTTCCCATGAACATGATGGACAGGTTGTGCAGAGCAAAATGGAGATACATATGCCCTTTATAGGACTGTATTTAGGTACAAATTTTCAAAACATATGTATTTATTGCAAAATCCTATCTCCACACGGCCAATTTCATCTGATGACGTCACAAAGCAATAAACCGGTGACCTGGTCAACACTACATATCCCGTAGTAAGGAGAATTGTCCTGTGGATCTTTGGGGGCTTTGAGGGGAAGGAAGATCAGGATGAAGACGACCAAAATCGCGTATCAAAGTGTTTTTATATACTAAACTATCATTTGGAACACGGCGAACGTGGTTTCCGGCAAATATTCAAATCTGAACAATCCCACCTCCCACATCCAAACCTATGCATTTTAAAAATAACTATGTTACATTTTACGGGCATGTAGGCTATACGTTATATAAATCGGATTGTATACGATATAGAGAATGCGCAGACAGCAGTCGTACGCACTGCAACTCAATGATGCATGTCTGACGCACGCGACTTCAAATTAGAATCTGTTATTTGGCCACGTGTCGCATTTGTACTGACTTTCTACCCAGAATATTTACTATTCCGTACCAGCCATTTTGACGACCGGACGTATCAATATCGAAGGTATTAGCCAACCAGCGACGGTCGTTTTGATTTCATCGCCGGCAATTTTTTGGCACCGTACTTCGCCTATCGATATGCTGGCCAAAACATAATGTGTCCTGGCGCGTAGGGGTTGGCCTCACAAGTCTTCTCTCTTGTAGTCCCGCACCTGATCGTTGGTCGGACAAATCTTATGGTAGATTCAAACCAATACATAGGTCGGCACATTTTTATGATACAGCCACTCACAGGCGTTAGAAACCTTACTGAGATTTTATAAAGTGGCCATACTGAATCAATTCGTCAAAATAAGGGATGAACGAAGGTTGCGCTGATTCTTGGAATAAGATAGAAATTTGAATATGTGAGCAACGACCGGCTTATAGCTATGTTGATTCTGCCTCTGGTCACACTTCGGAACACACAATTCTGGCAGTAACATGTTACCTTTAAATGAGTTCAGCATAGGGAGTATTGTATTCAACATGCCTTTTTCAAGTTCTTTTGTGAGGACGACATCAACATAATTTACTATTGTCTCAAACATAATTTCGTTGATTTATTTTGCATCACCATCATCATCATTATTGGTTTATTAGCAATTTTTATCAGTTCAATTCACCACAAAAATGCGATACAATTAAAAGATAGGAAGTTGTCGAAGCGACTTGGAGTAGTCTATGGAATCAGCAGAGGTGGTCAAAGTAGTCAAGAAATCTACTCAAGTAGAAGTAGAAGTAGCGACGAAAATATCTACTCAAGTACGAGTAGAAGTACTTCCTCCATAAGCAACCTAAAACTACTTGAAGTAGAAGTAGAATTTACTGACTTTAAAAGTACTCAAGTAAGTAAGTAGTTATGAAAACGATCCTAATTCGTTCACATGGATTGTAAAAAGGTGCAAATTGAGCTATGCGATAGGTGACGAGCGGGGCCTACGATATTCACGGCCTTATCTGGTACATTACGCTTGCAAGAGCTTACAGGCCGATGCTCACAAAACAGAAATTCGCGATTATGCGCGATTTCGCTGCTCGCTACCAGACGCCTCGCCTCAGATAAGCTGTATGTATTCGTACAACAGGTCAAATTAGTACCTTACCGTCAGAAAGTGACAAGAGACGCAGTTATCCACCGATTGCAGAAGTAGGCTAAGTAGTGAGAAAACACCGACATACTCATGTAAACCATTTTATTGCATGGTAAAATCAAGTCAAGCACGTGAAGAAGAATTGGTACACATGTCATATTAGAAACTCCTTGCAATAACCAACTTGTATCAAAAACAAACTTGCAGCATACAAGCTACGACCACAAGTACCGGTAATGAGAACGAAATGCATCACCGAAGTATGCCAGCTGCGTCTTGCTCAACTGTTGTTGTTTTAAAGTCCGTTTTTAAAGCATTTTTCTGACAGAGGCATTAACTAGCTTCTGCTTGTCATTGAAATATATATATTCGCAATGATTTTGTCGCCTATTTCAAAGCTTGATCTCGATGATCACAACATGCAAAGTGCAAAGCCCCCAAGCCCCCCACTAAAAAAATAAAATAAAAATAAAAAACGAAACGATGCAAAACTTATTCACTGCGACTTAGGGTGAGGGCAGATGATTTTATCAGAACAGTCTAGGATCAAAAATCTGTATGAAACAAACTCGGCAAGTGGTTCTGAGGGAGTAAGCAGTCCCCCACGATCTCGAGTAAGTCGAAATAGCGTGAACTTGCTTTCCAAGTTACCCAGTCAACTACAGACACCTTCTCACTGTAAGGAGATAGAAATGATTCGGTAATTTCAATAGCCACTTCTTCAATGACTTTTTTGAAATGGAAAAAATTAGTTGAGCTTGATGTCATATTTTAGGATGGAACAGAGCAGAATTATCTTTTCAGAATCGGTAACTTCTGTTGAACTAACCAGAAACCTCCCCCCACACATTTGCCTATAGCATGAGAATCGTCAACCAAGCATTAATCAGGTTCAAGAATGAAGCCATATATCTTCCGTGAGAGGCAAGTAACTTTTGCAAGCTTCAATAGTCGACTCATAGAATGGAGCAAGAGCTAAGTTGACATTCTGCTTGGATGTAGTAACGAGGCATATCACTTTTGGCGCTTTCCACAAATTTGAATCATTATCATGACATTCCCTGATTTTGTGAAGATTGCTCCATGCAATAAATCCGCTGGGTGATGATACACCTGAACAATCAACGGCGAATGAGAATGGAGGAAAGACAAATTTCCTGGCTCGAAAAGTTCTTCCAGTAAATCGTGCTCGGATTGTCTCGCTCGGATTTGTCTCATACATTTTTGAGATATTTCGGGAAGTTGAATAATGTGCCACGTCACATGCACCTAGTCATCATTGAATTCCATACCGTGGAAAATTACACATTGATTACCCTCTTTTGTACATGGCATAGCTTTCTGTAGTGTGGGACTCGGTCAAATCTTATAAACTGCTCATTTTATCAGACAGCTCAAAATCTTTTAACTGATCATTCTGAAATATCCTTCTCTTCGGTGGTTTTCTGCAAGGGGTCATAGTCGGAATCAATGAAGGCCGTTGCAGGTCATGATCCGATCGGATGGTATGAACTGGTTTTCTATCCAAGAGCAGTTATTTTTTCGAAAGCCACAGTCTTTAATGTACTTTGCTTCGAAGTGCAACGCACAAATCACATAATTCTTCGTTGGCTTCCAATCACGTCCATTCACGAAAGATATCCATTTTTTGTAACTCCAAATCCTCAAATGGAAATTGAAACGTTTTGTTTAGTTATCAAATATCCAGCCATGCAACCATAAGCACAGCATTTATTGACCATTATCAATTATTTTACCTTACCCTAAACCTGAGTCATCAAGTATATACAACCAGTCAAAATTAACTGGAAGAAAGGCCACATGAAGCTCACCACCAATTCTTCACCATATACATAATACGCACCATAAAGAATTATTAAACCACTGCATAGCGGTATCCTACGTCACGCTGTAAGCCGGTCAAAACGACAGCTAAACGTTTTCCACTATATACGGAATATCGTCCCTGGAGCATTTATCTAGCTCAAAGCTCAAAAACATCAACTCAAACTTGAGGGGTCAGCTACAGAGTATTTAAATCGCATTACTGTAGCCTGTCTAATAGTATAAGACGGTAAATTGACATCTTAAAACATAGCTATCAACCTTCAACTCGAAAACTCGCTTCAATATGCGAAGAGTCCGGTATGAGAAGCGAAATCGAGACAATCGCCGATTGTCGCGTTGAGAGTAATCGTCCTATCAAAACTTTCACCCATTATTACGTCAAGAGTAATCGCGAATTTCTGTTTCGTGAGCATCGGCCTGTTAGATCTTGCAAGTGAAATGTACCAGACAAGGCCGTAAATATCGTAGGCCCCGTGACGAGCTTGATTCATATTGATGCATACCAGCATTTATTCAATTTTCGATAGCATAAGTATTCGTCCACATCATGAGATGAAAATGATAGTATTGATATGGAAATGCGATGCTAACCCTCTGTTTTCTCGAACAGCACGTTTTAGAAAATATCATGGTACGGCACCATTCCCCATATTATAAGGCCCGTAGTTTAGTCGAAGAGCACTACGGAGAAGTTGTATAGGATACGGTGTAAACACTTTGCGCGATTAGTAAACGTTAATAAAAAAATATGGTGGACCGTAAAAATGCCCTATTGTGTAGCTTTATTTCCAGTAATCAAAGGCATTACTACACTTGCTTTTATGCTTCAACATTTATGTTATCCAGACAAAAAAACTGATAATAATTGTAACTCAGTGTAGGCCTATATGATACTGGGAATTGAAAGTGAAATATAAATACTACTTCTAAAAGCGGAACATGTATTTCATGCTTTTTTTCCTGAAAGTTTCAAAGTTAGTATGCTAAAACAGCTCTAAAACTAAAAAAAGGTCATAGTCGACTTTTCGAGATTTGGGCACGCCATGGACATGCTAGATTACTATATGACAAGTAAATGCTAGATTGCGAAACATCAGTTTCAAACGATTTCATGAGCCATAAATACTGTGATGAATTATTTGATATGGACGAAGGGCGACAATGTGGTGTGAACGGAACCACGCCAACCTAAATTACCCAAATTATATTCACCGATACTTTCGTGAAATTATGCTGGACACTCCGTATCCAGCAGTGCGCGCGAAGCGCGACGAAAATTCTGGGCTTTACTAAACTTTTATGGAAATTAAATGTTGATACTCCGTGAAAACAGCCCCGAAATTCCTCAGGCTATCTTCCTGATTGGAAGATTGAACTACTTCTACTTGACAAACTGAGAATAGCGAAAAGTAAGTAAGTAGATCACAAAATATTACGAGGTAGAAGTAGCGAAAATCAGATCTACTTGAGTAAGTACAAGAAGTACAGGAGAACTACTTGAGTACTTCTAAAAAGTAGACGTACTTCGTTACTGACCACCTCTGGGAATCAGACAGCCACCTTGGCCTGGGGCCTAGGCGATATAAACAGGAGGCATACACACTGAATGAAAAGTAAAGAAGATTGTACAGAAAAAGCAAGCAACAAGAAATGGGGAGACATGTCATGGAAGGCGAGATCGATAGGCCAGTCGTGGTCCGGTAATCTTGAAGATTGACTAGAATTCATTTAGTATTAATTGGTGTATCTCGACTTGAATGTAGACATGCTCGTCGACTGTCGGCTGGCCAGGCGGGATACTGTTCCACACATCGGGTCCGGCATATTTGATGGAGCAATGATAATTTCGCTCGATCATATGATATTTGGACCACGTGGACGCGCGTGTGTTGTACTTGTGCGCTTTTGATTCCGTCATTGAAATATTCGAGGCAACGACCGCAATGGAACTGATTCATGTAGGCTACTTGGCGATTTCTAGTTTCCGCATATCTTATATGTTTAGGGCACCGATTCTCCTCAGCAGCGTCTTGTTGGATGGACCACCAGGCCCCTGTGGAGCCCTAGCTATGATACGGAGTACGTTATTTTGTAGTTTTTGCAGTGGCTCGAGTGCAGCTTTACTGGCAGCCCCCCAACACAGGATGCCGTGTGGTAATTCGATTGCATTAAGGATTTAAAGAGTATCAGAAGAACGGTTATAGATTAGATAACGTAGGCTACGAAGGCACCTTTCCATCTGCAGATGTATTCTTACTAAACCTGTGAAAGTACTCTCCAATGATGCTGATTGCCTTACATTTCTCAAATTGGGCATGTATTGTATATATCCTACTTGCTGCAAAATCCTGTAACATCCTTCCAAACTACAATACTAAATGACGGACCGAAAGAAAATTCTTAACCACAAACCCCACTATGCTCAGTGAGGCGGACCATGACAAAATCGGTCAATGGTACGTAAACAGCGGCACCCGGAACACGCCGTCCCCGTCCCAAAATAGGGGGATAGGTGGACCTGCAGATAATCACAAAATCCCGAAATTAAAATAGATGGACCGGGAACAGGCGCTACTCATAAGTCTACAATTCAAGCCTACAATTCTTCGGCAAATAACGATGAAACCTTATGTTCAATCGGAATGCTGAGTAGGCCGCGTTCGACCAGCAGCAAGGTAACGGTAGGGATTGCGGCATCCTCGCCATAGCCACTGCGATAATCCTGTGTCTCGGGTTAAATCCAGAAACAGTGGTTTATACGCAATAACTTCGACAAATGTGCCTCGCCATGATTGAAGTAGGAAATGTCGATTTAGTGGAATTCTCTGTCGTGGATCCAAAACCAGCTCCTTTCTCAACGATAAACCTGTCACTATTTTGTTTGTGCAAGTTGCCTTATTCTGATTCTCAACCTGGAATGGTGAAATGTGATCAATGTGACAAATGGTACCATGCTTATTGCTATCCTCTTCCAATTTCGGATGGTGTTTGGAGTGATCCGTCTTTTCTATGGTTTTGTTCTGAATGTCAAAACCAAACCCCAGTGATTGAGTTGCGACCATCTCCGATTTGCTGTTAAAATTCATTCATTGACTATCGCCTACTTATATATACTAGGGATGGTGTGAACGCGAGGTTCACGTTCGCGTTCTGTGTGTGAACCTCGGGAATTTGAAGGTTCGCGTTCACAACAGAACCTTGATAGGTTCTGCACTGTGAACCTTTTTCATATATTACAATTTTCACTTCATAATGACATCTTTGGTTCGAATTTATTTCATTTCAACTGCGGGCCACTCTATGAATGACGCCGACAGCAGAAAAAACAACTCAAAACGAGCATGCACTTTGACAATCTCAAAGATTTTACTTGCTTTGTTACAAAAATTTTGCTCCAAATATCCAACTTTCCGTTTGTGAATATTTAGTGACTCTCTGCTGTGAGTTGACCCGCAATCATACAACATCACGAGATACATACATAACATGTAGAGAGCGAATGATGCTTATTCAACCAATCGATGAGATTGATATCGTTTTTTGATGTAACAAATCTAGCTTGCGTATTACGGGATCTATCTTCACGTTATATGTTTACTGTATCATTAAAACCAAATCCGTGCGATTGAGGTGTTGGCTACAGATGTATAACTTTTGGGGTAGCCTAATATCGGTAGCAACTATAAAAACCTGTTTTACACTCTGTCCAATACCAATGTAGCAATACTCATACACCGAATACATTGAATACATTGACCGGTCTGGTCAAGACCGTTAAGGCGTAAGCTTATATTCCCTGGCAACTCCTCTTCGAAATTATTGACAAAGCGACGGATGATATTGATTTTATGGGAGTTTTATATCATTTGATTGCCTCAGTTGATACATTTAGAGACGTTTAAAACGCGAAAATGTACTTCAGCATTATGGCATTATGTGACCCGAGTCGTCGCTAGGTATCGTGTACATTAATATAGGCTATGACTTAATTGAAAGATAGGGTTGGAATTAGCAATATGACGTCACGTGACGTCACGAGGTTCACGTTCGCGTTCACACAGAGCCTTTCAAAAAGGTTCACGTTCACACGAACCTGAACCTTTCAGAGGTTCACACCATCCCTATTATATACTATATTTTCTTCCATTCTACATATTTACAATATTTATATCAAAAATCTATTAATGTATTTACCGTAAATATAAGATTACATTTGTATATCTTTTTTTTTATACATATTACTAGTATTGAGAATTTATGCATTGATCAATTTGGTCTAATTCCACCCGTTCCATTCCTGAAGCTGATTAGTTTTGATTCGTCTAACTTCATCTAATTTATCTCTGGTCGTTGATGTACTGATCCATTTTAAAATTGTGGTACCAGCTAATAGATCGACATAATAACCTTTTTCGGCAAAACCACAATAACTCGGTAGACCGTAATCGCAACGCTACATAAATTTGTTATTATCAATAACCTCTCACACACATGCTGCCTCGCTCAATTTATTTATTAGATCAACTACTAATCGTAGCTTCAAGACGATGGACATATGGCAAAGCAATACACTTTTAAGCACCTGGATACCAAAGCACGTACGTTTCTTATTATCAATAACCTTTCACATAGAAATTGTGCTGCCTTGCCTAATTTATTTTTCAGAGAAACTACTAATCGTAGCTTCAAGACCCTGTACATATGGAAAAGCAAGACAACTTTTAAGAACCTGCGATTCCAAAGCACGTACGTTTCTTATTATCAATAACCTTTCACATACAAATTGTGCTGCCTCGCTCAATTTATTTTTCAGACTAACTGCTAATCGTAGCTTCAAGACCACGGACATACGGAAAAGCAAGACAACTTTTAAGCACCTGCGATACCAAAGCACGTAAGTTTATTATTATCAATAACCTTTCACTTACACATTGTGCTGCCGCGCTCAATTTATTTTT
Source organism: Botryllus schlosseri (assembly GCF_051294905.1). Lineage (NCBI taxonomy): Eukaryota > Metazoa > Chordata > Ascidiacea > Stolidobranchia > Styelidae > Botryllus > Botryllus schlosseri. The sequence goes on from NC_137248.1 coordinate 23,284,468, forward strand.
CACAGCAACTACGGATTGTAGCTCCAAGACGGCCGAAACATGGAGAAGCAAGAAAGCTAGCCAGAAACAAGGCGATTACAAGCAAGAACGAGATGACGCGATTACGAATGGATTATGGAGATGGATACTAAAAAAACTGCTTCTAGCAACCGATTTCTCTGGATAAGAATGGGTCCTGGCGATCATGGCGATCTTTCAATTTAACCGGATTTAAAATTTGGTCTCCACGGTGCATCTCGCTCGCCGATTTCCGATACTTCCAGTTATGCCCCGGACGTGCCTGCATACCTGGTCTTCAATATCCAGTGAATCGATTTAATAAAAAATATTCCATTTACCAGTGCTGGTAGCTTGGTAGCGTTGTTTGGTTTAATGACAGCATTCGTAATGCAACAGCGACAATATTCACCGCGGCACTTAGACAGTACAAGTCTAGTCCAGAAGTACTGGTCTTGTCTAGAATAGACGTGGTGGCATCGTTACCGGTGATGTATGTTCGTGATTTCTAGAACTACATTGGCCATATGACAATTGCGTAATATCTACGGAAAGTTAATCCAAAATTCGAGCTGAGCAGGACATTGAAATTCACTCATATTTTGCTCGAGTATGGTACAGTACAGGTCTTGTCTACAATAGACGTGGTGGTATCGTTAACCGGTGATGTATGTTCGTAATTTACATGTGCCAAATCATAGTTCTCTATTTTGGACACATTTCCGCGACGGATCTGCATGGAATTGGTGTGGACAGAGTTCCATCTACGTTCCATCATATGCGAGTGTCAAAATTGGGATACGCCAACCTGATACGCCGTTGTTTCATAAGTATGATAATACCACCGTTTATGTTGCCACACGTCTTAAAATTAGAAGGTACCCTTCGATTTGTGTGATAGATTTTTGTGTGATAGCCTCACTCTGGTAGTCACAACAGTGTTGCTACTCGAGGTTCGTGGAAAATACCAGATTTGCAACTAAAACACTAGATCGCTAAAAAATACACTATTTTTAAATTTCGTGCAAATATATTGTATAAATCATAATATATGAGGGGGTGCAATGAATAACTCCAAAGAAGTTACAACAAGACAAAATGACAAATTCATCTCGTTTTCTGCAATCTTTTTCACATCAGACAAAATTTAGAGTCGTTCAATTCGCGCTGTAGCTAAATCAAATATTTTTCGCCTCTAAACCAAAACAGATTCTCGGGAATATGCATAGATATGTCCATTCAATCCAGTCCGATTAAGGGATATAAAAATTGTTGGAGCGTCATGCACTCACATACTAATGAGTGGTTTCCAGCTTTTCCACAGTCAGATCAGAGTAAGCTATACACACGACACAAGGACATTTAAAAAAAAACATAAAAACATCGAAGCCAAATCACTACTGGCAAGCAAGAATGTTAATGCAAAATTAGGCTTTAGCGTTATGACGTCAAACAATTTTCAATTCAAATATTGTACCCCTAGACATTTTTTACATCCTTGATAACACCAGGGAACTCAATGTATATCCCAGGGCTACACAGAATATGTAATTATTCATGAATTGGCCCATGGAATTTGGGCAAGTTATTATATTCGCTTCTGTCATCGGTTCCCTTTTAGGACTTGAAAACGGTCTCAGGCTAGGATGTTCACTCGCCTGCCAGTGGTAGAAATGAGTTTCAGCAAGGCAATTGACGCATGGGGTTTGTCCTTGTGCTGAAAGGAGATAATCCATGGGGCTATTTTGACTAAAATCTCATATTTTCGCCGCGTTAGATAAGAAAATTGGCTGAGTCGTACTATGAAGTTCAGAAATTAAATCTATTTGTTATTTTGACACGCTGACGACTGTCAGTCAATTCTACTTCTACTTCAAGTAGTTTCAGGTGGCTTACAGAAGAAGTACTTCTACTCGTACTCGAGTAGAATCTTTTCGCCGCTACTTCTACTTCTACTTGAGTATCTTTTTTGACTACTTTGACCACCTCTGCTACTATAGTAGCTTATACTTGAAAGTTTGTTATTGTTGCCATTGTTACTATGCGAATTTCATGGTCTGTGATGTTCATTGTGGCGTCATACCTTGCCGTTTTGGTTTTGCTTTTAAATATGTTGAAGTCCCTTTCGTGTGCCGTTAACTCTTGAAAAGAGGAACCTGAAAAGTCCACCCATTGAATGAATTTCGTCGATAATATTGGTGGTTTCACATATGAATGTCCAAATTGTATTCATTATCAGCCCACGTGATCATATTGACCGGAAGAACGGATGGAGGGGGCGTCTTCGAGGAATTTGGGTACAAAATTATTGATTATGCATCTTCCGGTTTTTATTGATCATTTCGTTGCATGTTGTTATGTCTAAACCTCCTGTCAGGATAGTCGGTATAGTCAAAATACATTGGATTTGCCCTAACGTACCAGAACAGCCTTCATTCGTGTGATGCACACGATTCCAACTTGGTATTTAGGCGCATCATTTTCCTCTGCGGTTCACATTTGTACGGTGGGGCTCAGATTGCCAGGACACTATTATATTAAAAACAAAATATCCAAGTCACCCTGAATCGCACTAACCGTAGGGTTACCATACGTCCCCTTTTTAGAGGATTTGTCCTTTTTTTTTTGACGATGTTGAAAATGTCCTCGGAGGACGCCCAACTGTCCTCTTTTTGGAGAATTTGTCCACTTTTTTGAAAATTTTGGTTACATATAGGTTAAAATAGGACTGAGAGAGAGGAAGCGAGTACTCAAGTAACGTTCCGGCGGGTATTTATCGAGTTGAGTCGGAAAGTGGACCCTTTGACCAACGGAGAATTCAGCAAAAGTGTATATAATTTTGGAATCGAGTCGAAAAACTTTTAAAAGGTGTCATCTTTTCAGATTTCCAAAATATGGTAAGCCTAACTAAGCGTGAAGACATTTTTAGGTTGAATAAAAATATCCCAAAGATTTAAGAGCCAATTCAAATTACATTTTAAACGCCGTCGACACGCGTCAATTAAAGGGTGGGTGGACAGCCGCATAAATACGATTTTGCCGCTACACGCGGCCGTATACTTTTGCAAGTTGTCCACGCCTGGCCTAACCGAAATAGGGATGAGCAAGGATGCAACATATAGGAAATGTACGTAAAATCAGAGATCGAGGTTCCGGACCACGATCTAACACAGTGATTCTCAAATCGATCGCGGACTATAGGGTTGCATTTAAAACAAAATTCAATTTAAAACAAACATGTTCAAAACAAGGCCCTTAGTTAAAACATGTTTTTAAAGCCACGACGTCACGAATACCAATTGCGACGTAATAGTGGAATGACAGTGACAATTGAAAATATAGGGTGAATATATCTTTTTAGACGAAATCTCTATACGTACTATAGCTGTTGAACCGACTATTTTGAGGGTCACAACCATCCCATATGGTATACGTCGGCTATGTCGGGTGGTAATTGTCCGTAGGCTCATACAAGATGTTTTTTGGAAATTCCTTACCCAACTTACAAAATGACATTTTTTAAATGCCTTCGTTTCTAATGCAACCCTCTCCCCGACACTCCCTGGCTGAGCCCCTGCAATTATGTACACTGCGACATTTGTAAACTTGCCGCAGGAACTACCAATTCAAGATGTCTGAGCTGTGGCGGCGGTTTCCTCCAGAATCATTATTGACAGATATCGCAAGCTGAACACATGTTAACTCCACCTTGTTCTAGTGCCAGTCCAGAAGGAATCAATAAGTCCACTAGCAACGGTTAAACTAATTGAAGGACGAGGAGAAACATTTGCTTATGACTTCACAAGACGAAAGTAATTTACAAGCTTCCTACAGTTGATATGAACAATGAACTGAACATGGTAACATTTTGTACATCGGGTCAACCTGTTCTGCGTATTTATTGTGATATCTAGTCATCGGTCCATTGCAATACGGATCTGGTACACCCCATCCGAGTGGTATAATCTACCCTTTAAAAATTATGGTACAACCTGGGCTGTACGATACACCCTGGTATAGAGCCCTGATCTAGTGTATTCTTTATCGAAATTCATAAAAAAAAGGTGCAGTAAGATGTTATTTTGATGTGTTTTACATAATATATACTTAAGGAATAATAACACTGTTCAAAAATGAAAACTATTTTTTTTGCAAAACATCTTGGAGCCGCTTCTAGGGTTTTCAAGGTTGCTGATTACGAATATCACATTGGCTTTGTCAGACTGGTTCTAGAAAAGAAGATATTTATCAGGGTTGTAACCAAGTCCCATGGTTCCGAGTCACGAGTCAATCTTACTTTTGCGGTTTTGACTCAAGTCAAGTCGAGTCATTTTCAATTCAACACCGAGTCGAGTCCGAGTCACCGTTTACCGGGTCAAGTCCGAGTCATAGTGTTTGACTCGAGTCCGAGTCAAAGTCACAGTATTGAAGTCATGTTCATACAATATTTTCAATCCTGCTTGGACGATATCGAATTCCTTGCTTGCCTAACATGCTTATTTTGTCCCTACCAGAGTCTTGGCACATGTTTATTTAGGTAGATTACGGACAGTTCCTGGCCTCATTTACCGATGCTACAGATTGACGAGACAGGCCGCCAATATCATAACTTTACTGATCTTAGTACTTAAAATCAAATATCTGTCTTGTCAGTCTGATACATCACAAATGCAAGCATCCAGTTTCTACTACGACCACATCGACGACAGCTCACAAATAGCTGATTGAGAACCAACGAATTCAAGTCTACATACTATCTGATAGAGAATCTACGAATTCACGTCGACAAATAAGGTGATAGAGAATCAACAGATGCATTTTATGTAGGGGTATTTTCACCAGGCCAGCATGCTGTAAAAGCGTGCATGTAGCTATGTGCAGTGACAAAAAACAGATACCTTTTGATCTAAAGGTTTTCCCAATTGCATTACAGACTGCATCGCAGTTACAGCATTGGAGAAATAATTGGGACTGTTGAGAACATTTTTTCCAATTTTCCGGCTACTTCCTAGAACCGCCAGACTGCCCCAAAAAAACGTAAATCTGGCTGAATTCCGACTGGCAGAAAGTAATGCTACGGGAGGAAATTTCGGATCAATTACGAATAGAGATTTTCGAATTTTACTGGCTACTTCGTGATATTGTTAGATTGTGTAAAAATATGATTCATAGCAAATTTGGCTCAATTCCAACAAGAAGAAGCGAAGTTATCAGAGTATAGGATATTTTGGACATGAAAAAATAGTCGGCTTACCACTAGTATGTAATTATAATATATGAAAGAATTTCTTACTAAAAATACTCCATTAATTTTCAAATCCAAAATTTTCTCTTCTCATATCATTGATTCTACTATTAAAAATTCAACCAGATTCAGTGTTCCTCCAATGCAACATAACAATTCTATCAAGTAGCCATCAGGTTAAATATAAAGAAATTATTTTTGAACAGCCCTACTGTACAAACATCACACAACATTAGCCATTCATTATTACTCACGAGCACAATGCACATACCTAATAAAACGTCAAATGGACGGAGAGTATTGTGTGTTTTCACGGACGGCAGATCAAATCAATGATGAGTTAGCTTACACTTCAAAAATACCAAAGTGGAGAGGAGATCCTCAGATATATTAAAGCGGCGTGGCCTTAGAATAAATCCACATTTACTGAATACATTTTTCACTGGTGCACTAGATGCAGGAATTGACAAGCATTTTTGAACCTCACTGAAGAGCGTTGGATACTCATTCTTTCTAGTCGCCCAAAAATGCAAATAATCATCGCCTTCAAATCTACACATGAGCTTATCAGTCTCTTCCAAGTACTTGACCATCTGAGTCATTGCATTGACTCTAATTGAACTTTGCTTCGATTCTTTGCTAGTATAATTGAAAAGTCTTGAGTACGGTACTTTGATTGCGGAGTATTTATTACCTCTTCATCACTGGATGAATTTGTACAATGCATTGCTACTATGTACCATTGTCTGTTGTTTTTACGGCGGCCTATCTGATATCAGACTAGTGCAACGAAAGCAGTGGTGACAAATAGCGATGTCGGCAGAATTCGTCAGATGCGTTGATCTAGCCGTTATTACGATTCGCAAATTTCTTCGTCTACTAGTCATATAAAATAAACCAAGTCAATGACTTGGGTCGAGTCATGCGTAATGACTCGAGTACAAGTCGAGTCAATCCAAATATTGACTCGAGTCGAGTCGAGTTATTTTCCCATTTCAAGAAAATGACTCGAGTCAAGTCGAGTCACAAAAAAAATCGTGACTCGAGTCTGACTCGAGTCGAGTCATGACTCGAGTCATTACAACCCTGATATTTATACCCCTAAAAAGCTTATAATCACTGTATTTACCCTTGAATATTTCACTTGGTACACTGAAAAAAATCTGGTATATTTACTGGGAAATCTCTGTAAATTTTGCAACGAAGTACCAGTCGCAGCCAACAACTGTGAGTAGCTTGTAATTTTACAGTTTGATATGTAATATTACCTTAATTTAGCTGTAAAGTCAAGTTACCAGAATTTCTTCGCAAAATTACTGGCAGTTACTCGTTCCTGCAGTTTATCAGGCTATTGGCAAAATTGATTAGCTTGAAAATCGCTGCGGCCAATGTTATACGTGGAACTGAATGTTACTGATATCATTTTTGTGGTGATTTGACCTGATTCAACCACGTTCGCGAGACTGGGGTCTATCATACGGAAATTGTTGGCCCTAGTACTAATTTCAGTAAAGTACATACTATAGGGCAGGGGTCACCAACCCGGTGCCCGCGGGCACCAGGTAGCCCGCGAGGACTAGATGAGTAGCCCGCGAGCCCGTTCTAAAAAAGGTGGAATAGCAGCATTTACTATTCGTCAGATCATTACCAGTGATCTTTTAAATATATAGATTGATTGATTCAGCTATTCTTGCTTCAAATACACTAACATGTAACTTACATATATAAACACTTAAAAATATCCTCAATTACAATTAGTAATATATAGATGTATGTGATAGAATCACCGGCAGAAATTGAAGATACGCCGCATTGCCTATTCAGGCGACATGACGGAATGCCATTCACGATCTTCTTGAAATGGCGGGGGGTTCCGTTATGATAGGGTTATCATATTTCTGTGATCCAAATTCCGGACATTCTTTAGCGCCCACTAGGGAATTTCAAAAATGAGTTATGAGCACATTGTCTGCCAGTATGACGTCTCACTAACAAAGCTTTGCTCATAGACCAGAGGAGGTCACGAACCAGGTTCGGGAGTTTGTGGCTGTGTGTTGTGTAACCGGGACCGAAACCACATTCTTTTCAGCCCCCTTCCGCCCAAATAAACAATGATTTTGAGCCCACCATACGGTAATCGATGCAACTTCTGGGGGCCTGCTATATTAGGGTTACCAAATTTTTGTAAAGCAAATTCCGGACACTCTTTAGCGCCCACTAGCGGATTTTAAAATGAGGTGTAACTCATTGACCGTCAAAATGACGTCACACTAGAAAAGCATTGCCAATCGACTGTATACACTATACAGGAATGGAGTGGAACACAGGTCATGAATTGGGCCATCTTTAATGTGAGCTCTGGTGATTGCTACTTGCTAGGGTCTGCAATAGATTCCTCCGCGGGCGGGATGAAATCATCTGGCGGGCCGTGTCTGGCCTGTCAGGATTGTGTTTGACAGCCCTGCCATACTGATAGGTTGGTGGGCTATCTGTATATGTGTTTTAATCAGGTTCGAAACAACCTTTTTTTCTCCCCCCTTCCGCCCAAAAAGGCACTGATTTTGGGCCCACCATAGGGTAGTCGATGCAGTGGCGGCTCGTCCTATAGGGCAACTGGGGCATTGCCCCACCTAAAATTCTGTTCAATAACAATTTAACCATTTATAGACGCACAGCAATCAGTATATACCGAGATCACGGCGAAACCCGCATTATTCTTGTGCTTTCGCTAACAAATGCCCATACATAGCGAAGTCTCTGCGAAAATCGAATTCTCTTCTGTGTTTTCGCTTTGTGAATGCCTAGCCGGGGCTTGCCCCGGTAGCGCTCATAACAAGCTTTCACTATCTATTCTCTCAAAGCCGCGCACAATAAAGAAACGGTGATTTACTCTCTCCTATTCGTAAAATGGCCGAGCAAGTGGGGCAACTATGCCTGTCGCCCTTAAGGTGTGATGTAACAATCGTATCTATATCTGAACTCGGTTACCGTGATATGCGTTGACTCGACCTTTGCTGGTATATGTCGATTTTGACGGTGTTTCGTACCATGATAATTCTTGAAACTTGGTACGATATGTCGTGAAGGTAGTATTTAGCACTGCTCCAAGTTTCAGGCTTGCTACTCAAAGATAAGGGTGGTAATTTCGTTTCCGAAGTTCAGTGTGTGCTGATCTATCATGTACATTGTACAGCAAACAGATTTTACTCAAAAGCCGGTATTGGTCTCCATTGATTTTGACGATGTTCCATACCGAGATCGGTCATGATATTTGGCACAGTAAGTCTTAATGTTAGTATCGACCGCTGTAATAAGTTTTAAGTTTGTCACTGAACTATGTGGGTGGTAATTTCGTTTCCAAAGTCGAGTGAGAGCTGACTCTTCATTTATCGCTAACAGATTTACGCAAAAGCCGTTATTGGTCTCTATTGATTTTAACGATGTTCCATACCTAGATCTGTCATGAGCTTTTGCACGGTATGTCTTGATTTTAGTATCGAACGCGGTGCCAAGTCTTGAAGTTGACGCTCAATGATTGAGGCAGTTATTTCGTTTTCGAGGTCGAGTATGGTAGAGATGCGCGCTGATCTGATACTTAGCCTACCTACATCATTGCGGATCTCACGGAAAAACCGGTGGCTGTCTGTGCTAATCTAGTCTGCGTTCCATAACGAGATCGGTGATGATATTTCCAATGGTATATCTCGATGATCGCATGAAACAGCTAACTAAGATTCTCGGTTTGCATTCAAATATTCACATAATTTTATGTTCGCCAATGTGCATTTCACTGTGAAATTGTGGCCTTCAAACCATTTGCTTACAATCCCCTGTCAAATGCGATAGCTATTTCATTTTCGATGTCGGCTAACAGCTGATCATTCGATCAGCCTATTCCTCGATCTATTTTACTCAAAGTTCGGTGTTCGTCTGTTTGTATTGATTTTGACAGTGTACCATGCCGGAATGGGTTATGAGATTGCGAATGCTACTTCTCGATGATTTCATGTAACAGTATGCTAAGTTTACGGCTTTCATTCATGTATTTATTGATTAATATATTTTCCAACGGCGATTTGGCAGCAGACAGTAAGCCGTAGGCCTATGTGTTGCGTCACAATCTCCAGTTTCAAGGCCAAAATGTACTATGTTGTTCCGAGACCGAAGTTCCGAGGCTGCTGTCCTTAGTTCTTCAAAGACCATTCAAATTGATGTTCTGGATTCAATATGACAGGCCCAATCTATGAGATAACAATTGCGTATGTGTCCGAAGTCGTTGACCTTTGCAGTTAGGCTTACGCAATCTCTCGAGTTCTAGTCATTGGAATTAGTCTGGTCAAGTCAAGTGCGAACATGAATCGTATTGAATCTTTGCTCCGTACGTAGGCTAGTTTACGCAGTTGCCTTTAGAGCGAAAATTAAAGGTCTAGAAGACTACTCCTTGTCGCTTCGACATATTCCTGTCTTTTCATTGTATCGCATTTTTGTGGTGTATTGAACTGATAAAATTGCTAATAAACCAATGATTATGATGATAGAAATTGTCCAGTCCATTGATCCAATCGTACGCCGGGTACCTCCGCTTTGGTTGCCTATCACCTGGTCGTAACTCGTAACCACCAGCTCAGTGGTCGTAACACACCAGGATCGTGCACGAAACACTTTCGGACGGCCTATCGATTTGCGTAATCTCTAACTCTACCATGAAATCATAACGCATGCTACTAAGGATGACCTGATAATTGATTCGTGGCATAGGGACGATTTTTAGTTCACGTACATTATGTAAAATAATCCTTTGATTAAAAAAAATGAATAAAACATTTGTTACCACACTTCAAGTCACGGCTCACCGGCAAACCTCTCGCGGCACCTACGTTGAAATCACTGTTGTCGGGAAATTCATGTGACCGTCATATTAAAGTTACTTTTTTACGTTGGAAAACGATATTGTGACGTCATGTTGATAAAAGTCGCTCGCAGCCCTTGCCCCACCACCCGATATTGTCACGAGCCGCCACTGAGTCGATGTAACTTGTTGGGCACTTACTATATGCATTTGGCTGTTAACTTTTATGTATGAATTCTGTCAATAATATTGATTCTTCCATATATTAGGCTACTAAAAAATGCACCAGCAGGTTGCACGTCCGGTGATTTCCAACCTTTATGGTCGCGACCTTTTTTCCCACTTGAAAATGTTTCGTGGGAAAGGTCAAAACTTGATGAGCTGATTACCAAAAAAAATTCAGCTTACGCAAACTTACTCACGGCCTATAGGCAGCTGATTACGTCCAACATAGTCGTGATCCCCAGAAAAAGGCGAACGACCCCAAGATTTGGAACCACTGTCTGTGATTGAAGCATCCAATCGGCCTTAACCAACTCTAGGAATATTCCGTTAGCTTATAATTGCCGATTACAATCAGACTTATTTCAGTAAATGATGGTTATTTATATTACTTTTGATTGCATTTTTTGGAGAGGGTGGTGCCTGGTGTCCATACTAATACCAATATACGTTGCGGTAACTCGCGCGCGGCGCGAAGAACAATTTTGACTAGCATAAATCTACTTGAAAATAATATTGTTTATGTTGATTTACGAAAAACTTTTGAGCTTGCTTCAAGCCTTCAAAATTCCGGACATTTAGGCATATTTTTGAAATTCCTCCCGGACGCAGATTTTTCTGTGAAATTCCGGACATGTCCGGGAAATTCCGGACGTATGGCAACCCTACGTTATGATAGCTCGACGTCCAGGACAATGCCTAAGTAGTGAACAATATTACTATTCGGAGTTAGATGGCCGTGAAGTACTAGCAGATTTTGAATATCTGTATACGCATTACGTATTGCATCTTTTGACACAGCTTGTTTCTGTTACACTCAACGCAGTTTAGTATACCAGGTTTCTAACTTTATGTAATCGTTGCCGCTGTCCGATATAATGAAATCTTGTCATTTCTGGATGCTGAACAGTTAGAGATTGAAATTGTAACACTGCAAAATTACCCCCACCTCAGTCTGCAGCAAACGTTTGGTGCCTTGTTGACACGGTAAAGTACAGTGGTGTATGCGCAGCAGCTATGAAGGTTGCAAGCGTCTATGGTTCAACTTATCGTTGTGAATCAGCCTTTTCGGACATGAACTTCATCAAAAACAAACACAAAACACGCTTAATCAATGCACATCTGGAACACTCACTCAGAATTGCAGTGTCAAGTTACATACCAGAGTACAGCGCACTAGTTGATATCATACAGTGTCAGGCTTCCCACTGACTGCTATAGAAACAGATAACATGATGTCCACTGTCCAGTCCTGCCCAGTGATATGAATATCAAAGCGGAAATACAGTGTGGTACGGGTAAACGGCGGGAGTAAATAGTAGCCACCGCTTCAATCGTTACGCAAAAGTAGCCCTCGGTTGCAAAAAGGTTGGTGACCCCTGCTATAGGGTAAAAGAAACAACTGACAATCGTAGCTAATGTGGTACACCATAGCCACTATATTATATTATAAGGCTATGGCTATACGGCCGGTCTCGTTGGTTACCACGGATAGGACTGATAAGTTAAAATATCAGTTTAGGATGCATAATATTGTTCGGGAAACTATAAATATCAGCACCGCATGCTCAGTTGACCATTTGTTAATGGCGGACATGGCGATCTGTCATAGGTTACAGTAGGTTATAGTTACGCGTTACTGCTTTTTCTGAGATTCGTAGTAAACAACCAACGCACAACTGTGACATCACAAGCAGCGTCTGGTTAAGTAAGTACAGTAAGTAGTGACCGTCACGTGGAATATATATCAATTTATACGAGATTAGATGGAAAAGAAAGGGACAAGATGTAATGATAAATGTTTCTGTATGATAAAATACGACCTAAATCAAACATTATAACGTGGCCAGTAAATATTATTGGTGGCATGTCAGCGGATGAATACCACTAATTTTGAAATCGTTCGAGTGTCGTATTATAGATTACTAACAGAGATGCCACTCCTGGGTTTTTCCACCCAGATCTGGGTTTTTTGAGCATCATCTGGGTTTCTGGGTTTTTATCCTTGAAATCTGGTTTTTTTTCAACATCCAGTTCGCCAGGTCAGTTTTGCGCTCGAAAATTAATTATTAGATTAGTATGGTCGCAATATCGTAAAATGCACGCACTTGAGTTCGCCATTGTCGATGGATTTTGCTGTTATTGTAACGACTGAGTGTTGAAAATCTATTTCACTACTAAAATGAGAGGCTTCGGCTTGATGCGAGGTAGCTTCATTGAATGGTAACTTCCAGGTCGCAGTAAGTCATGTTCATATAGGACGATTGCCAGTAGCGAACTCGGCACTTGGTGAACAATTCGGCATGTATCGATAAATGTCATGTAACTGAATGGTATGCAGAAGCACATGAAGAGACCAGGTGATGATCCGACTAATATAATCCTATTGTTATCCGAGTATATTTACAGTTCCAACAGGGACACTCAGAGAGAGAGAGAGAGAGAGATAGTTAGTTGGACACCCCTAGCAAGTTAATAGTAGTTGGACACCCCTAGCAAGTTAATAGGAGCCATTGGTTATCAGCACATTCAAACCCTGACGCTAAGTCCTTAACCCTAACCCTGAATTTCATGATTCGGCAGTTATTTATTTCCACTATACATTGGTATGTCTGTGATTACTCCAAATAAAAGTGATTGTCGTAGGATTAATCGCAAGCTACTTTCAATCTGTTCAGGTTTCTGAAAATACATGAAATCATCCTTAGAAATAGGGAATGGAGGACATTGTATTGAACTTTTGCAGCGCGATGATATAATTAGTACCGGTACACTATTAAGTATTCACGCTGCGCCCCAATTGTTTCATTGCGATGTGTCGAGAGGAAAAAAACATGTTTTTTGTGCGATTCGCAGTGTTAACCAAGCGAAATGTGTATTATGAACTGTTGTAAATTCAATATCAAAGGCTTCAATGACTGTATGAGTGTATTCGACGACTATCAGGCTCCATTTTCACAGCTATCTCGTGTCTTTTGAGTGAAATATAGGATCTGGGTTTTTCTGGGTTTATTTCGCCTCCAATTCTGGGTTTTTCCGAAATATCCCAGTGGCATCTCTGATTACTAACCTAGGTTAGTAATCAATAGTCGTATCGTCGTCAGGCCATTATTGAGTTTGAGATTTGAGCAAAGGGTGGAGCGCCAACCGCCAATATGGAATCGGTGTCTCGCTAAACGCACCGGGATTCCAACCCGGGTGGAGCGAAGCTTGTGCTTGAAGAACGTGGATCGTCGAAGATTCCTAGGAATGCTGAATGGGATACGCATCGCAAAAGGTTCAGTACTACATAGTATTTGTTATCGTGAATATCTACGACTGTGCACACCACCGGGATGACTTTGATTTCATTATTGAAATATTTCATTCGCCACATACTCCGCCACAGAGGATTGAAACTGTTGGCTTGTTCATGTAATTTTCGGGCCATAGCATAGAGATGTTTCCACTGCTGGATTTGTTTGGCACACATGCCACCTCTCTGCTCAGTTAAGTATCGATTTCCAGACGTCGTTTTCCGAGATAGCGTTGCCAGACTTTTTTTCGCCTTCGACCGGACACGCGTGAACGATTTTGTCATGACAACACGACGCTGTTGTCGCTATTTCGTCACTGACCTACAAAGTAGACGCAGTTCTCACTGATTTATTTCAATGCAATGAATACCCTCAGCTGATCCACACTCTTTGAAGATGACACAATAGATATATATAAATCCTTGAAGATACCCGGAACGTTCCTATGCCCCACAGAAGCATATTTGCAAGACGCTACAAACCCTTTCGAAATTTATGAAGATAGGTTTCACAGCAGGCGAACACGTAAGTGCAGGCCTGAAAGAACAAAAGAATGCAACTATATCAACATATTTTAAGGATTTATTTCCAATTCGCACAATTTTCACTTCCCAAAATACCCAGACCCACCCGACATTTTCTCCCTTAAATATTCGGTATTTCTTGATTCCTATAGCTTATTGCTGCTATCGTTTAATGGGCTTCAAGGTATAGCGACTCCATCCCAACGCTGATATTACCATGCAGGAACTCTATATCAGCTGATCGACGGTCATGCTAGGGGACTGTTCAAGATGGTTCGTCTATTTAATTGTGGGAAGAGCATGCGTAATATTAATAATAATCGTTAAGCTGTATTTTTCATCTGAACAAGTCACACACAATGTAGAATGCGATAACACGCAATGCGATGTAGTGAACAGAAATGAGGATATCGACCGACACGCATAGTTGCGATCTTTTTTTTTATACTGACATCCACCTCGGAAGAGAGTGCCCGATGTCACAGTTCTTTTCGATGTTGATCTTTTTGAAGCGGCGGCCCTTTCCAGTTCTTTCCATCCCTTGTGAGTGCTTTCTTTCGTCTGGTATTTTTTGTCGCCGTAAGAACGGCGACGGCGGGGGATGCTAGCGCATTGAGACTGCAGAAGTTACCATTCCGGTATACGGACATGCCGTACGATAAGAAGTCGGAGGGTACAGAAGTTAATTACCAATACAACATCCGTCCAAGCCCCACTGATGTCATTCGCTCAACAGAACCTCACATCACGAAATAGTGTGCCTACGACAATACCGGTACTCCGGTATTTGGCGGGTGTTGTCTGCAGTTGGCTGCTCGGCCGTGAAAATTGACACTTAAGTCTGGTGGTGCGCTGACTTAGATTTGAGTGCCGATCTGGACGCATTTGAGTGTGAGTATACCTTTTTGGCGTGAGTTGAGTAATGAAATCGTTGCTGAGTAGAGACTCGCCACTCAGCAGAGAAATTGGGCTCCACCCTTAGGCTGGCTAAGTAATTGTAATGTGACCGTGATTAGCAAAAAGGTTGCCTATCTCTGTATTAGATGATGTGCTCTTTTTGACGTGACGATAAGTGCAAGGGGGCGCAAACTTTTTGGCCATCGCCGAGGGTGGCGCATGTCCAAAAAGGTTGAGAACCGCTGCATTAGATAAAGTAAGTCATGAATCTGTGCTATATCATGTAAAAGGCGGAGCCGTCATCACAGAATGTACCAGTACCGGTACTTAAAAAATTGTTGTTTTTGTTAGCCTATTTGTCTTAGTAGTTATTGTAATGTCATGTCTAGGTTAGGAACTTTGCTTAATATAGCGACTTACGCATGAGTTCTTTTTAGTGGAACTGCAAGATACTAGTGACACAGAAGGAATGAAGACGAGAAAAAGAAACAATTGGAAGTTTATCCGGCGGTGGAATTAATTCACCTTTTCTTGGGACCACTTGTGCTATATTTGCATTCCTCCTAAGAAGAATTAGACCTCCAGCAGCAATACTTTTTCATCGTGAATCATGAATGAATATACAGTTGTCCCAATGTCGTTTTAGAGCGGTATTTTGGCATCGCGTTGCTTTGGGATAGGTATGGATGTACGTGAATTTAGAAGCTGGCATGTAATCTGATTTACAAAGGACAGCATGTAGGGTTGTAGGTACTAGGTAGGCGGTGAAATTACAATCTCGCTCGTAAATGTACAGGAGAGAATGTAGATTGAATATACCAGAAGTGACTGTAACATTACAGTATGGCGTGTAAAGCTAGATTACCGGACGGGTGTAAGTTGAATTTACATTGAGTGACGGTAATGTTATATTACTACCAAGTGGCTGGCCACCCTGCTTCCAGACATTTCGCGGTAAATCGAGGTAATTTTTTATGTGTGTATGCCAACGATCTAATTCTAATGTATGGAAACAATCCCCGCCCCGTGTACAGACAATTCGCATGCTTACGAGATTGAACTCCGATTTGAAATCAGCATAACTTTGTTTCAGTTGTATTTCTTTCTTAAAATTCAATTTCTAACTTTCCGCAAATTGAATAATCCTAGCTTTAAACTGATTTGTATAAAACGGTGTAGCTATAATTTTAAATCTAATCCCACTCTGCTTTCCGAAGGTTTTTGTCTTCGGCATGGGCCTAGCGCGTTTTCCTAAGTTTACACCTTTGCATGGTCTCTGTAGAATTGCAGTTGAACGCTTTGGTTTTCATGGGCTACCTTCAACGTCCTTTTACCTCAACCGTTACTGTGAAAGACTTGTTCTGCATTGAACTGTTGCATATCAAGTTATGTGTCCTGTACCAGGAGTTATTGAGTTTTTAGTAAAGACATGAATTCGAGAGTTCGGTTTTCTGGGGTTTTACCGATACGGAAGATGGGGTGAGTGTCACAAGTGAATCTTCAATTCACCACCAAGTCAATTCCAAGTCATTGTGTTTACTGTTCAGTATCAAGTCCATGTAAGGCCCAACTAAAATCTATAAAACTCTTTAGTGACCGGAAACTTCGAGATATATACATTAGGGTTGTTTAGAATTGACCGACTTTCAAAAAGTCATGGTTTCCAGTCTGTTTACCATGCCCTAACATATTTAAGCTAATTTTTTCTTTAACTTATCCGTTGCATCTGTGTGCATGTTGAGCTGGAAGAATATCGGCTGATAATTGGGGATTCCTCTAGAATTTGAGTGCCGCGATTTTACCTAGCCCAGTGGTTCCCAACCTTTTTCACCTCGCGGACCGGTAAAATTCCAAAAGATATTTGGCGGAGCGGTGGACCTTAAAAAATTGAAATGAACCCCCAATCTAATGTCTGCAGCCGTTTTTCTGCAAGTATGGTACTACAGAGAAGGGTGGCCAAGCTTTTTGCTATTCACGGACACATTTCGATTACTTATACGGCCTACGGCCGCAATCCAGGTCATAGTCGCAATTAACTAACTAGACACCAAATACTCATCTAAAACCGTCCATGTCGATTTCTGGTGAACTCCGGACTAATCTACTTTTTCATATCGTCTTACTATACGCATCGATATCGCTACATAAAGGTCATATTATGAATAATGACTGGGGTCCGTCATGGTCGCGCAGAACGCGAAAATTATTGCAGATTCACGAAGGAATTTCGTCATTAATATTCGTAGTTTCACATATTATAATCAAATATATTTATCCTTTCTCAACCAAAGTGATAAGATTCATCGGTAGAGTTGATGGAGGGAGTGTTTTCGAAAATTCAGAGCACATGATGCATCTTCGGGTGGGCAAATTGTCAGTATAGTCATTTTTGGGGCGTGTTCTTATTTCTTGACCTCCCATAAGGATTGTCGGTATAGTGGAAAGATATGGAATCTCCCTAACGTACCATGTTCGCATCGGTACTGCGGGGCTCGGATTGTAAAGGGCGCTACGACTATATTAAAATAGTAAAAGCCGCATTGAATCGCGCCTAGTGCAAAGACAATTTAAAGATTAAATAAAATATCTCGAATATTTGGGAGTCCATTCGTAAATTAAATTTTCATATCGTCGACGGCCGCCAACACATGCTAATTGGATTACGTGTCCACGGCCGCACAGATTTCCTTCTGGGGACGCAGGTTGGCCATGCACCCATGAACTGGATAGAGAAATTGTGAGGGCTTTGGTCGTAATTAAATAGGTTTTTGATGTTATTCATTTGATTTTACGGTAGTGTCTGCTGATTGCTGATTCGAGGTAAAATTGACTTGCTTAGATAAACATAGGCTATAATTACGCGCCGAAGGTCGTGGATTAACCGACCGCGCCAACTGGAATAATATTTTTCTCTTCGACAATGTCCAGAGATGAAGCGTTATGGAGTAGGATCTCACCTTGTCGAGCTATCTTGCTCATTTCCCACTACAATACCAGCCGTAGCCTACTACGAAAACACCTGATTACAACGATATCTGGCCATCCACAAAATTAACGAGCCGAGAACGAATGATCGTGCGGATTGCGCGGTTTGGCGAGTCGCAAATGTCGTCACCGGAGACAGCTTGGACTTTAAGTCAAATCGAACATGTTTCCGGGTCTAACATTACCTTACGAAGTTCTGCATCAGTTTAAAATTTGGCGATTTATTTATTTCACCATGGACAGGCATTCAACATCTTGCATCTTGAAAGTAAGGTATGAAATTGTAATATACCTCGTGGACCGGCACCGGTCCGCGGACCGGCGGTTGAGAACCACTGACCTAGCCTACTAAAATGCCATATATTGCAGGGTTTAAGCAGCTGTTGTGGTTTGGGGTGATGCAAAACCTCACTGTAGACATTTTTCTGAATTCAGAACACCATTTTCATATTGCACACTACCTTGAAAATCTCCAAACTTACCTAAAACTTGGCATAATTATGCACAATTCACCATGTAATAGAATATAACTGTAAATGCACCGTCGAATTGCACAGCGACATTGTAAATATCTCATTATTCAATGAAACGTACGAGCACAACGGGGAAATGGATAACGAAATAACATAACAAACAAATGGAGTAATTCGACAAAAATCCAACACCAATCAGGTGGATGAATGGGCTTATTTTCCGAAATTTTGAATTCTTGGCGGAGATCTTCCACGGCTTGTAAGAGACTGGCATCTGTTCTCTATCGCCAGATATGTACAGTGCATAACGTGGTCGTTATTTAATTCCATCATATGCGCTGCTGTGTCGTTAAGTTCTTGGCCAATATTCACGAATTCCCAAGCACTCATGAATAGGGCTGGGCAAAATTGAGTAGCTGAGTGATTCGATTCTGAATCGCGTAATATGCTTCGAGTCGAGTCGAGTAATCGAGTAATACTCATTATGATGTCATAACAAAATGCAATACGACAAAGTTCAAATATGTAATGTTTATGCCACGACAAAGAATACACTGCCTGTTATCCATCTCATAAATGATACTTTGGTATTTTTCGATCATACCGATTTCATTCCACTTGGTAACAATATTGTGGGATAATCATGAATTCTGAAATATGCCAAGTCCAGTACCCGCGGTCGTAGCTTTCTACTATGTTTGTTATGCTACGATACCGTCAATCAAGGTTTCAAGGCCTCAACAGTGGAAGATAGTATAGAAACTATAATTCTCTTTGATTAATTAGCTTTCAGTGGCGACAAGCGTATAATTTTAGTACTTGAAAAAAACGTCTTTACTACTCGACTCGAATCATTAAAATTAATACTCGATTCAGATTCGAGTATTCGAATCATTGCGCCCAGCCCTACTCATAAAACGCGGATCACCATGCCATTCTGACACTAGAAGACTCCACCTGGTGGTGTTTCGCAGCTATATCATCAATAGGAACCGTGATTCTATCCCAATCAAATACACAATTGAAAATATCATTCATTGAATAGGTTTACAGGAGCTCTCAGAGTCATAAATGTGGATGAATTAGCAGGTCCGATCGAAATCCATGCTATGGGGGGTGTCAGCTGCCTGTGAATAAGATATAGATGTGCTCTAGCTGTTAGTTCACCATCGTTACTTCATGCTGCTGCATGTCGTCTTCTGGTTATGTTCAGTTCAGTCTTGTTCTTGTTGTCGGATTTTAACTTTCAACACTTTATCTTTGCCGCCAATCGTTCAGGGTTCCTTTTCGATATCCCATAGCTTACGCGGTACAGCTACAAGCCACTTTGTGATGTTGCTACATATATTTAGTCAGAGACAGTTGAAGCAAACAGCCTTTTTGGATAAAGAAATTTGAAGGAATAGCATTTTATCATGATCAGGGGTCCTAGATAAGGAACGATTGGTGCCAAATATGAAGAATTGTTAGTTGAACTCGGGCAACAATAAGAAGACTGAACTGATAGCGGTGCACCGCAGCTGCAAGTGTCGAAGTAAACATACAGAGAACTCGTCTATATCTGCACTGCACAAGCAGCTGATTCTCGCCATACCAGTGATTTTGAAGTTGCGCATTCTTTATCCGATCATCCATCTAAATTTACTACTCTGAAAGTCACTGTAAACCAAATAAACGACATATATCTATGCCAGGTTTTTGAACGTTGATTTGCTTGAGACGTCTTCTTCGTTCACATTGATAGTATGGCCGTGAAACACCATTGTACGAGTCTTCCAGTTTCAGAATGGCATAGGTATCCGCATTTCATGATTGCTCGAGATTTCGTGAATAATGGTCAAGTACTTAGAGATCACGCAGAATGTATGATAAAATTAAACACCGACCACGTTATGTACATGTACATTGTACATACCAGACGACAAAAAACAGCAGGTATATCTCTCGGCAAACAGTTGAAAATTTCGTAAAATCAACCCATCAATCTAATTCGTATTGGATTTTTGTCAAATTTACCCACTTCTTTATTATGTTGTTTCGCTTCGTTATCCATCTCCCCGTTATGCCTTTACGTTTCATTGAATAATAAGATATTTAAAATGTCGCAGGTCGATGGGATGGTGCATTTACACTTGTATTCTTTTACATGGTGAATCATGCAAACTGATGCTCAGTTTCAGTTAAGTTTGGGGATTTACAAGGCAGTGTGCAATATGAACATGGTGTCCTGAACTCGGGAAAATATCTACAGTGAGGTTCTTCATCACCCCAAACCACAACAGCTGCTTAAAACCTGACATATATTACATTTTAGTACGTTAAGTAAAATTGCGGCGATTTCAATATCTTTTGACATCACAGACAGAAGGTCACGAAATAACATCATGCAACGAAGTCATTGTACGAACGGGTCCTCCCGAATAGGCCTATGTTTAATCATTATTTACGGGCTCTACAGTTTCCGAAACTCATAATTCAGCTCTACCGGAAAATCTGGTTACGTGATCAGAGAGGGTAAAATATTGATAGCAACATTCATGAAATTCCCTATCATATTGAACGATTCAATCATGAATCGTTGAAAATATTCGCGCAACGCGCGTTTTCGGTGCAATAGGGTGTCAATAAACAGTACAATAAATGTCGGTGATAAGTCGCGGTAAAAACGAACAACCGGATGGGGGTCTGGGACCAGAAGTGCGGTTTATCATCCTATGGGGGCCCGCGACGAATGTCTTGGGGGTCTGTCGAAGTGCTCTTCGGGTCCTGCGTATATCCCGTCACTCTCTCTACCGATAGTGTAGGCCAGGGGTCGGCAACCTTTTGCTAGTCGCGGGCCAGATTTCGGGTGTACAACATTTTGGCGGGCCATATTTTTTCTTAGTTCTATATTTTACGCTCACTTCGGTATATTATCCTACATTGCTGCAATCTCAATCATACCAATCCGAAGACACATATATTTACACTTCAATGACACAGAATAACTGTGACAATTGACTCAGCTTGTTGTGAAAGGTTTTCACCTTCTGGTAACAAGTCCGATGAAACAAGAATCAGACCCTATTCAAAATGGACTTCAGAAATACGTGATCTTAGCTTGCTCTTCGTGAATTTCATGGTTCAAAACTATTGTTCACATGCGTGCGTGCTTCCAAAAATCGATGCAATTTATTTTGCATTGCTGGTCAAGCTGGGATAAAGACCAATTTCAAGAACGTACTCTTTGTCAAAGTCATGCAGCGATATGCTCTTTGTATGAAATTTGTCATTCAATTCAACTGCATCGCATTTCAGAAAAGCCCATTTGAAATTTTCAGGCAATGGTATTGGCGTCCGCATTAACCAGAGTACTTAATAGTCAGAATTCATTTTGTAGAGAAGGAATGTCGGAAAAGCGGATGAATATTCAGTAGCTAAATTTCGTATCACAGTTACTAATGTAGTGTTAGTACTAGGTTTTCTCTCCTCCAGTATAGGAAAGTGAGCATAATTTTCTTTGTACTGTTGACATTGCCAGAGTCACAGATTTGTTTTGAATGTGCCTCAACATCTCATGTATTTAGTTGTTTTCCCCCTGAAGTTGCAAGTTCAATTTGTTCAAATGTGACGTTAAATGTACCAGGAAAGCAAGATGAGATACCAATTTTCGATTACAAGATTATGAGTCGGCGATATTTGTATTTTCGAGGAAAGTTGCTATTTCATTTCTCAGTTCATACACTCGTGTAAGCATAGCTGCTCGACTCAATGAGCGAACATGACAGATATAGGGCTACATGAAATCGCCATATTGATTCTCTGCTTCTAGTGATATCTGGCGTAACTGATTCAGTTGATGAGACAAAAATCATATCAACAGTTTTCACCATTGTGGCCAAAACACTATTCAGTTTTTTTTTTGTCTTGGCACACAATGCCTTCTAGAAAATCAAACTATAGACAGGCTAACTAACATACGGAGGCTAGTTATCTATAATTGAATAGTTTGAGATTCCGTCATTGCGTCTGAGATGCTCCAAGCATTTTTCAAGCAAAGGAAGAACACTTTTATTGTCACACCCCGTTAGAGTGATTAACCCTTTAAAAAAGCATGGAACACCTTCGGTTGCGAGATACACCCGATTGATAAGCACGATCCAGTCTAGTCTATCTCCATCTTCTACTTCAACCACCTTCGTTTTATGGCGTAACAATAGACAAATACGATGTAGGCTACTATTATATCGTAGCATTTTTTTCATGCAGCGCTGCACTGCAGATTGAAACTCATTATGAAGCGGCGGGCCGTATTCTTGTGATAACTAATTATTATGTCGCGGGCCGGACGATTTTGCTTGGCGGGCCGGATCCGGCCCGCGGGCCGTAGGTTGCCGACCCTTGGGTAGGCCTACTAATTTGATATGTCTGATTGGTTGTGGTAAATGTCTACCCCAGATGTCACCAACACGTGGGTCGCATGTGGCCCGCGATCTGATTTAAAGAAATTGCGGAAGAACGTTTAGTAAAGCATTTTGGAATGTTTACATGGAGACAGTTATCAAGCAAGTACCGTGTCTAGCTAACCCCGATATCGATTCTTTAGTCAGGAGTGGCCAATCTGCGGCAGTAGAAGGAAATTATGCGGCCGACGACATTTTAATATAACTAGGATGTGTTGTCAGCCGTCAATGTGCAAACTGAATTTACGAATTGACTACCCAATTAATGAGAGGTTTGACTTATTCTTGCAGATTTCGTCGCGTTGCGCGTGGTTCAATGCGATTTGGTTTACGACTTGGATATAGTGGTGTCCTTTGTAATCTGAGACCCACAGTGCAGATGCGATCTGCAGAAGAAAATGATGCGCCCCACAACGTAACACCAATTTGTAATCGTGTTATCCTCATCACGAAGGAAATTTGTTTTTGGTAGACCTACGTTTGGGCAAATCAAATATATTCATCGACAATCCTGATGACAGGTCAAGAAATGCCAGCCTGCAACCAAAAGGACTAATAACAATTGGTCCACTCAATGATGCAGTACAGGAATAATACCTTCCCCAAATTTTCGAAGACACATCAAATCTACCAGTGAATCTGATCACTTGGGATGAGAGGGGATATATATTTTAATGTAATATAGGAAACTATATTGATATCCCTGACGAAATTCACTCATGAAAATGGGAAACATTTCACGCCTGGCGCGGCCACAAAGCGATACCCGATGGCTGTTCATAAGATGACAACTCACGATATCCGCGCGCATAGTAGGCCGATATGAGTCAATAGATTAGTCCGGAAAAAGACGTTTTATCGTGGGCATTTGGCCTCAAGTTAGAGCTCATTACGATCAAGCCCCGGAATGCCGCCGCAGGCCACATAAGTAATCAAAATGTGGCCGTGAATTGCAGAAACGTTGGCCATCCCCGTTTTAGTTGCTGCAGCATTGTTGTATTAGTATTTCTGCAATAAAATATTACTTATTATGTGGTAACTATGTCCATCGCTCATGTTAGAGAGCACAGCGTTGTACTGACGTAGAGTTGACCAAAACGTGGCTTTTGAACTGCTTTGCCTACTTTTAACTCGATATTGAAGTCATGCGGCCCGCAGCCTCTACGAGGTTTGTAAAGTGACCCGCGACTTATTTTGAGTTGGGAACCCGTAACAAGTATTCAGTTTGATTGGAAAAATCTAAAGGTAATATTACGAATTGCAGAATAATCATCGCATTCTGATAAAAGTCAAATATCGAATGTGAGTCGCATAACTACGGTTGCGATATCGAGCTTCTTTAAAATATTACGTCCTTATTTTTACTCATCATCAGCGCCCACCACAGCCACAATAATAATACGTACGAGACGAAGACTAATTAGAGAATACTACATGTTCTTGCTGAGCCGTGACAATACCTTTGGCCTTCAACACGGCATTCCGGTTGCGAGAAATGTTATCGCTCTACTTGACGGGCATATGTCTCAAAATTGATGAGAAGAAATGGCACTGTCTAAATTCACTCGTAAGCCCGTGATATTTCACCGAAGTTTTGCGACACGTGAACTGTTCCAATTCTAAAGCTTGCATGCGCTACCGGCCTAGCTCGAATCTATATATTCCGATGGTTGTGGAATGCCATCATTTATAATCCCTCAGGAATTGATGATCTAGTTCGGGTCGATTTTGCAAATTTTAGCGTCTTCACAAAATCTGCTCATTTTTTTCTATGTCGGAAAGCTTTCTCGACCACCCCACCCAACCAATTTATTTTATCCTGAATATGCTAACATTTCATTGACGATTCCGTGAACGATCGGCTCGCCCTTTCCAAAGGAGCGCTAACGACAAAGTTGACCTCTAATCCGATCTATAACGTCAAGTCCATTTTAAAATTTCGTTGTGGTTCATAAATGAATAAATGATAGACATCACTAGATAGATATCGATTTCTTTGAAAATTGGAAACGTGGTCGAAGAAATCTGATTCGTTTTTGGTGGTACACCCATAACATGTGTCTTCCCATTCAATGCGCTATAGTCGATTACTGGTGGCATCAACGCTTTTATTAGCGCCGCGTTGTCTTCAATTGACATAGCGTCTTTGTTTGTTTGTTTGTTTTGGGGAATTCATGGTGTTTGTCGACTACTATGGTCATTTACACCAGGCCGATATTCTTCTTATTTTCCGTAACTGCCGACTTATAGCACGGCCCACCTCTAGGCTTTTTGTAAGACACCGCTGACGCGGATGAGGTGGCGAGGAGGAGCCTAGGTAAACCTCCAACACTTAGGTGTCGGAATTCGGTAGTCGACCTCGATTGGACTCGAACCCGCACCCATTGGTGTTGCAGCCGCGGATTATACCACTGCGCTATCTCGCCTTGACTGTGTGATATAGATGGGTTCTGAATTGGCACCGGATGCGATGACGTGGCGTGAAGCGCATCACACTCAATTCCATAAAGATGAGTCATGTGGAGTCAGGAGGATCGCTGGGTTGACCCAAGTCCGCGAACAGTCCGCGTCCCATCAGTCGAAGTTGCGGATCGTCTTCAAATATTCGCCGAACTAGACTTGGAAATGGAACATGATATAAATATCACGAGACACAACATTCGTAATACGCATACTTAACATTTCTGTACCCGAAGGTGATTGATACTTTAGCAAGGCGTTTTTATCCGGGCGTTGTGCCATACACAGGGCAACGAGTCATAATCCAAGGCAGGGGTGGGCAGGTATTTTTCCCAGCGGGTCAAATGAAACGTAGAAAATACTGTGGCGGGCCGACTGAAAAATTTTAGTTTATTCTCCAGTGTATTTTAATTTTAGTTCTAAAATCCATGTTAATACCTTCTCAGTGAATGTGTTGATGTTAGGTAATGAGAAAGAGACGGTTACTTGAAAACTATCTATCTGCCGTCATGATCCGAAATAATGTTAGATTTGATGCATTTTTGCCTCTATTAAAACCCTTATCCACGTTTTTCTATTAAGACTCTAAAACAGTGGTTCTAAAACTTTTTAAGCACGTCTCGCTTTATGATCGTGACAAATTCCGCGCCCCGCTTATGATGATGTCACAAAATATTAAAAAGTGCAACCATGTTGCTACCAATCCCAACGCATTGTTTGATGGTATGGAAGGTTATGACTGTTATGTGAGAATTTTGAGGTATTAAAGTCGGACAATTGACAGAGCAATAACTATAAGCGGTAGCTAAAATTTTTCGTGACACTCCGACTTCGCGCCCCCTCCCAGTTCAAGAACCACTGCACTGAAATGTATATGCAACAGTGCAAAGCTTATTTTCCTGATCGCTGCCTTCCGAGCAGTGTGCTGCTTAAATAGCCTAGATGCTGAGAGAATGTTGCAGTTTTTCGGAACTTCGTCCTCCCTTGACCGAGTGTTTCGTCGTTTTGTCATAAGACCGACTTTACATACTCGGCAAAAACTAAAAGGACGGGTTTACCACTGACTCCAGTATTCAAGTTTTTAGTGTTATAACGTCGAAACCTTATTTTGATTTCAGTTTTCTGATTTTTTTTGCATACCCGTTAATCCTTTATGGAAGATAGATATTATGAGTCATATACTAATTCCAACCACTGATTGACATGTTTTACGAATCAGGGATTTGAATACGTATCAGTTAATAATTGGAAACACATACCGTATAATGCGTAATCTGACAATCGCAACAAAGAAGGTTTGAACTAAACTATATCGAAAAGTGATTTATTTTGACTTTAATTGCTACTCATACTCTGCCACATTGCCTTTATTTTGAATTTGGAATACGCATGCGAGGTAGGCCTATACGTATACGTAGGCAGCGTAATCGTAGCACATTATTGAACACAACACACTCTAAATCCGCAAGGTCGTATTGAACACTTCATAACACTTTTTTCTGCGTACAGACACACTTTTTGGGCATATAAACGCATTGGGCCATTATCGTCGCAACGCTTCTGCGTATTTCTCCGTTTACATGTAACACTTCGCCACTGCGGCTTATTTTCAAGAAAATTTATACTTTGTAATTTATCATCAATTTCGCATTCATAAACTATCGGTACGTTTGGAGATCACATAAAATCATGGTAAATGTAAAATATTATTACTCAACTGACCCAACACTAAGTTTGAGGGTAATATTTCAATAAAATGTACATATTTCCCTGTGACGCAAAGGGGTCACCACCTTCGTTACGGTAGAGCGCGCCCGATTTCAGATTGGAATTTGAATTGGTGGTTCGTCAGGCTTCAGGCAGAGAGTAGGATACACGAAAAGACTTGGCAGAATGGATATATTGAAGCAGTTTCTGCTACCTGATGGCGTAAAGGATCATAAGATCCATGTACTGCGGATGTAAGGTATGGAAATGCGGTAAATGTTATTGAATATATGTAATGTGAGAATCGTCATAAAATGAGCTCGTTTTGACATTGCAGTAAGGTCATTTGTTTTAGATGTTTTAGTAGGCTACTGATATCCCTTATTCATATGAATGTTCTTTAGATGTTTTGTAGTATATCATTCGTCTGATCTTATTGCTGGATGATCGAGCTTCGAATCTGATAAGTGATAATATACCAGGCTGCGATCAGGTCCAGTACTACGGTACTGATGGGAAGCTGCTACCGGACTAACTTTTTGACATATAGATAAATGGATGTTCTCTCTATCCACACTGAAATATCCCTATGTAATCGATATTGTGGTCCATTGTGGACAAGTACTGCAATGTCAGCAATTGACTGCCGGTATGACAGCCATGCAACGGTTTTTATTGTTTTTCAACTGCAACACATTTTACACTGTATTGTTTATTCCAAGTGGTAAGGTGTTAACTAAAGCGATTTTTCTGACATGTCAAAATTTTGTCGAAATAGTACCGTTAGGTCAAAAATTGCCAAAATTGTTTACAAAATCAAAATTTTTTGGCAACTTGCATTTCATTTGTATCATAGATGATTGCACTGTCGGTGAACTTATCATTTTACAATTTACATCTTGTAGCCTACTTTATAGTCCTACCGTTGTAGACGGACCATCGTCTGCTCATTGTGAATCATAAACTGTCAAATGAAACAAATGCTCAACGTAGCTAACTGCACTATCCTAACTAAAGCGAGACTGCGTGGGCATTGGTTCTTCTATTAGAAACCGTGTGATGAAAAATTGCGATGTAGCAACTTTGTCATAATGAGAGAGAGAGAGGGAGAGTGCAGTGTACGCACAACTTCAGTGTTGCTGGCCAACAACTGCCGCTGGTGAACGTTCTTTCTTCATTCTTGCCAAGCTACTTGATTGGGACAGGCACTTTATACCCGAAAATGAAGAAAGTATCTTTCCTTGTACTACAACAAAGTTTTCATTATTTCTACCATAATACGAGATGTAACTAATGCTGGAATTCTTCACGGGTCCAGATTTCGATAAAATACGTTTTTTTCCTGTAAAAATTTGTCAGTTTTCATGCTAAAAGATTTTTCAGGTCAAACTACTTCGGAAGAACAGACAGCTCCAGCCAGAAATAAAGATAAGTACCGGTAGTACAATTCTAACATTATGTGAGAAACACCTAATTTAAGTACATGCGGTCGAAATTAAGTTTTTCATCGTCAAAGTATGTGTGAATTTGGAGTTTTTTTAGTCGAAATCTTCCCTTTTTAAGTCCAAAAAATCTCCCCAATAATAGCACAGCCAAACAAACAATCTTTTCAACAAACCATGGATCACAAGGGGTAGTATTTGTTTTTCCCAATCCCCAAATTTGACTTTTCTGAGTCTATTATGATACGGTATCTGAACTAAACTTTATTTTGCAGGTAGTATGTATTGAAATTGGCACCTTTTTGAAATGCATTTGCTGTATGGAATACTGGTAAGCATCACAGTGTTTTGTAAGTGAACTGGTATATCCTTAGAGAATGAATTTGATTCTGTTGCATTCGGTTATCTTCGTGATAAAGATTTTTATAAATGTTTGCTGATAAAATTTCGCTAAAATTGTTAACAATCCAGGAAGTATACTACCTGTGCCAGAGTAAAATTGGTGGTAACGTCATGTGCAACCTTCCATTCCATTACTTAATTATTCTATGAAAGACACCCTTCTGTCATGCACAACTTATTGCAGAAAACAACAACTGTATCCAGTTAGATATCTGCGTGATTACTGAGTAGTTCATTTGTATTGCGAATTTTTGCAACAAATATTTTCCGTTCAATAGTCTTGGATTGATCATCAAATTCGTCCAACTGATGTCGACTCTTTGAAAAGAGCCCCCTGGATCTACCGTGCCTGCGCTATCAGACAATGTTGACAGTGACGTGAGGAGTCGTTCGTAACGGTTTTTGTGCCGGCACAGTCATCTTATGCGATGCAGACCTTTCTCTCAATAACCCATGGATACATGTGATTATGTAAGCCTATTTATTCATTTCATATATCACTATTGATTATGTAATTTGCTGGTTTTTACAGTCCTACTTTTCTCACGAGCTATCTCGCAGAGTAGCTTACGGACTATTCGATATGAGCTAAAAAAGGCTTCAGACAACTCAACTCAACTCAACTCAACTGTGTACACTGAACACGGAACAGAGATGTAGTTGAACGTAATGAGCTCGTGTAACTTGTACTTTAACTATTGCTTACTGAACTATAATGGGCTAGGTCAGTGGTTCTCAACCTAAGGGGCTGAGCACCTCTCCTACGCTTCAGTAACCTACCCGTGTTCAATATTTATATTTACTTCTGCATAAAATTTACAATTTTCCTTTGGTATTTATTATATTTTCTAGGAGCAGCATTTGGATTTAACCTGTAAAAAAAAGAGCCGCCATGGCACGCCACGAATCAGGGACTCATCAAGCCTGGGTTGCGGCTGATAGAAAGAATATGAAAAATGCCCTAATGTGCAGGTAGTATGTAATGCAATTAGCAGCTTTTTGAAATGCATTTGTTGTTTAAAATACCGGTAAGCATCGCAGTGTTTCGTAAGTAGACTGCTATATCCTTAGATAATGAATTCGATTCTGCTGCATTCGGTTATTTTTATGAATGTTTGCTGGTAAAATTTCACTAAAATGATTAACAGTCCAGTAAAGTATGCTACTCGTGCTGGAGTAAAATTGGTGGTAAGGTCACATGCAACTTTCCATTACAATAATTAATTGTTCTATGAAAGACACCCTTTTGTCACATGCAATTGTATCCAGTCTGATATCTGCGGGAATACTGAATGCTGGTGACGTCATATTTTGTGATACGATTGTTTGATGTACAACGTTCTTTTGAGTTCTCTACTAGTTGCTGACGATTACCCTGACGAGTCTCAGCCGGAAATATTCGGGCTCATTTCAATATGCATATACTATTCCATTTTATATTGAAGCTTTGTACCTCGAACAAGCTGTTCGAATATTGAAAAGTTCCCTAGTATTGCAAATTTTAAAAACAAGTGTTTTCTTTTCAACAGTCTCGGATTGATCCTCAAATTCATCCAACTGATGTCGACTCATCGAAAAGACCCCCTGGTTCTTCCGTGCCTGTGCTAACAGACAATGTTGATAGTGACGTGAGAAGTCATCTGAATGGATTTTGTGCTGGTGCAGTCATCTTTTGCGATACATACTTTTGCCTCAAGAACCCATGGAAACATGTGATTATGTAAGTCTATTTATTCATTTCATATATCACCATTGATTATGTAATGTGCTGGTTTTTGCAGTCCTAATTTTCTCAAAAACTATCTATATATGCGATATGAGCTGAGGAAAGGCTTGATCTGTGTACATTGAGCAGAGGTGTTGTTGAATGTAAAGAGCTGGTGTAACTTGTATTTAAACTATTGCTTACTGAACTATACTTGGACTAGGTGAGTAGTATAGTCGATCGGTCGTGAGGTGCCTGGGGTTCTTATGGGCGGGGTGGCGAGCTAACGAGAAACCGGGGGTGGCGAACTAACGTTTTCGTCTTATGGCGGGGGTGGCGAACTAACGTTTTCGTCTTATGGCGGGGGTGGCGAACTAACGTTTTCGTCTTATGGGCGGGGTGGTGACCTGCCTGAAAACCCGGGGTGATGACCCCACCCTATTAGACCCCCCTTGCGGTGGTGACCTGCCATTGTTTCTTATGGGCGCGGTGATGACCCCACCCTTTCGGGTATAGGCTGCGGTGATGATATACCTTGAAAACTCGTGTTGGTGACCCCACCCTTTCGGTGTATGCTGCGGCGATGACCTGCCATCTGGTATTCGAGGGAATTCCAGCGTTTACGGTGAATACGACTTCGATATATCGTTATTCTTATGGACGCGGCGGTGACTCGTATTGAAAACTCGTGGTCGTGATTCGTACTTTCGGGTATACGTGCGGCGACATGCTAACGATGATAAATGTGTCTGTCATGTATTCTTACGGGATCTGTGGTGACTCGCCATGTGTTCTTATGGGCGCGCTCGCATGTCGCACTTTCGGGTATAGGCATCTCTCGCACATCGCCGTGAAAACTCGTGTTGGCATATCGCGCTTTTAGACCCCGCTTCCGCTCGCACATCGCCATTGGTTCTTATGGGTGCGCTCGCATGTCGCACTTTCGGGTATAGGCATCTCTCGCACATCGCATGGAAAACTCATGGTGGCACATCGCCCTTTCGGGTATTGGCATCTCTCGCACATCGCATGGAAAACTCGTGGTGGCACATCGCCCTTTCGGGTATTGGCATCTCTCGCACATCGCATGGAAAACTCGTGGTGGCACATCGCCCTTTCGGGTATTGGCATCTCTCGCACGTCGTACTTTCGCATGTCGTGCTTTCGCGTATAGGTTGTGTTGGTGATTCGCCATGTGTTCTTATGGGTGTGGCGGTGATTCGTACTTTCGGGTATATACATCCCTCGACCGGTGTTGAATATGTATCAAGTAAATAGTCATGTGAATGAATCTTTGTTAATGTGTATATCGTGCCGCACAAACGGAAACGCGGCTTGTTGTGAGGATTAAGCAGTGCGACCTATATTTCGAATGACCTGTGTGTGGAATTGTTTCACGGCCAGCCGCGTGCTACTATCGATTATTACACTAATCCAGTCAGCACTATTACATTCAGGAGTATTCAGTATTCAGCAGCGACACGAAAAGCGATCAACAAATAACCGCGTTCACAAACTAACACTTCAAAAATGTGTGAAATAGTTTGCAAAACCCCGCGATCGCTGACAAGATAATGTCTCGGGCATAACCATTTTAGTGACTTGGTGTTAAAGACATACCGATCGCTCACAAGGTAATATTTCGGTAATTAGTTTGTCACAGAGCCGTCGCAGACGGTGATTCGAAAACCAACAATTTGACACTTTCTGGTGGTCGGTATATGTTTTGACACTTCGAACAGCGGCTGACTTTAGTTGCACGATAAGAATTATGAGAATATTCAATCAATGTATCAATTTGTCAACTTGAAATGTAACTCACTACACAAATCAAGTTGAATCGTATTTGAATGTATTGATTCGACCCAACTCAAATCCTTTGACAAATCCTATTAACGCGATCTGTTGAATCGAACGTAACCTGAATATTACTGACGCCAACATTGACCCGCATCGGATCATTCACACATTCCACGCCGCTGTTTTAACACTTATAGAATCAATACCAACTATCTCTAACCCGATAATATTCAATCATTTTGGTAATTTGCCAACTTTAAATCCATTCGCGGGATGTACTAAAGATAAATCTAAATAACCCAGAATGAAATATTTGGACTTTGACATTGCGCGAATTGAAATAGGTTTGACAAACATGACTACCAACTTTCACCCAGTCACATTTCAAGATTATACTTTGAAACAATCCTTGAAACTGACAACTCTATTCATGACTCCGTTTCCGTTTGTCAAAGAGATATTTCAACATCGTACCATACTCAAAAGAATTATTCACAACATTACCAATTGTTAAAAATCTAGTTTTCGATTACTTGATTATATCACTGCAACTCATGAATTTGAATTAATTCATCCTGGTTGTATTCGTATGCTCGGTCTTTTTTTATTCGATTGTAAAGGTTGTTACTATTCTGAAGACAAAGTATTTACTAATCGGTGCATATACGTTTTGACTTGGACATATTATATTTTGAGTATACGAGATTTGAATGTCTGAACAATAACTGAGAAATAATTTATCACAATTAAATCCGTATATTACAGCGTAAAAGATATTTGAATGTCAGCAACTCGGTAAGGTCATAGTTACTACCACATTACCTAATTTACCCGACCAACTCGTCATGATCATTCCCGAAATCAACACAAACATGACTACTGACTTGAGTTAACCACAAAACAGCATCAAGTTTTAAATCCACTTGTAGCTTACGGATTATTTGAATGCGGGTTATGTTTTGTTGTAATTGAGTGTGCGGAAATAGTATTACGTCTTGACATCTTACCATCTTACGATATTCAAAGAGTCAACCACGAAAACATTGTCAAGTAAATCCGTTACCCGACCAACTCAAACAGTATCAGTATGAAAAACAGCCAAACATACACGAGTCCATACAATCACTAAAACCTAAAATCCATAACAAGTTCGGTTGTATTCATATCCCTACACATCTTTTTTTATTCAACTTGAAAAGTCGTTACTATTCTGTAAGATAGAGGAATTACTACGCGGTATATTCTGCAAGACAAACTAATTACTACTCGGTATATTTTGTAAGACAAAAGTAATTACTACTCGGTGCGCGCAACTTGAGATTAACATATGTTTTGAGTATACGAGATTTCAAAGTCCGAGCAACGTAGTTGAGAATTCATTTCTTACAATCGAACGCAGGTGTTATATTGAATATTATCATGATGTAATCATAAGGATTGATACTTTAGTTTGACATACGAGATTTTGTAATAGTCGATCATGACTTGATTATTGAATCATGACGTAATTACACCGGTGTTGGTTATTGTGATATCAACAAACTTTTCAGGGATATTTTTAATTAACGCATCGATTTGTAAAACGAGGACTTGCATGTGCGAAATGTTTTTGATCGGGAAATTAATCCAGGATCGTTTGAATCGTGTGATGAATATTTAATCCTTTCACACCCACCGTTGTACGTGCTAAATGTAAAAAAAAAACAATGTGAAGTCTATAGATCTACACTTCAAGGTTTTGATCAGCACAGAAGCAATTGTAATATCTTTACCGATGCGTCCTATTCCACAGACTTGGTTAATACAAACTCATATCAATAATAAAATCACAGTATGTGCTACACTGAAATCTACAGAAAATGTCTTTGTATTGCTGCTCATAGTAGTGATATCGATTTGAACCTCCAGAATAATTGTCATCATCTAACCAAACTACTGAAATTCGTTGTCAATTTGTCTGATGTTCACTGAATGCATACTAGAACTATTTGCGCAACGCACACGATCAGAGAAATTGGAAATTTTCCCATCGTCATTCGTCAAAGTAAATGTCGTCACAATACTCAATCACTAAAAAAAAAAACGATATACTTGTATGTGATTGAATCACCGGTAATTAACTAGCTAAATCAAACCCCTAAGAAATTTCACTCACTCATTGGGTATGAAACAGCGTCGCTTAATCGGTCTATATCGTTTTTCTAAAGGTAAATCATATCCATCCAATAGAAAACAATTTTCACTCACCTGGTAATGAAACCAAGTGGTGGGTCTTCGTTAAATATTTTGTTTGTGTCAAACACTTTGCAATAAACACACTGGAGTGGTTGAGCTTTACATCATCAGACTGTCATCTGAAAATCAAGCTTACATCCGATTTGTAACTGTATCGTTTACCTAACCGAGTTTGATATTTTTGTCATTTAGTGATTATTGAACATACCACTTCCGAAATACTGCGTTGATCTCAATTCCCTTGATCGTGATAATCGAAGTACATTTGTTTCGAATTCGTAACAACCGACTATGTCACGACGATTTTTGGAAAAGTTATGCTTGGAAGATTGGTTGTATATCACGAAAAAATAATTACCGCTCATATTGATACTGTTATCCATTGTTCGGTATTTTCAAACGAGTAAAATTTATTACTTGAGCTACTCCGCTTACTATATTCAAATGTAAACACAGCCGTCTTTCAACATCACAAAGACATCGATACAAAGTATACAATCAAACCCACCAAGTTTTACTTTTGTAGGTTGTGTATGATTATCCAGAATAACTCATTTCTTACCAAAGGCATATGAAAAATATTTACGTCACAAAAATATTCGACGTCACTCGATACTAGAGAATGGTCGACTACGCTTTCAAAATGCTTCGATACCTCAAGAACTTTATTGTCTCAATGGATGTTCACGTATCTTGATAATCAACTAGTTCAACACAGAACTAGTACGAACAGAAACATCAGAGTTGTTTACACAAAAGTTTGTATGTGTACAGTATGTGAATACCATGTGTAAGTCCAGCACAATTGTGGTATCCACCCGAGTTTAGTAAACACAATTTATGACACCGAGGTCGCGTCATCTTTCGTAAGACAACAAACCAAGGCTTCAGGATATGTCCATGTCATAGCAATAAATCAGCTACTCCAACAACAGAGTGCATATGTTTTCTAGTTACGGTGCTTACATCTTACACACAAATCAATCTACTTTGCTAACGAAAAGTGGTGAGTCATCATATGGTTGTCCTCACAACAATACAAATAAAACATACTATCATACAAAATGGTCGTTATAGTTTGCACACCAATGGTACATCGTACAAGTAACAAGTCTCGAGAATCCAGTTATTCAAAAAACGTGAAAGTATTTCTACGCCAAGTCGTTATGTTGACGAAAGCGTATATTGTAATATCATGATCAATTTGCATTCGTTGGTCACAAACTGTCACTACTCTAAATAATTATTTTTCACTAAAACACAAAAGCATACTTGTTACCATTCGTTTTCATCAAGCACGAGTTCAAGAAACTTACTACGATATGAATTGTTATTTTTATGTTGTGTAAATATGTAATAATTAATTTTAGTAACACTATATCAACATCTCGGAGTTGTGCGAATAGATTTACATGTGGTCTTGTGGTTTTAATCGAAGTACACAGCACGGTTTAATGTAGAGTCATCTCTATTGTACAGCAACTCGGTAATCGAAATGCATTAAAATTTAAACAGTGATCTTGTTTCGTCACGCGAAAAATATCTTTACTGTCGCAACACTCTGATACTCTGCACAAGATGTGTAAATCCTTTTCACACTCATAATAACACACTAACGGGATACCGACGTCAAGCAACAACGTTTAACAACATCACTGACACTGAACATACGATACCTACCCAAGTAAAAATATCATTTTCACCAGGAGGTCAGCCGTTACCTGTGTACAATTACCATTTGCCCTTGGGGGTCTAGCGTTACCCGAGTAACAAAACCATTTTCACTTTGAAATATACGTTTTCCCTCAACAACAAACGTTTTTCACTTGGAAATATATTTTTTTTCCCTGGGTAACAATCTTTTTTTCACTTGGAAATATATTTTTTCCCTGAGTAACAATCCTTTTTCACTTGGAAATATATATTTTTTTTTCCCTGGGTAACAATCTTTTTTTCACTTGGAAATATATTTTTTCCCTGGGTAACAATCCTTTTTCACTTGGAAATATATTTTTTCCCCGGGTAACAAACCTTTTTCACTTGGAAATCTATTTTTTCTCTGGGTAACAAACCTTTTTCACTTGGAAATCTATTTTTTCTCTGAGTAACAAACCTTTTTCACTTGGAAATCTATTTTTTCTCCGGGTAACAAACCTTTTTCACTGAGCAACAAACCATTTTCATTGAACAACAAACCATTTTCACTTGGCGGGTCGTCGTTTACCTGAGTAAAAATATCATTTTCCTTTGGAGATCTGGCGTTTACCCAGTGTAACAATACATTTTCTCTTGGTCATCTAGCTTTTCCTAGAGAAACAAAACCATTTTCATTTTGAAATCTGACAAACACACCTGACAATTTGGTATTTGTTGTATTGACGATAGTTTGAAATAGATTACAACGAACAGTGACGGAAATATACACGGACTATCGGTTTCAGAGTATACCCCCATCAGTCGTATCACATCAATATCACCGGTTAACCACATACAATATGCACTTGTACAACGAAATGCATGTTTTGGAAAATTGGACAATAGGCTTCGATAGTTCTGCGATGTCCGGGTTCGCGCTTTGGGTTTTCCAGAGTCAAAATGTCTGAATAAAACACCTCCTTGACGATGGTTGGTATGTGGATAACGGTTGGATTTATGTCACCCATCGCGATAACAATTCCAGGTCGAGTTTTCCCCCGCGTGTTTACTATATTGTGTCTTTATTGGTCATGTATGTCTCGACATTCAGTTTGAAATCAGAAACCCTGATAAAGAATGTAACCGGATCCGGATATCAACTCTGAATCGATAAACCAATGAACAATATTCAAAGTAAACATGTTACACCCTGTGTTTCCACGAAAAAATACCATCCAGACATACGTCACACTTGTTTGCCCACATCAGTATACGCGTAAATGGAGGTGTGTGACATTGCATGCAATGTGTTGGTATACAAACATCGATCCACAGACATTATCATAGCCGGTAGTTTTGATGTAGATCGAATGTCATCACACCCGATAACAATGTCATACCAATAAGCCACATTGCAATGACTCTGAGTCCGC
Source organism: Botryllus schlosseri (assembly GCF_051294905.1). NCBI lineage: Eukaryota > Metazoa > Chordata > Ascidiacea > Stolidobranchia > Styelidae > Botryllus > Botryllus schlosseri. The sequence goes on from NC_137248.1 coordinate 23,322,217, forward strand.
GCTATTACATCGATATTTCGACACCGTTCACTGATTTACTCGATGGTTTTATCGCGTTGTAACATTACAAGATAGTCATGACCCTATCTCCGGACAGATCACCCAGATCGCTAGTGACTGGATACATCGGTCGATATCCGTCGTGAAATGTATCGATTTATTGGTTTCGTACATATCCAACAAAAACCAGGGTATGTGATTGTGCGTGGTTCGCATATTCGACTGTGAACGCTCTATTGGTATATGCTGTATAGTTCACTTTCACCGTCGCGCGAATAACCCATGTTACGGTTCGATGTTTGTGTGTCTGTATGTCACGCTTCAGATTGACTCAGAGTCATTGCAATGTGGCTTATTGGTATGACATTGTTATCGGGTGTGATGACATTCGATCTACATCAAAACTACCGGCTATGATAATGTCTGTGGATCGATGTTTGTATACCAACACATTGCATGCAATGTCACACACCTCCATTTACGCGTATACTGATGTGGGCAAACAAGTGTGACGTATGTCTGGATGGTATTTTTTCGTGGAAACACAGGGTGTAACATGTTTACTTTGAATATTGTTCATTGGTTTATCGATTCAGAGTTGATATCCGGATCCGGTTACATTCTTTATCAGGGTTTCTGATTTCAAACTGAATGTCGAGACATACATGACCAATAAAGACACAATATAGTAAACACGCGGGGGAAAACTCGACCTGGAATTGTTATCGCGATGGGTGACATAAATCCAACCGTTATCCACATACCAACCATCGTCAAGGAGGTGTTTTATTCAGACATTTTGACTCTGGAAAATCCAAAGCGCGAACCCGGACATCGCAGAACTATCGAAGCCTATTGTCCAATTTTCCAAAACATGCATTTCGGTGTACAAGTGCATATTGTATGTGGTTAACCGGTGATATTGATGTGATACGACTGATGGGGGTATACTCTGAAACCGATAGTCCGTGTATATTTCCGTCACTGTTCGTTGTAATCTATTTCAAACTATCGTCAATACAACAAATACCAAATTGTCAGGTGTGTTTGTCAGATTTCAAAATGAAAATGGTTTTGTTTCTCTAGGAAAAGCTAGATGACCAAGAGAAAATGTATTGTTACACTGGGTAAACGCCAGATCTCCAAAGGAAAATGATATTTTTACTCAGGTAAACGACGACCCGCCAAGTGAAAATGGTTTGTTGTTCAGTGAAAATGGTTTGTTGCTCAGTGAAAAAGGTTTGTTACCCGGAGTAAAAATAGATTTCCAAGTGAAAAAGGTTTGTTACTCAGAGAAAAAATAGATTTCCAAGTGAAAAAGGTTTGTTACCCAGAGAAAAAATAGATTTCCAAGTGAAAAAGGTTTGTTACCCGGGGAAAAAATATATTTCCAAGTGAAAAAGGATTGTTACCCAGGGAAAAAATATATTTCCAAGTGAAAAAAAGATTGTTACCCAGGGAAAAAAAATATATATTTCCAAGTGAAAAAGGATTGTTACTCAGGGAAAAAATATATTTCCAAGTGAAAAAAAGATTGTTACCCAGGGAAAAAAATATATTTCCAAGTGAAAAACGTTTGTTGTTGAGGGAAAACGTATATTTCAAAGTGAAAATGGTTTTGTTACTCGGGTAACGCTAGACCCCCAAGGGCAAATGGTAATTGTACACAGGTAACGGCTGACCTCCTGGTGAAAATGATATTTTTACTTGGGTAGGTATCGTATGTTCAGTGTCAGTGATGTTGTTAAACGTTGTTGCTTGACGTCGGTATCCCGTTAGTGTATTATTATGAGTGTGAAAAGGATTTACACATCTTGTGCAGAGTATCAGAGTGTTGCGACAGTAAAGATATTTTTCGCGTGACGAAACAAGATCACTGTTTAAATTTTAATGCATTTCGATTACCGAGTTGCTGTACAATAGAGATGACTCTACATTAAACCGTGCTGTGTACTTCGATTAAAACCACAAGACCACATGTAAATCTATTCGCACAACTCCGAGATGTTGATATAGTGTTACTAAAATTAATTATTACATATTTACACAACATAAAAATAACAATTCATATCGTAGTAAGTTTCTTGAACTCGTGCTTGATGAAAACGAATGGTAACAAGTATGCTTTTGTGTTTTAGTGAAAAATAATTATTTAGAGTAGTGACAGTTTGTGACCAACGAATGCAAATTGATCATGATATTACAATATACGCTTTCGTCAACATAACGACTTGGCGTAGAAATACTTTCACGTTTTTTGAATAACTGGATTCTCGAGACTTGTTACTTGTACGATGTACCATTGGTGTGCAAACTATAACGACCATTTTGTATGATAGTATGTTTTATTTGTATTGTTGTGAGGACAACCATATGATGACTCACCACTTTTCGTTAGCAAAGTAGATTGATTTGTGTGTAAGATGTAAGCACCGTAACTAGAAAACATATGCACTCTGTTGTTGGAGTAGCTGATTTATTGCTATGACATGGACATATCCTGAAGCCTTGGTTTGTTGTCTTACGAAAGATGACGCGACCTCGGTGTCATAAATTGTGTTTACTAAACTCGGGTGGATACCACAATTGTGCTGGACTTACACATGGTATTCACATACTGTACACATACAAACTTTTGTGTAAACAACTCTGATGTTTCTGTTCGTACTAGTTCTGTGTTGAACTAGTTGATTATCAAGATACGTGAACATCCATTGAGACAATAAAGTTCTTGAGGTATCGAAGCATTTTGAAAGCGTAGTCGACCATTCTCTAGTATCGAGTGACGTCGAATATTTTTGTGACGTAAATATTTTTCATATGCCTTTGGTAAGAAATGAGTTATTCTGGATAATCATACACAACCTACAAAAGTAAAACTTGGTGGGTTTGATTGTATACTTTGTATCGATGTCTTTGTGATGTTGAAAGACGGCTGTGTTTACATTTGAATATAGTAAGCGGAGTAGCTCAAGTAATAAATTTTACTCGTTTGAAAATACCGAACAATGGATAACAGTATCAATATGAGCGGTAATTATTTTTTCGTGATATACAACCAATCTTCCAAGCATAACTTTTCCAAAAATCGTCGTGACATAGTCGGTTGTTACGAATTCGAAACAAATGTACTTCGATTATCACGATCAAGGGAATTGAGATCAACGCAGTATTTCGGAAGTGGTATGTTCAATAATCACTAAATGACAAAAATATCAAACTCGGTTAGGTAAACGATACAGTTACAAATCGGATGTAAGCTTGATTTTCAGATGACAGTCTGATGATGTAAAGCTCAACCACTCCAGTGTGTTTATTGCAAAGTGTTTGACACAAACAAAATATTTAACGAAGACCCACCACTTGGTTTCATTACCAGGTGAGTGAAAATTGTTTTCTATTGGATGGATATGATTTACCTTTAGAAAAACGATATAGACCGATTAAGCGACGCTGTTTCATACCCAATGAGTGAGTGAAATTTCTTAGGGGTTTGATTTAGCTAGTTAATTACCGGTGATTCAATCACATACAAGTATATCGTTTTTTTTTTTAGTGATTGAGTATTGTGACGACATTTACTTTGACGAATGACGATGGGAAAATTTCCAATTTCTCTGATCGTGTGCGTTGCGCAAATAGTTCTAGTATGCATTCAGTGAACATCAGACAAATTGACAACGAATTTCAGTAGTTTGGTTAGATGATGACAATTATTCTGGAGGTTCAAATCGATATCACTACTATGAGCAGCAATACAAAGACATTTTCTGTAGATTTCAGTGTAGCACATACTGTGATTTTATTATTGATATGAGTTTGTATTAACCAAGTCTGTGGAATAGGACGCATCGGTAAAGATATTACAATTGCTTCTGTGCTGATCAAAACCTTGAAGTGTAGATCTATAGACTTCACATTGTTTTTTTTTTACATTTAGCACGTACAATGGTGGGTGTGAAAGGATTAAATATTCATCACACGATTCAAACGATCCTGGATTAATTTCCCGATCAAAAACATTTCGCACATGCAAGTCCTCGTTTTACAAATCGATGCGTTAATTAAAAATATCCCTGAAAAGTTTGTTGATATCACAATAACCAACACCGGTGTAATTACGTCATGATTCAATAATCAAGTCATGATCGACTATTACAAAATCTCGTATGTCAAACTAAAGTATCAATCCTTATGATTACATCATGATAATATTCAATATAACACCTGCGTTCGATTGTAAGAAATGAATTCTCAACTACGTTGCTCGGACTTTGAAATCTCGTATACTCAAAACATATGTTAATCTCAAGTTGCGCGCACCGAGTAGTAATTACTTTTGTCTTACAAAATATACCGAGTAGTAATTAGTTTGTCTTGCAGAATATACCGCGTAGTAATTCCTCTATCTTACAGAATAGTAACGACTTTTCAAGTTGAATAAAAAAAGATGTGTAGGGATATGAATACAACCGAACTTGTTATGGATTTTAGGTTTTAGTGATTGTATGGACTCGTGTATGTTTGGCTGTTTTTCATACTGATACTGTTTGAGTTGGTCGGGTAACGGATTTACTTGACAATGTTTTCGTGGTTGACTCTTTGAATATCGTAAGATGGTAAGATGTCAAGACGTAATACTATTTCCGTACACTCAATTACAACAAAACATAACCCGCATTCAAATAATCCGTAAGCTACAAGTGGATTTAAAACTTGATGCTGTTTTGTGGTTAACTCAAGTCAGTAGTCATGTTTGTGTTGATTTCGGGAATGATCATGACGAGTTGGTCGGGTAAATTAGGTAATGTGGTAGTAACTATGACCTTACCGAGTTGCTGACATTCAAATATCTTTTACGCTGTAATATACGGATTTAATTGTGATAAATTATTTCTCAGTTATTGTTCAGACATTCAAATCTCGTATACTCAAAATATAATATGTCCAAGTCAAAACGTATATGCACCGATTAGTAAATACTTTGTCTTCAGAATAGTAACAACCTTTACAATCGAATAAAAAAAGACCGAGCATACGAATACAACCAGGATGAATTAATTCAAATTCATGAGTTGCAGTGATATAATCAAGTAATCGAAAACTAGATTTTTAACAATTGGTAATGTTGTGAATAATTCTTTTGAGTATGGTACGATGTTGAAATATCTCTTTGACAAACGGAAACGGAGTCATGAATAGAGTTGTCAGTTTCAAGGATTGTTTCAAAGTATAATCTTGAAATGTGACTGGGTGAAAGTTGGTAGTCATGTTTGTCAAACCTATTTCAATTCGCGCAATGTCAAAGTCCAAATATTTCATTCTGGGTTATTTAGATTTACCTTTAGTACATCCCGCGAATGGATTTAAAGTTGGCAAATTACCAAAATGATTGAATATTATCGGGTTAGAGATAGTTGGTATTGATTCTATAAGTGTTAAAACAGCGGCGTGGAATGTGTGAATGATCCGATGCGGGTCAATGTTGGCGTCAGTAATATTCAGGTTACGTTCGATTCAACAGATCGCGTTAATAGGATTTGTCAAAGGATTTGAGTTGGGTCGAATCAATACATTCAAATACGATTCAACTTGATTTGTGTAGTGAGTTACATTTCAAGTTGACAAATTGATACATTGATTGAATATTCTCATAATTCTTATCGTGCAACTAAAGTCAGCCGCTGTTCGAAGTGTCAAAACATATACCGACCACCAGAAAGTGTCAAATTGTTGGTTTTCGAATCACCGTCTGCGACGGCTCTGTGACAAACTAATTACCGAAATATTACCTTGTGAGCGATCGGTATGTCTTTAACACCAAGTCACTAAAATGGTTATGCCCGAGACATTATCTTGTCAGCGATCGCGGGGTTTTACAAACTATTTCACACATTTTTGAAGTGTTAGTTTGTGAACGCGGTTATTTGTTGATCGCTTTTCGTGTCGCTGCTGAATACTGAATACTCCTGAATGTAATAGTGCTGACTGGATTAGTGTAATAATCGATAGTAGCACGCGGCTGGCCGTGAAACAATTCCACACACAGGTCATTCGAAATATAGGTCGCACTGCTTAATCCTCACAACAAGCCGCGTTTCCGTTTGTGCGGCACGATATACACATTAACAAAGATTCATTCACATGACTATTTACTTGATACATATTCAACACCGGTCGAGGGATGTATATACCCGAAAGTACGAATCACCGCCACACCCATAAGAACACATGGCGAATCACCAACACAACCTATACGCGAAAGCACGACATGCGAAAGTACGACGTGCGAGAGATGCCAATACCCGAAAGGGCGATGTGCCACCACGAGTTTTCCATGCGATGTGCGAGAGATGCCAATACCCGAAAGGGCGATGTGCCACCACGAGTTTTCCATGCGATGTGCGAGAGATGCCAATACCCGAAAGGGCGATGTGCCACCATGAGTTTTCCATGCGATGTGCGAGAGATGCCTATACCCGAAAGTGCGACATGCGAGCGCACCCATAAGAACCAATGGCGATGTGCGAGCGGAAGCGGGGTCTAAAAGCGCGATATGCCAACACGAGTTTTCACGGCGATGTGCGAGAGATGCCTATACCCGAAAGTGCGACATGCGAGCGCGCCCATAAGAACACATGGCGAGTCACCACAGATCCCGTAAGAATACATGACAGACACATTTATCATCGTTAGCATGTCGCCGCACGTATACCCGAAAGTACGAATCACGACCACGAGTTTTCAATACGAGTCACCGCCGCGTCCATAAGAATAACGATATATCGAAGTCGTATTCACCGTAAACGCTGGAATTCCCTCGAATACCAGATGGCAGGTCATCGCCGCAGCATACACCGAAAGGGTGGGGTCACCAACACGAGTTTTCAAGGTATATCATCACCGCAGCCTATACCCGAAAGGGTGGGGTCATCACCGCGCCCATAAGAAACAATGGCAGGTCACCACCGCAAGGGGGGTCTAATAGGGTGGGGTCATCACCCCGGGTTTTCAGGCAGGTCACCACCCCGCCCATAAGAAACAATGGCGTCATGCGAGCGATCTACTATACTACTTAGGTGAACATCAAATTGAGATCGTTTCCCATGTCGTGCTAATTCCAATTAATTTCGTTAGTTAAATTTAATCAGGAAGGAAGGATTTTGAAAGATTGAGAACAGTTGCAATTACTGCAATGAAGGAAAAGTGTTCAACACCTTCGATAAGATGTCACAAAGTTTTTGTACTAAAGACAATCAATGTGTCCTTTGTCTGATATATTTTCTCGTCTCAATTCAAAGCAGCTATAAAATCTTAGAATCAAAGTTATATGTAAAGCCTACCGTATGTCAATTATTATAATAGAAATCCGAACCCATAGGAATAACGATTCTACTCTATTTATTGTCGGATTTTGTTTGCAATCAATCACATTTTCAGCAAAACGAGGTTGATGAAGTCAACTGTCTTCTTCTCCAAGCCAAATTGAGAGACAAACGAATATAATCCAAGACCCCAGCGCATGTCTTATTGAAACAGGTACCGTAATCTTTCTGTTTTGTGGACCATACAAATTTACACAGACCTGCGACGTTTTGCTATAAATTTCATTCTGAGTTACAGTTCTGCATTCTCACTGTTGCCTGTGCGTCTGAATGTCAATGCAAATGTCAAAATGGCCGAATTGAAAAAAACGCATACATGATTAAAGATATTTTTATTAGTCGTAATGATAATTTTAGTCCTTCTCAGTGATAGGATTTCACATGTATCCGAGCGCCTTTCCTGCGCTTGTGTAACCTGGATGTGTGAAATATTTATATTTATTTCTGCATAAAATTTAGAATTTTCATTGACATATTCAAAACTTTGGAATTTAATCACATTTTCAAGGAGCACAACTTGGGAGTCGACCAGTAGAAAAGAAGCAAACACCATGGCACGCCACGAATCAGAGATTGACCGAGCCTGGATTGCAGCTGATGGCAAGAATATGAAACTGCTTCAGTGAAAATGGAGTATTAAGAAACATTGTTGACGTTTTGAGCTGCTTTGCATTAGATTGTCCTACCCTAAAGGAGTGGTTCTCAAACAGGGGCAAGCATTTGAAGGGGTGTGAAGCCGCTGTCAACTAAATCTTTTTCGCACATGGCAGCTTGTAGTTATTTCTCGGTGTATGGTCAGAATTTATTATTTGAATATTCTCTTATCAACAACCATTACCGTCATTGCCATCCAACTATCCGTTGGGATTTCTAGCGTTCTGGCTGCTTTTTTTAATTTTATGATGCGACGATAAGGGGTGTGTGAAATTTTTTGCTATCATAAGGGGGCGTGTCCAAAAATGTTTAAGAACCACTGTCCTGATGACTTCCAGATTTCATATTCTGCAGCAGTCTGGTAAATAACAACAGAATATTTTCTGTAAATCTGCAAAATTTGTATGGACTCAAAGAAACGATTTCTTCGTTATCTAAACAAAAGTGATTGGCATTAACCTGATATAAATACTTGTAATGCAAGCCCTAGAATATTTTTGATGCCTGGTTAGCAGGCCTAATTTCATTAAGAGTAAAAAATACTTATGGTTGTTTATCGTGGTAGTGGTAGTGATACTGATGCATTCATTGTTTGTTAATAATAAAATTAGAAATTTACAAGCCATAATTTGATCAGTTTTAAATAAGTTGTAATGATTTGTGTTGATCATGCTTTCCGCTAACGGACGTAACCAATGAATTTGATTCCATGCCCCTGTCACGGAAGTTTAAGATACTAAATGATATTTTGCTATCACTATCCCTATGCATTCATTTTCATGATTGAGCGAGTTGCATGATATTTGTAGTGAGTTTGCTCCTAATCATTTGTGATGTTCGTGATTTCATGGACTATTCCGGAAACGGCTTCAACTGCTGATCTGAATTTACGAAACCCTGTCACAGCAGCTATTGGAAATCTCAATGTTTGCACGTATTTAATCACGCAGATTGGGTATTATAAGTGTCATTTATTCATGAATCAATAAAATCTGATTTTATTTTGAGCGCTGCGTTCCGGTGACTAGTCAACCAGTCACTTTGAGACTGAACACTTTTTAGGTAAACACTTTTACTTTGAACACTTCGCAACACTTCTAGGCGTTCAATTTTTGGATCACGTTTCGTGTTCAATTTTCCGGGTTGAGCAACACTTCAAAACTTACAGTGTACCACAGTACACATGTGATCATTTACTATATATTCCTGGTGCAATAACTGAAATGCGCATAACAAACCAAAATATTACAATGCAATTTTTTTGCAATTCAGTAGGCTATATGACGTCCGCTGCGCTGTTCCCTTTCACATAACAGTTCAGAAATGCGAAGATTCAACTAGAGAAGTGTCATCGTGTTGTTCGGTCTAAACACATCAACGTGAGGAAAAATTGCTCAATTACAAATGAGTTCATAGATAATGGAGAAGTAATTGGTATTTCAGAATGACTGGCTTCGATGTTGAAACCCAACCACCTCCGCGTATGCCACTGCATGCAAAGTACCATCGCAACAGTCACAGTTCAACTACTGATCGAGCCTGATTGCCTGTAATTAATGAGGGCCACGACGGCGCATAATAACAAATTATATGTATGAGTTGAGTGTGCGTCTCGACCTCCAGGAAACCCTGAGACAGGAACACGGACGCACTAGTTTTCCATGGATTATTGACTAAGAATCACTTTTCTGACGTGCAAAGAACGAACGCACCATCCATAAAATGACAGCATGTCACATAAGCTGGATTGCCGGTGCCCGCTGATCGCTAGCGCTATAAATTCCACATGAGCCACCCTGTACCGAACGAATACGAATACCCACTTCCTTTTTGTTAACTCCATGTTTACGTCAATTCACCACATTTTAAATCAGGCTTTGAACACGCTATGTAACAAATAAGTGCTGATGCATCTATTTAGGGCTGCTCGTCCCCTGTCAATGTGTTTGCATTCTATGAGCCCGCGGTCATTTATCTTCTTCTAAATGCAGTCATTTGGGTTGATTCTCTGCTTATTCGTCGTCTAGTACAGCATTGTTGTTGCTCACAATCACTGTTGGAGCTTCTAATACAAACTTCAATGTTGGTATCGAAATGGCACGCTAGACTTGCGTTAGTCCTTCCCTTCTCCGTTGTAGCGATCGTGCCCATGGTGTAAGCCTCAATTTCCAATCGCTCGAGATTAAATTGAGACAAATCAAATAGACGATCATATTCAAATGGAAGCAGACTGGATATAATTCTGGAGAGCTGAACTGTTCCATATATATCAAATACTGTTGTATCTGACGCCAGACATAGTGCAGTCATGATAGTGATTCTTTTTATATGTCGAACGTATTTACGATCGGTTCTTACGTTCAGTGTCCGTTTTAAATAGGTAGCCTTAACCAAGGAATAGATGGCTAGAATAAGCAAAGGACAATGGATCGCCCAAGGTGAGAACAAAAGCGACGCAGGGACACAACATGGAATGATCGATAACGCAAGGATGAGTACCACCTAGGCTTACCATATTTTGGAAATCTAAAAAGAGGACACTTTTTCAGAAATTTGCAACTTGCAAAACCGGAGTAGAATTCTCGAAAACCGGTGAATTTTTCCCACTTTGCGATCGGTTAACTTAAAAAAAAAAGGTCATCTTTTCCGCTCAGAGCTCAAAATACCGTTTTTCTCTCCACATTGCCAGGTGGATGACTAAAAAAAAGGTCATCTTTTCGCTCAGAGCTAAAATCACCGTTTTTCACTCCGAAATACCCGCCGGAGCGTCACTACTGTGCTAATTTGCGGCATATCACTCGCAATTTGCTCTAAATCTGACCCTAAATTTTCAAGAAAGAGGACAAAATCTCAAAAAAGAGGACAAAAGGGCGTCCTCCGAGGACACTTTCAAAAAAGTCAAAAAGAGGACAAATCCTCTTAAAACAGGACGTATGGTAAGACTAGTACCACCCCAATGTAAATTAGAAAGTATATGCTGATCAATCTCGATATGGCGTTTGACAGGTGAGACAATACGGTATTCCGATAGATTTCTCTCTGCCTTATCCACGTAACGATGTGCAACAAAATCGGTACGGTTGCAAAAACAGCAATGATGCACGACGATATAATGGGCTCAATATGCCGTGCGAAACAACAGTCATCACGTTTATAGCTGTCGTTACTACAATTCGACGCAAGATGCCGTTGCTTGTATTTGAAACAATTTCTCCAATATACCATGACCATAATATCCATAATCAGCGAGGCAACAATTAATATGCAGCTGACCGCCATGAAAATAGTTTGAGTGAGCTTGCTCGAAATCGCACAGCAGTCGTTGTGGCGTGTGCGATGAAGATAAATCCAGTGGAACGGGACAAAGGTAGGCGGTGATTACAAGCAATACACAGTCGCATCCGAGGGCTATGTTCGTATGGTTTTGGCGGAATTCCTTCTTCCATAAATCCATTCTTTTAGCTGCGGCAGTGGAAATATCGCGAAATCTGAATAAGAGTCAAGCGATTATTAATAGGGATGGTGCAACCCCTTAGAACAGGGGTGGCAAACCCTATTCCCGCGGTTCAAATGTGGTCCCCGAGAGGGCTTCGAGTGACCCGCGAGGTAATGCTAGAAATTAGTTACAATATAAAATATATTACCGGGGTAATTTAGTATGAACTCGCCGAGCCAACCCAAAATTTGATTGGGCTGGCGCGAGATTTGTGGTGTAGATGGCTTTGGCGTCATTGCAATTTACAAATGATATCTATTTATATCCATATCTATACTAATAACTGTGGTTGATGGTACATACAAATCCTATTTTATTTATTATTTAAAACGTTAGATACCTTTGAAAGCACTTCTTTTCATATTAAAAAAGTAATAGTCGGAGTCAGAAGCATTTTCACAATTTCCGACCCCGACTCCAGCCAGTATAATTTACTTGACTTCGAATCCGAAAAATTAGCCAGACTCCGACTCTAGATCCACGAATCCAACTCCGACTACACAGCCCTGAACTTGAACAAGGGGTTTTCAAAGAGTGGGCCACTGGTGGGCCCCAGGAGCATTCGCTATATTTGTTATGTTATTAGCTCAAGAATAGTCATATGATCGAAATTATACGCAGGTCCAAAATTATTTCGTGAATGAAAATCAATTATAGAGTTCTCCTTTAATTTATTTACCTTCCCAGTTTTGTTGGCGCTACGTGCGATTTATCGTAGTTAAATGTCTTGGATACTGGGTACCCCTATCCAAAGAAAAAGTACACATGATTTATAGAAATATGCATTTTGGCGTCGGCCATTACCGCGCCACGACGTACCAAGACATATGAAATTTAGACCAATATGGAACGTCGAGAAGTGTGCCGTGCCAAGAAGATCGGCAGCGAGAAAACCTTTTCCGAAAATGATTGCCCTTTGTTGACCAAAAACTTCGTTAGACATACGGCCAATTTGCCACAGTCGCCTCGATAGCTGGCGCCGTATCATTTTGTCCTGGCCATCTGAACACCACCTATAATAAATGCCATCGTGCAGAAAAAGATTACTTACCAATAAAGAAAAAAAAGTTGGAATCGTGTAAGCTTTTTTGTTTAGTACGTTTTGCTGATTTTAAATTTTTTCGACTATATAAAGCAGACAGAAGGTCACGAAAAAACAACAAAACGAAATAATTATAACAACGTGCTCGCCCAAACATGTTGAATTATTAATTACGTGCCTACATTTTCCAAGACAAGACCTGTCACTCTCTCCACCGGTAAATCTGATTACGTGGGCTTGGCGAGGATAAAATTTTTTTAACAATATATATGTAATTACTAATATCATTGAGCGACTCCGTCCTGGATTATAGCAAATTTTTGCGATTCGCGCGATTGGCCTAAATGAACTTACTGACCAGTGAGAGTTGTATAAAGCCCCGCTGGTGACATGCACAAAGCACAATGTGGTAATCTCTGGCCACATGCACAGAAATGGTAATCACTCGTGACATGCAAGACAGATATGGTATTCGATATGTTACACAGAAACGGTATTCACTCGTGTTATACAGTTTCCTGACTAAATATTTTCGTTGTAAACAACTCTGGTATCCTGTCCGGTTCATTGAATCGCTGTAGTGGTATATCAGGAAATGTGATGCGCGAGATCAAAGTTTCGCAATCTGCATGTCGGATTAATCGCGCGCACTTTAGGTGACCATAATCAATAGAATCGCTCAACACCCAACTGACTATGTATGCATTACGCAATGATATACAATAGGGTAGGGTGAAAATATTTTTTTATCCTAGAACTTCATTAAAAATGGATTTTAGGGGATTTCCCCCGTTTTAAAGCCGGCAACTCCCCAATTTCTGCGCGACATGGGGTAAAATTGCTTATCTCGACAACCACTGGTCGTAGAGTCCTGATGTATAGCTCAAAAGCTGCCAAAACATAATGTTTCCATCTGTCTTAAGAAGAAAGTTTTCTCTATTGTGAACACTGAAATCTTGAAGTGGGTGAATGGCGGGAGTAACTATGTTACATGTTGGTGTGATTTACACAAGAACAGCTAAGAACAGCTAAATAAATCAATCTCATTATGTAAAAGCTCACTGGTAAGGGCTGTTACTCTATCTATTTTTAGAACAGGCCCGCGGGATATTCATCTGGTCATTGCGGGCTGCCTGGGCCCGTCGGACCACATTGGTGACCCCTGATCTAGGATATGGCCGTGGAATTAGAGGCTTATTGGTCGTCGAACCCCCTTGATTGGGGTTACTGGACACCGTCGTAGTCCAGACCCCTGTGGAGCATACTTGTTTCCACCCAGGTCTTTGCCAAGTTTCATAAGATCGTAGGTGGCCCATGCAGTGTTGGGATGACTCGAGTCATGACTTGAGTCAGACTCGAGTCACCTTTTTCGTATGACTTGACTTGACTCGAGTCACTTTGCTAAAATGACTTGACTTGACTCGGCGTATCAGGCATGTGGATTGACTCGTGACTCGGAGCAAAATTCACGAGTCGATTTCAAGTTATCAAGTAATCGCTGTCGATAAAAATCACCGTATCATGCATATGGTCGAATTGTTCGCCAAACGCTGACGTAACCCATGAGAGTCAGCAATCCATTCAATGATTTAATGAGTCGCCGTTGTTCTCTCACAAATAAATTAACCCCGAACGATGTCATCGAAGCTTACAACTTACGTTGTCGTAAACTAGTATAGTAAAGTAATTTAGCAGCAAAATGGCTATTTCTGTTCTTACCTTAACCAAGCCTCTTGTTTTATTGATATTGAATTCGAATATAGTTCATATACTTCTCAATCATTGGCGCAGGCTCGAATTGTTTCATATCAATTTGTAAGTGGGTAAGGCATTGCATCTTATCAATTCATTTCTCTATTCTCTATTCTGCTGCGAACTATACACTGAGGCTATGCAATTACTTACGTAGTTTAACAGTTCCACATATGTGTGAGTGATACAGCGTATATATTTAACTCTGCATTCGTTCATCGGTCCAGAATCAATGACTACTCAATCTGTATTTCAGACAACTTGAGAAATGCAATGACGTAATCATGCCCCATACTTCAAAAAGGCAATTTGACTTGAATTGTGACATTAGGCCTACTCGTGACTTGACTTGACTCGACTTGACTCGAGTTACCTCCAAAAATCGGGTAACTTGACTTGACATGACTCGAGTCAAAATGTGCAGCGACTCGAAATGACTGGTGACTCGAAGGTAATGACATGATCCCAACACTGAGGTGGCCCAATAGGCATCCACCCGCGCACACACTCTGATACTCTCTAAAGCCTACCGAGCCGACAACATGACGCCTTAATGTAACTTCCAGGCTGGGACCCGCTTGTTTCTCCTTTCGGATTTTCCTTTATGTGTTAAATTCAATTATAATAGTGTTTCTCGCGTGAATGTCAGTTACTTATCAAATTTATTTGAAACAAAAGTTTGAAATATTGCAACTCGATCAGCGATCTGATTTTTTCCTGTGTCCAAATTGAGTTCTCGGAAATCATATGGCCATTGCGTCCATCAGAAACCTCAACTGGTACATTAGGCATGTAACTGAAACGGTGTAGAATCGAATGTCTCATCAACGATATATTGAGACTTTATTTTTCACAATCGAACCCTTTATAAAATGATGTCGTCAAAAGACATCATGATGTAAGCAATCTATTTAGAAACATCATTATCATAACATTGATCTGAAATACGAGATTTCAATGGTCGATTGTAAATTATTACGTATACTAGTATCGTGGTGAAAGGTATTATGATGTGAACAGACTTTCTAGAAATATCGTTATTAACATTCAGCCAGTGCATTCCAGTACGGTATAATGCGATTATCAGGTCATATTTTATCAACGCAATCATTTACACCAGGGGTGTGAAACTCAAGTTGCGTCGGCGGCCGGATTTAAACCTTCAAATCGCTCACGGACCGGATCAGTAACATTATTTTAAAATGTCACCTCAAAATACATGATCGTGTTGTCCACTTGAATACTCAATTATACAGCCTATGTATCATAGGGGTCTATTCTATCAACAACACCCTCATACGCAAACAATGGAATTGGCGAATTGGCGATGTTTGGTTGATTGAATACATTTACATAAATTGCTAATACAGTGTGAATTTAACCACGATACATGTTGGCATATAGCTATGATGGCATTGTTTTAGTCGTAATCTGGCATTAGTCCTGCGTATGCTTTGTGAGGAATACACGAGATTTAACTGTAAACGCAGATGTTGGAATTTTATTCATTATTATTATATCGCTATTCGTTTTTTTTCTGGAAGTCAAGGAGCTGTGTTAGCGAGAATGAAGTGCGACCACATATATTTTAAATATATTTTTGTTTAACAATCATTCTCTCCATGCAGCCCACATATATCAGTTTCTCACTGGAGTTTTCACTTCTGTGAATATAACCAAGTTTTAGTTCATTTTCAAAAAACTCTGAACTCGTGCAGTGAGCACTTTTTCCCTTCTCGGAATGGCAGCGACTTGTTGCTAATGGTCATTACAGTGAAATCGTAACACCACTGTCGGATGGTTATAATGTTATCTATGAAGATATTCAACATTTTCTGTCTTGAGGAATTATTTAATGAAAGTAATCTCACCATTTGTCAGAAAGGTGTTGGATAATACAGCCATTTTTCAAAATCGCTTCGTGGGCAGGATAAAATCGTCTGATTGGTCGGAAGCGGCCTTGGGCCGTATGTTTGACACCCCTGATTAACATCTTTACAATAATCAAGCAAAAGGTAAAATATCAATCTGGTTAATGTTGAATTCGACTGCCGGCACAAAAGTTTTATTTTCGGAATTTGTGACGATCATTGAAACACATCAGCAGTGTCAGTGTAACGCGATGCACATCGGTTCGTATGACTTCGGTTTGACTAGTGTGATTTGAAATATTGCGGGTTGATTACTGCGTGATTGCCGTCAAACTATCCAGCGCACTTATGGAGAAATATTGCTACATATTTTCATAAACACTTTCATCTTCGCAAACACAATTTGTGAGATGTTTGCTAGAAGCACCCTAGTAAGTTAAACTTGAGTTATATGGTTGTATTGGCTACATCGAATCTGGTAAATGTGTTGTATTTTTTGACCGGTAGTATTGATCAAAATCAGTTCTTTCTTTCAAAATAATTTTCCTCACAAAACCCAAACCAGTAAAAGGCCTTGCGCGGATAATATGAATTTGAGTTGTAACTGAATTATTCCTATGAATTTACTAGGCGAGTAGGCTACAACTGTTCTGATTTACCAGACGCAAGACCCATCAGCATCACTGAGTTGTCAACATAGCACCGGTATTTAAAAATATCGGTCACACCCATGCCTGAAGCATCAACAAAAACATCGACTAAAATTATTATCTGTTGCATATTTTTGCGTCGCATTCACAGATTTTGAAAATACTTGGTCTAAATGATCGAACATTAGCATTTCATATAAAGCTTCAATAAGCAAATCATGATAACACCCAGCATACCAATTTGTAATCACAATTCGATATCGTCATGACTTCTCGGTTGATGAACGTATCATATAGAAAATCCACACCCCATGCAAATCAAAGAGAATAGAACGATACTAGAAATAGTTCTTAGCATGTTTTTAAATCAATCCTTTACACATTTTTACGCGATATTTGTTAAAAGTTGATAAAATTTGACGTGAAAAATAGAGAAAATTCGCAATACGTTGCACTATACAACCCCTCCAAACACCATAAAACAGTGTTTCTCAACCCCGAGTCCGCGGAAGGTCTTTGGTGAGTCCGCGAGCACAGGAATTTTAAGTAACTTAATCGGCTCGGCACACACGTTGACAGATTGTCAACCTGGTATTTGCTCGGGTTTTTCAATGGAAAGACTCATAGTGAATTTAATATTTTAGGTAATTTTATATCGATAAAACGTTAAGAAACGATCATGGACCTTAATTTAGGGGTCTACCGACTTGGTTTTAGATTGAAAAGTCGAAAATCCACGAAAATGTCAAAATTTTCAACTTTTTCTTCCACTTCCGATATGATTTCGGAACATGTAATTGACAGACCTACGGGGCTCGTTCACTTTCGGACCAAAGTCATCGCAGCCTTACGTAGAAAATAGCTTTTTGGTCCGAACGTGAATGAGCCCCGTCTTGGTCCGGTTTCGTCAAATTCTGATTTGAGAATTAGGCTGCGTGATTCGCAAAATACCTATTTTGAAATGTTAGTAACCTCAATAGCTGTCATAAAAAATGCATAGATACCTCAAATATGTGACTGGCGGTACTCAACTTGAATAGTGCTTTCAGAACTACATCCACTGCAGCAGAACTTATTACGTCGGTGGCTCTTCGGGTTACCCTTGTCAAGAATTAACAGCACCATACACTGTAAAAAATAAACCGTGTATTTAACGTGTTTTTGCATGTTTTTTCCAATAACACATTTAATAACGAAAACGCCGACGTGTTTTGGAAATAATCAAGTTTAAAAACGAAAACGTGACGTGTTTTCCAATTAATCAAGTTCAAAACTGAAACGCAACATGTTTTTTACATTCTATGTTAAGACCATGAAACTACCAAATATATTGGTTGGATATGTAAAAACCAAAGATAACTATGATGAGCACCAGACGGACACGGAAATAGTGTCAGGGACGCCGATTCTGCGCAATGTTGATACAGTTGGATCAGATTCGGATGTTATTGCACCAATCGGAACGCAACATAATGGCTAATCCTATCGCTGACGAACCGAGCACTCAAATTAAATAAAGTTGAGCTTATTTATAAGCTACTGTCGCATTGATTCCGAAAATATACATTAAAATCTTACCAGGGCAATGGAACCCCCTCGAAATGCACCCCAAAAGTCTGCAAATCGGCATTGTTCTGAACAATCGCAACAACGCAAAGGCCGTTGTTATGGTGATTGTGCTGCATCGCTGCACGATGCCGGTTTACAAATTTTGAAGGCTATTTCGGGTTAGTTCCATTGTCCTAATGAAATTTTAATGTATATTCTCAGTATCAGCGCGATGGTAGCTTTCAAATAAGATCAACTTTATTTAATTTGAGCGTTCGGGTCTTCAGCTATTGGATAAGGGATCATGCTGCGTTCAGATTGCTGAGAACTTCAGTAGTCATTTCCTCACGGCGAGCAAGGGTGCTGATGGGTGGTGCGAATCTATGCGTAGGTTAGTTATCTATAAAAAAGACATTTGAGTATTGGTCGTGATTGGTTGAAAAACTGAGGTATAATTTCAGTTCACGGCTCACACGATTTCCGAATCCGTGGTTGGAAAACAGGAAATTTTAGTTCACGGTATACTCGATTTCAGTATCCGTCGCGATTGGTTGCAGAACGACGGTAAAATTTCAGTTCACGACTCACACTATTTCCCGATCCGACGTGATTGGTTAAAAAAACTGAAGTTCTACTTCACTGCTCACGTGATTGCCGTGTGCGTTACGATTGGTTTAAAAAACTTTCATTGCCGGGAAGCCACTTCCCTCGGCGATCACTACGCGGCCAGCAAAGTTGGCGAAACTGAGTGAAGAGTTTATTACCGGCTGACGGTTATTGATCGGATTTATCCAGTGTCTATGAAGATTTTGACGGGCACTGTCACATTTGTGGTATCCTCAAGTCAGGCTTTGGGCGATATTTACACTGTTATTCCTGTGAGGCTATGACAGAAATTGGTTTCCTTTGTGTTTTACAACTTGGTGAAATATTTTACCAGAGACTCCATAATTGACCGTTATACTGTATCGGTAAATTACAGTATGGTGAGATGGCTACATTAGACTGCAATCATAGAATATGTTTCAAAGTTTAATAGTGAACTATATGCCGACAGAGAAAAGTACCGGTAATTAAAATTGCGTAATTTTGAACATGACGTTCTATTTTTCAGATTCATCAGACTGGTTAGCGATTTATTACTCTTGTGCTATTAAATATGAAAATGCTGATCATCCATTGTAATATTAGAAAGGTGATCACAGTTGATCACCTATCTGAAATTTATGATGTTGTGAGATGTGTAGTTCGTAGTATCATCTAGGACAGAAAATTCATTACGGAATATTACGACAAGTCGCTTGAATTGAACGGCGATTTTTATGAATTGTCTGCCAAAGATACGGGACAATATGACTGGTTTTGACGATGTAAGTGAGTAATTATATTCTATGCATGACAACAGAATTATCGTCGTAAAGCGATGATCATGGTAATCATACTGTACTAAAATTATCTTGTCTTGTTCGATATCTGTAATAGAAACGAATATATATTTTTAGCCAAAATCACGCCGTGTTATGCAGGGCTTTGGAGCAGCCGCAAATTTAGACAGCTCCGGCTCCGGAGCTCTCTTCTATCATACATAAGCTCCAGCTCCGGAGCCGCATTATTACTACTGCTCCCGCTCCAGCTGCTGCTCCGGCTCTGAAATTATCGCATTGGCCTGTCCATATCAGAGGGGTGGCCAACCCGTGGGCCAAATGTGGCCAGCGAGAGGGTTTTGCGTGACCCGTGAGCTAATTTCCTATTATATTATCGAAAATGAATTGCTCAGATTGTGAACTTGCAATGCCAACAAAAAATTACAATTCTGGCTGCGACACTCTGGATTTTAATGACTAAAATATCAGTTCCGACGCATTGGCAGATACAGGGTCCAGTCACATTTTCAGTAAATCGTCGTACATTACAGTAAACTAAAATAGCAGCGAAATTTTTCTTCACGCTTCGCGTGTTTAATTGTCGCACGATTTCTTGCTTGGTAGCCTACCCCCTACTGAAAACGAAAAAAACGCCTAATTTATCCGATTGAGTCTAACTGTACTCGCAATTAAGGGAGAAAGTCTTTTCGCGTTTGCGCTCGCATAAAGATCGTCAATGGTGAAATGTAGGCACAAAATGATTGTCGCATATTATCGGAAATCTTCGATATCGATGTGGCCAGACGCCGAATAGTCGTGTCCTTGCAAACTGAGCATAGCGGGCGGTAGCCTATACAATAAACCCGCAATACTCAAGTAATAATATTATTGACCTTGTTTATTTATAAACTTCGAAAATTTTACCCGCTTGGCGTGGCTAGTGGACCGCGCACTCGTTCGTCAATTTCATGTGGCCCTTTAGCCCAGCGGTTCCCAACCTTTTTGGTGCCGTGACCCTTTTATAACATTTGCCAAGTTGCGGTGACCCCAAGGATAAAATTAGTTGAGTTGATCCTCCTTCACTGCACTTTTGGAGCTAACTAGTAGGCTGCTAGGCTATATATTAAATTTGACTTCTAAATAAATAAACAACACAACAAATCAACTTATCAACACAACAATTTGTTCAGTGAGAAGGCTGTGCTTGCTTCTATTTAGCCAGATCTGAAATCCTTGGAGCAGTCTTTGCAAGAGCACAACGCAGATCATCTTCTGCATCAAGTCTGCTCCTGTATTTAGATTTGATAACCAACAAGCTTGAAAAGCCTGTTTCACAAAGGTATGTTGTTGGAAAAGGAAGAATCAGGCGCAATGCGATCTCAGACAGAACGGGATATGACTGCAAACTCTTGATCCAAAATTTGGTAACTGACAATGAAGAAAAAGCAGTTTTTGCTGCATCACTGGTAATGAGTTCAATGAACTCCTCTTGTGCATTCTCAGGAACATCTTCAACTCTGATGGTGAATGGGCTTCTAGCAAGTGGAAATGGTGTGTCAGGTAAATTAGGAAAATATCTTGAAATTTCTTCTTCAAGAATTTTGAAGTGTTCTTTGACAGAAAGTATTGTTCTATTCATTGTTTCCTCTTCAATATCATTTTCCTCAAAGAAAGCAGATAAGTTCGGCAACATGTAAATTCTATTTTCATCCAATTTTTTTTGCCAAAGTTGAAGTTTCAACTTGAATGCTCGGATCTTTTCTGACAAATCTAGGCATGTGGCATTTGGTCATTGGAGAGACAAATTTAACTCATTTAAGATTGCAAAGATGTCAACCAAGTAAGCAATTTTGTGAAGTTGGTTTTTGTCGCCGAAAAGTGCTTCAAACTGTGGTTTAGATTTTTGATTAAAAAATGTTTTCAATTCATCACGAAGATCAAAAACACGTTTCAAAACTTTGCCTCTGGACAACCATCTCACACTAGTGTGAAATAACAGAACATTATTGGATGCATCCAACTCACTGCAAACTTTTGAAAATAGGCGGCTGTTTAAAGCACTAGCTTTTACAAAATTCACGACACTTACAACGCTTTTCATTGTATCTTGGAATTCTTGTGGCAAAGTCTTCGTTGCTAACACTTGTCGATGAATCATACAGTGAGTTCCGATGGCTTTCGGTGATGCATTGATTACCAAACGTTGAAATCCAGACCTACATCCCAGCATTGCTGGAGCACCGTCTGTGCAAACACCACAAACATTTTCCCAAGGAATGCCATGATTTTGCAGAAATGATCCAACTGTGTCAAAGACATCGCGTGCAGTAGTTGTCGTTTCAAGTGGTTTGCAAAAAAGAAACTCATCTTTGAAATCACCTTCATAAATGTACCTCACGTAAACCAGTAACTGAGAACAGTTTGCCACATCTGTTGATTCATCAAGCTGGATACTAAATATTCCAAGTGGAGCTGATTTCATTTCCTGGATTACTTGCTCCATAATATCAGCAGACATGTCGTCTATTCTTCTACTGACGGTGTTATTAGACAAGGATATTGTATTCAGTTTGTTAACATATTCAGCTCCAAGCGTAACTCGAACAACGTCTTTGGTTGCTGGCAGCAGCAACTCCTCGGCAATGGTGTGAGGTTTCTTGGCTTTGGCGATTCTGAGAGCCACCATATATGAAGCTTCAATGGCTGCCACATTTTGCTGTAGGTACTTGCCGCCAGAATCCAGCCTGTTTTTTTTTACACAATCAGCTTTGTTCTTAAAATACTGGACAGCCTTGCCCGCAAAGTTTGGATGCTTAGCGTCAAAATGGCGTTTCATTTTGTTGGGCTTCATCGATTCGGCTGACATAATTGTGTTGCGAATGACACATTGTGGCTGTTCAATTCCTGCGTCAACTATGAAAGTAAATCCATACTTCAAAAATTCCTCACAATATTTTCTTTTCCTAGGCCTAATACTTGTCTCTCGATTCATCATGGGAAATCTGAAATTTTACAAAATAGCTAGCTAGCTATCGTAGGCCGGGAATTCAATAGTAAGCCTACACTGGCTTGCCTAGGCTATCAACTGTGATACACTTTATTTCTGTCAGTAACTCTCGGAACCCACTTACAGCACAAACTTATCAAGATGCATGACTGAAACGAGTTATTACACTAAATACTATATATACAACTGTATTTCATGTAGTCTGGACGAGCGGCTTGCGCTGAGCAAGCTAGGCTGTTCATGACCAATCATTATTATGAAGCTGCAAGGGCTTCCACTGACGTGGGATCGAGCGCATCAACACCTGAACCAATCTGGCATTTTAACGGTAATTTTGTAAGTACGTGCAAAAACGATACTCACATTCGACATCGGAGTACTCAGACTCAGTCTCAATATCACTTGGCAAATCCGTTACAATGGAAACCTCGGCCATTACTGACTAGCTAGAATAAAAACTGCGAGAACACAAACAGCCGCTGTGACCGGTGTTGATAATATGTGTCATTCACTTGACGTCACAATGCACATTCTGCCCTTTCTGTAAACATGCCAATATTGGAACTTTCAGTCAAAATTACGGCAATTTCCGATTGAGTTGAAACACGGAAAGTCGGTAATTTCGTCATGAAAAAAAAATCTGAACATGATTCCGCAAAGTTGTCATGAAGATGCAGTTGACCTTTAAGAGTTAACTTTCTAAATTTCTAAACTAATGAAATTCTAAACTTTTCAGAAGGCCTCAGGTGACCCCAGGCAAATTGTCAGGCGACCCCAGTTGGGGTCGCAACCCACAGGTTGGGAGGCGCTGCTAGCCGAAATGGTTGGCCATTCCTGGTCTATATAGATTACTAATCTACCATAGGTTAGTACTTTTTTGTTTCCCGAATATAATATATTAGAATATGTTGATATGAACTTCTTCAACGAATACGTGATGTTTTCCTAGGGTGATTTTATTTTTATCTAAAAACCGAAGATTTTGACCGATAAAATCTGACATTCTGACAATTTTGACATTTTTCACCCTAAAAATATTAATTTTGATGAAATTGTGATCTCGTATATGTAAATTGCCTGTTTTCCCCCTCTACCTTAGAATTTTAGGGTACTGCTTATCTTCATTTCTGGTCTTAACTGTCTGTTCTTACGAAATAGTTAGGCCTGAAAAAACTTTTGCTATTTCTGCAATAAATTGACTCAATATTACCGGCAAGCTGATAATTCGCAGGGCTTTAATTAAGATATTTATTACAGAGTCAACCTGCATCGGTATATTCTCCAGAAGATGAGCGCGGCATCTAGGTACAGCAAAAAGCAATAAGTGTCGAGTGGGTGAAAAGACTACTTGACATGAAGAGATTCAGGTTAGGATGAGAAGAACATTTGAATCGTGTCAAGAGGCCATTTTGAATGGGATATCAACACAAAGTCTGTTCGAGATTTAGCCGATGTTGATCGATGCGCATTGGCAGGTATAAAGCAGAGTTGGGATCAACTCACTGATAATGACAATCCCCCTACCACGTTCATGCAATTGGCTAGTCCTACAACGTATGCATGCACCAATTAATGACGATTAATATCAATGTATAATATCATACAGCATGTGCGGCATTACATTCCAATTTTTCAGTGTTGGTCACAGACATGTCAGAAGTTTGTCCAAACCTAATCCAAACCTTTCTTCAACTATGCCACATTGCAGGGATCATGGAAAGACAAGCTCTGCAACAAGTTGAGGGAATGGCGAAGACACCATGAAAAAGAAGTTCCCGTCTTAAATTTGAAATAGCAGAAGCATGGACGCTGCGGCAAACGGAAATCTCAGCAGCTTGTGGAAAAATCTAGTCAACGCTGCAAGAATTCTCGAGTCTCAACATGCAATGTGAGCATTTTAGTATCTTGCTTTCTTCATCTAGATATCCTCAATATGAATATTTTGATATGATACTGATAACACCAACAGACGATGTTACGTCTAATTTTTCTCGAGTATGTGGGCATGCGAGCAGCTCAGAAGGAACATTGGCGAGAAGTAGCACCTTGCACCGATAACCGGTCCTGTTTTAATTAAGATCTATTTTGTCCTACAGAGTCAACATGTATACTCTCCACAGACGACGAGCGCAGCATCGAGATACATCAAAACGCAATAAGTGGCAAGTGGAGAGTACCTGACAAGGAAACGATTCTGGATAGGATGAAAAGAACATTCGAATCGCGTCGCGAGGCCATTCTGAATGGGATGTCAACCAACACAGTCTGCTGGAGATTTACCCGATCTTGATCGATGCGCATTGGGTACCGTAGGTATAAAGCAGTGTTAAGATCAAGTCACTGACAGCACAATCCCTCGGCATTTGTGGCAAGCGCAATCATTTTCCATGACACAACAGATGACATATATTATAACTAGGGCTATTTTTATATAACCTTAGAAAATCAATAATATGACTTTATTTTTTGGAAAATATGAATTTATGTGAAAATGGTGTATTTTTACATGCAAACATCGGCACTGACGGAACTAAAGAGTAAAACCTATGCAACAACAGTTATACACGTCCATTTTTTATTCTAAATCACTGTTGTCGGACAGTAGTAGTGTGAAATGTTATAGTCTTTGAAGTTACGATTCGGACGTAAAATGGCTTTGGTAAGGAAAGTGAGAGCTCCACAGACGCTGATGTGGGTTGCCACTTCTGCAGGTGTGCATAAAGCGCTGGTGAAATGTCTTGTATTTGCAGCTCCATTATTTGTTAAACCTCGTTTTTGTCCAATCGCTTCTTGATGTAAATTTTGAGCTTTATGACCTAACCAGGAAAATGTAACTTCATAGCTTTCTTAATATACCTCAAAGGGATACGGTTTTGTGTTGAAATTGATTTCACGACTTGCTGATGCATAGAACAAAATATGACTTTGGATGGCCCTAATTATAACCATCGGTTAGCAAAAAGTGAAGTCAGTTTTCAAAATGTACAAAACTCGTAGGTGACCTAAAGATACTTTTTAAACTAACATACATTGTTCTTTTTGGGCAGATTTTAGTTTTCTTGAATTTTTTAATCGCACATAC
Source organism: Botryllus schlosseri (assembly GCF_051294905.1). Classification (NCBI taxonomy): domain Eukaryota; kingdom Metazoa; phylum Chordata; class Ascidiacea; order Stolidobranchia; family Styelidae; genus Botryllus; species Botryllus schlosseri. Next base: position 23,348,068 of record NC_137248.1, read on the forward strand.
ATCCAGACGTAGACATTTCTTCCTTCGATATAAGGGCGACCAACCCTCGGGCTGCAAGGCGATTCTAGAAATTGATTATAATATTTATTAGTACTCGCAGAAATATCGTCAGCGGCGAAACCTTTGCACAACGCGATATACGCAGCCTCGCCGCAACCTTGATATTCATATGTCCAAGCTTGGAATATTTCTTGTCAAATGAGCCCAGCGGTATACAAAGGCGACCTGCAACTCCGCGCAGGACATGACTGCACACTTGCTTGTCATAACATAATTGTCATCGAATTTGCTGCGTAGTAATATATGTCATGTTTTCACCCTTGCCCAACCCTGTTCCCTCCTGTCGGATGACTGAAAATCTTTATCAACATTAGATTGGCCCGCGCAAGGTTTCAAAGTCGCTGATTTACTTTACGATGTCGCAGTCGCGTCAAAGCATACATTGAGTTGATTTCTGGCACTTCTCGTTCAGGTCGTCAAAAACTTGGGTGGATGGTCGGAATCCCAACGATCTTCAATGGCAACTATGGCAGCTTCCTGTTTGTTGACAAAGTGAGTTGTTTGGTATATGTGAAAGCATTATGTCCTACTGTGTTGTGGACACAAGCAAATCGCATGGCTCACTGCCATCGGGCTACATCATTCACATCATACAAAAAAGGCAATTTATGGCACTATTAACACTCTATTGCTGTCTTAACACTGTATTTGATAAAAATTGGTATCTTGACAGGTCACTGTAAATCGAAAGAATTGTGTAATCGAATATCAGTGACTAACGAGATTTTCCTGTGTCCATGCTACTGTAGGACACTATGGTGAAATTGTCACTAGTATATGGTGTCCAATCAAAGAAGATGATGTGAAACCAATATTGGCCCCTCCTATTTCACTGAGAAAGTTGCAGTGTTACGACTGATGCTAAAATCATTCCACTCTGGGTACCATTATGGTCGCTCGATATCCTTGAAAGCACCATCACGTATGATCGTTTTCTTACCTCTTTCTATGACCCCGACTCGCGCGGTAATGACTTATTAGGTAGGCTTACCATATTTTGGAAATCTAAACAGAGGACACTTTTTCAGAAATTTGAGACTTGCAAAACCGGAGAAGAATTCTCAAAAATCGGTGAATTTTCCCACTTTGTGACCGGTTTACTAAAAAAATGAAAAAAAGGTCAACTTCTCGCTCAGAACTCCAATCACCGTTTTTCACTTCGAAATACCCGCCGTAGCGTCACTTCTGTGCTAATTTACGACATATCACTCGTATTTCGCTCTAAATATGACCTAAATTTTAAAAAAAGAGGACAAAATCTCAAAAAAGAGGACAAAAGGGCGTCCTCCGAGGACACTTTTAAAAAAGTCGAAAAAGAGGACAAATCCTATTAAAAGAGGACGTATGGTAACCCTATTATTAGGCCTAATACTTAAGCAATTCTCAATCTCAGACCACATCGATAGTACTAAGCTAATATCATTTTCATTTATCAGGAGCCAAAGAATTATATCCGACGATCAAGTACAATACGATCCTGAATGAATGGAAAGTTCTCTTCTATGGCAAAGTTATCAAAGGGGTCAGAAGCTTCCATCATGCTATGGCCACAATACTGGCAATATACTGGCTGTTCAACATCAAGTTCGGTCCATGAGCCTCTAATTCATGGTCCGTCGTCACGAACTCTCCGAACGTTAAGTACACTGCGGCTGTTCGTAGCAAATCAATTATTGTTTCTGTACATAGGCTACGTCTCGAAACTTTGTAACGTTTTGAATAATTCACCAAGAACAGGTCATTATTTTTAGCCGTTATAATTCTTGTTTCATTACATAAGGTACTCGGCGCCTCTCACTGTGAAAATTTGTAATCACTTGATTAATCGCGGACCGGTCAATGTTTCAAGCCGTTATATTAATTCTTGTTTCATTACATACGTTTCGAAACTTTCTAACGTTAGGTGTGGCTGACTGTGGCTGTTCATTGTAAATTAATTTATTTAGGACGGGTCAATACTTTTAGCCGTTATTATAATTCTGGTTTCATTACATATGTACAAAACTTCGAAACATTAGATACTAGGCGGCTTACACAGTGGCATTTTGTAGTGAATTAATTCATTGATGACGGGTCAATATTTTTAGCCGTTGTTGTAATAATTCTTCTTTCATTGTATAAGCTCCAAAACTTCTTATCGTTAGGCACTCTGCAGCTTAGACTGTGGCTTTTTGTAGTAAATTATTTAATTTATGAGGGGCCAATATTTTTAGCCGTTGTAAGAATTTTTCTTTCATTGCATAAGTTCGAAAACTTCTTAACGTTAGGTACTCTGCGGCTTGCACTGTGGCTTTTTGTAGTAAGTTAATTCATTGATGACGGGCCAATATTTTTAGCCGTTGTTGTAATTCCTCATTCATTGCATAAGTTGCAAAACTTCTTAACGTTAGGCACTCTGCGGTTTACACTGTGGATTTTTGTAGTAAACTAATTCATTGATGACGGGCCAATATTTTTAGCCGTTGTTGTAATTCCTCATTCATTGCATAAGTTGCAAAACTTCTTAACGTTAGGCACTCTGCGGTTTACACTGTGGATTTTTGTAGTAAACTAATTCATTGATGACGGGCCAATATTTTTAGCCGTTGTTGTAATAATTCTTCATTCATTGCATAAGTTCCAAAACTTCGAAACATTAGGTACTTTGCGGCTTGCACTGTGGCTTTTTGTAGTAAGTTAATTCATTGATGACGGGCCAATATTTTTAGCCGTTGTTGTAATTCCTCATTCATTGCATAAGTTACAAAACTTCTTAACGTTAGGCACTCTGCGGTTTACACTGTGGATTTTTGTAGTAAACTAATTCATTGATGACGGGCCAATATTTTTAGCCGTTGTTGTAATAATTCTTCATTCATTGCATAAGTTCCAAAACTTCGAAACATTAGGTACTTTGCGGCTTGCACTGTGGCTTTTTGTAGTAAGTTAATTCATTGATGACGGGCCAATATTTTTAGCCGTTGTTGTAATTCCTCATTCATTGCATAAGTTGCAAAACTTCTTAACGTTAGGCACTCTGCGGTTTACACTGTGGATTTTTGTAGTAAACTAATTCATTGATGACGGGCCAATATTTTTAGCCATTGTTGTAATAATTCTTCTTTCATTGCATAAGTTCAAAAACTTCTTAACGTTCGGTACTCTTCGGCTTACACGGTGGCTGTTAGTAGTAAATTAATGGCTTCATGACATGTCAATATTTTTAGCCATTTCGAGAATGTCTCTTGTTCTGATGCATTTGTTTTCAATATACATCAATTGATCCAACTCTGAATTGCTTGTTTTAATTCATATCCTGGCTACAGATTTTGTGCCAGTCGGTCCAAGGTGAAAGGTCAATTGAAGTCTCTGTTCAGACGTGTTTTCGAGATTACATGACGGGCAGAAACAAGTTAGGCAACAGGTGGAACTAGACCTGTCGTATGGTTTTACATGACGGACATGTATTAAAAGGTACCAGGTGCAAACATGTCTACCGACAGGTTTATTTTTTACAGTGCAGTGGGTCTGCTGAGTCGAGGTGAAATTGCCCTGCCAAAATAAACGTGCTAGCGCCGAGAGTCGCCGAGAGTCTTTCGCGCCGTAGGTCACGGATTTAATTGACCACAGGTTCCGTCGAAAATATATATTCTCTTCAACAATATCGAGAGAACAAGCGTTTCGGAGTCGAACCAAGCACCTGGTCGTGCTACCTTGCTCATTGCTCACTACCACCAGTCGTAGGTTACTCTGGCTATACTATGAATTAGGAATGGTGAGAACGTGAGGTTCATGTTCGCGTTCTGTGAGTGAACCTCGGAAATTTAGAGGGTCACGTTCACAAACGAGCCTTCTTAGGTTCTGGGATGTGAACCTTTTTCATATATTACAAATTTTCACATCATAACATCATTGGCTGAAATTATTTGCTTTTCAACTTCGGGCCACTATGCATGACGCTGGCAATATAAAGAAAATCAACTCTTATCGAGCATGCTCCTTGCCAATCTCAAATATTTTACTTTCTTTGATACAATATTTTGCTCGAAGTATCCAGCTTTCCGTTTGTTAATATTCAATGACTCTCTAGGCTACTTTGAGCATGACCCGAAGTCACACAACATCAAAGTGGAAATACGTTACATGTAGGGTAGACAGCGAATCATCCTTTCCATTCCACCAATCAATGAAGTTGATATAAAGAATACATCGCTGTCTACTGTAAAAAATCTAACAGGCGTATTGGATCGATCATTACTTCATATGTGTATCGTATCATAATATCCTAATTTGCGCGATCGGGGTGTTGGCTACTGTATAACGTGGTAATGGAGTAGTATCGGAAGCAAGTATACCATCCCGTTTTACACTGAGCTCAATATCAATAGTCAGACGTGTCAGACATTGTCAGGTCTGGCACAGGTCGTTAAGGCGTAAGCTTGTATTCCCTTGTCGAAATTGTTGGCAAAGCGACGAAAGATATTGATTTTTTTCGGATTTATATCAGTTGATTGCTCCAAATGATACATTTGCTGACTTTTAAGAAGTAAGCATGTACTTCAGCGTTGTGGCATAATGTGGCCTCAGTCGTCGCTGTACATTAATATATCACTTCATTGAAATATGTATTGTTGGAATTTGCAATTTGACGTCACGTACCGTCATAGGTACACGATCGCGTTCACACAGAACTTTTGAAAAAGGTTCGCGTTCACACGAACCTGAACCTATCAGAGGTTGATATACGATCCCGCCTATGAATACAATGCGCACGAAAACACCTGACTACAGCTATACCGGGCCATCCTCAAAATCAGGGCCGATTGTCAGCCTAATTGCCCAAAACGGTAGTCTTGGGCCCCACAAAGCGATAAACCAAATTCTAGCTAGGGGTTTTCACCCCAGACCCTACAGTTGGTTGATTGTTTTCCCCAGGACTTGCGAACACATTCAATCTACTGAGCATATGCAGATAGTTCTCTGTAGGCAATTCAAGACTGAATCGGTCAATTAAATTGTTGATTGCATATATATTGCTGTAAATTTGTATACTATTAGAATTATCAGATTTTCCGGTAAAGTTGATTGAGGGTGTTGGAAATTTAGGACACGTAATAGATAATAATTAAACATATTCGGGTGGGCTTGTTGGAATAATTACTTCATTGCATGTCAATATTTCGTCACCTCCTGCATGTCTGTTATATTGTGTTATTGAAATCACCCAAGCGTACTAAACTAAAAGACGCACACGATTCCAAATTGGTATTTCTTCACCGGCATATAATTTTATTCTGGGTTTTGTCATTTCTGCTGTGCGGCACAGATTGCCTCGGCAGTGATATTAGGTGTCAGCCATTATGGAGCCTATATGGACAAAACATACATATATATCGAAGTTACCGGTCATTAAAAGGCAGTCTTTTTCGGTCAACGTTATTCCACCGATGAGGTTATCGCACACTTTCCGGATTCCTATGTTAGCCTAAACTTCATTATGTGATGGTGCATACCTTTACAAAAGGAATGAATCGAAAACGAATGATCGCGCAAACTGCGCGGATTAGTGAGTCAGCTCGTATTAGTCCTTGCCGCTCATATTTCCTCAAATGACACGGGTTGAACTTCAAGTCAAATCGAACATGCTCCCAATATGTTACTTCACGACGTTGTGAATGAGTTAAAAATTTGATATTGATTTTATTTTATCAATGGACAAGCCTTCAACATATTGCATCTTGAAATTTTGTAATAAAATTGCAAAATACCTCGCGGACCGGCTGGAAAGTCGTCGCGGACCGGCGGTTGAGAACCACTGAATTAGAGGTCGGCACATTTGCCCAGACTTACTCACGGCCTATTTTGGAAGCTAATTACGTTCAACATCTCCGCGAACCAGTGTTGGGATGACTCGAGTCAACTTTTTCGGATGACTTGACTTGACTCGAGTCACTTTGAAAAAATGACTTGACTTGACTTGACTCGGCGCTTCAGAAATGTGGATTGACTCGTGACTCGGAGCAAAATTTACGAGTCAATTTCAAGTCATCAAGTAAACGGTGTCGATTAAATCTCTGTATCTTTTTAATGTTCGGATTATTCGCGATACGCATGTGTCACTTGTGAGAGCAACCAGTCATTTACTGATTGTACCTTTCAGTGGCCCCCTTGTTACATCACAAATAAATTGACCGAAAACGAACTGATGACAGCTTACGTTTATGTGAAATCAGAAGTATAATCTAATAGCAAACGTATCTCTGTTTCTTAGACGGCTTACATCGCGCAGTTCCCACCTTATCCGACCTCCTTGTATGAATTGGATGGAACGAATGTAGTTTATGCGTTTATATTCTCACGGATGTGTAGATTGGTAGTGTATTATACTATATCAATAATGTTTCAACTTCTCGACGCTTCGTATTCGATCCTCTATTTTGCCTCAAGTATTTTATTAGCTGCTCTACGTCTGCGTGAGCGATACAACGCCCTTTGGCATGTATATTAGACTTTATACTCGTTATTACTGCAAGATATATGACAAATACATCTGTCTTTCACAATAGCAAAATGTAATGACTTTGAATCATCACTCATATTTCGAAAAACCAATTTGACTTGAATTGTGACTTGACTCGTGACTTGAATTGACTTGACTCGATTTGACTCGAGTCACCTCCAAAAAACGAGTGACTTGACTTGACTCGAGTCACCTTCGAAAACCGATTGACTTGACTTGACTCGAGTCAAAATGTGCAATGACTCGAAATGACTCGTGACTCGAAGGTAGTGACTTGATCCCAACACTGCCGTGAACCCCAGAATAAAGGCAAACTACACCCGGGTTTAGAACCACCATCTTTGAATAAAGCATCCAAACGACCTGCCCTAAACCGACTCTATGAATATAGTTATCTTGTAATTGCGATTAGAATTAGACTTCTTTTTGTAGATGAAGGTTGTTTATTATTTATTTTTGATCGCAGTTTTGCGAGGGTGGTAGTCCCCATATTAAAACCATTATATATGATACTAAATCGCGCGCAGCGCGAAGAAAAATTTCATGTAGCATAAATCTGCCCAAAAATAATCTTGTTTATATTGATTTACGAAAAAATTATAAGGCCTTCAAAATTCCGGACATTTAGGCATATTTTTGAACTTCCTCCCGGACGCAGTTTTTCAGTGAAATTTCGGACATGTCCGGGAAATTTCGGACGTATGGCAACCCTACTCTATTTAATTTGAGCGCTCAGGTCGTCAGCTATGGGATCAGCAATTACGCTGCGTTCAGATTGCTCAGCAGTAATTTCCTCTGGACAAGAGAGCGTGACGACCGAAGTTGCGTATCTATCCGTAGGTTAGTTATCTGATACAATAACCCTCAGATAGCCCCGACCATAGCTTTTGTAGAGGGTATGCCCTAGCTAGGTATATGATTAGGATTCTTAGTAAAAAGTTACTCAATTTGGATGTTTCGGATTCTGGACATGATTTTTCGGAGTCATAGGTACTTTCGGATGGGATTCGGATTCGAGTTCGAATGGAATATTCCTGATCCTGATTCCTAACTGACAGACTGTCTGGCGCCCACTGGCGTAGTTAGCTAAGGTGAAACTCTCGCCGCGCGGTGGGACATACAACCGCTACTAGGAGCGGCGACCCGAGATACTTTGTTGGGTTATCAACTACAAGTGAGCAATGGCCACCTTGAGGCCTCGCGGGTAACCCTAAAAGTAGGGAACGCGGAAACTGCGGAAAACGCGGAGCTCGCGGAAATGGCCCCTAAAACGCGGAAACTGCGAAAAAAGCGGGAAACCTCGATTGCGAAAGCGCTGAAACAGAGGAAAACGCGGAACGCGGAACAGTCGGTCATTGACCTCTATAGATCACAAAGTAGGCACTAAAACGAGGAAACAGCGGAAAAGGCGGAACGCGGGACAGTCGGTCATCGACATTTGTAGATCTCATAGAAGGAACTCTAAAGTCTAAAACGATGGAACTGCGGGACACCAATTTTAGAGTGAGGCGAATTAGTCCTCATAAATGGCAGAGAACTGTCGTAATAGTTGAAAATTGAAATTATTAGGCATCTGAGAGTCAGACAGTCGTTCACTTACGATTATACACCTGGCCTCGTGGAACATACCTTGATAACGCGGAAACTGAGGGACACCCTAATTTTCGAGTATAAGGCAGACTTAACCTCACAAACGACCTCGACTGTTGTGATAGTTACAAAATCGAACTTATGAAGTATCTGAGGGTTAAGCATTCGGTCACGGACCCTAACAGACGCTGAACATAGCCTGGCGGAATATATCTAGAAAACGCGGAAGCTGCAAGATAACCTAATTTTCGAGTACAACACAGATTTAACCTCACAAACGACCGCGACTGTTGTGATAGTTACAAAATCGAACTTAATAAATATCTGAGGGCTAAACATTCGGTCACTAACGATTATACATGCCCAGCATGGCCTCGCGGGGGAGATAGCGTAGTGGCGACGATAAGCGCCTACCAAGCAGACGGGTCCGATTCGATTCCCGTCGGATGTTCATTTGGGCTCCTCTTACCCCGCTGTCGCCGTTCTTACGGCGACAAAAAGCCCAGAAAAGCACCCGCAGAAAGAAAGCACTCACAAGGAATGGAAAGAACTTATAGAAGGGCCGCGGCCTCAAAAGGATCAACATCGAAAAGAACTGTGACATCGGGCACTCTAGGCCGAGGTGGATGTTTGAGTAAAGGATCGCTATTGATGCGTGTCCTCCGACATCCTCCTATCTGTTCGTTACATTGCATTGTGTCTTATCGCATTGTGCATTGTATGTATAGCTTGTTCAGATGAAAATTTTAACCCAACGTATTGTATTGTTGCAAACATCTAGAAACGCGAAAAACGCGGGATACCCTAAATTCTGAGTTTAAGACAAGTTTGGTCTCACAAAGGGCCGAGAACTGTCGTATTAGGTGAAAATTGAATTAATGAGGTATCTGATGGTTAAACATTGGGTCACTTAGCCTTGTAAGCGCTGAACATGGCCTGGTGGAAAGTATCTAGAAAACGCGGAAACTGCAGAGCACCCTAAATTTCGAGTGTAAGGTGAATTAGGCCCCACAAACATCAGAGGACTGTCGTACAAAAGATAAAACTGAACTTATGAAGTATCTGAGGGTCAAACATTCGGTCACTGACCATTACACATACACGAACAATCTGCCATCGTGGGAAATATGATCTAGAAAACGAGGAAACCGCGGGGACTCAAATTCTACCGAATACGTATAGAAAAACACCAACGAAAGTATTGTCATCGGAAGAAAACATGAATTATTATCCAGCATCAATTCCCGATGATGGGGAGTCGAATATACCGGCAATATGAATTTCTATATTCGTGGTTGCCCTTGTCAGTTCATAGTGCAAGAGCTAGACATACGTCCGTTTTTTTCTCGCTCAGTGTTACTGTTCTGGGCGTGGGTGAATGCATGCATGGTTTTTATTACTTGATCTTCAAATATTTTTTGCGTTTATGATACTACCGGTTGATGATTTGGTTACTTTAATAATTCGTTTCAGCACTTTGCGCATTAATATTTTCCGCCATTTTACCAGTCTTCATCTAATTTAGGCGTTCAATAGAAATAGCATGGACGGAGATGGGGTTGCATTTAAAACAAACATGATTAAAACAAGGCCTTTGGTTGAAACATGTATTTTATTGTTTATTGTTTTTTATAAGCCATGACGTCGCGAATATTCAATTTTGATGTCATAGTGGATTCACATTAACAATTGAAAATATAAATTAAATATAGCTCCTTTGACGAAATATATGTACTATTGCTGTTGAACCGACTTTTCTGAGGGGTCCAACCGTCCCATATCGATATATGTCGGTTATATCTGGTGGTAATTGTCCGTAAGCTCATACAACATGCTTTGTGGAAAGTATTTACACAATTATGGCATAATTTCACAACTTGAAAAACACAAATTTTTTTAAAGACTCATATTTAAACCACTGTTCAAATCATGTATTAGACGAAGTGTTTCATAACACCGTTTATTTTAAATGCATCTCTATGGAGAAGAGTCGCAGCCGAAGGGGTTGGTCGGTCGGTTGGTAGGTTGGCTCGTTGGCTTGCTTGTTGGTGGAAGTTGGCAGTTCATTCCTCGACAGAAGGACGTTCTGGAGTGCCGAGACGTCGAGAGTTACTCTTGGCTTCAACTCCCTTAATACGTCACTGCTGTGAAGGAAGAATAGCAAAACACCAATACATTACACCGAGCCAGTTGGGGAAGCGAGTGGCGCAGTGATCGCTGATTGCTGGTTGGACAACTGGCGTAGCCAGAGAGGAGCGATCGCTCCCTCTAAACTTCTGGAAAGTTTTCGTAACATCAATAAATATAACAGTATTTTGGGGCAGATGAATACAACCTGAAAAATATGTCCGCGCTTCGCGCGATTTAGTGTCCAACATACACGTCTTGATTTTTTTATCGGTATCCCGAAACAAATTCTTTCGCAAATACCCATAATTGAATTTAGCTGCATTTTCATGAGAATACAACAGTACCAGTAGATACACGAGAGTATCCCAAGGTCGTTGGGTTGATTGAGTCTAGGGGTGTCACTTCAGTATGGGGGTTGGGGACTGTTAATTACGGCAATTTCCGTACCGGGACACACGAACACATTTAAAGTAGGCTACATGAGACTCCGCAGTGCGCTGTCAAAAAGATTGACAACTATAAAACCGACGCATGCTGTATTCCCAAGCCTTCGATATAGATTTTCGGGTACTTAAATGGCTGGCGCCTGATGATCCTGTCCCTGCGATCAGACCCCTCCGGCATAAATTCGACTGGCACACCTCCCGTTAAAAAGTACTAATTTGGAATCGCACGAGTCTGATCAAAGGAGTTTTTTTTTTAATTTGGTCATGTGTGTATCTGCAATTCCAATCTTTAAAGTAGGCCATAGCGTCAACTTTTACCAGAGGTTGCTAAATAACCGCGTGCTTCAACGAAATAGGCCTAATTACTGGAATCCACTTGCTCATATACACTAGGGTTGCCATACGTCCGGAATTTCCCGGACATGTCCGGAATTTCACCGTTCAAACTAACGTCCGGGAGGAATTTCAAAAATATGCCAAATGTCCGGAATTTTGAAGACTTGACGTAGGCTCATAATTTTTTCGTAAATCAGCACAAAAACAATATTTTTTGGGAATATTTATGCTGATGCATGATATTTTTCTTCGCGCTGCGCTCGATATACTATCACATCTATTGACTTTAATATGGAGACTGCCACCCTCGCAAAAACTACAATAAAATATAAATAAAAAGAACCTTCGTTTTCTGGAATAAGCCAAATTATAATCGCAATAGGAGAACGGTATAATCCTAGAGATCGTTAAAACCGTTAAATGCTTTATTCAAAGACAGTGGTTCAAAACGGGGGGGGGGGGGGGGGGTCGACTGCTAATATTCTGGAGTTTGCGAATATGTTGAATGTAATCAGCTTCCAAAATAGCCCGTGAGTAAGTCTGGGCAAAGGTGCTGACTTCTTTCAGTAATCAGCTCGTCAAATTTTGATCAGGGCTACGGAACATTTTCAAATTGGAGATGGAGTCGCGACCATAAAAGGTTTGAAACCACTAGATTTTGGGTGTTTATAAAGCCCCGTGATGCGCACCGGCATAATGCTGATAAACAATTTTATCGGTAGGACATGAACATGACTTAACCATGTGCAATTACGCTCCCTGTATTTTCGAACTCACATAATCCTCCACCAGCTCTAACACTAACTCTGATCATGTGGGCGGAGAGCAGTAGCTATATAGTAATATATGGAAGGACCAATATTATTGACAGAATTCATTCAGATAATTGAACGACTAGATGCATATATAAACCAGATTCATATAGCAAGCACCCCCCCCTCCAGAAGTTGCATCGATTACCCTATAGTGTGGGCACAAAATCATTGTATATTTGGGCGGGAGGAGGCTGTAAACATGTGCTTTCGGTCCCGGTTACACAACACACAGCCACAAACTTCTGAACCGGTTCGTGACCAGCACCTCAGGTCTCTGAGCAAAGCTTGGCTAGTGTGACGTCATAACTCCTTTTGAAATCCACCAGTGGGCGCTAAAGAGTGTCCGGAATTTGGGTTTTTGAAATATGGTAACCCTAATATACACGCACCAATATTATGCATCAAATTCTTTTTTATTCAAAAACATTCATCGAATTTTTCTCCCCCCCCCCCAAATATTTCTTGTGGCTACGCCCTTGGTTTCGAGTCTCGTCTCTGCCATGTTTCGATGTGTTGGAGGTTAATCTGGGCTCCTCATCGCCGATCCCGCTGTAAATATAGCACCTTCAAAAGTCCAGAAGGGAAGAGAGACCCGAACTCAAGAAAGATGGCGGCAGAGACCAGAAAAAAGTACGCAAGAATGCGGCAGAGATCTCAAAAGACACGAATTTATGAAATTACTGTCCGGGCACAAATGACCTAGGATTTAATATGCGCCACTTGTGTTAATAAAACAAACAAACAAACAGGATTTTTAACTATCACGACGGTTCGCGGTCGCTTGTGAGGTTAAACCTGCCTTATACTCGAAAATTAGGGTGTCCCGCAGTTTCCGCGTTTTCAAGGTATGTTCCGCGAGGCCAGATGTATAATTCGTTAGTGAACGACTGTCTGACTCTCAGATACCTAGTAATTTCAATTTTAAACTATTACGACAGTTCTCTGCCATTTATGAGGCCTAAATCGCATCACTCTAAAATTGGTGTCCCACGGTTTCCTCGTTTTAGACTTTATAGTTCCTTCTATGAGATCTACAATCTACATCTACCTTCTATGAGATCTACATGTCGACCCGCGTTCCGCCTTTTCCGTTTCCTCGTTTTAGTGCCTACTTTGTGATCTATAGAGGTCAATGACCGAATGTTCCGCGTTCCGCGTTTTCCTCTGTTTCAGCGCTTTACGAATCGAGGTTTCCCGATTTTTCCGCAGTTTCCGCGTTTTAGGGGCCATTTCCGCATTTTCCGCAGTTTCCGCATTCCCTCCTTCTAGGGTTACCCAGGCCTCGTAGGGTTTGGTTGTCTGTGTCTCTTGTCCGCATCTGCATTCTTAACAAGTGCATATTACTTGCTGGAACTGGATAGATTGAAGTCACGAAGGAAATATGTTAAAGAAGACTGCACTGCAGGAACCGGGAATTGTAACTGCGCAGAAAAGCACAAGGTATGTAGGCTACCTATATGTACCGGTACCGGTAATGACGACGTGGTCTGCATTCATAGCGAGAAAGGGTTGCCATATATTAAGGCAAACTGTACTATGCATTCTGAAATCTGCATAGACTTGTATCTCCTGCTATATATGCTCTATTCACGGTCGACCCTATCAGTTAAATTGCTTATTTATTAGCTGGCCGCCTTCCATTCAAAATCTGACCCTGTGCAATAAATACAGGTCATGGATGGCGATGTTGCAGAAATTGTGCGAAGTGCAGTAAATTTCTCATGTCGTCGATGCATTCCCTTGAATCAGCTGATGTAGGATACCGATTGATAGTGTTTAACACCAGTACGAATATGAAATACAATTGTATACAATCCGACTGTTCATTAAACGTGACTCACATGTTTGTCCGGTTGAAGTTAACTCTGACCCCGACCTTAATGATGGTAAAAAAGCACCAGTGAAATATGAACACTTCACAAGTTGATATATTTCTTGGTATATTCGTAGCGGATGTATCGAAAGAACTTGCGCATCCACCGATATTCGAAGTTACTTAGAGTGGAACACGACTTGTCTAGCTTCTCCGGGGCAGTCTGCAGAGCACGCCCAGGGATTCAAGCTGTTGAGGAAACGGTACGCCTGATGAATGTCAGAAGAAGGTACAGTGATAGTTCATGTAATATGTCAAACCTCTTTCAGAGTTAGAATTGTTTTTTTTCAAGCAAAACTCTTGTCACTGAGTCAATAAGAAATGTAGCCTACTTTCGATTGGTCACATCACCACATTTATCACAAGGCTAGCAATATTCCAGGCAACGACATTTCTATGTTTAGCCAACAGTGTTGTAAATCAAATGATCATGACCAGGAAGCAAACTGTTTAGTATTACTGTGTCCGTGTGTCGATGACGACTAACTGGCAAAATTATGGTCGCAAAAATGCCCATATCTAAACTTTCTTCAAGTCATCCTTGCTTCTATGCTGTTATACGGAGTGCTACTCAAATAATTGGCTCGACTCAAATCTTACGCTAATACTCGATTCAGAATTAGGATCTTGGTTAGGTAAGTCATATTTGGTGATATGATTTTTGATATACAATGTTCTTTCCAAATCTCTAGTAGTTGCCGACGATTACCGGTACGCTACCCCCATGATGAGTGTTAGCTGTAAACATTTCAGATTATTTCAATATGAATATATTATTTCAGTAGGACTAGATTTTGACCAGCTCTAAATAGCCACTATGTCTATTGCACAAGGTCACATACTGTTGGCTGACAGGATGATTAAAAAAAAACAATACTATAAATTGATTTCGACGCATGCGGGCAGTAAAGGGTGATTGCGGCATAATGCTGTATTTCCTGTGATTGTCATTCTAGTGCTGGGACCAGGGGTGACCAACCTTTTCTGCTAAAGTGCCACATACAATTGACAAACCACTGCGCAGGCCACATGCCGTGCCAAGCGCGAAATTTTTCTCAAAGTTTATAAATTGGCTAGGTTCATAATATTGTTACCTGAGTATATATTACGGGTCTGCTGTATAAATCTAGGCACTGTTTGCAAGGACATGACTATTCGGAGCCTGTACTTATCGATATCAAAAGCTTTGGCCAACATGTGTCATTCATTTTGTGCCCAATCGAGTGAGAAATTTTTTCTTTGCAGAAATCTACCACAAAATACTCTACTTTATTGTAGTACACGAGTATCTAGCAAAAATGTAGCTGGCCCATAGGCGCCGACTTACGAGGTTACGAGGTGGCACAGCCACCTCGTACAAAATGCTCAAACGCCCAAGTCATTTGTGACCTGTAACTAGTAATAAGGCGAATCGATGCGACCTCATTAGAGACGTCTCTGATTTCGATACGCGCGTTTGCCAAGCGCGTAGCCACGGGGGGTTTCGAGGGTCGAACTTCCCTATTTGAAACGCAAAACCCCGTCATTTTGAAATGATCATTCTAACTCTAATATTTAATTGCAATTCAATAATTGGTGTAATCAGTGTTACGCGCGGCGGATTTGCGAGAAACGTGTTGTCAATTAGCGAGAAGAATCTGTGATGATCTCCCGGTGAGATGGTCCCGTGCGCGTGGCAATCGTCGCTAGCCTGATTTATCGCGTCTCATTCAAGCCTGGTTCCGCAGGCTTCAACAATCGCATCTGCAATGGGCCCAGTTCACACTATATCATCGCTTAACTGCGCGATCGAATCTGCAATGCATTGGCGGTTATCATCGCTGGCCTACAGAATAGCATCTGCAAAAGGCCTGGAGTGAAAGATATCATTGCTGGATTGCTGGTCTATAGCCTAACTATCGCGTCTCGGGCCTAGCATGCTTTGGCTCCTATCTCTCGCTGGTTTCGAGACAATGCGGTCGAGTTTACGCTAATTAGTGATTGTTTTATGTCATATTGATTAAAAAGCGACATCGCGAAACTGAATAACATCGAATCGCTGCAAACAGACTTTAACGTGCGAAATTGATTCCCGCTAATACTTGAGCGTAACGGCCAGAAGATGTGTATCATGTCTCGAGTTCTGAAATACGACAAAGGTTTGAAATCGGTGCAATCAAATTCCGACATTTTGATTTGCGAAAACTGTAGCCCAAACTGCGTAATACGCGTGCGTATTTAATTGTTCACCAGAGATCAGTGACTCATCAATTGACAGCACTCCCGGACTCTTTGGCAAGCTTATCTTACGCCTAAAATCGTCGCTACGAAGAGATTATATGATCGCCATTTACACATGTACTTGACCCGAATTGAATTGATGATATTGGTAAATTTGAAAAAAAATCCGAATCCCCCTAATTTTTCGACTTGCTACGCGCCTAGCGTGAACTGAGAAGCACCATCCTAGATCTCCTCTGCCGGCCAGACGCCCAAATATACGTTCTGCTTTTCTGAAATCTAAATTATGTTCACTTGTGCGCCCATATTCGTTTACAAAACCATTCATGAGCTAGCTAGCTTCGTGATAGGTAATCGGAGCGCGAAATTGTATCGCAGTCTTGTGATGTTTTGAAACGATGAAAATATTAATAAACCTGATTGATTGATTGATTGATTGGAGGGTGTTGGTGTGTGCCTGCTAATTGCAATTCATTTCTGCGCAGATTCGTTTCTCCAACAAGGCTTTGCCAGCGGCATTAATCGGGAAATGCAGCAATACAGCTTAAACACCGATATAATGAGAAAACACCAATATAATGAGAAAACACCGATATAATGAGAAAACAATTATCGCGACGAAAGCTACTCAATACGGTGTCACACTCAAAACCGATTCGTGGCGATACTGATTAGATTGCACGCTTTCTCATTTGTCATCATCCATATTTCTTGTGATCTACTTGATACATTCGTACTCCGAAATTTTTGCACAAAGTCATCTTTCATTGTTCCTTTCATTATTAACGTGATGCATCACAAGATTATGGGTGGCTCAAATTCTGATTTCATTCGATTTGTTTGAACAAGGAACCTTCTACATTCCGATACACTTGATCGTCCGCTACTCGACTGAAGCAAGTCGCCAAATGTGCTGAGATCCAGACGAAACTACGCATTCTAGCGAGGTTATCGAGATAGCTGGAGCGATTTACAACACATGCTAAATTTACTTCAAACGGGATGACAAAATATAGCTTTAAAGTACTCAAGTACCGGTAGTTTTAAATAAACGTCAGTATCGTGAAATCGCTTTTTATCCCAATTATAAAAGAGTAGGTCCCCATAAAACTGTCGAGCTCGAGCAGCACGTTGGTAACTGTGATAGTAGACAAAACTGACTCGAGTACCTCAGAAATAGTGACTGTATCTCGTTTGCTGACCACGCGCCTGCTTATTCACACCGACTGACTCGCGTAGTAAGCAACTGCGCCCCTGTCATCTTCTTATTGCTCAAATAATTTTACAATACACGAAATTCATTCAAATTTGTCGGTAGTGTTATCAGCACAAAAGACACAGTTACACAAGTCTCGTAAATAGGTGTTGATACACTACAATCGTTTTATCGACACTATTTAACTCATAGCTTGATCACACGACTGACGTTTCCGCAGATAGATTTTTGACGTTTGATCAACTTTTGCCTGGTTACGGGGTTTCTAATCACAGGACGATTGAGATTCGGGTGTGTCTTTTCGATACGTTGCACAAACTCGATACCTTTCGTTCGGAGTACGTATTCGCATTGTGGAAACCATTTAGCATGTTCTGTCCAAACCTCGTCTTCGCGGTCCCAACGAAGCCCGCCGGCACAGTAAAAGCATTTGGTTCTGTCCGAATCGACGTAGTAAAACCCCGCTTTTGCTAACTGTTCAACACTAGCCTTAATTTTATTCGGTTCATAGCCCTTGTCGAACGCTAAGATTCTTTTTGACAACGACGACATGAGAGGATTCACGGAGTCAAGACAAGGAAATAGTTGCTCAAGACATCGCTTTTCGTCCTCGGGGGGTTCCTGTGGTTCTTGTAGATGTATAGTCAGACGTCGTATTTTGTCGTCAAGCAACTTATCCAAATTGTCTCGTCCGTGCTCGGTTAGCGCCACATTCCCCGAATCGTCGCCTCGTGCGAAACAACAATCCGGGTGATACGTCAAGTGCATTTCAGATACATCGTCTGTAGGCCTCCAATTGCGGAGAACGCCGGAGCAGCTAAAGCACTGCGTCTTGTCCAGGTCACCGATGTAGAATAAACCTTGTTTTGCCTACTCGCCGACCGCTCGTGGTTTGGGATAGCTGGGCCATTTCTCAATGGTTTCGCGACGCTTCGACTCCTTTCGCAAGTCGAGATTCCTAACCCGATACTCGTGCTCTTGATCAACGATATTCGCAAAGTTGATGTTGGTGTTTCAAGTGGTTTTAAACTGTCTCAATAAACTTTTGAAATTCGATTTCACAATAGGAATGTTCAACGCGTCTCGCACACAATTCGCGTCATGACGCCGTGCACTCGACCCGGTCCATCTCTCGAGGTACACACTGCATCCAAAACATTTGATTTTGTCTCCAAGTCCTAGCCAGTAGTATCCTTCAGACGCTAAATCGGTGCGTGTTGCGTATGATACTTTGGAGAATTTCGCGAACGTGGCGAGTCTGTACAATTCACTGCGGTGAGAACCGGGAGCGATATACACGCGTTTCTGTCCGGGTGGATCAGAGTATCTCTCCATTCACGTTATGCCAAGCTCTTTCCTAAACATGGAGTACTAAGACAGAGCTATTGTGTCTAAACCTGTCCCATAGGTCAAACGAGTCGGCTCACACATATATTCCTAGCTTATCCTTGAGAGCTGTATAGATTACTGGTAGCTGTACTTTTATGGCTGATTGACAACGGTTAGCTGTCGCTATTGCACCATTTACCTATGTGTTTACCAGGAGCGGGCAACTTGTGCAGTCCGCGGGGCGTGTATAGCATAGTACCTCGGCGGTGCGAATTGCTGAATCGATACATTATTCGACCACCGATCAGCATATGCGAGGATTAAATCGTATTCAATCAATGTATTTTAACAACAGCAATGTCAATACAGGCACCGCCATGTCTACTTCTCTCTCACGGTGCAATACTTAAATAAGATTTCATAGTGGTACCAGTAAACAGAAACCGAATTGTCACACTGTTGCGTCAATTCCTCGACGACTCAGTATATGAGACACTCTCGACCAACGAATGTACATGGGGGAACCGAAACAGGTGACCTTTCGTAGGGGGGTACTTTCGATAACACCGATAAGGCAACTTTATTCTCTCTACTGACATTGTGATGGAGAGCGGCCTAATTCATCAGACAAAGACTGGAAGCAACAACTAGCAAAACACAAATCTAATGGCCACACCGACATTCACAGGTATTCGATAGACCCGATAATACCGAGGTCACCCAACTTCTGTAATGGCACGGGTACGAAGCGGGTACGAAGCATTTTAAACGTTGTTGCTCAGTCGCGGTTCTTGGCCTTCCAAGACCTCTGTTAGCATCAGTCTATCTCATTGTTGGAGTGCCAATGTCAAATGTCGTAATAGCGATCACTCGCTCATGTGTAGAATATAGAAATTGACGCCTGTCCTATTTGCACGACCTCATGGCTTCGGTAAACTTACTAAAGCGGAAAGTCACTGCCAAGTTGAACATTGATTGATCGTTCTCTTGTTAGCGTCGATATTCGCTCGTACGTGCTTTCATGTCTTTGAATTTTTGTTATCGTCGAGTGTGGTCATAAATAGACAGGGGGACAAATTTGATGCGTTCAACACAATACGCGTTTACCACATCTCATTCCGGACCGTAACCTATAGTTTACCGCACCCTCTATACGGCAAACGTCGCTTTCACTCACAGGGAAGCCGATGATCTGTGAAAACACAGGCGCTAACGTGCCATTTCGTTATTCCTTCAACGTCACATGACCGCCTATGAAGGCTTTTTGGGTGCCCACCAATACAGTGTTGAAACGTGATCCATAGGGACCCCACTGCGTGCTATACGCCTAAATAAATATGTTTACTCGAGTTTACACCTGGTGTGGAGCAGTGAAGCGGGTGCAGAAAGTAAATTGGACAACACAAACCAGTTGACTACATCGATTAATATACGAGGGTTCATAAATTTTGTCAAGTGACTTTTGAATGTCTGTTATTTTTGCCAAATAAACCCCCACTCTGTCTGTAGTTTGAAATAGTAACGTAATTATTGGTGTTTCGTTGGGTTAAACGCACTTTGAACGCTGCTGCTTGGTCGGTGGTATGTACAGTGTGCACTTTGTACAGCGTACATCTAGTTGAAATTTTACACTCGTCAGATAAAACACTGCAAACGTCAAGCATTAAAATCAACCGGTCCTAAAATAAGCCATCCAGTAAAATTACTAATAAGCTATGCCCCGAGTTTCCGGGTCCTCGACATACCCCGCAACTATGTGTTTGGCGGGGTGGACGCGCATTATCGGGTGTACCGAAAGCCCGTTTGCACTGCGAATTGGAGTAAATCCTGGCTGGTATACAAAATCCTGTTTTTCCTACATATTGTGAGGACAAAATTAACTATAAATATGACTCTCAAAGATACGTGACCGTATCCAGTCCAACATCGCTCAAAACCGATGAAATTCGGGGGTCCGGAACTGATTCGTGACCACCCCCGTCCAGGTAAAATGGTTCTGCTGTCATTATAGGATATGCGGCGTTTCGTTGCATATTCATTTACGTATAGTGAAACTTTGTATCGAACCATTGGCGGAATTCTGTTTCATTTGTCTGTGCATATGTTGTTATTGCAGTAGGGTTTAGCACAGTGGTTCTTAACCTTTTTTCCTCCAGCGCCCCCTTTCAAAGATTATCGTGCTCCAGCGCCCCCCAACCTCATCTTGTAAGGAATAACAAATACAATGAGTAAGAGGGAGAGCCGTAACAGCACTTCGTCAAGCCCCCTAAAAACGATAGCCTTGCGTGCCCATAGCGTGATAAACCAAACTTCTGAGGGCTTCGCCCCCAAGAACCCCGTAGCGTGATTTTGATGGTCAGCAAAGTTTGTGTGGCCTGGTCGCCCTAGGTGCCAAAATTTTCTATAATGCATGAATGAATAGGTGGTAATTACATATGTATGTCTATATCCTCTCAGCCCACGTAATCAGATTTACCAGTAGCGCTGAGTGAGCTGTTGTATTGGAAAATAAAGGGCACGTAATTAATAATAAACATATTCGGGCGTGCCCGTAGGTACAATTAATTCGTTACCAGGGCCGTAACCGCGCTTCGTCAGCTTCCCAAAATACGTTGGTCTTGGGCCCCCGTAGGGTGATAAACCAAACTTCCGGGGGGCTTCGCCCCCAACCCTCCCTTCGGCTATCCGCTAATTGCTGATACTGGTCATCTACATTGGGTGTCCATTTATTGAGCCAGCTATTTTCACCTAAGACGCGCGAAGCGCGAAAAATTTCAATATTTATTGATTAAATTGGTCAATATGATCGGGAACTGCATATTTATTGATATCAATTTTTATCCTCTCTCTGCTCACGTAAACAGATTTACCTGTAGAGCTGAGTGATGTATGATTGAAAAGGTAGGACCCCTCAATAATTATACATTTTCGGGCGTATACCCGTTGGCAAGAACGTAACGACACTTCGTCAGGGCCGCCGAAAAAACTTGGGTCTTGGGCTCCCATAGGGTGATAAACCGACCATCTCCCCCCCCCCATCTCGTTGTTCGCTTTTGCCACGAAATCAGCTGTACTCAGGGCCGTAACAGCACTTCGTCAGGCCCCCCCCCAAAACTTTGGTCTTGGGCCCCCCATAGGGTTATAGACCTAACGTCTGGGGGGCGAAGCCCCCCAGACCCCCCTCCGGCGATACACTGTTTACCGCTATTTATCATTATCATTGGGAGTTTGTTTAGTGGGTCAGCTTTTGTCGCCTAAGCGCACAAAGCGCGGAAAAATTTCTAGAATTCATTATTGAATCGGTCAGTATGATCGGGAATTGCCTATATTGTCTGAGCTGAGTGAGGTGTGTTTGAAAAGGTAGGACCACTCCATTAATAATTAAACATCTTCAGGCGTATACCCGTTGGCAGGAACGAAACAGCACCTCGTCAGGCCCCAAAAAACGTGGGTCTGGGCTCCCATAGGGTGATAAAACGACCCCCCCCCCATCACGTTGTTCGCGTTTGTCACGAAATTAACTGTACTGTATTGTGAGCCAGCGCGAAGCGCGAAAATTTTCGATAATTTATGATAAAATCGGTCAATCAGATAGGCGATTGCATATAAATTATGCTATCAATTTATTTTCCTCTCTACTCACGTAATTAGATTTACCGGTAGAGCTGAGTGAAGTGTCTTGAAAACGGGGTGGCCCGTAAATAATAATTAAACATCTTCTGGCGGGCGGACCCAATGGTATGACTTCGTTACATGATGTTATTTCGTGACTTCCAGTCTGCTATATCAAAACATATAGATTCGCCCAAACGTAGGCTTCTAAACTAAGAGACGCACACGATTTCAAATTGGTATTTCTTCACTGGCATAAATTTTTTCCCATCGGGATGGTATTTGTCTTGTGAGGTTCAGATTGCAAAGACAGGAACATTCGACGTCTGTCATTCAGGCGCCTATGTACAATTAAACCTATGTGTATTTTATATATAGAACGCCGTCTTCGGTCAGCATAAGGGCATAGACCTTTTCGGCCAAGGTTTTCTCGCTGCCGATCGTTCTGGCACACTTCTTGGAGTCGCATGTTATATGGCCTAAAACTTGATTGTAGGTCTTGGTGGGTCGTAGCGCGGTAATGGCCTAATACCCAATAATAAAGATAAATGGCTTCTTGAATTCGCGCCCGGCGCGAAAAATTTTTGAAAAATTGGCATGAATTTTCAAAAAATACTTTATGATTTATGCTAATTCACGAAATAATTTTGGGCCCCCTCCGAGCTCGGGCCCCCCCCAATTGGGGGATTTGGGGTGCGGCAGTTACGGTGCTGGCTGTACTGTTTAGCGAGCCAGTGCGAAGCGCGAAAATTTTCGATAATTCATGATAAAATCAGTCAATAAAATCGGGAATTGCATATATATTGCTATCAATTTCTTGTCCTCTCTGCTCACTTTACCAGATTTACCGGTAGAGCTGAGTGAGGTGCAATGTTCCCTCAAAGCTGCGCACGTGCGCAGTGCTGACACGGTCTCTGCGCACAGTAAATCTACGTTGCGTACAACAAATCCGAAGTTATGACCTTTTTTTAGTCGTTACGCACTGTTGTCCAAGGGTCTGCGCAGTGAGTTTTTGAGTGTGCGCAGACTCGTCAAAACGTAGAGGGAACATTGTGAGGTGTCTTGGAAACTGTAGGGCCCGTAAGTAATAATTAAACATAGTCGGGCGGGCGGACCCATTGGTATGACTTCGTAGCATGATGTTATTTCGTGACATCCCGTCTGCTATATCAAAAAATATAGAATCGCCCAACAGGGATATCTAGTTTTACATTTTCCTGTCGTCCTATCGTACTAAACTAAAAGACGCACACGATTTCAAATTGGTATTTCTTCACTGGCATACTATTTTTCCCTGCCAGATGGAATTCGTCTTCTGAAGTTCAGATTGCCAAGACAGGAACATCCGATGCCAGTCACTATAGGCGCCTATGGATAACTAAACCTATATGTCTTTTGTCGGCTATATATAACGAAGTTTTCGGTGTTAATTCGCTCTGAATACTCATTAAGGATATGTCCTACTACCACATCATCTACTGCGAAGATATTTTCTCCAGTGCCCCCCATACCGCCCCCCTGAGCCCAGCACCCCCCATATCGCCCCCTGAGCGTTTCCGCCCCCTTAAAAATCGCCAGCGCCCCTTGGGGGGCGCTGGAGGCAAGGTTAAGAACCACTGGTTTAGCACCACAAGAACTATATTGGCAAAATCTTATCCATCTCACAACGATAACAACTTTAACTGTCAGCAAACCCAACGGTCATCACTCGTTCGAATGCTTGTAATTTCAATGCGGTGTGATGTACACAAACCAGCTGTGATCAATCGAGTGTGACACAAACGGTGTCAGTCGTCAATCTCCTGTTTGACTAAACTCGCATATTCGAGCGCGTTGACAGCAATGCGATACAGCCGATGTTCACATCGATCCCTATATTTTTAGGGTTACCAAAGTCCTCCTCCTTCTCCTAGATATGTACAACCTTCGCCCAAATGCGTTCCTTTTTTGTAAATTTGTCCTTATTTTCAGCTGAAAATAACAAAAAACACCACTTAAATAGTGTATTCATATTGAAAAGCATGCTGGTGACGTCATATTTTGTGATACGATTGTTGATATACAATGTTCTTTCCAATTCTCTACTAGTTGCTGACGATCACCCCTGACGAGTGTCAGGCGAAAATATTCGGGTTCATTTCAATATGAATATACTATTTAATTGTATATTGAAGTTCTGTACCTCCAAGAAGCTCTTCAACAAACACCACGAATAACGCGAGATGTAGGTCTGGTCGATATCGGGGGGTGACCTTTCATTTAGCTAACTCGTACAACACAAGTAATTGACCGGTATTTCAGTACTCGAGTCAGAAGAAATGACATTGTTTTCTAGTCAATCTAATGAAGTTAGCGGTATAAATATAAAAATACGTCTTCCCCTGTCGCAACTTGCAACCTGTGAAAAAACGCGTACCGCAAAATATCCTCAACACCCCCAACAAAACATACTTGCGACAAATATCATACTATGAACGTATTGACTCGGCGGAGTGCTACCGTGAGAGAAATGCTATTTGACCCCCTCGACCTAGCCTTGAATTTACCGTTGAAAAATTTCACCAGAAGAAGCTGTGATCGTGTGTCGCAATCAATGTAAGCCACGCTCCATCAATCTGTTGTTATGACAAAACTTGTATGTATACGCCAGAGATGAGCATTGATTAGGATTTAGAAAAAAAAACGTATTTGTGAAATATTGCTGGATTAGGATTGCATTTAATTTTGAGATTGAATTACTATATCGTACGGGAACTACTACCGAGCCCCATCGTGACGATATCGGATTAATCAGTCGTCGAACGACAAGTTAGGGCTAACCGTTTATACTCCTAGTTTATTCTTGAAAGCTCGATAGATTACTGGTTAGCTGTATTGTTGTGGACGACTGAAAACAGTTAGTTGTTGCTATTGTACGATTTACACTTTGTGTTATACATTATTCGTTACCACCACGAACTAGGAGGTCAATCACGACGACGGGCAACTACTCCCAATTGGCGGAATACTGTTTGATTCATTTGTATAATCAGGTTTAGCACCACAAGAAGTATATTAGAAGTTTATGATTGAATACAATCTTATCCATCAAACAACAAACAAATAGCATCCATTCAAAAGCCACTTGACAAAATTTATGAACCCTCGTATATTAATCGATGTAGTCAACTGGTTTGTGTTGTCCAATTTACTTTCTGCACCCGCTTCACTGCTCCACACCAGGTGTAAACTCGAGTAAACATATTTATTTAGGCGTATAGCACGCAGTGGGGTCCCTATGGATCACGTTTCAACACTGTATTGGTGGGCACCCAAAAAACCTTCATAGGCGGTCATGTGACGTTGAAGGAATAACGAAATGGCACGTTAGCGCCTGTGTTTTCACAGATCATCGGCTTCCCTGTGAGTGAAAGCGACGTTTGCCGTATAGAGGGTGCGGTAAACTATAGGTTACGGTCCGGAATGAGATGTGGTAAACGCGTATTGTGTTGAACGCATCAAATTTGTCCCCCTGTCTATTTATGACCACACTCGACGATAACAAAAATTCAAAGACATGAAAGCACGTACGAGCGAATATCGACGCTAACAAGAGAACGATCAATCAATGTTCAACTTGGCAGTGACTTTCCGCTTTAGTAAGTTTACCGAAGCCATGAGGTCGTGCAAATAGGACAGGCGTCAATTTCTATATTCTACACATGAGCGAGTGATCGCTATTACGACATTTGACATTGGCACTCCAACAGTGAGATAGACTGATGCTAACAGAGGTCTTGGAAGGCCAAGAACCGCGACTGAGCAACAACGTTCAAAATGCTTCGTACCCGCTTCGTACCCGTGCCATTACAGAAGTTGGGTGACCTCGGTATTATCGGGTCTATCGAATACCTGTGAATGTCGGTGTGGCCATTAGATTTGTGTTTTGCTAGTTGTTGCTTCCAGTCTTTGTCTGATGAATTAGGCCGCTCTCCATCACATTGTCAGTAGAGAGAATAAAGTTGCCTTATCGGTGTTAACGAAAGTACCCCCCTACGCAAGGTCACCTGTTTCGGTTCCCCCATGTACATTCGTTGGTCGAGAGTGTCTCATATACTGAGTCGTCGAGGAATTGACGCAACAGTGTGACAATTCGGTTTCTGTTTACTGGTACGCATTGTTCTCTGTAATGTCGTTAGAAAACAACTTTAATGAATTGATATCTCTGTCAATTTAGGGTATCGGGCTTATAGACCACTATGAAATCCTATTTAAGTATTGCACCGTAAGAGAGAAGTAGACATGGCGGTGCCTGTATGATAATACTGTTCTCAAATCCACTTTGTCCTCATTAATATCGGCGAGATACGGCTTTGCATTGACATTGCTGTTGTTAAAATACATTGATTGAATGCGATTTAATCCTCGCACATGCTGATCGGTGGTCGAATAATGTATCGATTCAGCAATTCGCACCGCCGAGGTACTATGCTATACACGCCATGCGGACTGCAAAGTTGCCCGCTCCTGGTAAACACATATGTATATGGTGCAATAGCGACAGCTAACCGTTGTCAATCAGCCATAAAAGTACAGCTACCAGTAATCTATACAGCTCTCAAGGATCAGCTAGGAATATATGTGTGAGCCGACTCGTTTGACCTATGGGACAGGTTTAGACACAATAGCTCTGTCTTAGTACTCCATGTTTAGGAAAGAGCTTGGCATAACGTGAGTGGAGAGATACTCTGATCCACCCGGACAGAAACGCGTGTATATCGCTTCCGGTTCTCACCGCAGTGAATTGTACAGACTCGCCACGTTCGCGAAATTCTCCAAAGTATCATATGCAACACGCACCGATTTAGCGTCTGAAGGATACTACTGGCTAGGATTTGGAGACAAAATCAAATGTTTTGGATGCAGTGTGTACCTCGAGAGATGGACCGGGTCGAGTGCACGGCGTCATGACGCGAATTGTGTGCGAGACGCGTTGAACATACCTATTGTGAAATCGAATTTCAAAAGTTTATTGAGACAGTTTAAAACCGCTGGAAACACCAACATCAACTTTGCGAA
Source organism: Botryllus schlosseri (assembly GCF_051294905.1). Taxonomy (NCBI): domain Eukaryota; kingdom Metazoa; phylum Chordata; class Ascidiacea; order Stolidobranchia; family Styelidae; genus Botryllus; species Botryllus schlosseri. Next base: position 23,375,252 of record NC_137248.1, read on the forward strand.
TATCGTTGATCAAGAGCACGAGTATCGGGTTAGGAATCTCGACTTGCGAAAGGAGTCGAAGCGTCGCGAAACCTTTGAGAAATGGCCCAGCTATCCCATACCATGGGCGGTTGGCAAAACAAGGTTTATTCTACTTCGGGGACCTGGACAGAACGCAGTGCTTCAGCTGCTCCGGCGTTCTCCGCAATTGGAGGCCTACAGACGATGTATCTGAAATACACTTGACGTATCACCCGGATTGTTGTTTCGCACGTGGCGACGATTCGGGGAATGTGGCGCTAACCGAGCACGAACGAGACAATTGGGATAAGTTGCTTGGTGACAAAATACGACGTCTCACTTTACATCTAGAAGAACCACACGAACCCTCCGAGGGCGAAAAGCGATGTCTTGAGCAACTATTTCCTTGTCTTAACCCCGTGAATCCTCTCATGTCGTCGTCAAAAAGAATCGCAACCTTCGACAAGGGCTGGGAACCGAATAAAATTACGGCTAGTGTTGAACAGTTAGCAAAAGCGGGGTTTTACTACATTGATTCGGACAGAACCAAATGCTTTTACTGTGCCGGCGGGCTTCGTTGGGACCGGGAAGATGAGGTTTGGACAGAACATGCAAAATGGTCTCCGCAGTGCGAATACGTACTCCGAACGAAAGGTATCGAGTTTGCGCAACTTATCGAAAAGACACACCCGAATCTCAATTGTCCTGTGATTAGAAACTCCATAACCAGGCAAGAGTTGATCAAACGTCAAAAATTGTTCTGCGGAAACGTCACTCGTGCGTTAAATAGTGGCGATAAAACGATTGTAGTGTATCAACACCGTTTTGCGAGACTTGTGTAACTGTGTCTTTTGTGCTGATAACACTACCGACAAATTAGAATGGCTTTCGTGTATTGTAAAATTATTTGGGCAATACGAAGATGACGGGGGCGCAGTTGCTTACTACGCATGTCAGTCGGTGCGAATAAGCAGGCGCGTGGTCTGCAACGAAATACAGTCGCTATTTCCGAGGGACTCGAGTCAGTTTTGTTTACTACCACAGTTACCAACGCGCTTGAGCTCGACAGTTTTATGGGGACGTACTCTTTCATAATTAGGATAGAAAGCGATTTCACTGTACCGACATTTCTTCAAAACTACTTGAGTACTCCAAAGCTATCTTTTGTTCTACCATTTTAAGTAAATTTAGCATGTGTTGTAAATCGATCCAGCTATCTCGATAACCTCGCTAGAATGCGTAGTTTCGTCCGGATCTCAGCACGTTGTGTATACACATAGAGCGACTGCAGTGGCGACTTGCTTTAGTCGAGTAACGGGCGCTGTCGATTTTACACGCATTCCAAAGTGCATCTTGTGAGAATGATGTACCACCACCCCGGCTATTCTAGCTACGACATTGGATCATTTCGCTGTACTAAGGTGGGTACTGGGTATACCCCGACAGGGATGGTCGAGTGCGCTCGATCTTTTTCATGTAACGGTAGTTTAGGTCGCTTTTACTATTCACCTATACATGTTTACACAGGCCCCTGTATCCACGTAATAGCCTGCACAATACCATCATAGCGTCATTTTTCCGATTTGGCTACCTAAATACCCCACTTTGCGTTACTCGTGGTGTTTTTTTGATATTTTAAGCTAACAAGGAGGACAAATTGACAGAAAAAGAGTACATTCGGGCGAAGGGGTGACATATCTGGGAAAAGGAGGACATGTGGTCCCCTAAATGAGGCCGTATGGTAACCCTATTAAATAGGAGGGTCGATGGGGACATCAAATGGATCGCATTGTGTTGCTGTCAACGTTCCCACGAAAACGCGAGTTTTGTCAAACAGGCGGATTGATGACTGACATCGATTGTGTCACGCTCGATTGGTCACAGCTGATTTGCGTTCATGACACCACTTCGAAATTACAAGCATTCCAACGACGAGTGATGAGATCCAGTCGGTGTGATCACCGTCCCCGTCGAAAAAATAAGCACTTCTCTCGAATACCCCATCGGCCGACGGTTGTATTGCTAACCTATTCCCAGAATCTTTGGAACTGAATTAGAAGTCCACCGTCACCGATCACCATGTTACAATACTAAAGTAAACAACCCTGTCAAAGGAGTCGTACGAAATATTATCGTGTGAACGTGGTGGATTGGCTTTTCATATTAATATGAATGAAATTTACATAGATATATCCAGAGGTCTCAAACTCAAATGCGCTCGCGGGCCATTTTTCCAGTTTTGACGACACCGCGGGCCGCAGCATTTATAGGAGTATTCTATGTCTCTCCAAGTAGGCCTTATTTGGCGGGAGTGATTTGTCCTATTGAAAGCGAGCCGATCCAGCAGGCTGACAGTAAACACACATCGTCAAAATTTGATTTACTCTTGTATCAGTTTAGGCCTGGCACGAAAAGAATCATCGGATTTATAACTATTTGAATAGAATTGTTCTTGTACTTGATAGGCTCTATATTAGGGTAGAGTGGGGTAAAACGCCCCTGTAAGGTAAGACGCCCACCATCGCTGTTACCAAACAAAGTCAGTGTTGAATGAGTCACAATAGCCTAACGAATGCCTAATGGTCAGACTGAGCTGTCACCTTAATTTCTGAAGCTGAAAGGGGACTTGGTGAGTTTTACGATAATGTATTACTTTTTGACTTGTTTCTTACAAAAATAACCGTAATATAACTAGATGAAATGTAACTATTGAGGTCGCCGAATGAAAGTTTCTTATTTTATTTAGGATCCTACTATGTTCGATGTGATTTTAGTGTAATTTCATCGTCAGATACACAAAATAACCACCTTGTTAGTGTTTCGAAAATAATGGCGGCCTCGTGGCTAAAACGCGGGCTGCGTGTTTGAGACCTCTGATATATCCCATGTGAGTTGTTGGCGGGTAAAGTTGTTATCGTTGTGCGATTTTGCCAATATGCTATTCGTGGTGCCAAATCTAATTACACTAATAACACCTGTACAGACAAACAGAAGTCCGCCAATGAGTCGATACAAAGTTTCGCTGTACGCAAATTAATGTACAACGACACTCCCCTTACAGCAGAACTGTTTTGTCTGGACGGGGTGGTCACGATTCGTTTCCGGACCAGGCGCAGATCTCATCAGTTTTGGTTAAACCCGGACTGGATGCGACCAAGTGTCTTTGAGAGTCGGATTTATGCTACATTTTACCAGCCTAATACATGGAAATACCAGGACTTTACGTGCCAGCCGGGTTTTTTGGACTTTGATTTTGCAACTCTATAGTCGCGGTGGATTCCGATTTCGAAATCTCCCACTCATCTTTACACCTCACCGAAAGCAGGCTATAGATCGCATCACGTATGATCCGTCACAATTCATTCCCATTATTGCACCACCGAAACCGAGCGCGTTTCAATCAAATAAGGTCAGTTCACAGATCCCCGATTCGTCACTGTACAATTGAATCTGACATCGTACTCGCAGTTACCGAGCTCGAACGGGAAATGCGAGGCTCGAAGGCGTGACGCGGCAATTCTCTGACGGTAACACTCTGCCGATTCAATATATCCGTGGTATGATGCTGCAAATATATTCGGAGGTGTTGGCATAACATGTGTTGAGGATATTTTACGGCACACGCGAGCACAACTGATTGTCTATAGCGAAATTAGTCGCTCTCAAACAAGTGCGTGGTGATCTCGCGATCGATATATATCGTACAGACGAGTAAAGCATTAGTTCGCCAACTGATCGATTCAAGTTGTACATCATGTACAGCACACAAAATTAATATGCCGCGGTAAATTACATCATTTACAGGCACCGGCATGATTACGCTTGACCAGATGTGAAGCAGCAAAAGAACCCGTCATAAATACATTGTTTGGTTGGGGCTGTCTGTCCTTAGGAAGACGCCAGAACGCGGTAGGGGTATGGAACAGCTGCAGTTGTTCCTTGCACCAATTACTACAATACCGGAAGTTAACACGTTGATGCGAGCCAAATTGAGAATGAGCTATTTCTTTAATTACTTAATATATTCCTAATGTTACTATATTTAAGTTAATCTATGTCGGTGGCGCCTAATACACATTTCTAATACACGACATTCTTTAAGGTTCTCGATATGACTCAAAATGACACACATATTTATAACCAGAACAGATCATTTCTCCTTACTATTTAAGTCGACAACAAAGCAACAGGTGGGCAAGTACGACAGTATGAGACAGACTACAAGCGTCACTTTGTACAGCCGAACGTATTGACACGTAAAACACGCACCAGGATCTCACGGATCAGGAGAAACTTTATTGACGTCACGACCGGCAATTATTCCTATGCCCCAACGTACATGAAATCGAGTCAACCGCGAAACGACAAGTCAACCAGGGTGGTTTGACGGGCAATTATTCCCAAAGCCCCGTCACGAAATTGGACCACAAAACGATATAGGTCAGGGCGATTTGTCGGCAGGCCACTATTACCAAGCCCCGTCGCGTACGACCGAAGTCAGCTGTAGTTTCGTGTCCTTGTCCAGAGGTCGAGCGAGACAGATTAAATCAGGAGGCGAGTGGAAAAGTACAAGTAGAATTACTAATTATCTCACAAGTTTCATGTCTGGCCAGAGTACAAAGGTCAATCGAGATTCTTAGGTTGTTCTTTTTCTCTCCGGCGTCAATTATTCCCCCTTTTTGATTGCCGCACATAGGGTCATAATAGTATTGCTGCAAAAATGAGGATCGGGTAATTCTTTAATTGTTTAATATACTGATAATCTTTGTTTGTTTATTATAATCCTTGCATGCGCACATTCCGCACATTTACCTAACTACTACAATGGATGCCTGGTCAAGGTCATCAGTCAATGATAAATCATTGTGTACAACAATGAACTTGATAATTAATTACGCCAGCGCAAGTCATAACCATTCCCGGGCTAGCAATGGTGAATTTCATTTGTATTGTAAATAGGGTTACGATATTTTGGAAATCTGTAAAAAAGACACTTTTTCAAAATTTTAAAACTTGCAAAACCGGAGGAAAATCCTGAAAAAATGGTAAATTTTTCCCAACTCGTGGTCGGTTAACTAAAAAGAGGTCAACTTTCCGGCCCAGCTCCCGAAAAGCCGCCGGAGTGCAGATTTGATGTATCTCGGTATAATTTTGCCCTATATTTAACCAAATTTCTCAAAAAAGAGGACACATTCTAAAAAAGCGGACATTTTGGCGTCCTCCAAGGACACTTTCAAAAAAGTCGAAAAATCCTCTTGAAAGAGGACGTATGGTAATCGTGATTGTAAAGGGTTTGGCCAAGAAAATGTCGTCGAGACTACCGAGCTGAAAACTTCCTAAAATCCTTATCAGCACTTGAAGGAACTGCTCTGCACTGCTTAGACGTCATATCAGCCTGATCTCAAACACCCTGCAGCCCAGGGGGAGATGGATCGTATCACCGCACAATATAAACTTCATTAAATAGCCTGCATTTTCATGGTGACGTCATGAATTATTGTGTTGTGACTCTTTTAAAGCTAAGACTTTTGATATGCAGCTCATGCATGAAGCAGGTCTGCCAACCCTTGTTCTATCACAACCGTTCAAGTCAACAAAGCCCTTGTGTGTTATAGATTGAATCCTTTCATCTCGTTCTCTGCGGAAATACACTGTCGATATGTAGCCTAATTGTATACGAGCTAGCTGAATTTCACTGATGGATATCCGGTTTATCTCATTCTTGTTCAAAGCGAGTATTCAAGCTGTCAGTAGTGATTTGTTTATAACGCTAGTTTCGAACTACATCACTCTGAGCGAGATAGTGTAATGGTTATGCGTCCGGCTTCTCGAGCGGTAGGTCGTGGGTTCGATCCCCGGCCGGGTCATACCAAAGACTCGAAAAATGGTATCCGCAGCTATCCTGCTCGGCGCTCAGCAATCACGGATAGCACGGAGGAGAAAAAAAAAACGGGGGCGCAGACTAGATGACCTCATGGGGCCGTATCGCAACTCCGTCGCTAAAGCATCTCGATGGTGCAGGCGAGAAAGAATATCATATCTCTCTCTCTCTCTCTCTCTCTCTCTGTGCAACATTCACAACTGTCACGCGTAAGTTCGAAGTTGCTATACCGACATTAACATAGATGAAAATTTGCAATCATTACGTTTGCATACTGGCGCAGGGTATTTCCATTGTGATACCCGGTTGTCCTTCGGTACACAGACCAGAATCTTTAAAACTTTCAGTTCGTACCCTGTACATATTACAAATGTTGCTACATAAAAACGCGACTTGTGCAAGCCACCAATATAGATAGTTGACGGTCAAATAACCAGTGTTTTCTGAATAATTTCGGTTCTAGTGGATTTTGACAAGTCAGTAGTTCCATTTCTGGTTGTAGTTGCGGATTTTGAACTTAAAGTGGGTCGTTATAGTCAGTTCTAGTTGTAGTTGCGCAATAAAATATAGCTAGTTGCCGAACAACTTTGAAACACGTGTCGTCGTTCGGCGTGAATTGTGATTCAGGTGTTATGTTGTTTGATGTTATTGCAGCCATCGCCAGATCGGAGTCAGCATTACAGAAACATTAAGATAGCTATGGGTGGGTTCTAGAAGTCGAAGCCCTACCATTTTAAACTCGAACCTACTTTCTTTTGTAATTCTGATTCAATATCCAATATTTTCAACTCACTAATTCGCAATGATATCTTCAGAATTGAATCTATTTGTGCTTCAATGAATTAGTGGCGGGTTTTCAAAGCTCGTTAGTTCTTAGTCAGTTGGGAATTTAGAATGTCCAGCGGTTTGTAGAAGTCTGAAAAAAAAACGTCACGATGCAGCCTGCACAAGAGAATTAGCACCTTTCGGTCTGTTAGACGGAGGTACGGTGCCCTATTTACATTCCATGGTTCCATTCGATGGAACGAGAAGATCCGAACAATCAGGATAAGTTGAATGATGCAAAATACCTTTCGTGTTTTTCATAAACATGGGCGACATCCTAACCCTGGATTATTACAATCTTCCATGTCGCAGCATGATCTGCAAATAGTTACTAAGATCCTTGTGTCACATTGAAACTAGGGCTGGGCAAAATCGAGTAGCCTACCTGAGTGATTCGATTCTGAACCACGTAATATGCTTGCAGTCGGGTAGTCGAGCATCAATCATTATGACGTCACAAAAGATCGTAATATGTGAAAGTTCAAATATATACGTTTTATGCCACCACTAAGAATATACAAGGCTTCAACAGTGAAAACTATTGTTGAAACTATTATTCTCGTTGTTAAATTCACTTTCAGTGTCAAGGAGCGTATAATTTCAGTACTACAAAAAAATCGTGTTTTTCTACTCGACTCGATTCATTACAAACAATACTTGATTCAGATTCGAGTACTCGAATCATTGTGCCATCTTATAGGCCTAATGCCCATTATCCATCACATAAAAGATACTTTCGTATTTTTTCGACCATACCGATTTTATTGCACTTGGTGACAATGTTGTGGGATGATCATGATTTCGGAAATGTGCAAGTTTCAGTAACGTTCGTAGCTTTGTACTATATGTTTCGTATGCTACGATACGGTAAATCAAGGTTTATAGCCAACGCATGGGTGAATACGGATAGCGTATATCAAGAATGGCCATCCTGCGGTCGTAGGAGGTAATTTGTGCAGTCGTTAACATGTATTTCAATTAGTATGTGTTGGCAGCCGTCGACATGCAAATTGAATTTGCGAATTGACGTAAATAATCCTGAATATTTTATTCGCGGTGTGTGCTATTTATCATGAATTCATTTTTCGATTTCATTATATAGTGGTGCCCTTGGAAATCTCAGCCCCACAGTACAGATGTGAACAGCAAAGGAAAATGATGTGCTTCATATAGAAATACCAACTTGGAATCGTGTGTTACTCACGAAAGAAATTTGTTTCTATCTTAACACTATATACTGACAATCTTGATGGTGGGTCAACAAATGCAACGAAGTGACTAACAACAATTGATCACGTGGGTTGAGAAAGGATGAATGCTTGATAGGAATATGTGAAAGTACTAATATTATTGACGAAATTCCTTCGAGAATCCGAAAAATTTTCTCGCCTGGTGCGGCCATAGCTATTTCAAGGAACTATTCTCGACATGACCCCTCGCGATGTCGGTGCGTATAGTAAGCCGACTCGAATAAATAAATCAGTCAGGAGCTGCTTACTGGAAATGTACATGGAAAGTTTAACATGGGTATTTGGGGTCCAGTTAGTTCATTACGACTATGCCCTGGAATGCGACCGTAGGCTACAAAAGCGTCCAAGTACAACACACGCGCGTCCGCGTCGTCTAAATATCATATGATCGTCCGAATAAATCATCGCTCCATCAAATATGCCGGACCTGATGTGTGGAACAGTATCCCACCGGCCATCCGACAGTCGACGAGCATGTCCACATTCAAGTCGAAATACAAGCAATTACTACTAATTGAATACTAGTCCATCCTCCTAATAAACCAATGATGATAATGAGTAATCGAAATGCGGCCGTGAATAGCAAAAAGGTAGGCTATCCCTGGCCTATATGATATATCTAGCGCTAGCCCATGTGTGGGCAATTTTTCGTATTAAGCGTGCGAAAATGTCCATCACTTATTGTACAATATTTACATCATTCATTTTTAGTCGCGCAATCTCTGCGGTTTCTTTGTTCAACTGTGTTCGGAACCATAGCCAATGTGACATGCCCATTAATGTTGTTACGATGATATGGCTTGATGATGAAAATGTGCGCACCCCTGTATCATACATGTCGGTCTGACACTAGATTTGTCTGCGAATCTCCAAAGATCGCGGTACAGCGGTAAATGTGGACGTAGCTCCAGATATATTGGATTTGCTTGCAGGTAGCCAACCATGCAGACGGAACTAAAATAATTTTTTTTTTCGTGAGGCGAAATCGATTTCAAATTCGCATTTTCCTCTACGGGTCTCATTTGATGCGTGCGGCTCAAGCTGCGGGCGCTGGACTATACGGCGTTTGGACAGTGAACATATCATTTCGAACGATTTTGCGAACATGCAGCGGGTATTTTATTTCAAGGTTTTAATAAATAGATAGGTGGATGTCGAAATGACCAGATATACGGTCTCTTAACCTGCCATCCACTTCGGCATAGTGCCCGATGTCAATGGTTCGATTTTGATCTTTGTTCGATTGTGTTTCGATTTTATACGCACTGTCTTAATATTGCCATTCGCATTTTTTTCGTACCTTCTCTATCGGGTATTTTTCCGGGATTCATTGTCGCCGTACAAACGAGCGGCACAGGGGAGAAGGAGCCCGGTTATACCTTCGACGCTTCGGCGACAATTGAACCCATGGTGGAGGTCGCCACTATGGTAGCGTGGCAAGGAGCGAATAATTTCACTACTGGGAAAATCATCTCTCTCTGATTGACTCGGATCGTTTGAATTAATGTTCGATTCAGATTCGAGTACTCGAATGATTGTGCCCAGTCCTGTACCCTCAATAAGATACTAACTATGGTACGAGGTACGAAATATGGCAAAGTGCTTGGAATATGTTGCGCTATGCTCTGCACCAACCATCACTGCGCAACAAATGGCTGTTCAGGTGATCGTGGAGAGCTGAAGATACAGTATTAGATGTAAAGGTTTGCGTATTATTGTGATGGATCCGGAAGTCGGCGGTCGCCGTTATTGCAGTTAAAAGTTATCGAACCATACTTCAGCGTGTTGTCATTTCACTGAGTACGACGCCTTTTGCTGCATCTAGCGCGAGCGAAAATATCTTGTGTATATGGAAGTAGGCTATGCCCTTCTTTTCTGGTACTTCATCAAAGCCCATTCTAATTTTCCGCTCAAGGCGAACTCTAGGCATAAATTCTGTAATGAGGACACACAGTTCTGGACGATTAGCCACTGCCTACAAATTACATTGAAATCTCTACTTTTCCGTTTGCTTGCATAGCAGGGGTGATTACTTTGCCTATCCCTATATAATATAGGTACAGCGCGCATGATTTCTGCGGTATTTACAACAGTATTGAACTTGAAACAACTATAGGTTTCGTGGTATAGCCTATCTGTGCGCTGGATCGAATTCCGTGATCTGAGGCGATAGCAAAATTGTCTTGACGCGTATTTCAATAGCGTCAATTGACCAACATGATCTGCTGATTGGGACGGTCGCTTCATGAATATAGTTTGGACCAGTCGCTCCCAACCTTTTTAGATGTCGGAGCCGCATTTGAAACTTCAGAGTACGTACGTAGCCGCATGAAAACACTCGAGTACTTATAACGGGAATTTAATGGCAGCTAGCTTACCTCTACATCGCATCATCAAGCTAATTCCAAAGCATGCCCATGGACTTCTGTAGATTCTATATCGATGATTTTGACGTTGATAACAGCATATTGGCGAGTGCTATGCATTGAAATAAACTGAAAATGCATATCATTACTACAGCAAACTATATATGTCGTTATGTGATAGCTCTTTGGTCTTCATACAGTCTAGCACTTCAATGCACACGTTTCAGGAGGGGTTATACGCCGAATAATATTGGGCTTATTGTAGGGTTACCGTATTTTTGTAATCCAAATTCCGGACGCTCTTGAGCGCCCACTAGCGGATTTTAAAATGAGGTATGACGTCACACCAGCAAAGCTTCGTCTATCGACTAGAGGTGGTCACGATCCGGTTCAGGAGTATGTGGTTGTAAGTTGTAACCAGGGCGGAAGCCACATTTTAGCCCCCTACCGCTCAAATAAACACTGATCTTGAGCCCACCGTAGGGTAATCGATGCAACTTCTGGGGGCTTACTATAATGCATCTGGTTTCTATATGCATCTGGTCGTTAAATGATTTCAATGAATACGTCAATAATATTGATTCTTTGATATATTATTATATAATTTGATCCTCTCTCCGCCCACATGATCAGAGTTAGCGGTAGAGCTGGTGGAGCATGATGACTTCGAAAATGCAAGGAGCGTAATTGTACATCGTTGGGTCATGACCAAACGGCTTAAACCGACTCTATGAATATACGGTTATCTTGTAATTGCGATAACAACGAGACTTATTTCTGTAACTGTTTCTGCTATTTTTATTTATTTGTTGATCGCAGTTTGCGAGGGTAGTAGTCCCGATATTAAAACCAATAAATGTGATACTAAATCGCGCGCAGTGCGAAGAAAAATTTCATGTAGCTTACATGTGTCCAAAAATAATATTGTTTCTGTTGATTTAGGAAAAAATTATGTGCTTACTTCAAAATTCCGGACATTTAGGCATATTTTAGAAATTCTTCCCGGACGCAGTTTTAACAGTGAAATTCCGGACATGTCCGGGAAATTCCGGACGTATGGCAACCCTAGCTTATTGTGATTTTTACTTCACTAGGAGTCGTCATTTTTATGTTACTAAATTGTGTCAAAATTTACTCTTCACAGAGACGATCCACAAATGTCTATAAACCAGCAGAACGTAACGTATGTCGTTGTCCCACGGGTATTCATCCATGCGTTGGACGCTAGACTGCAAGAAATTCTCTTTCCCGGTTTTCAGAAGCGGCCTTGGGAGGCTTTAGACATAACTAATATCCTTGTTTAAGCATTCAGTTACAGAAATTGACTATAACTATTCATAAAATAAACAACAATTGTCTATTTTATTTTTGTGGCATATTCAGAGGTCAATCAGAGTCGCAAGAAGGCGGGCTGAGAGCAGGGTTTTGGAGCCGGAGCTGGAGCCCGGAGCCGGAGCCCCGGAACCGTGCATTTTTACCGGAGCTGGAGGCGGAGCCGGAGCCCCGGAACCGTGCATTTTTGCCGGAGCTGGAGCCGGAGCCGGAGCTCTACATAAAATTCAGCCGGAGCTGGAGCTGGAGCCAGTTATTTGCGGGGTAGCTCCGGCTCCAACGTATTTCATAAGATGTTATTATATATGCAACAACCACATCTGCCGAGTTCCCATAGTATAACAACAGGCCTTCGCAAAATTAAGAATACTTTCCTCTTTGGCCCTACCTTTTCCGACTAACCATGTTTCTGAGGATTTAACAGCAGAGCAGTCATATATTCAATGTTCAATTTTCATACATGAGTGCCCAACCTCGGTATGCGAAATATGCCTGTGAACATTGTGGGTATTCGGAATACCCGCAATTTCATCATCAGCACAACTTTGTTGGCCAATTGTACGGTTCGAAAATAATGATCACTATGTATTGCGCAAAATGGGAGTGAGGATAGAAACGTGGTTTCGTTGCGCGTGTCGATATGACGAGCACAAGCCGAGAAATTCCATCTCATCGTTGCTATGAATCCGATGAGCAAATACTCGTTCTTTCGTGATAGTTCTTTAATCGGGCCTCGGAATTGGACAGTGTTATTGAGTATGCAATTATGCATGCTAATTGGAATTCATTACTGCGCATGATCGTCATTCACTCCAGTGAGGATTTTCGAGCGTAAATCGGGGATGGCAGAAGAGTAGCCCAAAACGCCGTTACACTCAGCAAACAATTATCGCGGTGCGAGCTACTCAATGCGATGTCAGGCCCCATGGTATTTATGTTGGAGACAAATTACTGGTTTGATACGCGATTTCCAATTTGTAAGCATCTGTTTCGTAAATTCATTCTTGATGTCTGCTTGATACTCTAGTATTCCCGGAATATCGCGCACTGTGACTGGTAAATGTGCAATGTGCATACTGCATAGTTTAATTCGTTATGTGCATGGCACAGTGTTTAATTCGATTATTCGATTCGTTTCAACAGGAAAATATTATATTCCGATAAACTTGATCGACACCGGATGGGCTGGTAACGAGTGCACCAATATCGAACGTCAAACCGTTGGCCATTTGTTACAAATCGAATTTCTATTGATCACGTCGTGATATCCGCCCATATTACTCTTACTACAGTTACAGTTTAATGATAATCGTGCATTTAAAGATTGAATTGAGTTGAGAATGGTTTAATGTTAACGAGTACAGTGCCAGTCTTAAAACGCCGCATCAGAATTTTAATGCTGTACACAGCAATGGCACAGAGTAAAGTGCGTTCTGGTGCAACTATGATGTTGCCGACAATTGGCAAGTATTCATTATGACGTCACAGGTCGGCACGGCGGCACCTATGTCTTCGTTGCTGCATCCGATGTTACTGACGGCTGACTCACTCTAGGTTACTATAGATAACTAACCTATGGGTAAATTAGTAATCTATATAGACCAGGGGTGGCCAACCTTTTCGGCTAAAGGGCCACATGAATTTGACGAACGAGTGCGCTGCCCACTAGCCACGCCGGGCGCGTAAAACTTTCAAAGGTAATATTATTATTACTTGGGTAGCCTATATTGTGGGTCGACTGTATACCGCCCGCAGGGCTCGGTTTGCAAGGACAGGACTATTCGGCATCTGGACATATCGATATCGAAGATTTCCGCTAATAAACGACGATCATTTTGTGCCTACATTTCATCGTCGACGATCTTTCTGCGAGCGCAAACGCGAAAGGACTTTCTCTCGTAATTGTGAATATAGATAGACTCAATCGGCTAAATCAGGCGTTTTTTCATTTTTATGTTGGGGTAGGCTACAAAGCAAGAAATCGTGTGACAATTAAACACGCGAAGCGCGAAGAAAAATTTTACTACTTTTTTAGTTTATTGCAACGTACGACGATTTACTAAAATTGTGACTGGACCTTGGATATGCCAATGCGTCGGAACTGATATTTTAGTCATCAACATAACAAGTGTCATGGCCAGATTAGTCATATTTTTGGTCGGCCTTGCAAGTTCACAATCTGAGCAATCCAATTTCGATAATATGACAGAATTTCGATAATATAATCAGAAATTAGCTCGCGGGCTACTCAAAACCTTCTCGCGGGCCACATATGGCCCGCAGGCCGCGGGTTTCCCACCCCTGATATAGACAGACACCTTCGATAGTTTTCAGAGCCGGAGCTGGAGCTGGAGTAGTGGTAATAATGCGGCTTCGGAGATGGAGCCGGAGCTAATGTATGATAGAAAAAAGCACCGGAGCCGGAGCTGGAGCAATGCAAATTTACGGCTTCTTTAAAGATCTGGCTGAGGTGCTCCGTTACGAGGTATACTTCTACTTTTACGGAGTACTCATGTAGCTTTTGCCTACTTAACAAGTGATTGTGATTTGGTTAGCCTTCCACGAACAATATTTAGGCGAAACAACTTACTTTTTGCAATTTCGGTTATGAACAAGAGTAAATTGTTTTTTGAATAGGTTTACATTCCTTTTATCAGTGAAATTCTTAGACGACCCACATGAAATAACACCTGTATCATGGCAACTAAATAGCTTCTGGAAGATCCCTCCTATTCGCAAATTCATTAGTCGTTTTGCGTTAGTCACGAAGACACATCTTTCAATTTAAAAGTAGCGTCCAGCGATTAACTATGCTAAAAGTATGCGGCCCCTCAACCTAAACTACTTTTTTGGGCCAACCATAATTTTACACTGTTTGATGTGCTATCTAATCCCGCCCTATCGCCCGTTGTGGCTGAATTTGTTGTCTCTCTTGCATAGTAGATTCATCTGAGTTCCCTTTTTCTGAATTTGTTTACGTTGTAATCCTTGGCACATCAGACCTTAACAGGTGATAAGTGCCGCCCTAAGCTTATTTTATTAATAATTCAAATATTACTTGAACACTTTTCTGACCTAACATGTTCGAATTTCAGTTGAAGAAGTTTTGACAATTCTTAAAAATTGCCATCTTAACTTATTAGTAGGGCAAGTTTTTGTTGCACTGAAATCGCGAGAAAATTGCATTCAATTTTAACAAAAGTTGCATTTATATTGTTTGTTGAATCATTAGGGTATGGAGGTACTCGAAATGTTCCGTTGTATAACCAAGTTCCAGCAGAGCTGCCAAATTTGTTACTTCCTCATTCAACGGTCTGAAGAAACCGCCAGAAATTACATTCTGCCGGGCATACAGCAGAAATGTAATCATGCAGTGCGGGAATCAGTTTTCCCCCAAAAGCCAAACAGCATAACGATACCCATCCCCCTGAAACAAGTCGAATAACACATCCCAAACCCCCTAGGTCTGCAAATTTGATCGAAAGCATTTTAGAAAAACTCACTTTTGTCGACCATAACAAAATCAATAGCTGAAAAAGGTGACCCAGTGATAATTTTCGGCGGTCTCGCCTGGGCTTTCGGGCGATGGGAAACTATTTCAAATTTAAACGACGGAATTAATAAAGCGATCTCTTTACATATTGTTCGGACACGGTCGTGCTTGGCAGCGGTAGTTGAAGTTCTTGCTTGCAAGCCATTTCGCGATAGATAACAGTGAGATGCAGCTAACCCATCATATAGCTATTTGTTATGCAAATCAAAGAGAATAGAACAATACTAGAAATAGTTTATAGCATGATTTTAAACCATTACTTTGCATTTTTACGCAATATTTGATAACAGTTGCAGTAAAAATAGGCATGAAAAATAGAGAAAATTGCCAAAAGTTGCACTATAAAATCCTTTCAAACAGCTTAAAGCAGGGGTGGGCAATTTTTTTCCTCCGCGGGCCAAATGAGAAAAATAAATACGTTGGCGGGTCGAGTGAAAAAATTTAGCTTTATTCTCCAGCGTATTTTAATTTTATTTCTAAATTACATTCTCAATAAATGCTGCTCAGTGAATGTGTTGATATTAGATAATGAGAAAGTGACAGTTAATTAAAAAAAATATCCATTTGCTGTCATGATTCGAAACAATGTTAAACATGATACATTTTAGCTCTTTAAATCCCCATACACGTTCTTCTATTAAGACTCTAAAACAGTGGTTCTCAAACTTTTTAGGCACGCCTCCCTTTTTGATAGTTAACAATTTCGTGCCCCTTTATCATGATATCACAAAATATATTTAAAAATAGTGCAACCAGAATGCTAGCAATCCCAACGGATAGCTCGATAGTAGGGATGGTGTGAACGCGAGGTTCACGTTCGCGTTCTGTGTGTGAACCTCAGAAATTTAGAGGTACACGTTCACAAACGAACTTTGGTAGGTTCTGCACCGTGAACCTTTTTTATATATTACAATTTTCACTTCATTATGACATATTTAATTGAAATTATTTATTGCATTTCAACCGCGGGTCACTCTATGCATGGCGCTGACAGCATAAAAAATCAACACTAAATGAGCATGCACCTTGACAATCTCAAAATATTTACTTGCTTTGTTACAAAAGTTTGCTCGAAATATCCAGTTTTCCGTTTGTGAATATTTAGTGACTCTCTGCTGTGTGCTTGACCCGCAATCACACAAGATCAAGAGTGAAATACACTAGGTGTAGTCAGCGAATGATGCTTATTCAACCAATCAATGAAATTGATATTGATGTCTGATGTAAAAAATTAAGCAAGCGTACGGAGTTTTTCTTGACTTCATAATTTATTGTATCATAAAAACCAAATCCGTGCGATTGGGGTGTTGGCTACTATCGGTAGCAAGAATAGAAACCCGTTTGACACTCTGCTCAATATCAACGTAGCAATACTGGGACGCCTGGTGTCTGGCCTAGACCCTTAAGGTGTAAGTTTATATTCCCTTGCAAGTGCTCGTCGAAATTGTTGGCAAAGCGACCGAAGATATTGATTTTATGGGATTATTATATCATTTGATTGCCCCAGTTGCTACATTTGGCGACATTTAAAACGTCAATATATACTTCAGCATTGTGACATTATGTTACCCGAGTCGTCGCTAGGTATCGTATACATCAACATAGGCTATCACTTCATTGAAATGTATGGTTAGAATTAGCAATATGACGTCACGTGACGTCATGAGGTTCACGTTCGCGTTCACACAGAACCTTTCAAAAAGGTTCGCGTTCACACGAACCTGAACCTTTCAGAGGTTCACACCATGCCTACTCGATAGCATGGAAGATGATGGCTGTTGATGAGAGAATTATGAAATATCAAAGACGGACAATACACCCAGCAACAAATATAAGCTGGGGATATATCGCGGGGAGCGCGAAATTTTTTTTCAATAAACTTCGGCTTGACGCCATCCTTCTGATGCTTTCACGTCTCCCAGTTTTAGTACCACTGCACTGAAATGTATATGCACTAGTACAAAGCTTATTTTCTTGGTCGCTGCCTTCCGAGCAGTGTGCAGCTTAAATAGCTTTTATGTTGAACGAAGCTAGCAGTTTTTCTTAACTTCGCCCTTCCTTGACCGAGTCTTTCGTGTTTTTCTGATAAGACCGACTTTATTTAAAATTCTTGATCTCGGCGACATGCCCGGCAATAATTGAAGTGACAGGTTTACCCCTGGCTCCAGTATACGAATATTTAGTGCTCTAAATTTCAAACCTTAACCTTCTTTGAATTTCAGTTTTCGGCCTTCTTTATTGGGCATGCCCGTTAATCATTTATGGGTGATATATATGATGAGTCATATAGTAATCGCAAGCACTGATTGACTTGTTTTGCTAATTCGGTAGGGTTACCATACGTCCTCTTTTAAGAGGATTTGTCCTCTTTTTTGACTTTTTTGAAAAATTCCTCGGAGGACGCCCTTTTGTCCTCTTTTTTGAGATTTTGTCCTCTTTTTTGGTAATTTTGGTCATATCTATAGCAAAATTCGACTGACATGCCGTAAATCAGCACCGGAGTGACGCTCCGGCGGGTATTTTGGGAGTTGGCGGGAAAGTTGACTTTTTTTTAGTCAACCAACCTCGGAGTAGGAAAAATTTACCAATTTTTCAGGAATTTCCTTCGGTTTTGCAACTTATAAAATTATGAAATAGTGTCCTCTTTTCAGATGTCCAAAATATGGTAACCCTATAATTAGGGATTTGGAAACATATCACGTAACAAATTGAAACACATAGGCCTGCCGTATAATGCGTAATTTGACAATGGCAACAGAGAAGGTTTGAACTAAACTGTGGAAAGAGTAATTTCTTGTGACTTCAATTGCTACTCATGCTTTTCCACATTTACTTTATTTTAAATCTGGATTTCGCATGTCAGGTAGGCTACGTAGGCAGTGTAATAATCGTGGCATATTAATGAACACGGAACAGGCTTCAAAGTAAACGAATTTCATGTTCATTTGATACAGCATATGGTTTTAATCATTCAAGAAACAAGTTTTGTTTTGAATTTCAAGCAACCTTTCGCGGGCCGCACAGAATAGCTTCGCGGGCCGCATATGGCCCGCGGGCCGCACTTTGCCCATGTCAGGCTTAAAGCATGATAATACATAGATTCTGAGTATCTAGGAAGCTGTCGGAAGCTGTAAAAAAAGCTGCAAAAACTTGTCCTACTTATTAGTAAACATTCATAGCGGTACTTCTACTTATATACTTGAGTAGCAAAGCTGATTACTTTAACGCCCTTTTCATAATACTATAGTATCGAAATGACGCTGTCCTGTAATATAGATGACTTCAGATGGAGCGAAAACTGATCCGAACTATTACATTTATTCACTAACCGTAACAGAACATCGTCATCGACAAAGAAACGACAAATTGTAATTACGCATGCGCGTTGACATCGGGAGTCAGCTAATAAACGACCTACAGTTCAAGAATGATCTGAAGCAATTGAAATCCGCTCGATTCAACCCGTCATCTGGCTGTTGTAATAAAAATTTACACAGCCAGTAGAGCGAGCTGTTTCGAGAGGATAACATGAGCTGGTGTACCAACTACAAAGCATTATAAGTCGATGACATATGCATGGGTACTTATGAAGAGTATCAAGTATCAACCCCCATTCAATCCGACTATTATTGACACTTGCTTTCTGTGCTCAAAGTTGTTAACATAATGAATGTTTTCACTGCGACTGTGAGTAATGAATACCCTTGATCCTAGCCCAATTGATAGATTACGACTAGAGTGATTTTTTGTCATTGCAAACAAAGTCAAAGTTTTGTAGCGTCAAGTAAAAAAATCGTCAAAATGGCATACAAAGTCAAATATTGCTGCAACCTGCATTTCGTTTGTCTCGTAGATGTCTGTAAGGTTGGTGAACTTTTCATTTTACATCTTGTAGCCTACTTTATAGGCGTATCGTTGTAAACGGCTCATTGGCTGCTCATAATGAATCGTGAGCCCTCCAACGAAACAAATCGGTCCAATTTCATGTAAAGATTTGTCAGTTGCTATTTCATAAAGTTTTTCTTCAGGTTAAACTATTTCGTTGGGGCATACAGTTCCAACTAGAAATGGAGGTAAGCAATACAATTCTAACAGTATGTGCGAAAATCTACCTAATTATGACAAATACGATCGTCAGGCTTAGCGGTGATCAGTAATGCCCAGCTTCCACTTTTTCGAATTACTAGAGTAGGCTTTGCTTATTTGTACCACATGTTACTTACTCCAGTTGTTATGTTTATATAATTCTTCCACGTCTACCTAACAGTTTTTACACGTTCGATTTCGCAAAGTAGAAAGTAGTTTGATTGTGTGTCCGGTGACATGTTTGGACAAAACCAGGCGACAATGTTTACTTAAAAATCGCTAATTCTAATTGTGATAGAGTAGAAATTTACGATGTTACTTCTATATTTGCCAACAACGATGGCTACTTCTGGTGATGTGCAAGATATACCGCACAAGATCTCAAGCGACATTAATTAAATTCTCAGCGATAAACCACACTGTAAATCTAAAAGGTGGAAAAAATGGTAGGAAAATGGAGGAAGATACTTTCTCTCCATTTATCCACCGTATCTCCACCACATATGGAGGAATTTAGAGGGTGGAAAGAGGGAGGAATGAATAGTCTACCATATTTGGTGGAAAACAGTTATTGACATGGTGGAAATCAGAAATGACTGTTCGCAAACTGTCGTATTGCCCAATTAAGACATAACAGTCGATACTGGCTCATAGTTAATAACGTCATCAGACACGAATTTGGAGTCGAGTGTTGTTTTTTCACTCAATATAAAGTCATAGTCGCATGCATTTTGGAATATTGATAAAATATTAAACAGTTTTATTCAAGTGGTTTAGCCAGTAGAGGGATTAGTAAATTTGAAAATGTCTGACTGCTATAATGGATTGTGATGATTATTTCAAGATCCTGCACGACCGTAGCATAACCAAAACGTATATTATTATTGCCAATATTCTCACCAATGAACCGTGACCGGCGGTAATTCAGCATCCGGGACTCTGACAATTTGCTATTTCGAATATACGGGGAAGCGCTCTCCGTCGTCAGTCAGTCAGTCGACAGAAAAAGATATCTATATTCATTGATTTTGAGTTAATCACAGTTATGATTATTGTTGAGTGTAGTTCATAAGTTGTGTCATATGCTTAATCGAGTTCTTATGAAGTACCGGTATCGCTCGTGACTAAAAATACAATGAACTTGCCATAAGCAGTTAGCAGTACCTGAGAGATGAGAATGATGCATCTGATGACCCGATACTGTTTTTCTGCTGATATCTTGTTTGGTGGGAAGGTAATTCAAGTAACCCAACGGGTGATTATAATGCAAGAAATTATCTAGGAAGAATACATTTTCATATTCATGTATACTATAGATAGAGCTATTGGGTATTCAAACTGGTTCTGTATTTAATTTTACCATCAGGAGCTGCATATTTATAATTTGGATTTTCATTGCGACTGTTGCAAGGAGACATCTCGTTTGAATGAAAGGAAATCTTCTGATATATTTCTGGCGTCACAATTTTTGTAAATGTGAGAATTTACTATGAATACATTCAGTATAATTCTGCCAATACTAAACGACGGATCACGGTCACGGACGATGCATAACTTGTCTTCAGTCCCGCTCAGTCCGACGTTTAGTATTACAGTATCTGTGGTTAATCAATATAGTGTTAGACTGTCATTCAGCATAATAATTGATACCAGTGCGTTTTAGTTGTGAATTGAATGTTAAAATGTAAAATGTATGACTTAACAGGACATCAGTAGAGAAATTACTATGAATGTGTTGAAATGTCCTATCCTTGCATGCATGAACCAGTACTTGGACAGGAAGTCTCTATTGGCTCAGGTTCGGCGCTGCCACTATATGTGTACAAACTTCAAGTGTTACGGGTGAGTTTAGGCTTGACTTCATTTATCAATTTTTTCACCTCTATACCCAATTTTCCTAGAAAAAGTACAAAGCGTTTGCGACAGCAGCATCACTAGCGACTCCCTATAACTGTGGATTAATCTGAACGTGATGTGATGGATGATTCAGTTGAATCATTACTGGATTCATCTGAATCTATTGTGACGAATGATTCAGTTGAATCATCACTTTCACGTTCACACCAACGATGGCCTGTGGTCTACAACATCCCAACTTTTCCTCAATACCTGGTGCAACGCATCAAACACCTAGTACCTGGGAGCGCTGGCAATATTGTAATTCCATCAAGACTGAGAAAAGAGATCAGGACAATGCTCTTTCAAGATCTTTTGCAATATACTTTGTAAGTATAATTCTATTCAATTCATCCGTGGTATTTTGTTTTGAAACTCGTGCATGCATTTCGTTAGTTTGGATAGATATCAACTAACTATATGCCGATCTATCTAACAGGTACCCCACTGCGCATCAGTATCAAGAAGTATGCTCGGCATTATTAAGAAACTATCCAGTTTTGAAAGACAATAACGAAGAAAATTCCAGCTACGTAAGTCAGCTGCATCCTGCATGTACCTGTAGTCCTGGGCAAATATCCATAGTAAACTGTCCTTGCCCATTACAAATGAATTCTGTACTACTGTATGTTTTCATATCAGCGTATTATACGCACCAATATCGACGGCCGCTAACACATACTAATTGAATTACGTGTTGACGCCCACACAAATTTCCGCACATTGCCCAGGCCTGATATAATCTATTCTTGTTGACGATTTTTTGGCGTATGATTAGGCTTACCATACGTCCTCTTTTAAGAGGATTTGTCCTCTTGTTTGAAAGTGTCCTCGGAGGACGCCATTTTGTCCTCTTTTTTGAGATTTTTTCCTCTTTTTTGAAAATTTACTTCAGATTTAGAGCAAATTGCGAGTGATATGCCGCAAATTAGCACAGAAGTGACGCTCCGGCGGGTATTTCGGGGTGGAAAACGGTGATTTTAGCTCTGAGCGAAAAGATGACCTTTTTTTTTTTAGTCAACCGATCGCAAAGTGAGAAAAATTCACCGGTTTTTGAGGATTCTACTCCGGTTTTGCAAGTTGCAAATTTCTGAAAAAGTGTCCTCTTTTTAGATTTCCAAAATATGGTAAGCTTACATCCGGAAGTCCGGAAGCACTGTCAATTAGCGAGTCACTGATGTCTGGTGAACAATTAAATACGCGCTGGTATTACGCAGCCTCGGCGACAGTTTTTGCAAATCAAAATGGCGCCTATGGTCTCTTTTGTCATGACTATACCTGTACACTGTATGCAGCTCCAATGTAGTTCTGAAGGCAATAATCACAATTCCAGAATAACTACAAGATAATCCGAGTCCAAGTCGTTATGTTCAATGTTAGGTTTTCAGTTCAATCCACTTTTTGTCAATTCTGCTAAAGTGATTGGCTCCCATCCAGAATACAGTAATTTTCCTCAGTCTTAACAGTTTCTGGCCCTATTTTGCCAAGTATCAGGACTCATACTCGAAATAACTATTCTTCGAAGTTGCAATGAAAAATTGATTCGAGTCGAGTCATTTAACGTATTTGTAAAAAAAAAAGAATTGAGTCAAGTCGAGTCACCCAAAAATCGCGACTTGAGTCCATGCAATGGAACCACCTCAAAACAGCCCTCAAAGTCTGAAAATCGGCATTGTTGCCAACAATCGCTCAACGAAATTGACCATTGGTATGTTCATTGTGTCGTGGCGCTGCCAGTGTTGAAACAATGCCGATTTTCAGACTTTGCGGGCTGTTTAGGTTTTTTTCTTGCTTTTAGTATTAGTACCCTCTGCAGAGTTGAGTGTAACAATAATTGCAATTTCTTCAGGGCTCGTGGCATATTGCCTTAAAGCAGAAGTTCAAGGACTACCGAAGACCGTTACAAGCTAAATTGGTGAATCAGATGAAGCAGAAGTATGGTACAAAACGAAAGAATGTCATTGAGGAAGAAGAAGAAACCAGCAGCTCAAGATGCAAAAGAGCCAGGGTTGTAAGTCCAATTAATTTTTATCTTGGTTTTGAGATGAGCTAGTTAAATTCTAATTTTTCAGGATAATTTCTGTCCGGATCTTGTCGAATATCAACACAGCATTGATAATCACATAAAAGATATACAACAAGAAGTGAAAAAGAGGGAACCAAACCAAGTCACGCTCCTAGACCGAATGAAGAGGACCCACCAACACCGCAGAAATCAGATTTTAGAAGGGGCTCAGTTATCGGAGATACTCCTGACCTATCCAGCACTATGGGATGCTCAATGGGTAAGTACAGTAGTCTATAGTATGAATTGTCATTGCTACAGGTGTATCATATTTTATGTAACATATTAAGATGTTGAAAGAGGCTGAAACCTTGATTGGGTTTGATATTTTAAAGCACACAACACAGAGCCGCTACAATGTAGCTCAGGGCAAGATAAAGTGGCACAAAGTTCCCGAGACTATTCAAGGATTACTTGGTGAGAATATTATTTCATGAAATTGTGTGGCATTGCAAATTTTCCGCTAACAACTTTTTTCGAATGAATTCAAGTGCAATGGCTCTCTGACTTCTACCGTTGCGAGGCAATTGTAGAAACTTGTTTGACTTGCGCCTCACCAATAATCGTGGCTTTCACAATAACATTGTCTCGTACCAGCCGGTTACAGTTGGATTCATTTCCGAAAATTACACGCGTTCAAAATAAATATCGGAACACTAGAAGTCAGGGTTGTAATGACTCGAGTCATGACTCTACTCGAGTCAAAATTTTCTGATGACTCGAGTCATTTTTTCAAAATACGGAAATGACTCGACTCGAGTCAATCTGTGTATTGACTCGACTTGGACTCGAGTCATTGCACATGACTCGGACCAAGTCATTGACTCGAGACTCAGACGGCCAAGACCGACATTTCATTGTAATTTCGTAGAATTGAGAAGTAACCATCCTACTGGGATTTCGTCTGATTGGTACTGGTACTTGAAAATGCGACCAGAAACTGCTAAAAGGGAGGAAAATTAGTATATTATAAATGCTAAACATTCGATATCACCAAACATAGTTATATAAAGCGAGTTTAACAAGACTTTAACTGGAAACTGAGCAGTCAACATAATGACTTGGACTCGGACTCGAGTCATGATATCATGACTCGGACTTGACCCTCTGCTCGATGACTTGGACTCGGTGGTGAATTGAAAATGACTCGACTTGACTCGAGTCAATATAATAAAAGTGAAATTGACTTGTGACATGGAGTCTTGTGACTTGGTTACAACCCTGCTAGAAGTAATCATCGATGGTTCTAATAACCTGCGTCTGCTTTATAGGTGATGGAGTGGTGGATTGGCGTGCTGGTATACCAAACATGTTTGGAGAAGGATATGACAATTTTCTTCATATTGGAGAGGTAAGCTGTTCGTAGATAGATGATGTATTATGTATAATACACATTGTTGAAACTAAACAGTTAGTTAGTTGATCGTAAACTAACTAAGGTTTATTTTTATTTGATTTTGAAAATTCAGTAGTTGTAGTTCTAGTTGCTGATTTTGAAAATTCAGTAGTTGTGGTTCTAGTTCAGTGGTTCTCAACCGGGGGTCCGCGAAGCATTTTCAGGGGGTCCGCGAAGCCTCTAAATTTATACCATAGTTGATAACGTAATTTGTGTTTGTTTTTTTAATTAGGAAAATCATGAGGCCGTCTCGCTTCATTAAAAACTCCAAACTCACATCAACAGAATGGCCGTCTGATATGAAATATCCTGCTGTGAGACTCATTTTAATTGCTGAATTGCCAAGAGCCTACTGATACAAATATTTTCAAGAAAAGTCTTTGTTTGCACGCTCCCGCGGGGTCCGTGACGGTCCAAAAAGGGTCCGAGAAGACAAAAAGGTTGATAACCACTGTTGTAGTTGCTGTTCTAGTCTGGTTTCCACCTCGCCATCTCATCCGCGTAAGCGGTCTCTTACAAAATTCGTAGAAGTGGCCCGTGCTGCAAGTCGGCAAATACGGAATGAAAAATAAATAATACCGGCCCGGTGTAAATGACCATAGTGGTAGACCAGTGTTTCATAACCGAGTCACGAGTCAATCCATATTTCTGATATGCCCCAACAACTTCTACCAATAGAAAGTGTCAAAATTGCTCAATTAAATAGTTTCATAGACCTGGTACAGGCGTCGCATAGCTTTAGTAATGGATTGGAGCTCATGAGATTGAAATAGATACTTCATCGCGACTGAAATATATACTTCATCGCGACCAAAGCAGACTGACTTGACAAGATTATTTTTAAAAGTATAAATCAAATGAGCAACACTTCGTGACACAAAGTCATGTTTATAACTTGTGCATTGGTAATATAAATTGTCCTATGTACTAAACCTATCTCGATATCATAATGATCTGAAGTCCGAAGATTTCATAGTAATATATCTTTCAGGTTTCTATCTCTCCATATCCAACGATGGTCTACAATTTGCAATGGAGCCTGCACTTGGATGGACTCGTCTTCTCAAAAAACATTGAAAGTTTTGATGAACCACTTGCTCTTCTGATCGCAGCTCATTGGATATTTAACATCAAGTTTCAGAAGACTATCAAGCACACTCTCACCTTCATTTCGTCATACCTGCTAAAGCTGCCTGGCGTAGAGCTGACAAATTCCGTTGTGAGGACTACCAATATGTTGCCATAAACAATGGAACTGTCATCATAGTTATGTAGGGTTACCATACGGAGGTTCGAGCGGGTCATTCGGAAGTCGATTGTAAGTGCCTACTTTTAATTTTAGTCAATACCACTAAATTTAAGTAAAAAGATGGTAATTCTGGAGTCATCACTTTCATTCAACACCAAAAGTTTTCCAGCAAAAAATAGCAAAATCTGCTGTCATTCTTGATCAACTAACTTTCCTGAATTGGTAAAATTGTCCTCCTTTTTGATTCCGTAATATGGTAACCCTACAGTAATGGCTGTTTGAATTCGCTTAATAAAATGCATGAAATACCATACTTGTATGTTTTCAATTGGATTTGTATTTTTCGGTATTGCATATAGCGCAGCGATGTGTGGCAGCTGACAGATAGGTTGGGGTGGAAGGTATGTCCCCCATATAGGGTGGAGGGTGTTCCCCCATATAGGGAGGAAGGTATTCCCCCATATAGGGAGGAAGGTATTTCCACCATGATGGGGGTGGATTTACATTCCACCATAAATGGTCAAAAGCGTGAACCACTTTTAATGGAGGAAATCTCCACCTTTTAGAATTACAGTGGCATAGTGTCATTTCGACATTGGCATATTGACTTATGCCAACAACTGTCTTGTGAAACATTGTAATACAGTCCTAATTTTGCTATGATATGGTGCTTGTTCCTTCTCCAACGTTCTCTTATATGCTGTTTTCTGCGTAAAACAGGCCCACCACGCCTTGTATACGTGGCATCCAATTTCCAATGAACACTTGTCTTCAATCAACAGAGAAATGAGGTCGGTAGTTTGGACGATGGGAACGTTTTGTTCTCATTTATGTTCGGCAGGTAAATACTGGTGATTCTGTGATTCGCGTGCGCCAAAGAACCCAGAATATACCCTGTAAACAGTATCAAATTTTATGCCAATTTCAGCATATTCATCAGATCTATTTTATATGCAACTTTAATATCACTCCATACATTCCGGTGGCGGCAACAAAAAAGGATTTCGACGGGAACCAATATATACCACTGTATCATCCAAAATACGATTCCATGCGTGATTCGCTCGGAAATAGGCTGGAGGGAGGTCACGAGTCTATTCGGGGACGCAGTGGCGGAGTGGGCTATGTCTGATGCGAATGCAACCAGGGCCTTGAAGATGCAGCTTGGGCTTGTGAGCCGTGCATTTTCACCGGGGCTGGAGTCAATTGTGCGAGGAATAGCTCCGGCTCCAATGTATTTCATAAGATGCTTTTCTACTACTAATGTTGAATTCACATAATTTTACAGCAACCCTTCACAAAATTCGGAATTGTTGCCTTTTTGCGTATTCTTTTTTTAACCAGACATGTTGCTGGGGATTTGACAGTAGAACAGTCACATGTTCATAGCAGCAACCGACGGAGTGACCCAATGGATAGTTATAACACAGGTATTTCACGGAGCCGGAGCAGTGGCATCAATGAGCTCCGGAGCTGGAGATCAGGCTAATTTATGATTAAGGAGAGCTTCGGATCTAGAACTAGAGCAATTAAACATTATTACCTGCGTCAAAGTCACGATTGCAGCTGATATTTGAGTCCAGTAGTGCAAAATTGAACCTATCCGCCACGAAGACTCTCTATCCAGGCCAACAATAGCGTAAGAGACTAAATGCCCGTTGCGCACCGACTGATAACCACTGATCAATTATATATTGATCCACAAATTGTTTTTGTTGTTTATTAAACACAATATTATGTCCTTAAAACCTGTTGCTTCATTGTAACACGGTCAGGAATTGCGTCAAATATAATAATTATTAATTATTAAAATCTATTTATGGTGCTGAAAGCAACGAATGTCTTTAGCACCGCAAGCTAATTAATCTCTTTAACAAACCCAGGCAAAATATCGATTTTGTAACGGACTATAGGATATTCACAATATTGATGTAATCGATGTGATTTTGTACCAAGAAAACGGTCAGTAACACTATACAAAAATGACCACAGCAACAAAGCTCAAAAGTCATATATATGTCAATTTCAGGATGACACGAATTCTATGGTGTACGAGGTAGTATTTTAGTCATTAGAGAGGTTCGCAAGATAGAAATTAACAATGAATTCGACACATAGTGCAACGATTAATATACGCTGAAACGCAGATCTCAGATCATAATCTACAAGTTGTTATATGATAGTAGTACTTAAACATTTTAGACAGCGACCCAAATCTAAGTTTTATCAGAATCTCGCGACCCAACCCTCGCACATCGAAATGATTCATTTTTAATGTTAGTATGCTGAGTTTATAAGGTCACGGTCATATTTGAAATGGAAAAGATGCAGAGAATCAATTGTACAATACGAAGTTCTAAGAAACATGTCTGACGCACGCGATTTCAAATTGGCATTATTCCGTTCGAGACGTTTCGACGATCGACGAACCTATTAATGTGGAAGGTTTTGGCCAACCACCGACGGTCATTTAGGGCCAAGGTATTACCGGCGCAAGTTACAGCTTTCCTGGGACGGAAAAAATCAGTTTGCGAAAAACCAATTTGTGTAATATAAGATCAGCACATTTTCTTGATCATCTCAAACACTTTGCTACGTGTCTTATTTATTCCATGAAGTTCTCAACACGGTGACTTTGGACGGATATGCACAAACTACGTGCAGGAGATCGACCGAAGTGCGAAGAGATATAATTTTGTCGCAACCAATTTAGCAATTATTACAGACATAGAAGATCGATCGCATGCGGTCGCGACCCCAAATTTATACCCTTACTTTGAGAACTCATGTTATGAGATATTGATAGCAACAAGAATTTGCTCCATCCATGTCGTCGTCATAAGTCATCATTTACAAACATCACCAGCGGTGTTCCAGTTAATGGCTACTAGTACTCCGACAATGCCTCCACTTTACAGCTATGGGCTATAGCCACGGGCAAACGATTTCCGTTTGTGGATGCTTAGTGACTCTCTGTTGTGACCTTTCACCAGCAATGACGCAATAGCAAGAACGACATCCGCAACATATATAAGTGTGTAAAACACACATGTAGGATGTAAATAGTTTAGGATTCTTCAAGGGATGAAATACTATTTTAGCTCCATTTTAGTTTTACACAACACTCCGTAGTAGGAAATTAAAAGCAAAACGCTTTTAGCTATTCGGATAACTTTTCTGCACCATGCTGTTCTACAAGACGGACGCAATTTCACCGCAGTAAAAGCAACTGATATGACACGGCCTTATATAAGTTCATTGTCGATTGTTAATGGATTTATAGACATTCCGTCACCATATTCACTCATATTTTTTTAAAGAAACGAGTAACTAATTATTGCAGGGACTGGCAACATACGGCCCGCGACATGATTTTGAGCGGCCCGCAAGACAGTTTCCGCGCGGTCGTAAATTATATTGTGGCCCACAGCCACAGTCTGCCACAATCCCCCACTCCTTGCTTTGAACGTCAAATTTCAGTGATTGTAGGTTATTCTTATGCGTGCGTGTGTGTATATCGTGCGAGACTGTTTCTTAGGCGTATGTTTGTCAACACGGGAAGGCTTGCATTACCGGCATTCACGCATGAAATGAAGCTTCATGAATTGATATGTCGGCAATAATAAAAAGACAGATCCAAACCCTCGTTCGTATACAATACATTTTCCCAGAGGCCCGCAACATATATGTCCACGAAGGGATTTTGAGCGGCCCACGGACAGTTTTCGGTCTTTCGTGATAATATTGTCACAGTCTGCCGCAAATCTACACTACCTAATTGCTTAGCACGTCAAATAATAGTGACTGTATTTTATTCTTTCTTTTTTTCTGACACAAACAATAGTGATTGTCAATTTTACTTCAGTTCTTTGTTTTCTTTGCGTTCTACATGCAGCCAAAGTTCGAGGAACTTGATGACAACTTTGATTGACCACGGATGTCTCATTGGCTTCAACGGCTATTGAAGTAGCGGCCTACACCACGTTAATAAATTTTTTTGTATACTGTTTTGGTCTCCATGCTTCAAACTTAAAGTTTACATTAAATAAGATTATTCCTAGGTGGATAAATGCGCGTTTAATGTATTGATTTAGGAATCCGGCCCGCCGACTGCAAAAGTTGCACGCGTCTGGTTTATTGTGTCATATCTTGAGGATTAGAATTGCTATCCGGTGTCCGAATTGTCCGGGGTTTTTACATGCAATTTTTACTTTTGTTCCGTTTCCGAGCATGTTGGCAGAATAAAGCCGGGGCGACTGAACTTGAGTAAAAACGCTGACTATTTCTACCATTTCTTGAACCTTGTGCAGATTTTACGCATTGTAATATAAATCGAAGGCACTTACGTGATGTGATTCTTGTAGTTACGTAAGCTGTGCAATTACAAGGAAGCTGCGTTTGTCCACGTTTATTTTCTACGTTCTTTTTCTACGTGGAATCCATTGCTTCACTGCTGCGATGTAGATTCAACCTTCGTGAAAATGTAATATATTACACCGACAGGTGTGGAATCTCTAAAATAGGAATGGGGGCCATAGCAAATGATAAAATGAAAGCCCGCATCAACTACTCGTGTGCCATCTCGCACAGAATACTCCCCTCTTAATGGGGGCAGTCATGGGGCTTCAAATAGCCTACCCTTTGCTTTTGATCACTGATGTTTAAATTCTCTCTTAGGTACAACGGAATCTTCAGACATTTTAGACAACCATGCGTTCAGAATAAGGATTGTAGCTATCCGTACACAGCAATGACTTTCCCGAATAAATCCTAATCTATATTGCAAATCCCAATCGACCATCAGTTTTCTAAAAATCGAAATCGAAATTTCACTTTTACTCCATATCAACATTTAAATTCCGACACCCTATATATAAATATTGGTAAAAGTCCTAATTTAGAATTATATGTTTCGATGTGAACAGTCGCCGGGTGTACAATAAAGTAAGTTCCCGTACAAAATCATAATCGCAAGTTTTTATCCATTATCATTCCCGAATGAAAATACTGAATCCATATCCAAATATTGATATTTTTTCAGGAAAATATAACTTGGTTTCTCATGTTCTGGCCATTCCAAAACCCGATCAAATGAAACTAAATCCTAAACGTAAAGATACTTATATATAAACTGCAGTCGCGTATACAAGAAGGACAAATCCCACAAAATATAATCATTATATAATCGAGGCAATATGTCATCACATCACTATATCAATACACGTGTGCTGGCGAAGGAGATTATCAAGATGAAATCCTAGCACACGGCTGTAGACATCAGCCACAGTTGATGCTCTCAAAGCAACCTTATCTGATGTTTATCAGATACCATTTTATGAACTAGGCCTACGTACTATATTGAACTAATGCAGGGTTTTTCATCCTGCCATGGACCAGTAATTGCCCACAAAGTTCATGATGTATCGTATGGTTTTCCAGACCATCCCTATTTATTTGTCCTAATGTGGAGGGGCAATGACATGGCACCTAGTAATGACGGGGTAGCGAGGGCTACTAGACCACTTGACATTGGAGCCACCGTTTCTACAGTCATCATCTTACCAAACAGGCCGTGGTGAGGACTGAGCGAGAAATATGACCTTATTTTCATTGAACGATACTGGGCCAACGCCCAGAGCAAAATAGTTTCGAAACCCCTGAACTATAGCATAAAAAACCATTACCTTTCACTTATCGACCCGCATTATTAATATCAGAGGTAACCGCATTAGTTTGCGTTGGCACTCAATTGGAAGTAGAGTGCTACTCCAATCGCAAGTAAAAGGAGCAATTTCCAAAATATGTCAAAACTGCTTTACTTTGAAGTAGAATGTATGGGTATGAAAACTGCGCAGTATAGTAGGTAGTTGAAAGACAGTTTTTTTCGAGGCTTCGCATACTTTTTGTAGTTGTTCGGCCGTATAGCTACTTTGTAAATTGTGGGGTATCTTCGCTACGATGACGAATCACTAATGACATTACATACAAGTGCAATTGCCGAAGTTATATTCGGTTCCGATGATAGCATTTACGTTATGTTACGTTATTCGTAAATCCCACAAACTACTTTCTACTTCGCAAAATGGAATGTAAAAAAAGAAAGTATGTTTGCCGAAAAACTGTTCTTACTTGACTACTCCGGAATATAGAAGTAAAATACAACTCTGATCAAAATGAATGTTTGATTCAGATGCATGATGTCGAATCACTATTCTAAGCCCTAATTACAACTCCATAGGTGCAAGGTACCTCCAAGATTTCAAATATGCAGGTTCTTATTTCCTAAAACGTCTACTCCATGATGAGAGGATTCCAGTCGAAATCTTGGAAGTATAAATTCTTAACATAAATAGATATTTTGCTGGCTGCCATATTATTGATCATGCAAATCAGTATATTCTCTTTTCTTTTTAGCGACATGTATCATATATCAAGTGTTCTTCTCCCGCAGAGATCGTATTTCACGCACATCTGCTTCAACTTACGTCGCGGGTCGGATTCAAACCTTCAGATCGCTCGCGGGCCTGATCAGTCAAATAATTTCAAGTTGTTACCTCGAAATCCACGCCCGTGTTTTCAGATGAATACTATGTATTATCAAGACTGTAAACGGGATCTTAGATTACGATATATTACGGATCACAGGGGTTCTATTCTAGTAACATCTTTATTCGCAAACAATCGAATTAGCAAAAGTACGGTGATTGGCCGGTTGAATACAGTTACAAACCGTTAAAACAGTGCCTCTAACGACGATATAAGCACGCATATTTCTATGCAGTCTATGTTTTGGTTGTAATCTAGCGTTAGCCCTTGATTGGGTAGCCTATATACCCTGTGGGTAATGCTAGAGATGTGACGCTCAATAAACAATAATTTGCTTCATCAGTACTAATTTGCAATGCGAGAATATGTGGAGGTTGAGGACCTTTTGAGTCAAAACTGATATAGATGATAGAACAACATATATTTTAATTTTAATTATATGACTATTTTATTCTCCATGTAGCCTGCATGTAACGGTTTAGCAGTGGCTTTTTCCCTTCTGAGAAAAATTACTCTTCAGAATTGGGTGTCAATGTCAGTCACCTGGTTCCTAATGATGACCAGAGTGAAACCTTATTACAGCTGTCGGATGGCTATAATGCGGCCTATAAACTTAACTCAACATGTGATGTGTCGAAGGAATATTCAATGGAAGTAGGGGAGATGTGGTACCGATGAAACACTGGGACCGAAAATGCTTGAAAAATTATCGGTGATAATCCCATGGTTACAGTACGCGACTTTGTCTAGAATGGCATGCTGGCAAAATCTTTCCTCACATGCAAAAAACTTCGACCTGCGTGAGTTATGGGGTCTTTGACAAATGATTTACGTTTTATGGGGTGCAAAGTAAATTTGGATCGAAATATGCATTTTTCTATGTCACCTTCCAGACTAACAAACCCGCAATAATTTTTGATGTGAATTATAGGGCTTGTATCAAGGTTGACACGTAATTTTTGAATCAATACCATCCTCGAGGGGACTAATTTCAATTTAATTACAATATTTATAGGGTGGGGGACTTATGATACCATAGCCAAATCAAGCAAAATAGTTAGACCAACTAATCACCTAAAAACAGAAACACGCCTACATATATTGAGACTGTAAATCAGAGTTACCTGTGGTGTTTTATCGCTATTGCGAGGTATGACGATTTTTCGGTGATATGTATGTGGCATTAATTTTGTAAGTTTTCGCGGAAATCAAAACGTGATTTTATCCCAACATTTGAGTTGATATAAACTATTTAATTCTTGTAGGAGGCGACGAAACATTCTTCATTGGCATGCTGTAACCTAGATTATAAAACACAACAAAACAAGTAGAAAAATTTGAGTTTTGAGGGTTTGTCTCCAATGGCACACGACCATGGAACCTACCGGGTGGGCACCGATGATACGTTCGAGCAACAAATTTCAAACGTTTATAAATATGTTTTGGAAAGGAGGATATCTATGTAAATGTCCGAGATAGCTAGAGCTTGTATCAAAGCGTTGAGACAGCAAAAGA
Organism: Botryllus schlosseri; assembly: GCF_051294905.1. Classification (NCBI taxonomy): domain Eukaryota; kingdom Metazoa; phylum Chordata; class Ascidiacea; order Stolidobranchia; family Styelidae; genus Botryllus; species Botryllus schlosseri. Next base: position 23,409,212 of record NC_137248.1, read on the forward strand.
TCCGCTATTCTCGGCTGAAGATTTGGGGGCCAGGGATAATTTTGCAATTTTTTATCCATCGGTACCATATCTCCCCTATTTCTTACTAAAAACCTAAACATTTGTTAGAAAACCTGCTGGATAATACAAGTATATTTCCAATCTGCTCAGAATTTCAACGCGGGCCGTATGTTTGACATCCCTGATGTAAACAATCTTGCAGGAGTCATCTACACATTTCATTCACCAAATCAAAAAAGTATAAGCTAATACATTGTCATTCAAGGCTAATATTCGTCGTCATATAAAGCATATAAGTGAGACATATCTTACCTAACACCTTGCGTGAATATAAGCAGTGATTCAGCAAACAAGTCGGAGTTGCAAAAGCGAACAGGACTTGCCGTGTCAGTTACGATGCGCATTGAACTTTAGACGACGACAGATTGTGGCAGCTGTGTGATGAAACGAAATTCTGCTGTTTGATTCGATACCAAGATATTGACTTGACAATATGTCTATTTTCGTCGCCTTTTGATTACGTGCTAGTACTTAACGAGGTATTACCAGGACTCACCTAATGAATATGGTCCGGCCCAAGACCCATCGAGATACAATATACTACCTTAAGTCACGCTGTCTTATGACATACCTAACTGCAGATGTAGCGACTCGTACTATTACGTTTATTCACGTACCGTTATCGAATATGGTCCGTGGACATATTAGCATGCGACACAATAGCAAGCGACACTTGAGCATGCGACACTTGAGCATAGCGACTTTTGGTCATGGCGACTCGTGGGCATGTAGATATATCAGCCCAGGGACATATTAACATGAGGACATATTAGCATGGGGACACATAAGTATAGGGACACACGAGCATGGATACACGTGAGCATAGGGACACATCAACATGGTGACAATTTAATAAGTGCCACTTGAGCATGGTGACACATGAGCTTGCGATACATGAGCCTTGACGACACATGAGCATATGGACACATGGCCATGGGGACATAAGAGCAAAGGTGCACATGAGCATGGGTCATGTATGCATGCGACCCTTGAGCATGCGACACGTCTACATGCAGACACTTGAGCATGCGACACGTGGATATGCAGACAGTTGAGCCTGCGACACTTGAGCATGCGACCCTTGAGCATGGGACAGTTGAGCATGCGACAGTTGTGCATGCGACACTTGGGCATGCGACATTTGCGCATGTGACACGTTGATATGCGGACACTTGAGCATGCGACACATGAGCATGTGGTCATGCTACACTTTGGCATGCGACATTTGAGCATGCGACACTTGAGCATGGGACACTTGGGTATGCGACACTTGAGCATGCGACACTTGGGTATGTGGTCATGCTACACTTGGGCATGCGACACTTGAGCATGCGACATTTGGGCATGCGACACTTGCGCAATGCGACACTTGAGAATGTGACCATATATTAGCGCGTAACCTATTTGATTGCCGCGCGAGGAAAGTGGCAAATTGATTGAGTGGGTGGGTGCATGGTCTGTGACTATATAGATACCTAAGTGTTGGAGGTTTACCTAGGCTCCTCCTCGCCACCTCATCCGCGTCAGCCGTGTCTTACAAAAGCCTAGAGGTGGGCCGTGCTATAAGTCGGCAGTTACGGAAAATAAGAAGTATATCGGCCTGGTGTAAATTACCATAGTAGTCGACAAACACCATGAATACCCCAAAACAAACAATATAGATTTGTCTGAAAATCTCCAAAGATCGGGGTAAAGCAATAAAGGTTGTCATTGCTGTACATATATTGGAATCGTTTACACCAGACGAACTAAAAGGATATATCCTTTCGTGAGACGAAAGCAATTCCAAATTCGCAATTCGACACGGGACTTATTATTTTATTTTGTGGGTCTCAATTTATACGTGAGGTTCAAGCTGCGAGCGCTGGTCTTTTCGGCGCCTGGACAGTGGTCATATCAATGTTGAACATTTCTGTCAACATGTGGCGGTTATTTTATTTCAAGGTTTTATCGTCATTGGTACCTACAAAGAGTCGCGTGTTGCCCGAAACGTGGGTCTCGTGGTGTGAAATTGCCAAACGCCGAAATGCCAGTTCATAAAATAGTCGCGCGTTTGTCAAATGTCACGCGTGCCGGGGGTTGCCGACCCCTGATATAGGCCCGTATTCAAGAAACCTTACTCAGTACTCAAACTCATTTTGCGTCAACATTGCGTAAGAATCGGTATTCAGAAAGCGAAACGAGAGAAGAGTTTGAGTTCGACTGGAGTTGAACTTGGCGCTCTTTCGAGTTGTACTTTTGTGGTTATGGTATTCAATGACGATCTGAGGTTGGAGTCGATCTCGAAATACGGCGTTTGAGCAAGCGTTTTCCGAGTCAAGCCGTGGGCAGACTCAAGGCCTTACTCATTCCCTTTTTTACGGTTTGGCCCTGAATATATTGCGGAAATTGCGTTGTGAGCATGTTTGGTGCCTGCATTCACAATTTCAACTGTAATATATAGCACCGTTATAAGAAGGAAATCCTGTGCTAGCGCCGTGTGGCTTCATCGTTGGCTGCGTAGGCTATTCCCAAATCGGCGGACATTTTTCACCAGAAAGGTTTCCGATGGATTCGCAAAATCGGTTAATTCCTCACAACGCTCTGTTTTATCGCTTAATATAAAACGTAGCATCAGGATATGTACAAACGAATGGAGGATGACTGTTACTTAAAAACCACACACAAGCTGTTGTCTACAATAGCGATCCTCCAATCCTAACAAGAACCGAATCTTCGGCGATGCGGACAAATGCAATACACGATGGTATATGACCTGGCGCTTTATGTATGTACGCAATGTTAGATCATCGAAATACAGTTGATAAAACCGTCCATCGCTGTGTATGGTGGAAATATCAACAACGCGGTACCAATACCCATCATCAGTAATCCAATAAATAGCTTGTGCTTATGCCTGAAAACTTCAGGATGAAGTCTGGTGTTTCATTATTTGAAAATATTTGCTTTGGCTACTACAGTATGTCAAATAGTCATGTTATTGAGCGGTGTTATTTCTTCTATACATCCAGCGTATGATTCTAATATAGTGTGTTGACGTAATTGAAGGCAATATTAGGCAACCAACATCACACCTAAACCCGCGGATTGCCAGATCGCGAGCAATTAACAAAACCGCAGACGTCTGCAAGCAGTCATCAAGCTGTCTAATCCAGGGCTGGCCAACCTTTTCAGCCAAAGGGCCACATTTGATCAACAAAATATTGCGCGGGCCACTAGCCGCGCCAAGCGCGAAAATTTTTCAATGTTCGTAGCTCAATAGTATTGTCATTTGACTATATTGCGGGCCTGCAGTATATCGCTGGGCTCAGTTTGCCAGGACGGGACTATTCAGCGCCTGGACATATCAATTTCGAAAGCATCGACCAACATGCGTCAATCATTTTGTGCATAGGTTTCATAGTCGACGGTCTTTCTGCGAGCGCAAACGCTAGGTCGCATATGTTGAACGACACTTTTTTTCGTAATCGAGATTATAGTTGGACTCAATCTGATACATTAGGCGTTCTTTCATTTTCGCAAAGGTGTAACAATATTATAAGCAAGAAATCGAGTGACGACATGTTGCGCGAAGCGTGTAGAAAATAATTACTTTTGATAAATTTATCGCAAATTATTCTGCTTCATTGTAGTGTACGAAGCAGTGTTAGGATCAAGTCACTACCTTCGAGTCGCGAGTCATTTCGAGTCATTGCACATTTTGACTCGATTCAAGTCAAGTTAATCGATTTTTGAAGGTGACTCGAGTCAAGTCAAGTCAAGTCACGAGTCAAGTCACAATTCAAGTCAAGTTGCCTTTTCGAAGTATGAGGCATGATTATGTCATTGCATTTTGCTATCGGTCTGAAATACAGATTTAGTAGTCATTGATTCTGAACCAAAGAACGAATATAGAGTTAAATATACGCGCATGAAAGCGCTGCATCGGTCACATATACGTAGAACTGTTAAACTACGAAGGTAATTGCATAGCATCAGTTAATAGTTACCAGCCAAAATAAAGAATAGAGAAACAAACTGATAAGATGCATTACATTACCCATTTACAAATTGCTATGATACAATTCGTGACTGTGCCATTGGCCGAGGACCATATAAACTATATTCGAATTTAATTTCAATAAAACAAGAGGTTTGATTATGGTAAAAACTGACAACAGAAATATACACTTTTTGCTACATAATTACTTTACTAAACTAGTTTACGACAACGTAAGCTGTAAGCATAAATCACTTCGTTCGCGGTCAATGTATTTGTGAGAGATCAATGTAGGCTCAGTAAAACGCGCGATCATTGAATGATTGGTCGCTCTCACGGGTTACACCAGCGTTTCGCGTACAATCCGAACATATGCAAGATGCAAGTCATACGAAAAAGGCGACTCGAGTCTGACTCGAGTCAAGTCATGACTCGAGTCATCCCAACACTGCAATATAAATGGAACCCGGTGCATCCACTGAGGAAAATGATGAACCCCGTGTAGAATTGAAAACTTCTGGGTGCCTCTCACGAAAGTTATTCGTTTAGTTTTCTTATCGTCTGCTACGTTTGGCCGACTCCATTATCCTTTGACTATATAGCAGACAGGAGGTCACCAATTAATAACATACAATAAAGGTATAGTTGTAAATTACGTGCCTAAATATTCGCGCTTTGGGCGACTCGACAGCAATAAGCCCGGTGTGAAATAAGCCCGGTCGTTAAAGGGGTATGGGGAACTTCGCCCATTAAATGTTTTATTGATCGCTTCATGGGGGGCCCAAGATCACCATTTGTAAGAAGGGGGGGGGATGCTGTTTCGATACTGATTCTAGCTGCAATCCACGCTAACACGGTGTGTAAGCGGATGGATATGGCTACAGATGGCTTTGGCTACAGATCCAAATGTTTAGTATAAAATTGCGAAATAGAAGTTTTGCCTGTTTGAAGTAGGGCCGTATGAGAATACGATAAGGTAGACATCAACTTCTCCCTACAATCCACCTAATTAATACGGATATTCCGAGCTGCTGTTGTACGAGTAACGAAAAATAACGGCTCGGTTATAATTTTTTTTCATCAGCCGTTGGTTTTTAATGCTTCGATGTAGAAATTGTCATGCATAATTTGACGAGTACAAAATTTCAAATCTTTGTCCGGTGTATACGTAAATAGGCCTACCGCTCGACAATCGGCAACGGCCAAACTGCGTTTGCCTAAGCATAACAAAAAAAAACACATAGTACGTTACTATTTGAAACTAGGCAGAGTTGTGAATATTATCCTGCTGCGAGGTAGTGGCGTCTGCAGTGTATTGATAACGTGACACAATGTATAGCGGGTGTTCTTACAATCACAGTGTAAGTACCAGTGTTGGGATCAAGTCACTACCTTCGAGTCACGAGTCATTTCGAGTCATTGCACATTTTGACTCGAGTCAAGTCAAGTCAATCGGTTTTCGAAGGTGACTCGAGTCAAGTCAAGTCACTCGATTTTTGGAGGTGACTCGAGTCAAGTCGAGTCAAGTCAAGTCAAGTCACGAGTCAAGTCAAAATTCAAGTCAAGTTGCCTTTTCGTAGTGTGAGGCATGATTACGCCATTACATTTCACTATCTGCCTGAAATACAGATTGAGCGGTCATTGATTCAGAACCGATGAACGAATATAGAGTTGAATATACACCCAAGAAGGCGCTGTATCGATCACATATGTGTAGCCTCGGTTTATAGTTACCAGCCAAAATAGAGAATAGAGAAACGAATTGATAAGATGCAATACATTAGTACATTACCCTTTACCCATTTACATATTGCAATGATACCATTCGAGCCTGCGCCGATGGTTGAGGAGTATGCAAACTATATTCGAATTCCAAATCAATAAAACAAGAGGTTTGGTTAAGGTGAGAACAGAGAACAGAAATAGATAATTTTCTATTATATTACTTCACTACTTCACTTCGTTTGTGGTCTATTTATTTGTGGGGGAACAATGGAGGCTCAGTAAAACGCACGATCATTGAATGATTGGTCGCTCTCACGGGCTACATCAGTGTTTCGCGAACAATCCGAACATATGCAAGATACAGTGATTTTTATCCACACCGACTAATTGATGACTTGAAATTGACTCGGGAATTTTGCTCCGAGTCACGAGTCAATCCACATTTTTTGATACGCCGAGTCAAGTCAAGTCAAGTCATTTTAGCAAAGTGACTCGAGTCAAGTCAAGTCATACGAAAAGGGTGACTCGAGTCATCCCAACACTGGTAAGTACTACATGTACAGTACAACGAATATCAATTTATTACGTGCGGATACTTCGTTACGCAATCAAGAACCAAGCTAATACTTGTGACGCAATAATGAGCAGAGGCGTTTGAAAATCCGACAATTCTGCAGTCCAAAACCCGTTTTAAATCTCCCTGCTCATTGTTCACGAATGTTCAGTTTATATGTCATAGGCATTGCACAAATGAAAAGTAATCGTTCTTTCACAACGAAATCGATTAGATATGTGAAGTAGTCGATTACGATTACTTCGGATTTTCTTCGAATGTAATCGATTGCGATTACGATTACTTGGAAATGCTGTAATCGTCGTAATCGATTACGATTGCTAATCACGATTACCCCATGTCTGCTCATGATCAGCATTTTTCGGGGTCTGTTCACGTCGCGCGAATTACTGATATCTGATGACAATTTCCTTTTCATGACGTAAGTTCGTATAGTCAGTAAAACAATCTAATGGTGATTATGTCTGCAAACCACAAAAAATTGTTTCGATTAGCATAAACGGCAAATTCTTAAAAATTAATAATCAGCGATGCAATTAACTTCATCCGCACTAGACTAAAGCCAGTCTGACGAGCGATTGGCTGATAATATCGAGTCCATATCGCACCTTGAACTAACTATCGGTATCGGCCATTTGCGTAAAGCAGGGGCGGGCAACTTCTCCAAGTCGGCGGGCCGGATATAGGAAAATTAAGTACGTGGCGGGCCGGATTGCTGAATCGATACATTATTCGCCCATTTATCCACGTATACAAGGAAGAAATCGTATTTAATGAATGTATTTTAACGACAGCAATGCAACTTCAAAGCCATTTCTCGCCAATAATGACGAAGACAATGTGGATTTGAGAACAGCACTCTCATACAGCAGGGGTGACCAATCTTTTTGCCAGTCACGGTCGCATTTCGACTACTCATGTAGCCTACGGCCGCATTCCAGGGAATAGTCGTAATGAACTAGCAGGACGCCAAATACTCATGTTAAAGTGTCTATGTCCATTTCCGGCGAACTCCATACTAATTTATTAAATAATGTAGGCTGTTCATAGTCGCGCCAAGCGCGAAAATTTTTTCAGATTCATTCATGAATTTCGTCATGAAAATTAGTAGTTCTACATATTATTTCTCATCCCATGTGATCAGATTCACCGGTAGAGTTGGTGGAGGGTCGGTCGGGGCAGGCCAATTATTATTAGTCACTTTGTTGCATGCTGCTCTTTGCATGTCTTGACCTCCCGTCAGGATTGTCGGTATAGTGAGGAGAACACGATTCCGAGTTGGTATTTCTATATGTGGCGCATCTGTTCGCAACTGTACTGTGGGGCTCTGATTGCAAAGTACGCAACTATATTAAAATCGAAAAATAAAGTCGCATTGAATCGCGCGCTGCGCGAAGAAACTTTCAAGAATAATTAAAATATTTCAAGAAATCGGGAGTCAATTCGTAAATTCAAATTCCACGTCGACGGCCGCTAACACCTACTAATTGAATTACGTGTCCACGGCCGCACAAATTAGCTTCTACGGCCGCAGGTTGGCCACCCCTGTCATACAGGTACCACCCTTGTCATACAGGTACCACCCCTGTCATACAGGTACCACCCCTGTCTGCTTCTCTCTGGTCAATCAACACACGGTGCAATCCTTCAAGATTTTCAGGCGTTCAATAAGCCTGGTTCCCCAAATTTACCAAGATATCAATGCATTAGGATTAAGTAGGTGACGAGATAGCGTGGTTGTTAAACTGTGCGGCCTGTCTATCTCGATATTGAATTCATGCGAGCCGCGGCCTGTATATCTCGATATTGAACTCATGCGGGCCGCGGCCTCGAAATTTGAAATTGGCCCGCGACCCGTTTTCAGTTGGCGACACCTGGCATAATCGGTGTCTTACAAAAGCCTATAAGTGTGCGCCGTGCTACAAGTCGACGGTTACGGAATCAAAAATAAGAAATATCGGCCTGGTGTAAATGACCATTGTCGTCGACAAACACCATTATTACCACAAATGACATTAGGGTTCAGTACATCGTAAATGCCGATAATGCAATTCTTCTCGCTTCGACGAACTTACGCGTAAGCTCCACCCTCGCTCGCTGTGCATACATGTGTATAAAAACATACAATCACTAAAATGTATGTGAGCAAGTAGTGGGGAATCTCGGAAGACTGGGGCCAGCGGGCCACATTATCATGTAAGACGAAAAACTGTCCGCGGGCCGGATCCGGCCCGCGGGCCGTATGTTGCCCACCCCTGGCGTAAAGGATAAATATCGGCCATTTTTCTGACTCTAAGAATGGCAGTAAGAAGTCAAAGAACTATAATATGTGACACTAGGCTAGGAATATTGATCAATTTGATATAGCTCACGGGTGTCCAGATGCACTTTTTCGTATTTATCTCATGTCCGCGCATAGAAATGACTGTAATGCTATTTAAATAGACGATCTGGAGCTTTCGAAATTCACTATAATCTAGATTCGAGATGACATATGCGTTGAATATCAGCTGATCATATCGAGGAAGGTGCTAGATAATGGTTTTATCAGCGTCGTTTCAAATACCCTAAATCGGTCAGGCTCTATTCAAGACCCACAGTGCGATGTGACAAACAGATACGGGATAGGAGGATGCCGGAACGACCATGTGCGAACTGTAAATCCAACAACTTGCCCGTCTTCTATACCAATATTATTATATTAACGCCGAACATCAATATATTTAGGCGGGGACTCCAACCATATAGCAGTCGGTACCACAATTCGCGCAGAGGCCTGCAGATTGCGAATTGTGATACAAAATTCTAGTTGCTGAGCTATAGTTTAGGAAGTCCTCAAATAACTGTGATTTGAAGTCTCAGCTCATCTTTTAAACCGCGATCGAAACCTAATGGTGACCAGATAAAGGACGTTTGGCCTATTAGATATCGACGTCAAACCTCCAAGTTCAGGGAGAGTTCGGCTCGGAAAGGTTGATGCCAATAACGTTTGGCTTTGCGTGGCGCATGACACGCTGATGTGACGATATATATTCTCGATTTTACAACATCCTCATGTCGACAATCTAGTCTATCCTGTCCGACGTTGAACACGATTTGAGAATTGCAAGTCTCAGTCATAAAATCCCTACATGCGCGATGTTGACAGTAATTCGCATAGTTTCAGGTTGTTGCCAATCGGAAGTTGAGCAGGTTTTCAACCTCGATCTTATTCAATTGAATCACCATTGCATCAATATCCGTATAATGTTATTTCAATGATGAGATGTCCAACTATTCTGGCTATACGCGATTCGACTCCATGTTTTCGTCAGTGCAAGTCAACTTGGTAACAGCTTCACGAACCTCACGAACGCATATATGCACAATATTCAAAGCGTATTTCATAATAATTCAACTCAGTACATCGCTCCTCACAGACATGGGGTGATTACTTTATGAATGTAATCGATTGCGATTACGATTACTTCGGAATCACGCGATTACGATTACGATTACGATTACAGCAAAATCAGGAAGTAGTCGATTATGATTACGATTACATTGAAAAAGTAATCACGATTACTCACGATTACATTTGTTTTGCTTAGGACTATAATCTTAAATGATATATGGGAAGACAATACGGCCGTAAACCAAACTTTACGCTGATTGGTCGAGAGACAATGGCCATGGATACGACGCAGCAACGGTGGACGCTGCATTTACTTAAGCCTAGTTGGCACTACGATGTATTCCTATAGCCGTCTAGACTGAATAAAAATGACAAGATTACAGTTAAATGTTTATTTCGTCATCAATATTAAAATTAGGAAAGAAAATTAAAAATTTAGTAACGTATACTAAAATATAATGCCGAAATACTGCTGAGTATATAAATGCAGTGCTACCAATGGCAATGAGCTGGGGAAGAACAGATTTTTCCATTCATTTCCTTCCAACGCAAAGGTCAGGAAGGCTTGGGAATGCAGAGTAAGAAGGCTGGATTTCAAGCCTACTTCCACAAGCTTCATTTGCTCCTCATCGCCGACCTCACTGCAGTTGCAGTGACTTAAAAAGCCCAGAAATCACAGTGAGCCAAGATACAAGTCGGCAGCTAACGACCCGATGAATCGCGAGCTGATGCGTGAGAGAGTGGAAATAATGTCAAAGACAAGAATAAATGCATTGATCAGTTCAAATACTGTCATGTCGTGGAGCACAAAGCCCTAAACAGACTAAAAGCACCACTGTTGTGTACAATAATAATAATAATAATAATAATTTGCTCCCAACACTTTTGCAAGGAAGATTCTGCTGTTAGTGCATTATAGATACACCAATACAGTCACGTCTAAAGAGAGGTGCGATTCCCAGTGGCAATCTCCGTGTTGAAGCAGAAGATATGCGCATTGCAAAGAGGCGGACCCTGAACTCCATGCAATGTCAACTGTCTTCCTCCAATGTTTCGGATGCTGCACATGCAAATCTTACATTGTTATCGGGTGATCATGATTTAGAATCGCCATCGTGTAGTCTTGAAATGGAATCTTCAAATCCATCACATGAATCTTAGGGTTAGAAGCCAACGAAGTCAGTCATATGCAGATTAGCTACCTAAGCTCAGAGGACATCAGAACAGAGAGGATGTGCAGAATGGGGTAAATACATAGGGCTCTTCGACTCACAAGTAGCAATTTTGGTAGGGTTTTGGAGTGCTTTGAGGGGAACAAGACAGCAGGTAGCCTACTCCATATGCAACATCTCTTTTCAAATCACTTCAAGGACAGTACAGTATGAAAAGGTATTCAATATCGTGGGGGTTATTGCACGAAGAAAGGGCCTATCAAGACTACTAATCATCACTCATGTGAATGTAGCAAAGATCGGTCTTGTTCTTTTTCCATATGGATATCTGGGTGCTTCACATGATAGAGTGATTCTAGCTGAGCAGACCTCATCCGCACTGGTGTGCTTGAGGTATCGTAACAGCACATGCGATGAGCTCATGAAATTTGAACTTGGGCAGAAATCACAGAAAATTAGTTTATATTTGACTGCTGCTAGATAATTACAAGTAAATCACTCTTATTGGCATCAAATTCAGGCCCAAATGTATGTCACAAATAGTCCTGCCTTCTTATACTCTGCATTCCCAAGCCTTCCTGTCCTTTACGTTGGAAGAAAATTAATGGAAAGATCTGTTCTTCCCCAGTTCATTGTCATTGGTGGCACTGCATTCATAAACACAGCAGTATTTCGGCATTATATTTTAGTATATGTTATTAAATATTTTATTTCCTTTCCTAATTTTATTATGGATAAAGAAATAAACATTTGACTGTAATCTTGTCGTCTTTATACAGTCTACACGGCTATAGGAATACATCGTAGTGCCGACTATAGGTTTAGGTAAATGCAGCGTCCTCCGTTGCTGCGTCGTATCCATGGCCATTGTATCTCGACCAATCAGCGTAAAGTTTGGTTTACGGCCGTATGCAAGGATTGCGATGAAAAGGCTTAATGAGATATCAACTTTCTTCATCATGCGTCATTTGCTTATTACGTTATAATATATCAATTGCCCAACTTTATAGTGGATGATTTATCGCATCCAACGATTTGCCTTATTGCCAGGTCTTTACCTGCCGCGGCCCAAATTCCTTAATAGAGTGGGGAGCGTGCTCGAAGGGGACTCAAAAGTATTTCGTAAACCAACATATATTATAGAGCATTTTCGAGAATTTAATTAATTCTTGTAAATGTTTTTCGAGCTTTGCGATTCAAATATCTCTAGTACAGGGGTCACCGACGCGGACCAAATGAGTCGACCGCGGTCGCTGTAGTAGTGGTGGATTTTGGGGTGAGCGAGGTGGGCGGTCGCCAGGGGGGCTGGCCGAAAGGCTCCCCTATTTGGATTGTGCGCTTTTTTCAAGGATAATAACGAATAAACATGGAAATCCGTGTCAGGCAAGAATAGGATTCCGTACAGATGTGTCAATCATCATCAAATCTCTGCATTTGTTAGAAAAAGTACCATATCCCGATAATCATCACGTCTCTGCATGCGGTAGAATTACTTAGTTTTAATGTCGTGTATCTTTGCACACATGAAAAAATAGACATGGCCGAATCCAGCACCTGGCCAAACCTTGATAGATAGATAATAATAACAGATGCGAAAGAGGGGTCTGGGGGGCGAAGCCCCCCATAAGTTACGGATAGAAACTTATAGGGGGCCCCCGGTAAGTCTCGCCCAGGCTCCCCCGTTCGTATGGCCACCACTGCGCTGTAGCAAATATCCAAATGAGAGCTCGTTTCATATGAGCAGCAGTTGAACATGGGTCGGCCGACGCCAAGGAACATACGAACGCAGTCGCTCGGGGCATTGCTTCTCTTCGCCCACGCGACGGCTCAACGGGAATCTATATAGTTAATATTCCCGAGTCTAGACGCGGAGATCGGCGCTTCTGCGCGCACTGCAGCAACGCAACTGAGCTTGGAGGAGCTGGTGTGAGTCCCTGCTAGTGAGCGTTTTTTTCTTGGTAACGGGCGGAAACCCGGCCCAGTGCTATGATTGTCTTACTCTAAGTGAAGAAATCCAACTGAACGTGGATAAACGACGGGAGTACGAGGTAACCCGTCGGTCGTCGCAATAATCAGTACTCACTACACAAGAAGTAGCTCTTTGTTTCAAAACAGTTGGTGACCTCTGATCCAGTAGATCGCTGGGTTTGAAATGCATACCTCTTCCCCTCAAGAAAAAACATACATAGATTATATTTTATGGGAACAGGCATTTCGTAGCCGGTCATTACCGCGTCACGATCCCACAACACACCAAAACACATATGCAGTTTCGGTCAACACGCAACTCCACGGGATGTGATACCAAAGAAACACCTCGGCCGAAACTTAGGGTATTAGTCCATTGTCAATAGCCGCGCTGAGTGGGCGGGACTAATAACTCCTGTCTTTCCAATCTGGGCCCACAATGCAAATGTCACCCGGCGCATCCACAAAAGAATAAAGCCATGACAATTTGTGTGTGCGTCTCACAAAAGATATTCTGTTAGTCTGCTACGTTTGGGCGAGTACAATATCTTGTGATTATGCAACGGACTGGAGGTCGCGAATTAACAACATACAGTAATTATAACAACATACCAGATGCTATGAATATGAATTACGTGCCCCAGCTTTACAGGTAAATCTGACACTCGGGGCTCAGAGAGGTTATAAATGAATAGTAATATAATGCAATTACCAATATTATTGACGAAATTCACTTTTGAAAATTGACCAACGGTTGGACAGGGGAATTGCTGTTTTGGCTGAATTGCTGATTCTAGCTACAACCCACGCTAACATGTCAGGCTATATAAGCGGATGGTTATGGCGGCAGGTCCAAATGCTAAGTAACGAACTGTGAAATAACAATTGACGCCCGTTTCAAGTAGACGGAAGTAGTTATATGAGAATAAGATATGGTTACCATAAAAATTCTGCCTTCAACTTAATACATATACAGCGAGCTGCTGTTACGAGAAACGGCTAAGCACGGCTCGGTTATGATATATATCAGCAGCTGTTTATTTGTAATGCTTCGTTGTGGAAACTGCAATGTCTTATTCGACGAGTACAAAATTCCGAATCTTCGTCAGGTGCACGTGCGTACGTAGGCCTCATGCTCGCCAAGCAGCAATGGTAAACTGCGTTTAACGAAGCACAACCAAACATTAATACATAAGTTACTATTTGAAACTATAGGCAGAGTGGTGATCAATATCCTGCTGCGAGGTAGCGGCTTCTGTAGTGTATTGATAACCTGATATACACCACGGGAGGTGTTCTTATAATCACACTACAATGTCCATCGCATGTCTGTTTACTATGTGTGGATACTTGTTACTCAATGACGAGCGGAGCTAATACTTCTGACGTAATAATGAGTCAGTGGCGTTTGAAAACAAACGTTTGTGCTAACGCTAACGTGGTATATTATCTCATTCTTGTTCACGAATATTCAGTTTATGTCATAGTCCTTGTACAAACAAAAAGTAATCGTTCGTTCACAAACAAATCGATTAGATATGGGAAGTAGTCGATTACGATTACGATTACTTCGGATTTTTTTCGAGTGTAATCGATTGCGATTACGATTACTTCAAAATGCTGTAATCGTCGTAATCGATTACGATTACTAATCGCGATTACCCCATGTCTGCTCCTCACTATGCGTAGTATTCTCAGACTGCTCAGCACCAAACTAACTGTGGGTTACTGCACACTCTACAGAAGCAGTCTGATTTCTTCAGCGACAAGTCCATTCGAATCCTTCAGTTTAATAAATTTCTTTAACATTATCAATCGGTAATTACAATGGGACCCGGCAGTCCCTTTGTTTATCTGAGGATGGTATTTTAATCATCGCTCAACAAGCCCCATGCTGATTTATAGTAGACAGTTTGCGATATTGATGCGGATTATTGCGGTACTGTCATCAAAGTATAAACATTACAGGACGTCTGTTCCGGTGTGTCTGTGAGTCTTATCAGATTTCGGTGATGTCTGAGCGCGCTCACTATTCAGAGGCACATAAGACAGATACGACGGATTACTTTCAAATTTCATCTCCATTGTCTTATTCAGAAATCAGACACAATTTATTTCAATCCTTATCGCTCCTGTCTCGTTGTGGGCCAGGACAATGTATATGGTACCTCGCATCAGTAAGTCATAAGCTTGCCAATAAATTCAAAGGCGATAAGTTGATATTATAAATACCGAGTTCGCTACTGGCCGAGTTAGACATCTAGAAAATTTCCAGCTTTCCAATTTGGGATTAGAATTCAAATGATATGAACTCAGTTTTTTCTAAATTATATTAGAACTAGAATTGCTGAATTTATAATATCTTTAAAATTGAATTCCATTCCGAATTACAAATAAATACAAGAAAAAGTTCAGTTCATTGAAATCAGAAATCATTGTCATAGGCACGAGAAAGGAAAATGCTTGTACAACAAGCTTGGCTCAATTTGCAAGATTCAGTCGTATCTTCAGTAAAACCAGGTACTTGATTAGAATTGAAAATTGAACATAGAAACATTTTAAAAATTATATTAGAATTAGATTATCGACGTTTCGTTCGAATTAGTTTAATTATACAACTACAATGATCTAGGTTTTCGAGTTTGGCTACTGGTGAGACCTGTTGGTAATCGTTATACAAGGGCACCGATTTGAAAGTGCCTCGCGCTATTTCTCTCATGGCTGCATGTCGTACCAAAAGTTTATAGGAAGGATTTGCCGTCATGAGGCACATATTGTCAAATCTCACCTCCGGTCCTATGAATTTCGATCCCGTACCAGATAATATTGTCCTGGGTCCCACACTGTAAATATTTCACCACTAACAGCGCCCAAGTATACTTGAAACTTTTTCTGGAGATTTCAGCTTTAATACCGTGGTGTACATGCGACGGTGTAGCTATGTGATTTCCCCATGGCCCCAAAACAAGCATATTTGTAGCATTCCATGAAGCCAAACTTCATCCAGCTGACCAAAGCATAACGACATTTATGTACACTGTACACGATACCTAGTGACGACTCAGGCCACATTATGCCACAATGCCGAAGTATATATATGCTGAGTTTTTAAACGTCACCAAATGTACAAAGTTGAACAATCAAATGCAATAATAATCCCGTAAAATCAATATGTTTCTTCGCTTTCCCAACAATTTAACCACTACGCTATCTCGCCACCCACAAACATATTAAATCAAGATGGATCCGCTGCGCCTGCTAGATTTTGTACATCAGACAACAATGTATTTTTTATAGGAATTTCATTGATTGGTTGAATATGTATAATCTGCTGACTACCTACATGTAGTGTATATCCTTCTAGATATTTTGTGATTGCGGTTCAAGTTCACAGCAGAGAGTCGCCAAATATTTACAAACGGAAAGCTGAATATTTCGAGCAAACTTGTAACAAAGCAAGTAAAATTTTTGAGATTAGCAATGTGCATGCCAGTTTAAGGTTGATTTGTATGCTGCCAATACCATGCTTAGACCGGTCCGAAGTTGAAATGCAAAAAATTACAACCAAGGATGTTATAATGACGTGTAAATTGTAATGTATGAAAAGGGTTCACAGTGCAGAACCTACCAATGTTCGTTTGTTAACTCGAACGTTAGCCTCACTTCACACCATTCCTTATACGTAGAGCACTGCTGATCCGTTGTCAGGTTGAACTCCACTCACGAGGCGATCGATTAGGTGATTGCCAAACGTAACCGATGCACTTTCATTGGCGATTCTATTTGTGACGGCAATTGTACGAAATCCATTTCCTGCACCATTACCCTCTCTACCTGATCTGGTGACGAACCGCAACGCAAATAAAATATATAGTCACAGCAAAGGAGATCAAAAACAGATTCGAAGGGTGTATATCAGTGGTCGGGAACCTTTTTTGCCCGAAGAGCCATATTGGCCCTATTTTTTCCATCTCAACTCCCAAAGAGCCATACATGCCAATCAACTGTTACGTCACAATTGGAAATTCGTGACGTCATTGAAGCACTAATTCGAACTCACGACATGGGATTCCTCGTGTGCACCACATTTTCTCTGTAAAAACTGGTATTTATTGTTCGAAAATGAAGCTCGAAACGAGAGGTAAGACGCAGACGGGCCAAGACTCTACCAAGGATAACGCAATTCCTTGTATATGTAGCTTAGAATTTATTATAACTGATATTAATCGAATGTGACTGTCACAATGATTCCGAAAATCCAAGGGCGGAGATAATAAAGTCAGCTGATCCGGGAGAATGCTACAATCATGTGATTAAAAACTGCTAATCGGGACGCATCTCAGGCGGAGATAATAAAGCTAGCTGATCCGGAATATTGCTAATCGTGTGATTAAATACTGCTAATCGCGACTCATCAAGTTGGAAAAGGTTGCGCCCGATGGTTAGTCGAGGTGTCCTTAGTTTTCAATCAAGTGGCGTTATCTGTTGCATCATAATGCGAAAACGCGTTATAGGCCATCAGTTGTCAATTTGTTGAATGAAACAGCAGCCTGCTGATAGCGACACTGCCACTGTATAATATGTCGAATTATCATCATCGCGAAATGAAGGACGTGTCCAATTCGTTCGGTACAGCTAAGAAATAGATTATAGAATATTGGTATCGCTCTGCAATGGCGGGTACATAATTAGTGAAGCTACTACCTAGGAGACCATCGGCACGGTCATTATCGGAAATATTTGTGCGTAGGAATGGTACGCATTTTTATACATAACAAGTTATCTATAGTTTGTTCCGATTTGATAAATCAAGATATTAACACTAACTTTATGCGCTGCGATCAACGGGTTTCCTTAATCCTGGGTTGATAAATCCTGACGAACGCTATAATCGACTTTTATTGCTTATCTAACTTTATTATCTCCGCCCTAAATACTTACCGCCGAATACTTTGAGAATGGAGAAGTCGATAACATAACGTTACGCTACACGCATAAATTTTATACTACACGGAACGTGGAGAAAACGGAACGTGGATAGCTATTGGGTTGTTTGTAATTCGAGTTTGTAATTCTGAATGTCACATCACAACAGTTCATTTCGCACCGTAGATCAGGAAGACAATGTGTATTTGAAAACTGCGCTTTGAAATGGGCGGCGCTATATCTGCTGTGGTCTTCGACTCAACGTATCGCACAATTCATGATTTCGATTCGGGATACATCGCCAGAAGGTTTGAGTCAGTAGTCATTTCGGTGGCGTGGGTTCGAATCCCATCGCTGCCACCACACTAGGATACAGAGCCTGTACTCCCTGTTACACCACGAAATGATGTCGCCAGTCGCCACACGATAAACGTTTATTACAGAAGAGACATCTTAACAGCACGAGTGGTCGTTATGTCAGGCAACTAAATAAACGGTGCAATCAGAAAACTAATCATTAGCGTGCCAATTAACAGGTGCCGAGATTCGGCTCCAGTATATCACAAACAATACTGGCGCATGGAATTTGCGAGTGATATTGACCTCCGGCGTGACAGTAACTGAAATTTGAAGAGAGGGGGTCCGAGCCCCTAAACCTGAAGACGGCATTGTCTTTACCTCTCAAAGACATGTTTATACTGCCACGAGAATAGTTATTTTGGCCGTGATGAAAATTTACCAACAAGTCGCTGCAATATTGATCAATTCAGTACAAAAATAAATATTTGGCAAAGAACCACATCTTATACCCAAAAGAGCCATATATGGCTCGTGAGCCATAGGCTCCCGACCACTGGTGTATATCACATCTTGATACTGCAAGAGTGAATGGATCGGTTACGCAATTCGACGAAAATGGATTACGTACATGATAAATTACAATATAAGGTTATTTGATCTAACGCTGCTGATATTGGACGAGGAGATTCCTGCTTAAATGATTTGCATGAGCTATCGAACGTTCACAGGAGTATATAACCATAACCCGCACGCCATGCCGTCCAATATTATCCATACCTAGCTCGGTGCAGCATTTTACAGACAAATTACATAATATGGTTGTTATTGTTTGTGGTAGGCACCTATTCATGGTGTTTCGACTATACTATGGTCATTTACAGCATACCGACGTTTCTCATGATCTGATAACTTACCATACGACACACCTTCGTTCTGACACCACATAATTGGCTAGTATAAACCCGCAACAACTGAGTAGATATTCTGTGGTCGACCTCTTTCGGACTCTAGTTCGCAACCTATTGGCGTTTGCAACTGTGGGGAATGAGACGATAATTAAACAAGTAAGTTATCTATATATTCATTCAATTGCGTAATTGCTATAGTCACTATATCAGTGGTTCTTAAACGGGGTTCCAGGGAACACCAGTAGTTCTCTAAATTCACCTGTCTTAGGGATTCCCTAGAGTTCAACACACACACCAACTCATACCTGCGATTCGTGATGACACACCGTCTCGGCCATCGTTGGTTTCAGGCAATTAGTATATTTCATTGAATCGTGACTTCTGTGACAGCACTTGGCGTGCAGTGGCGTACGCGGGGAGATTGGGGCTCGAAGTCCGTTCTTCTGAAATGCAGCGAGAACGCGTGTTTAGCATATTTGGCAAATGGAATGGAAGATTCGTCACGACTCACCTGAAATAGCTTCGCGATCCACTGATTGGCCGCGAGCGACCGGTTGACAAGCACTTATACACCGTCAGTTTGCGAATTCGATAGGCAGTGCTATTCAACCTTTTGGAGTTCCATTCGAACTTTTTTTTGTAAAATATATTTCATTCGCTCAAACTAATCGAAAATTGTTAGACGAAGTTACTTTTTGTTCAGATATGCAACAAACTGGCTACACTATGTAGCTTAAGCTATCACGTGTCTCATTAAAAAGGGAATTCTTTCGCTCGTTTTGATTTCAACTATTTCACTAAACCCTTCTCGGCCAAGCAATGTTGTCGGGTTCTGTACAAGAACGTCTACAAGTGCTTGGATGGTCAGGTCTTAAAATCAGTTCTGCGCTCCTATCCAAAATACTGCGCCTTTTTCGCGAGTGAAAAATGCTTGCTGGCTGAAATCGTTTTTGAGAACTGACACAAAGGTCCCGGAGGCTCCAGTTTGTCGACAGGGTGAAAAACTTACATGTTGTGTTGAGGGTTTTGCCTTATGTCATGGAACATACGGTGCAAAACGATCAAGGAGAGTATAGGCACATTGGAGCTCGCTACCTTGTGATACGTTCCTCCAACTTCTGCCTAGAGAGTACATGAGAAGAGCAAATAAATCCAAGATACTGTGTGTTCTGCTCTTTACCTCAATCTAACTTGAGAATTCATAACAGTTTAATAACGGTAAAGCAGCTTTTAGACTACCACCAAAATCTGAGTTTTTGTAGCATCTCGCGACCCCAGCCTCAAACATGAAAATGAATTAATTTTTAATATTACAGTTGTATATTTGCTACGATTTTACGGACAAGTATGACGTTGCGCACACCACGACGCTACCGAACACAGCTCTACAAAATATTTCTGACGCGCGATTTCAAATGAGGGCGAATTAAATTCCTCTGCGTGTCGCAGTTGTACTATACTGTCTACTCAGATTGCAAGAACGGGACTATTCCGTGCCGACAACGGAGCATATCCATATAAAAAGGTTTGACCATCCAGCATCGGTCATTCTTAGACCAAGGTTTTGTCGCCGCTTATGTTTTTGGCACCTCATGTTATGAGCGGTTTGCTGGCCAAAACTTTACGTCTTCATGTTCCCTGACGCAGAATAGGGTTGCCTCGAAAACTCGCGCGTTGCACACCCCTACACTAGTTCAACCCAACGGTCTTTGACTATGTTTTACAGAAAAAACAGTTGGACAAATCTTATCATGAATTCTCATGACAAATCCACATTTTCTTACGTGTCTCGCTTATTGGCTATAGTACCCAGCACATAGTAACCCTGGATATTTAAAAACTGTCGCTGGATTTTTTTCCGAATTTTTACAACTGCGTCGCATCTACAAAAGTTACACTGACCCTAAATTTCCTATTAGGTTTATTTGAATTATTCCACGTCAGAAAAATTACAATTATTCACGATTTTCATTCGCACTTGATCCGGATTTTCATTCACACCACCTCGTCATTCGCACTGCAATTTTTTTCATTCGCACAAGTGTGAATCCTCACACAGGTTGAACAGCACTGCGATAGAGCACGCTTTCACTGCACTGCCATTGTCGGATTATGAGCCGACAATCACCGAGGCAAATTATTCTGTGCTTTACTGGGATGTTGTTTCTCTGCGCCTTAGCGATTTCGAGGGATTTTGATGCTGCAGAACTGGAATCAGTGAGACGGTAGCATTCCATTAATACCAGTTAATATAAATCCCGATATTTTATGATGAATTACGCTGTCATAGGTGAGGCTTGCTTCCTATTTGTTTCTTCCGTGCCCACCCCTCCTTTACGCAATATGTAAAAAAAAATATCCAAATTCACTTTATATCGGGTGCACTAATGTTCACAATTTAGTGATTCATGAACAATAGAAAATGCCAATCATCATCGGAGATCTCGGCAATTTTCATTTACTCATCCTGGCGACAAATGAGGCCCTGTCTCACTTGCATCCCCAAGCGCACATCACTGGAGCATTCAACGATCCAAGTGTCTGCCAAAGAGTAATCCACGCAGCTGTCGAAACACACTGCCAGATTATGACCTTAGCAGTACAGAGGCGTTTCTTCGATTTAGTTTTAAAGCGTCAATATTCTGGTAGAATTAATATACTGGAAAATTGTCGTGCTTATAGTATTGTTGTGACGAGTAAATATGCGGGAATATCGAATGATGATGTTCACCAATCTTGATCTATTTCCTATATGGCCGCACAATATATCACGAAACGTGACAGTTGTTTCGAAGCCATGCAATAGGTTTCAATAGGCGCGGAGTATCAAATAATTTCGTAAGATCGACCAGATCGCAGATCGTGTCGTTGTCGATGACGTTCCTACGTGTGTGTAAAAGGAACATGGTATTAATTCGCATTCCAATTGGCGCAGAGACACGATTTCTAACCTGCATCTTCAATGATCTTTTCCAAATTGTCGCCTCAATTCTCGAATCGGCTTTTTGAATATGTTTCAATAACTTTATTGTGCTGATCACTCTTGATAAGAAGCACCCAGCAAAAGTCTTTGAGTTATCATAAAGGTGTTATTGCAATTCATGTTGTGATGAAAGCACCTTAATTGAATATGCTCCTCTGGATCAGACGATTGATACCTTGGAGTAATAGGCCAATAATTTCGTGTTATTTTTTAATATGTTTGAATCCCTTTATTGTGCCGATTACTATTGAGATGATGCGCACCAAAGAGTGTTCGAGTTATCATAAATGTGTTATTGCAATGGATGTTGTAATGAAACCACCTTAATTGAATTTGCGTCGCTGGATAAGACCATTGATGTACCTTCGCTTAATTGGCCAATAATCCAGAGAAAATATCTATCAAGTAATATCAGGTAACACAGTAGACAGACCCTTATCTCCTAATTACAAGTTGTAGCACCAGCGCCAAAAAAATGCATCGAATATTGGATGCAAGTGAGAGAAATTTCGATAATCCAATCAAATTGACCCGCGATAAGGTGAATTTAAAACCCTCTACATTTGTATTTGAGTCATTGATTTTACATACTACTTGACGAAGGCAGCAGTGCAGTATGAAACGCCAAAGATGTCCAAATATTCCTGAGCAAGTAGTGCGGGATTCCGAGGTACGTCGTTATAAGATTTATCGTATTTGTCTTGACAAAGACGTCAGATATTCGCTCCACTATATCGTCTTCGTATTATTTGAAGAAATGAATTTCAGGACATTGCCGCATTGTGAACCTATCAGACATGGGGTAATCGCGATTAGTAATCGTAATCGATTACGACGATTACAGCATTTTCAAGTAATCGTAATCGCAATCGATTACATTCGAAAAAAATCCGAAGTAATCGTAATCGTAATCGACTACTTCCCATATCTAATCGATTTCTTTGTGAAAGAACGATTACTTTTTATTCGTACAAGGACTATGACATAAACTGAACATTCGTGAACAAGGAAGATGTATTATACCAGGTTCATGATAACACAAACGTCTGATTTTCAAATGCCATTGCTCATTATTACGTCAGACGTAGCCTATTAGCTTTGCTAGTAGGGATGGTGTGAACCTCTGAAAGGTTCAGGTTCGTGTGAACGCGAACCTTTTTGAAAGGTTCTGTGTGAACGCGAACGTGAACCTCATGACGTCACGTGACGTCATATTGCTACTTCCAACCCTACATTTCAGTGAAGTGATAGCCTATATTAATGCCCGTGATGCCTAGCGACGACTCGAGCGTCATAATGCCACAATGCTGACAAACGTCGCCAAATGTATCAACTGGGACAATCAAATGATATAATAATCCTTCCGTCGCTCTGCCAGCAATTTCGACGAGGACTTACAAGGGGATGTAAGCTTACGCCTTAACGGTCTAGGCCAGACCGGACAATGCATTCGGCGTCTGAGTATTGCTATGTTGATAATGCGCAGGGTGTAAAACGGGTTTATATACTTGCTACCGATATTACCCCATTAACAAGTTATACTGCAGTAGTCAACACCCTAATTGCACGGATTTGGTTTTTATGATACAATAAAGATATGAAGTCAACATCCACCATGGCCCCGTACGCCTGCTATATTTTTTTAAATCAGACAACGATATCAATTCCATTGATTGGTTGAAATCATCATCCACTGTCTACATTTCGCTCTAGATGTTGTGTGATTGCGGGTCAAGCTCACAGCAGAGAGTCGCTAAATATTCACAAACGGAAAGCTGGATATTTCGAGTAAACTTTTGTAACAAAGCAAGTAAAATATTTGAGATTGTCAAGGTGCATGTTCATTTATATTATTATGCTGCCAGCGCCATGCATAGTGGCCCGCAGTTGAAATGCGATAAATTTCAACGAAAGATGTTGTAATGAAGTGAAAATTTAAATATATTAAAAAGGTTCACAGTCCAGAACCTACCAAGGTTCGTTTGTGAACGTGAACCTCTAAATTTCTGAGGTTCACACACAGAACGCACCATCCCTATTTGCTAGTCATTGCGTAAGAAGTATCCACAGTAAATAGATATTCGATGTACGTCACGTACATTCGTGCGATTGTAAGAACACTGGCCGTGCTGTATATCAGGTTATCAACCCGTTCCGCACGTCAGTACCCCGGAGCAGGATAATTAATCACCACTCTACCAAGTAACTTGTGTATTGATGTTTGGTTATGCAAACGTAGTTTGACCGTTGCTGCTTGGCGAGCAGTAGGCCTATGTACTATACGTACGTACACCGGACAGAGATTTGAAATTTTGTACTTGTCAAATATAACATTACGGTTTCCACAACGAAGCAATAAAAATCAACAGTTTTTGATATATATCACAACCGAGCCGTTTTTGCCGTTTCTCGTAGCGGCAGCTTGCAGTACATTATCTGGGGGAGATAGTGTAGTGGTTACGATAAGCGCCCAGCACGCAGGCGAACCGCGTTCGATTCCCGTCGGAGGTTTATCTGGGCTCCTCTTCCCCTGCCGTTGCCGTTCTTACGGCGACAAAAAAGCCCAGAAAAAGACCCGACGAAAGAAAGCACTCACAATGAATGGAAAAGAACTAGTAGAAAGTGCCGCGGCTTCAAAGAGATCAACATCGAAAAAGAACTGTGACATCGGGCACTCTAGGCCGAGGTGGATGTTAGAGTAAAGGATCGCTACTGATGCGTGTCGTTCTACATCCTCCTATCTGTTCATGACATCGCATTGTGTCTTATCGCATTGTACATTGTGTGTGACTTGTTCAGATGAAAATATAACCCAACCATGTTATGTTATGTTATGTTGAAACATGCGCTAATCGTTATTTCACAATTCTTTACTCAACATTGGGACCTGCCGCCATAGCAACGGGCTTATATATCATGTTAGCGTGGGTTGTAGCCAGAATCAGGACCAAAACAGCTATTCGTCCCCCAGTCCAAACGTAAGTCTTTGGCCCCCATAGGGTGATAATTTCAAGTTGAAGACTGAATTTCGTGAATAATATTGGTAATCGCATTACATTATTACTAATTTTATATTAACATTATTCCTCTCTCTCTCTCCGCCCCGATGGTCACTTGGTCAGATTTACC
This sequence comes from Botryllus schlosseri, assembly GCF_051294905.1. Taxonomy (NCBI): domain Eukaryota; kingdom Metazoa; phylum Chordata; class Ascidiacea; order Stolidobranchia; family Styelidae; genus Botryllus; species Botryllus schlosseri. Next base: position 23,434,330 of record NC_137248.1, read on the forward strand.
TGCAGAGCTGGGGGCACGTAATTCATAATTATAACGTCTGTTATCTTGTTATAATTACTTTAGTGTATGTTGTTAATTCGTGATTTCCGGTATGTTATATAATCGAAAAGATATTGTTGTATCCCTAACGTAGCAGACTAAAACAAAAACTTTCGTGAGACGCACAAACAAATTGTCATGTCTTTAATCCTCTGTGGGGTGGCATTTGCATTGTGGGCTCGGATTGGAAGAACTGTACGCCCACCCAGCGCGGCTATTGACAATGGACACATACTCTATGTTTCGGCCAAGGTCTTTCTTTAGTAGCACACTTCGTGAAGTCGCGTGTTGGTCGAAATTGCATATGCCTCTTGGTGTGTCTTGGCACGGTATTGACTAGAACCTAAATGCCTCATGCTATCAATTAGGGTTGCATTTGAAACAAAAATAAATTTAAAGCGAGCACGTTTACCACATGCCATTGTTTAAAACATGTTTTTTATTTTTTTCAAGCCTTCACGCCACCAATGTGGATTGACATTGACAATTGAAAATATAGGGTAAATATAGCTCCTTTGGCGAAATATCTGTACTATAACTGTTGAACCGACTATTTTGAGGGGTTCCAACCATCTCATATCGATGTACGTCGGCCAAATCGGGTGGTAATTGTGGAAAGAATTTAAACAATTATGGCATAATTTTACAACTTAAAAAACACAATTTAGTTTTTTTAAAGCCTTTGGTTAAAACACTGCTTAAAACAAGTTCTAAACAATGTGTTTTAAACAACCATTTGTTTTAAATGCATGCCTACTATAAATTATGTATGCTTTTTAGTTGAGGGGGAGACGTATGCATTCCAAAATCAAGCTTATATAGAGAGAATTTTCAAGTTAATTAAATCTTTCGGGAATACTTTATAATTTATGTTGGTTTACGAAATACTCTTGAGTCCCCTCCGAGCTCGCTCCCCACCCTATTGGGAAATTTGGGGTGCGGCAGTCATGGACCTGGCAAGAATGCAATTTGTTGGGTGCGATAAATCGTCCTCTATAAAAATGGGCAATGGGTACATTATGACGTAACAACCAAATGACGAATCTTTTTTAAAGAAAGTTTGTTATCTCATTAGGCCTTTTCAGCGCAATCCATATATTGTCTTCCAATATAACTTCTAAAATGCAAAATAAATGTAATCGTGAGTAATCGTGATTACTTTTCCAATGTAATCGTAATCGTAATCGACTACTTCCTGATTTTGCTGTAATCGTAATCGTAATCGTAATCGCGTCATTCGGAAGTAATCGTAATCGCAATCGATTACATTCATGAAGTAATCACCCCATGTCTGATACGGACCATATCAATATGGGATTGTTCGTTACACGTGCATATTTTCGTGACACTCGTTGATATATGGACTCTCCTTCATTCTGCGATGTTTTCAATTACTGAAATCACCGTTAACCATGATGAAAACACTGTATATGTAAGTCAAATTATTGACTTTATTGGAAAAGACAGCAGATCAAGATGTAATGGGTGAATAAAAGAAAGTGCTGATGAGCTATGTTTATCAATATACATGTGCACGATTGCGTGTTTAGTGACTGTCGGGGTGGCTTGTATGATCGCAAAACATATTCCTTTTGTCCTACAGCAGTGGTTCCCAACCTTTTTCCATCCGCGTACCACTTCGAGGTTTTATGCAGTGCTCGCGTACCACCTTCATAATTTACGCACGACGTAGGCGGTAAAAATGTTTTCACCAGTTATGACGTCATAATCACGTTATTCACCTATGTACAGGCCGATTTAATATATCGCAATGCGATATTGCGATATATTACTTAAAATATCGCAGATTAGAGCCCTTAATATATCGCAAATATCGCACCCCATCTAAACCAACCCAAAAGCATTGAAAGCACTGGTTTTGTAAGGAAAAATATCGTTTAATGCACTGCTCGTGTAAACACGCCAACAACGAATCGAGCTCCTTTCTTTGTCGAGCAAACAAGATACCTTCAAGAGAAAAATCAGGGAGTGCAGAGTTGAACTCGTCTTTGCTGTAGTTGATCAAGGAGAAGTCTGCTTCCACACAAGATGTGGTGGGCATGACCGTTGCTAAACCAGCAGCAAACTGACGTAAGGATGCAAAACGCTGTCCAGCGGTAGCCCACACCTTGTTGAAGGACGCACTGTCTTCCACCTTCAGCAACGAAGCCTTGAATCTGGGCTCTTTGGCAACGGCCTCTTGCAATAGAAGGTGCTCATCTGTGATCCTCTTGAGAAAGTTATGTTAATACACCATAATCGTCGAGTTTAGTCACTGCCTTCTTTGTGACGAGGTTGAGCTGATGCGCAACTCACCACAAACGATAATACGCTTCCTTGCACAAAGATTTATTCCCTACGAGGGTCGAGAACCCTGCGGTATGGACTGTCATATTTCCAGCTCCATCCGTTGATGAACCAATCAACTTCATGCGCCAATCACAACACACAGCGTCCATGAGCTTGATAAATTGATCAACATAAACTTTCCCTGTGTGCGAGAGAGCAAACAATGCTATGACAAGAAGATGGAACTCATTCGTGACTTCAGCGCTGCCTTCAAATCCAACAACCGATGGGAATCGAATCCTCAAATCAAGGTGGGAGTCCTGTGAAACCTTATTGTTCGACTCATCGCAGCCAATGGAGAGTGCCCACGACGCTTTCATGATTTCAGACAGCGTCTGCAAACCAATCTCACATGCAATATGCGATATTTTCGAGGCTTCTCCCGGTGATATGGTGCCCACTTTCGTAGCAGCAGCAGCCAAATTTTCTCGATCAGATCGCGCAACGTTTACAACCTGACGAAAGCTGAGAGCTGCAGCAACACAATCAAGCACATGGTTAAATTGTGCCTTGTTTCGAATGGTAACACAGTAGGATATCAGGTCACCAGCTTCGTTCTTCACCGGCGTGAACGCACGCATCGCGATGTCTCCAGCCAATGACTCTTCGGTCGAGTCGAACGACATCTCTTTGACGACGACCTCGACAATCTACTTGTCAATGGAGTATGACAACCTCCCGTTCACGTCGTCCTTCTTCAAAAAGAACGCTTGCAGCTGAGCCTGAGAGAAGAACTCTTTGAAAGCGTCCGGCGCTTCTTCCTGATTATCTCTTGCTTGAATGTACTCCTTCCACTTATTCGGATGCTGTTGTTTCATATGCTTGAGAATGTTTCCTGGATTGAACTTGTCCTTCGTGAACGTTTGGAACGCCTTGGTCATCTTGCGTTTCCGAACTGCTGCATCAGTTAGATGGGTTTCACGACCAAACACTTGGCAGAAAGAACACACAGCGGAATCAACGACGCCTCTGGCATCACGCCTTGCAACGCGTATGACGAATCGCTCAACGTAGGCCTGCGTTCAGGAGGCATGTTGTTATATGCGGTCCTGTAGACGCAGTGTCGTTCTTGCCACGTAGCCACAATCACAGTGGCACTTATACTCCCATAGATTACATTGCTTTGTTCTTTACTTTGTCCTAACACTTACTGACCGCAGAAACCAATCGTAACTGATCGCAGGGTAACATTTCACGGCTTGCAAGTTGCAACGCCTATGCCGAGTCGCTCAACGTATAGGCCTTCTGACATGGATACTTGCGTCCAGGAGGCATGTTCAACAGGTTAAGTAAGGAATGACAAGTGCCAGGAGCTGCTCACGGCCTAGGAAGCGCCCACGGCCTGCGGTATGGCAGATTAATATATCGCACTTTTCGAGGCTTAATATATCTCATTGCGATATATTAAGGCAATTGCGATATATTAAATCGGCCTGCCTATATTGGGTGTAGGGCGAATTTTACCTAAAAATTGGAGGATTTTGACCTAGAAGACTTAGTTTTGACCAAATTTTGACTTCATCTACGCAAATTAGGTGTTTTCGCACAAATTGCTAAAATACACTACTTATATTCAATTTTGGTCAAGACTGTCCGTCCTTACGAAGCAGTATGGCCTGAAAAAGCCTTTTTGAGTTAAATTTTGACTTATAACTGACAAATTTTGACATGAAAAACTTTATTTTAACGATATCTGGCCCAGTAGTTACACCACGTATTATGGAGGATTTAATTAAAATTTGTTCTGGTACAACGAAAAATACTTTCTTACATTCTCGGGTAGAAATTGTCTGTCTTTACTAAGCAGCTTGCAAAGAATGGAGAAATAGCCTACCGTTTAACAGCAGTAGTTGTTGGTTGACAACACTCAAACTGTGCGTACACTGCTGGTGACCCACCATGTTGCTTGATTCTGATAATGTTGTCATACATCGCAATTATTCATCATGCGCTTCTTGATTAAATATCCATGCAATGCCCAAGCACTCTTGCTTCAATTAGGATATTACGGTACGTTGAGAATAACACCATGTCAATTGTCAACCTATTTGTTTCGTTTGACAATTTATGATCCACGATGAGCAGACAATGGAACGCCTACAACGGTAGGCCTATAAAGTAGGCTTCAAGCTTTAAAATATCAAATCTACGATACAAACGAAATGAAGGGGTCAAAAATCTTTTGACTTTGTAAACAATTTTGACAATTTTTTGACTTGAAGCACAATTTTGTAAAAAAATAACCCTACTAATACCTAATTCTATTAAACTAGGCATTATCAGCCCGGGTTGATGAGATGCATGGAATTGTTTTTTCACCACTAATCAAAAAACTTCAAAAAATTCAAAATCAAACCCACCTGAACTAATAACTTCGAACAAAAAAAACAGAATCTACTCGCGTACCACCTGGAAGACCTTCGCGTACCACAGGTTGGGAACCACTGTCCTACGGGGTTGAACTCGGCATCGGCATTTGACATCGGCGGTACAGTTCACAGGCCAGTCATTTGATAAGCGCATGAATGGCGTAATGTTCAAAAACATCAATTATTGCTATAACGTGGGTATGAATCTTTAGTTTGCCTATATATATTTCGGAGATAGACTACTAGTCCAGGGCAATGTTCCCTCTAATTTTCAACGATTCTGCGCACACTCACCAACTCACTGCGCAGACCCTTGGACAACAGTGTGTAACGACTAAAAAAAAAAGACCATCACATCGGATTTTTTGTGCGCAACTTACGTTTTCTGTGCAGAGACCGTCTCTGATCTGTGCATTTGCGCACGTGCGCAGCTTAGAGGGAACATTGGTCCAGGGGGGGCAAACTACGGCCCGTAACACCATATTTAAGGCCCGCGGAGGCTCCAAGAAACGTAAAAATATATATTGATAATAGGCGTACTAAAAATCAAATTGGAGTGAATAAATTTAAACACATTTATATCCAGTTCTAGGAATCGGGACAAACCACTTTCATTCCTTTTGACAATGAGGACGACACGCTGACAAATTCTCGTCATTGTGTCGGACACGTGTACATTATCATCAAATCAATATTTCGTTTGTTTTGAATAAACAAGTACCCATGTAAATTATTTCCATGTCGTCGATGACTATGTAATCAAATAACAATGTTGAATTTTGACTTACAATTGAATATACTATTCAATTTCATATTGAAATTCTGTACCTCCAAGAAGCTTTTCAAATTTTGGCTTAGTATCCAATTTTATATGATACGGCGGAGGAATGTATTTGAATGTTAAATGCAGCCCTTGTGCTAAAATGTTTGCCCATATCTATACTAGGCACATATGTTAGATATCGTCTACAGAGGCGGAACAAATTTATTATCGACCACTGATGTCGATACGTTGTAAAACGTAAATAATGCTGTCAGTGAATCCTCATGTATATATCAACTGGGTTTCGTACAATATAGTAGGCCGAGATGATCCATTTTTGTCGTGGCTCACCCGAAGATGCATCATCATTTATAACTTGCCCTAAATATTAGAAAGCACCCCCTCTATCAACTCTACCGGTGATGGTATGCATCCAATGACGGAATTCATTAGTGAACCGAAATGCGGCCGTAGGCCACATAAGTAATCGAAATGCGGCCATGATTACCAAAAAAGTTGCCCACCTCTAAATTACATGTTTAACAGTAATTGTTAAGGAATTCGCTTTATCAGAGGCGACCGGCCACTCACTTGCCGCAGTCACTTCGTACTATAAACAAAAGTCAATAGCGCGAATAAAATAAAACAAAGATGAAAAACCTAGAATTTGGCGTCACACATCATTGGCTGCCGCATGAGCAAAATCGCAGGTATGTTCCTTCAGTCCGTAAAGGTGTTGATTTCGTCGATATACGCAGGTATACGTTTTGCCATTATTATTTGCCAATATTTAAAATGAACAATGCAAGCCATTTTGCGTAGCGTTTGAAGTCGTCAACAAATTTCAGTAAATTAATCCTTTCGCGAACGACCCAATAGATATGCTCGCACTCGCGGAAAATATACGGATAACGGAATCTTTTCGGAAATGTTGTAAATATAGAGTCGATTTTACATCTATACCCTTACTAACCTCACCACCTAAAGACTATTACCAAAACCGCGACGGGATAATTATTGATCAGACCTATGAGTTACGATGGACGAGACATAAGATCTTTTTCCGAGTAATTCTAATCATTCTTTTGCTTCTGCAAATAAACGCTCTCTATGTACCATGAAATCGCTCACGGTTAATAAACAAAACTTGGAGTGAAGAAGGCAACGCCAATGAGATGCGACATCAGCGCCAACATGCTGTTATGCATAGCCGAATCAGCGAAACCTGCCAGCGGCACATTTATAAATACGAAGAGTGGAGACGGAAAGCCTGAAGTGATGCGTAATTAATGAATTTTAGTCATTATGAGGATTCATTCGTGTCATATCTCAAGTCGAATGTAAGATATAGGCTTGCTCGCTTGTGACACGCACCTCAAGCGTCAATTCGTGAGTTCACTTACTTGCTCAACCGGATCTAAATCGAAATGTGTTTGTCGAAGCTTATTGAGCTCTTATACAGTGGATTTCTCGGCAATATACCTGAAAATGAGATGTAGGGAAATACAGGGAACTGTAAGCAACCGATATCGACAACCCATAAATAACGATTAGAAAAGTTGGAATATCGCACGGGAGTTGTAAGTGGAATTGTTTTCATTGTCGCTGTGCGCGAGAACTAAACGTTCGCAGATTACCGCTAGATATCTATATCTTTGGACTTGTTGACTTCTCGCACTCACACTGTAAATCTTGAAGTGTTGCCCAACCAAGGATGGAACACCAACCGTCTAACTATGGATCACCCATAACATATGTTGCGAAGTACTTGAACCTTAAATGAAGTTCTAATAAGAAATAATAGGATTTACGACTAGAACGGTGGTCCTACACCTTTTTGTTTTTGACCTCGCGAACCGGCAAAACTTAATAAATGTTGCAGACCGGCGAACCTTTAAAAATCTAAATTTACCCTACATTTAATTAGGTCAAATGTATGCAACTCAAATGAATATTGTATACTTCATTCAACGCCGCCTTTCTGATATTAGATATTTATATTATACGTGGTTCTATTGAATTTCATGAAAGGCGAAGCCCTGTTAAAAACTAAAAACTTTATTTTGATTGTTCGCTTTTACCGCTTAATTATAGGCATGATTGTCGATTTTACCATTATTATTGCTTGTATTTCCGGTGATCATGCCGTCTCCTACTTCGTCAGCGATGCGACGTTTGTCCTGCGTATATCAGTTGTGCCGAATGCAGGAGACTAAACTGGAAACTTGGGCGTTGGAATTTTGTTTATTTTTTTCATTCAACATTCGGGTTTCACTGGAGGACTGGGATTTTTTGAGTCAGAAGTTCTACAGCAACGTGACCACAGATATTTGAATTATGGTCATCGTGTAGGCTACCACGCATAGACACAGAAAAAGATGAGCAATTGAGCACTGAGCAGGGAGTGACGGGGTCAATGACACACGTCATATTCTATTGCGTGTTGCTGACGGTTACCCCTGAGGAGTGTTAACCGAAAACATCCGGGTTCATTGCAATATGAATATACTATTCAGTTACGTGAAGATGAAGTATCACGGTCGATATCGCTATGCATAGACGCCGAGTTCCGGGGTGGCGCAGCCACCGCATGACACAATGGTGGGGTGGCGGCCACCCCATGCAAAATTCTTAAACGCCCGCCGTCTGCGCTGTCAATTAGCGAGTCCGTACATGCCAACTATTTACCACCAACCAATACGCGCGTGAATAATTGAATACTAAGCTTCGTCGGGGACAACGAACTAGTGCTTAAAACGCCCTAATAAAGTGTAATCCGTGATTAGTAATCACTGATCATACAATCGAAGCGACCTCGTTGACGGCGTCGATTTCGACACGCTTGCGCTGCGACACACTATTTCCTCTCTTGACCATGCAAACGAATTCTCGTTCTACCTCTCCCAATTAAATTGTATTGGCGCGCATATTCGTTTATAAAACAATTCTTGAGTTAGTTTTGTGATAGCCTTTTTAATATATGAAAGTGTGTCTGTGTATGTCTGCGAATAGAAAGACATTCCTGCGCAAAGTGTGCATATTCATTACTCTAACAAGGCTTTGCTAACTTTTATCGGGAAATGCAGCAATGCAGCTCAAACGTCGTTATAATGAGCAAACAATTGTCGCAATGTCAGACTCGGAACCTCATCGTGCTGTACGCAAGTTGAGGAATTACTGATTAGGTGCGCGCTTTCTCTTTTGCTATCACATATGTAGGCTTATTTCTTGTCTGCTTTATACACTCGTATTCCCTCGATGTCACTTGTCAGTGTTTGATTTGTTATTAATACTGCGCATTGTGCAGTGCATGGCGTTGAATTACGTTGTCAAATAGTGATGCAACAAGAGATTCTCTGTGGCGCAAATTCTGAATTTAATCGATTAGTTTGAGCGTGTCCCTTTCATGTTCCAATAAACTTCATTTCTGGACGGATTCTATCGTGATTGGTATTCGCATTATTAAGGTTGCGGCATGCGCCCATATTGCTCTTGCTGTATTAACACCTTGATAGTTAAAAACGCACCATTTCACGATCAAATTCGACTGGCTGATCCGGACCTACGTAGGCCGTAGGCTCCGGGCTGATATTAACCAGCGCGTTGTCGGTATTAAAACACTACGTGCGTAGCCAGTGAGTTTCTCATTTGAAACTAAAAATCCCGTCCTTTTGCAATGTCAATTCACAATTCGTATTATCGATGCAGCGTACTGCAGATTAGCGAGAATCATTTGCATGCGAAATGGGTCATCAATATTTCATCGGCACTATCGTCGGTGATTTGACTAACCACGTCTGCATGCAGGCCTGCAACCGTCCGCAAAAACGTTTTTGTCAAACAGTAACAAACTCTGAGTGTATTATTGTTTGTGTTTATGTATCTTTTTGATTAAAACTTATGCCCGCTTCTACACAAATTGTGCCGTGTAATTATTGCGGGTTTGCAGCGTGTCTGCAATTTCGGTATCAGCGCAACCTTGCCGGCCGATTGTACAGTCCAACAAAATTGATCACTGCTATATATTTCGCACAGCGTACTGATCCTGAATACGTCTGGGCATTTTCCCAGATGCACTGAAAACTGCCAGAGTAATGCCAGTGTTTAAGAAAGGCTGTAAAAAGCTAATTTCTAACTACCGACCAATATCTGTTCTGCCAAATCTTGCCACGGTTTTTGAAAAACTGATTGACTGCCGACTCAAAAAATTTTTTGAATTGAATGCAGTACTGTCTCCGACCCAGCATGGATTCAGATCAAACCACAACACCAACCATGCAATACTATCAATTGTAACGGACTATTACAAAACCATCAAGCAAAAAAAAAGTGGCTGCAGCATTTTTATCGACCTCCGCAAAGCTTTCGACACAGTTAACCACAGAATCTTAAGATACAAGCTAGAACACTATGGAATCAGGGGTATTGCAGCAACTCTACTTGAAAGCTACCTGGCAAATCGCAAACAATTTGTTAAACTGGGGACATTAAGATCGTCTACCAGAGATATAACCACAAGGCTCAGTCCTTGAACCGACTTTTTTCCTCATTTATATTAACGACATTGTTAATGCATCTTTATTCCGCACAACCCTATTTGCTGATGATACTCACCTCTTCATAACCTCTAACACTGGCAATGATTTGCATGCATCCGTGAATAGGGAACTCCCAAAAGTGTCGAGATGGCTCCAAGCAAACAAACTAAGCTTGAATGCAGATAAGACCGAGATGCTCCTTTTAAATAATGCCAATCATAGTTTCACTGTGAACATTAGGGTTGTTCAAAATTTGGAAAATGTTTGGAATTCTGCGTGTCCATCGCTTATTCTGTAGATTATTGTTAAAAAACAATAATGGGCTTGAAAGAAGCTCGCAGGAAAGCCGCTAACATTTGTCTAAATGCGTTTGAAAGTAGCCGTCGGCGAGTGGGCGGGGAATCGATGAAGTGGGCGGGCAAAGAGAAGCCATTAATCCTGATTGGTTGAAGCCGGTAATAATAAGCTAATGATTGGCTGAAAGACCGACTTTGTGAACGCTGCTGGTAACGATTTTTGCGTGCTTTGTGCAGTCGTTTCTGTTGGTGGCATTACAGACATGATATATTGCCTTTGTTAATGTTGTCACCAAGAGTCCATAGTACAACATCGCAACCGCCTAAGTTAATATCTACCTGCAGAAAGTGCTATGTATTGCACCTGTGCTCTCGCTAGTTGAGATACGAATAAACTAGATGCATGCATATTGCTACCTTTCCAAAAGTTACTGACAGTGAGTGAAACTCAAAAATTTACCACCAGGAGTCAACATCTCAGTAGTACTTGTTATGACTGGTCGACGTCTCACCCATAAACAAACGCATATTACACTTTTTATTCACAATTGAATGAAGGCGAAAAGCACTATTTACAAAAGACATTTAAAAAGTACGTTGCAGATCAGTGTTGCATTGTCAGGCACAAGTTGCAGATTACAGGCTTTTGATTAGAGTTGACTTCCTGCTGTCTCCAACTGTCTTCCTATGCTATTCCACAGCTTGAAGCAGACTGTCTCTTTGTTGTTCATTGTCAGTCAAGATTGCAGCATGGTCTGTGCTTAGCTTTACACCTCGTTCTGCGACATCATTAACGACTTTGACAGAACTGATGTAGGAGCTCATTCTGGTGTAGGAATCTGGTAAGTGCCAAACATCAACCGGTTGAGCTAGCCACGCCCCAGAGCATTCAAAAACATCAAATATGTACCACGACTGTGGCCCAATAAAATCAGACAAAGTAGTGTCCTTGTTGATGCGTACAGTTGCATTCAACGAGGGCGGGCCTCTCCTGAAACTTGAAGTTCGCTCTACCTGAAGGAGCGTCTTTGCCATATTTTCTCGGGTTTCATTGCTTTCACTCGGCCAAAACAAGGCATATACAGCGGTTTCCTCCACGATATACCAGTTATGCTTGAAAAGCTTTTGTGAAGCAGCTTTGGAAACTTGTTCATCATGTTCCTTGCAACTCAACATGTCCTGGATGAATCTCAAGTCATTACCGGCTGCATCACGACCGATGCTGGAAGCAACCCAGGCAGGGATATAGAAGAGAACTAAAAATAAATTGAAGCGATGCAGCAGTTCCACTTCTTCAGATTTGTAATGTAACTGATCAGCCCACATGAACATCTTCTGAGCATACAGAATTGTGCCCATCCACCTTGCATGGTGTGTTGTACCAGGTTTGTGATGATGTATATCTCCATCTGCACCGAGAAGAGCAAGAGCATTAGTCACACATTGTTTGTAGTCATCCCGTGTGAAGAAATCTTTTCTGGCGAGTAGTAGCTTGAAGTTCTCAACTGTCATTGCTGCTCGTTCTTTAAAGCTGTTTTCTGTCAAGACTGCTCCAGCTCTTCTTAATGTGGGCAAACCATGTGTTCTCTGGTCCGGTTGTTGCTTTTCCAAATAAACATTTCCAGACGTCTTTGACTACTAGCTCATACACATGGTGCCGACACGCATGGTAAAAAACCTTCTTTCCTGGAAGGTCCTCAAGGATCTTCGCTGCACCCTTCTTCCAGCCGCTGTTGCTTGCTGTGGTGTCAAAAACCAAAGCTGTTACAGCATCTTGTATATCCCACTTTTTAATTATGTCGAAAGTAGTTCCAGCTTGTGTCTGACCTGCCGCATTTTGTATCTTCTGAATTCGAAGTAGTTTTCCTTCCGAGTATTGAGGTTGACAAGATTGAACAATTGACAAAGCTTCATATCGATTTTCTAATCTATCCTCTGTGAGCTTTCCATCCCAATGAATGGCAACATGCTGTGGTCTATTTTCGGCAAATTTTTCCAAAATGTCCTGAGATATTTCCAGGCGATTTGTTTCCCTGGCTCTCTTCGTTGAAGATCTTGACAGGGAGAACATGGCTATATCTCCTCCACAAGCCTTAATAAATGCTCCCATCAGCATCGTTGCATCGTTGTCAGTTACTTGCAATCGATCCAGAGCTTGGGAAACATGCGTATTTTTCATAATATTTTTAGGTGCCATCAGTTTAATGGATTGGGTCGAGGTGCCAAGTCCAACATCAGCATCATAGTCAGAGCTTGAGCTCAAACTGTCACCCTCTTTTGAAGATGACGATGATGCTAAAACAACATAGTCACAACTTGTGTCGTGTGAAACGTTTTCAACAGTTTGATCTGCAATGGCTGCTGTTTTCTTTTTGAGGTCTTTAGCCAGAATTTTGTCTCTTCCCAACATTATTGACTGGCGAGATTGCCGTTGATCTTCATAAAATGCAATGTCTTCAAGCTTTCTTTCATGTGATAGATAAATGTCATTTTTTATTGTTGTTATGGCATCTCTACTTCCAGTATCCCACAGCTTGTCCAAATCATCAGTGAATTTTCTCCTCTTACCCTTGGGATCACTTTCCTGTTTCGGATTCTTCTTCAGATCACGCCATCTTTCGTGCAGGTTTTGAAGTGATCGCACCACATGATTTCTGCATTGTCGCAATTCTCGCCATTTTCCACACTGTCATTACATCATCCACCACCACAGTACATAGTTCATGAGTAGGGGTTGACTGAGGACAATGCTCTTTCAGATGCAGCAAGTAACTCATTACTTCTCGTATAGTAGGTAATCTCGAGCCACAGATGTAATCGCAATTATATCTGACCAAGTACTGCTCAGATTTGGATCTTGTTCTTCGCTGCGGCATGTGTGCAATCTTTCGCCGTTTTGCCTCTGCCATGACTGCACTATTGTTGCTCCAAAGCATAAACTACTGCTATCGACTGTGAAGCATTCAAAGAACACGTGTTACAGTACTACTAATGTGACTCATCAACACACAACGCGCTTGTACAGAACCACAACCGCTACTAACAGACTCTACCTCAGCAAAACAGACTTTCAATTTAGTAAGGCTCCCGAATCCGAGTCAGCTGTTGCAGTATTCAGTGAAGCTTAGCCGATTACCCAATCAAGAACCGTGGTTTCGTGATTGCCCGCCTCTGCTGTCGGTTGCCCGCCCACTCTTCAACAAGGACTTTCAAACGCATTTAGACAAATGTTAGCGGCTTTCCTGGGAGCTTCTTTTAAGCCCATTATTGTTTTTTAACAATAATCTAAAGAATAAGCGATGGACACGCAGAATTCCAAACATTTTCCAAATTTTGAACAACCCTAGTGAACATCAATCATAAACAAATCTCCATATGTGACTCAGCAAAATATTCGGTGTCACTATTGATGCTAAAATGTCTTGGAAGCAGCATATTGAATGCACAATATCAAAACTAGCTCGGTGTGTGGGAATAATGACCCGTCTGCAATCCTTGGTTTCCAGATCAATACTACGAACCATATATTTTTCTCTTTTCCACTCTCACCTGCAATATGGAATCGTAGTATGGGGAAGTGCATGCAAAACATTTCTGTGCAGAATTCGAACCCTGCAATACCGTGCGATACGGCTGATCTCATCTGTACCTTTACGTACCAATTTATCGCCTTACTACCGTAAGCATCGAATTTTGCGAGTTGACGAGCTATATCGCTTCGAAGTATCAAAAGTTGTTCACAAATATTTTTCCAATTGTCTGCCTCCTGTGTTTGATGACTTTTTCGTACCTGCTAAAAATGTCCATTCCCATTACACGAGATCCTCGTCAAAGGGAAATATCTACTTACCCCCACCCAATAGCAACCTAACTAAGAGATCTATCGACTACTCGGGACCTATCATTTGGAATGCATTACCACCACATATCCGTGAATTGCCTTATGATAGATTCAAAAAAGCCCTACTTGATCACCTCTTGTCGTTACACTAACACTGTTGCCCTACCTCGCCCAGACATTGCTTCATTGATCATTTGCTACCATCGTTTAATTTTTCTTCTATTTTATTTTTTTAACTACTGTAACTTTTTTTACAGCCAGACTGTTTAGAGTCAAGTGTACCTGTTTGATGCTGGTGTGATCAGACTAGATGACCCTCACGGTCTTATCGATCATTCCTATCTAATACCGAATACTGTGCATGCATATTTTCTGTACCACCACCACTGCCGAGTGTTATGTATTTTGGTTTGATGAAAAATAAAGACTCTCTCTCTCTCTCAGCAAACTAACGATCGTTATGAGGTGTAAAATTCGACCTCATCGCTAGAAATTTAGATTTCATCGCGCGCTCTGAGAAACACCATCTCCTATCGCGATTTGACGACCAAATATACGCTCACCTTCTACAAATTAAAGTGCAATATTTGCATCGATGAGGGCTGCAAGCCGCGTTTATAATATTTTGTGAACCATTTTTGTGATAAACATTTTCTGAGCGCAAAGTTGAGTAGTGTTTTATTGTGTGTTCCTGGTAGTTGGAATTTATTCGAGTGCCCATGATATTAATCCAATTATGATTTGCGAACGTAAATCGAGAAATGCCGCAGTGCAGTCGAAATCGATCAATTGTCTCGATGCGAGCTACTCAATATACAAAGTAAAAACCCAATGTGTTGGCGGTAAGGAATAATTACTGATTGTTCGCACGCGTTTGTAATCATATTTCTTGTCTGTCTTTCGTGTTCCAGTATTGTTGCGTCGTGTCACTGCTCAGTCCAGCGATGAATGCCAAGCGCTCGGCAATCAATAACACCTAATTTCGCAATGATCTCAGCGGGACATCGCGTCGCGTGCACAGACGAATCTCGCTAATTGGTCGCAGCCGCGCGTAACACTGATAAAACTTGTTGAATTGCATAAGAATGGTCATTTCAAAAGGACTGGGTTTTGCGTTTCAAAAGGAGGGGTTAGACACCCGCATTGCTACGTGCCTGCCGCCACCACATGCAAAAATAAAAGTCGGCGCCTATGTCGCTATGTATTTGTGGTACCGAACTTCAGAATAACACGAAACAATAACTTCATATTGTTAAATTATGCGCTAAAAGCTTTTCGACTGACTATCATCATAAAATTTATGACCAAAAATCCAACGTATGATCGCTCTGAATTTACCGTCAAGTAGCAAGATTACCGCGTGGAGACGCTATAGCTCCATACATGTTACATGTCAACGCGATCAGAAATCAGGTTGTGGTGAAAATATTAGAATTGCAGTTCACGAGCTCAGTTCCAGTACATCGCTGTATTCAGTGCCAGCTGCCAAATAAAGAGTGTATGGATGAAGTAATCAATCTGAACTCGGTAATGAAACTGTTTACATCGGTCCGTGGACATATTAGCATGCGACACAATAGCCAGCGACACTTGAGCATAGCGACTTTTGGTCATGACGACTCGTGGGCATGTAGACATATCAGCACAGGGACATATTGACATGAGGACAGGACATACTAGCATGGGGACACATAAGTATAGGGACACACGAGCATGGATACACGTGAGCATAGGGACACATCAACATGGTGACAATTTAATAAGTGCCACTTGAGCATGGTGACACATGAGCATGCGATACATGAGCCTTGACGACACATGAGCATGGGTAAACAAGAGCATGGGCACACATGCGCATATGGACACATGGGCATGGGGGCATAAGAGCAAAGGTGCACATGAGCATGGGGTCATGTACGCATGCGACACTTCAGCATGCGACACGTCTACATGCAGACACTTGAGCATGCGACACGTGGATATGCAGACACTTGAGCCTGCGACACTTGAGCCTGCGACCCTTGAGCATGCGACAGTTGAGCATGCAACACTTGGGCATGCGACATTTGGGGATGGGACATTTGAGCATGCGACACAATAGCAAGCGACACTTGAGCATGCGACACTTGAGCATGCGAAACTTGGCGACACAAACATTTTGGTCAACATGTGGCCGGTATTTTATTTCAAGGTTTTATCGCCGTCAGTACCTACAAGGAGTCGCGTGTTGCCCGAAACGTGGGTCTCGTGGTGTGAAAATGCCAAACGCCGAAATGCCAGTCGATCTCGAAATACGGCGTTTGAGCAAGCGTTTTCCGAGTCAAGCCTTGGGCAGACTCAAGGCCTTACTCATTCCCTTTTTTACGGTTTGGCCCTGATTATATTGCGGAAATTGCGCTGTGAGCATGTTTGGTGCCTGCATTCACAATTTCAACTGTAATACATAGCACCGTTATAAGAAGGAAATCATGTTCTAGCGCCGTATGGCTTCATCGTTGGCTGCGTAGGCTATTCCCAAATCGGCGGACATTTTTCACCAGAAAGGTATCCGATGGATTCGCAAAATCGGTCAATTCCTCACAGCGCTCTGTTTTATCACTTAGTATAAAACGTAGCATCAGGATATGTACAAACGAATGGACGATGACTGTTACTGAAAAACCACACACAAGCTGTTGTCTACAATAGCGATCCTCCAATCCTAACAAGAACCGAATCTTCGGCGATGCGGACAAATGCAATACACGATGGTAGATGACCTGGCGCTTTATGAATGTACGCAATGTTAGATCATCGCAATACAGTTGATAAAACCGTCCGTCCCTGTGTATTGCGGAAATATCAACAACGCGGTACCAATACCCATCATCAGTAATCCAATAAATAGCCTGTGCTTATGCCTTAAAACTTCAGGATGAAGTCTGGTGTTTCATTATTTGAAAATATTTGCTTTGGCTACTACAGTATGTCAAATAGTCATGTTATTGAGCGGTGTTATTTCGTCTATACATCCAGCGTATAATTCTAATATAATGTGTTGACGTAATTGAAGCTCAGCAAACGCTGAGAGCGATTGCGCAGTCGGTTTGCGTAAACGGCACTCCAATAAAAATTGCGAAAGACGGATGTCAACGGTGCGCCGCTCCCGCAGCAAGGTGGTGCGGTCACATCGGCCCATGATGGCTCTATGTGAGAAAAGGCTGCCGACTATGCCCGCAACTGGGACCGGCTGCAATTGCCATTTGTCGCCACATAGGACAATGACAGAACGATTAGAAATATACGAAAGTGTGGTGAGTATATGATAACCGTGCCGCAACGACACCATGGAAATTTCATCAATTAGTACGAGGTCATATCTACGCAATTCCCAGTTCACCGAGGACCTGTCATTCTCGTCCACAGCTATATGAAACGACGCGTGGACGGTATCAGCCGTCAAATCATTGCCGAACCAGGCTTTATAGGTGGCAGCTAAAAGCCCAGTAGGGCCCAGCATAAGAACTGCGCATGAAAGGTTGATCGCTTGGCGTATAATTCCCTTCAAACAGACGGATTTCCCAGTACCCTGCGACCCGCAAAGCAAATGGTACCGGTTCGCGTCTTCATCATCCTCAGCGTCAATAGCTGGGTTCATACGGTTTTTAAGCCGATGCATCACACAATTAACAAACCCAGCTTGCACTGGGGATAAAGTGGTCGCGGGTTGCACGCTAAGATCAGTGACGTCCAATTGGTGGAATGACATCGATCCAGTAGAATGTGCGTTCCAAACTTGAAAAAGACTAACCAAATAACCCCAGAACGTGAAAATGTAATTAGCGCGGCAACATTTCTGATGGCAGAGTTCCGTTATTCTATCTCTGTCTTGCCAAAACGAGGCGCGATTATGTTGGCCGAACGAAAACAATTTTAAATCAGCCGGAAGCAGTTCAAATTGCGGATGACGTAACTGGTCAAGGCGGCGAAACGGGGTGTTCATAAGGGCATCTTGGAAAAAGTAGAGATCATTAAACATGTCAACGAATTTCACTCCTAGCAGCAGAGGCTTTGCTGAGCGCCTAGCATGCGAGCGGTCGCGTGTCACAGTAAATTGACGTAAAAATTCAAACAATGTCATTCGCTCTGTGTTCGGCACGCGGTTCATGTAAGCCTTGACGGTGTTGTCGCTGCTCGCCCGCTCCAGACTTGGGATTAAGAACCGTTTAGTGTCCGAACACGTGTAGGCCATTTTACAATCAGCCAACAAAGTTATCATTTCTGGCTCCGCTGGGCTTAAATCGCGTAAAAAACGATAAGCGATGCTGTGAGCCGGCAAGTCCGAGAAAAAACCTCGCGAGGGACACTGTGTTCGCGGAACTTCGAAACATATGACGCCACGTACTTTAGCAACACTCCTTTCCCGTCCGTCATTTGTAAGTCCATCGAACAGCGTAATGCTTCGAGGAGCGGAAGCGCGTAAACTCTAAGATTTACGGAATGCGCCCTCTGCGACCGCGTTAGATTCATCACTCCCCTTCCTTCGCTGGTGTCCATAGAGCTGGGTTCTCGCCGTACTTGCAAACCGGGCACAGGTTGTCGGCTCTTTTGGCTGTTGTAAACCAAGTCGGCAACGTCTGAGTCGACGTCCGGGAAATCAGCACTGAATTGACTGACGTCGAGCTTCGAAGAGTCCTCGAGACAAGCCAAATAGTGTACGTGTAGAGTCCCGGGTTGCAGGAATTCGAATCGATAGAAATACGTCTTGACATTGCATCCTGGCGTGTGGGCGTCGTGCAAAAGGTTCTGGCGCCAGTCTCGTTTTCCCTTCCCAGAGACGAAGTGCCGCATGATCTCAGTCAGGACATGTGCAACGTTTCGATTGAGGCCAACTCTGTTGGGCCTTTTCCTAGGCGGCGTAGTCTTTCGATGAGGACTTCAGATGTTGGGAAAGTCCATTCGTACGGCGAAATTGTCATGAAGATGTCGGGAAAACCGAACTGCCGCACGGCATCGACAATGTAGCTAAGCTGCCACTCCCAGTAGGTAGGCGAAAACGTCTTCGTGTCCAACGCTCTTGCTGGAGAGCAATCCATCGCCCGCGCCGACGTAATGGCGCCAGAGACGGTCTTGTATAGCCACCGGTCAAATTGAAAACGTAACAGAGCAAAATTTGCACTGTAGTCCAAAACGCCAGACTTCAACTTCAAAACGTACGATCTTTTCGCGCTTTTGTGTGATCCCGTATCCGATATGGAAGTCTCACAGAGTGAGCGGAATGGATAAAGAATCGGCCATATTGCTGTTTCCACGAACTTAAAACTGAAAAGTTTGTCGCAGTTAAGCCTCGCAGGCAACGTGCCGTTCTCATGGCGAAGGATAAATTGTCCATAGGCGCTCTCGGGACAGGCTCTGAGATATTCATAGGCCAAAGTCAGCCTATGCCGGCGGTCTTCATCCGAAATGGCAGCTATGTCGCTTGTCACGGATTGTACTTTAAGAATTGCGTACACGGGTCCATCTTTACATTTGTAGCCGTGCTGCCTTCGAATTGTGGAGCCGTAGTGAATCTTGTATAACGATAACACCTGCATATCCTGATAGGTCAGTCCGTGAATAACCACTGGCCAATCGGCCAAAACGGGGACGTGATAAGTGCCGCTCTGACAAGAGCACCTGGCAGCAGCCGAATATCGTCCTCGTAACGCAGCCTCCGTCATCGGTCTAGATCGGGCCGATCCGCAGCGAGGACACTCGTCCCAAGCACCACTGCGTTTCGACTGGCCCAACTTCTGGCCAGTCTCCAATGAGTTGTCGTCGTCAGCACGCGGTGGTAGCGCTTCTCCCACAAAAAAAAACGGCTAGCGGTGGTTCTACGGCGTTGTTGCCTCTCTTCAAGCTGCACAATTGCTCGTTCCCTTGCGGCGTCCACATTCGGGTCAACCAGCACTGTTCCGGTGAGAGACATAACTACTGATATTGTCCAGTCGATAATATGAGCTCGAAGTATATAGCAGTAAGAGAGATATGTGAAAACCAAGGTAAAGGTCATTAATGAAAAGCAGACTTTGCGCGCATCAAATCGTATAAAGCACGACCTGATTACAACCCCAGTTACGCTAACATTATCTTAGCCGACACTGCTACCTAAATAGCTCCAACTGAACGCAAAACGAGAGTCCGCGCCGTACGCCCGACGGCCGAAGAAAAAATGTCCCTCGAACGAGAGACTTCGCTAGAGCGACTTGTGGTTTGTCGCTGTCTGGTTCCCGTCGCTGATGACCACGTGGCCGAGTCAAATTCCGGATAAGCCAAAAATACTTCAAGCGCTTTAATATTGAGTCGGCCAGTCTTGAAAATATTGTTCAGAGTCGTTAACTCTCTATATATATTGTGTCCTAATTATAACACTGCGATAACCGACAACTTAGCAGCTATTTTCCAAAATTAACTGTCACCCATCACAAAACACGGCGTAAACACTAAGAGTTATACGAACGGACACGGCGTATTAGTGCGCAGATTAATTGAATGAACAGAGATCATTCACGATGCGATCGCTTTATAAAAGTACCTAACCACTGTAGCAGTCTTTGCGCTCATCAACTCGTACAAAACACCAGTTGTTTACAACCCCACTAACGCTACAATTCTGTAGGCTCACGCTGCTACGCAAATACCTCCTACCTCAACGCGTTACACGATCGAAATGATCGCAAAACGAGAGTCCGCGCCGTACGCCAGACGGCCGAAGAAAAAATGTCCCTCGAACGAGAGACTTCGCTAGAGCGACTTGTGGTTCGTCGCTGTCTGGTTCCCGTCGCTGATGACCACGTGGCCGAGTCAAATTCCGGATAACCCAGAAATACTTCAAGCGCTTTAATATTGAGTCGGCCAGTCGGCCAGAAAAACAGAAATACGAATTTATTCGGAGTCGGATACCGGATACCAAATCCGGATATATGTCGAGATCAGACATGGGGTGATTACTTCATGAATGTAATCGATTGCGATTACGATTACTTCCGAATGACGCGATTACGATTACGATTACGATTACAGCAAAATCAGGAAGTAGTCGATTACGATTACGATTACATTGGAAAAGTAATCACGATTACTCACGATTACATTTATTTTGCATTTTAGAAGTTATATTGGAAGACAATATATGGATTGCGCTGAAAAGGCCTAATGAGATAACAAACTTTCTTTAAAAAAGATTCGTCATTTGGTTGTTACGTCATAATGTACCCATTGCCCATTTTTATAGAGGACGATTTATCGCACCCAACAAATTGCATTCTTGCCAGGTCCATGACTGCCGCACCCCAAATTTCCCAATAGGGTGGGGAGCGAGCTCGGAGGGGACTCAAGAGTATTTCGTAAACCAACATAAATTATAAAGTATTCCCGAAAGATTTAATTAACTTGAAAATTCTCTCTATATAAGCTTGATTTTGGAATGCATACGTCTCCCCCTCAACTAAAAAGCATACATAATTTATAGTAGGCATGCATTTAAAACAAATGGTTGTTTAAAACACATTGTTTAGAACTTGTTTTAAGCAGTGTTTTAAACAAAGGCTTTAAAAAAACTAAATTGTGTTTTTTAAGTTGTAAAATTATGCCATAATTGTTTAAATTCTTTCCACAATTACCACCCGATTTGGCCGACGTACATCGATATGAGATGGTTGGAACCCCTCAAAATAGTCGGTTCAACAGTTATAGTACAGATATTTCGCCAAAGGAGCTATATTTACCCTATATTTTCAATTGTCAATGTCAATCCACATTGGTGACGTGAAGGCTTGAAAAAAATAAAAAACATGTTTTAAACAATGGCATGTGGTAAACGTGCTCGCTTTAAATTTATTTTTGTTTCAAATGCAACCCTAATTGATAGCATGAGGCATTTAGGTTCTAGTCAATACCGTGCCAAGACACACCAAGAGGCATATGCAATTTCGACCAACACGCGACTTCACGAAGTGTGCTACTAAAGAAAGACCTTGGCCGAAACATAGAGTATGTGTCCATTGTCAATAGCCGCGCTGGGTGGGCGTACAGTTCTTCCAATCCGAGCCCACAATGCAAATGCCACCCCACAGAGGATTAAAGACATGACAATTTGTTTGTGCGTCTCACGAAAGTTTTTGTTTTAGTCTGCTACGTTAGGGATACAACAATATCTTTTCGATTATATAACATACCGGAAATCACGAATTAACAACATACACTAAAGTAATTATAACAAGATAACAGACGTTATAATTATGAATTACGTGCCCCCAGCTCTGCAGGTAAATCTGACCAAGTGACCATCGGGGCAGAGAGAGAGAGAGGAATAATGTTAATATAAAATTAGTAATAATGTAATGCGATTACCAATATTATTCACGAAATTCAGTCTTCAACTTGAAATTATCACCCTATGGGGGCCAAAGACTTACGTTTGGACTGGGGGACGAATAGCTGTTTTGGTCCTGATTCTGGCTACAACCCACGCTAACATGATATATAAGCCCGTTGCTATGGCGGCAGGTCCCAATGTTGAGTAAAGAATTGTGAAATAACGATTAGCACATGTTTCAACATAACATAACATAACATGGTTGGGTTATATTTTCATCTGAACAAGTCACACACAATGTACAATGCGATAAGACACAATGCGATGTCATGAACAGATAGGAGGATGTAGAACGACACGCATCAGTAGCGATCCTTTACTCTAACATCCACCTCGGCCTAGAGTGCCCGATGTCACAGTTCTTTTTCGATGTTGATCTCTTTGAAGCCGCGGCACTTTCTACTAGTTCTTTTCCATTCATTGTGAGTGCTTTCTTTCGTCGGGTCTTTTTCTGGGCTTTTTTGTCGCCGTAAGAACGGCAACGGCAGGGGAAGAGGAGCCCAGATAAACCTCCGACGGGAATCGAACGCGGTTCGCCTGCGTGCTGGGCGCTTATCGTAACCACTACACTATCTCCCCCAGATAATGTACTGCAAGCTGCCGCTACGAGAAACGGCAAAAACGGCTCGGTTGTGATATATATCAAAAACTGTTGATTTTTATTGCTTCGTTGTGGAAACCGTAATGTTATATTTGACAAGTACAAAATTTCAAATCTCTGTCCGGTGTACGTACGTATAGTACATAGGCCTACTGCTCGCCAAGCAGCAACGGTCAAACTACGTTTGCATAACCAAACATCAATACACAAGTTACTTGGTAGAGTGGTGATTAATTATCCTGCTCCGGGGTACTGACGTGCGGAACGGGTTGATAACCTGATATACAGCACGGCCAGTGTTCTTACAATCGCACGAATGTACGTGACGTACATCGAATATCTATTTACTGTGGATACTTCTTACGCAATGACTAGCAAATAGGGATGGTGCGTTCTGTGTGTGAACCTCAGAAATTTAGAGGTTCACGTTCACAAACGAACCTTGGTAGGTTCTGGACTGTGAACCTTTTTAATATATTTAAATTTTCACTTCATTACAACATCTTTCGTTGAAATTTATCGCATTTCAACTGCGGGCCACTATGCATGGCGCTGGCAGCATAATAATATAAATGAACATGCACCTTGACAATCTCAAATATTTTACTTGCTTTGTTACAAAAGTTTACTCGAAATATCCAGCTTTCCGTTTGTGAATATTTAGCGACTCTCTGCTGTGAGCTTGACCCGCAATCACACAACATCTAGAGCGAAATGTAGACAGTGGATGATGATTTCAACCAATCAATGGAATTGATATCGTTGTCTGATTTAAAAAAATATAGCAGGCGTACGGGGCCATGGTGGATGTTGACTTCATATCTTTATTGTATCATAAAAACCAAATCCGTGCAATTAGGGTGTTGACTACTGCAGTATAACTTGTTAATGGGGTAATATCGGTAGCAAGTATATAAACCCGTTTTACACCCTGCGCATTATCAACATAGCAATACTCAGACGCCGAATGCATTGTCCGGTCTGGCCTAGACCGTTAAGGCGTAAGCTTACATCCCCTTGTAAGTCCTCGTCGAAATTGCTGGCAGAGCGACGGAAGGATTATCATATCATTTGATTGTCCCAGTTGATACATTTGGCGACGTTTGTCAGCATTGTGGCATTATGACGCTCGAGTCGTCGCTAGGCATCACGGGCATTAATATAGGCTATCACTTCACTGAAATGTAGGGTTGGAAGTAGCAATATGACGTCACGTGACGTCATGAGGTTCACGTTCGCGTTCACACAGAACCTTTCAAAAAGGTTCGCGTTCACACGAACCTGAACCTTTCAGAGGTTCACACCATCCCTACTAGCAAAGCTAATAGGCTACGTCTGACGTAATAATGAGCAATGGCATTTGAAAATCAGACGTTTGTGTTATCATGAACCTGGTATAATACATCTTCCTTGTTCACGAATGTTCAGTTTATGTCATAGTCCTTGTACGAATAAAAAGTAATCGTTCTTTCACAAAGAAATCGATTAGATATGGGAAGTAGTCGATTACGATTACGATTACTTCGGATTTTTTTCGAATGTAATCGATTGCGATTACGATTACTTGAAAATGCTGTAATCGTCGTAATCGATTACGATTACTAATCGCGATTACCCCATGTCTGGTCGAGATACGGGACTTGACCGATAAACGAGGACGTGAATATGGCGGCGCTACCTTTTCGTACTGGGCCAAAATCGCGTTCGAAACATTTCGTAAAATTTTTCGCCACTGGGTGGCGGTACAGATACGATTTTTTCAGGTACGTGGGGCACATGACCGTTAACCTACGACGTGAATACGGCGGCGCTACCTTTTCGTACGGGGTCAAAATCGCGTTCGAAACCTTTCCTAAAATTTCTCACCACCAGGTGGCGGTAGCAACCCAATTCCCAAAACAGTTCCTTGTATTGTTGACACCTAATCTCCGTGGGACATCCGAGCCAGTTCCGAGCCGTGTCCGAGTGTTCTAGTGTCCGCTTGGACAGACGGCAGGCATATACTAGGCTATCCAGGTTTAGAGTTGTCCGTTTCGAATATCCAAGGACATACCTACAGACAAACATTTAGGATAGTCCACTGAAATTCCAAATCAAATATCCTATGGATATCACAATCTGACAGTGTGCGGATATTTTCCCGTTGTCTCAGCTAAAAAGTCAGCATCTCATGTTCCTATGCTGATAGGTGCCCATATTCCATCCTTTCGAGACATTTTGAGGTGGTTCGAAAGAAAATCACACATTTACACGTTTTTTCGCATGCGCCATGTCGTCAGATAGCGTTTTTCACTCGCATGCGCTCGATCGGTCGGCAAAATGGCGTCTGCGCACATTGAATCTGTATTTCGTTATGAATTGATCAGGATTATGCTTGTCTTGACGGGAATTATATGCTGGTACTGAGGAGTTGATGCATGGTATATTCTCTTTCGGTCTTTTATTTCGAGCATGTAATAAACTTTGCAATTTTTTTACTGCAGTATGGTGTTAAACCGAAGTTCCTGTGCTGAACATCAATGAACAGTGAACACTGAACGGTAAACATTGTTAACAATTGTCGCGGCGAGGGCTTCGTGGATGAGATCATAAATGCTTTTCTCCTATATGCGCAATGCCTCAGTGCACACAGTCACGTCATTCAAATTTTCATCTGGGAAGTTCGAACTTTGAATGACTGCCAGCGGCGAGAAGCAAATGTTATCTTCTGAAGTGTATTATTTATGCACTCAGCGCTTCGCTATTGAAGTAGAGCTATGCATGGTCTAAGGTGTTACTATTTGTTCCTGCGGTGGATAACATTCGCGATCATTTAAAGACGCGCTGAGCTTTTTTCTCCGACGCCATGTGGTCGAGCGGGAATATTACAGATGATTAGCGTTTTTCACCCGCATGCGCAATTGCTCACTGCGCAGTACACACACTCCATGACTCCACGTGATTCAGGCGACCGTCTGGTGTGGTTGACTAAGCAGCTCTCATCGCCGGGAAGCATTCTCAACCGCTTGGCGCCATGCACATAGATTGGTGATCAACTTGCTACGTATATAGTCAGTAGACAATCATATGCAATAATGCATACGGTCAGTATGTCAGTTAGTTTGATTATCGCCAGGCATAACAATTCTAATCCAGACAAAGCATATATAAGTGATGGCATGTTGATACTATAACAGCAGTGGTAATCTGTTATTACGTCTTTCTTGACGAAACTTGAATTTAGGAACGGCAAAAAGGTAAGATATACTGTTTCTCGGGATTATAACATTCCATTGAGCAAGAACGTTATATATGTTGGAGTATTATTTTGTCTGTCTGCCATTAAGACTCTACTTGAGATTTCAATATTGAGATACCTCTATTCGATTCTGCCCAGCCCTACTATATCGTTATGGCTATGAGATTTATTGATAAGTGAATATATAAACGAGAATGGATGAGGAGAAAACGATCTCGAGCGGCGTATACGAAATCCTGAGCGATATAGGTGTGATTCAAGCTCTGATTCCGGTGACGATGACAAAGTTCGAAAAAAGGGCAGATGTCCTGCTAAAGCTGATCTTGCTGAAGCTCCAGCAAATCATCACAAAGGACAGTTGCGAAATAAATCTACCAGTAAAGTCATTATTGCTGGAAGTGCACCACCAAATGCAGGTTAGATCTTCCTGTAGTATCTTATCAGTCGGCTTTCTGCAAACATGATTTAACAATTTTAACGTAAGTGCTTTATAATTTTCTTAACTGTTCAAAAATATTAAGCTGAATATTTGTAAAGTCTAGCTAAATGGAGCAGTATGATGATTTTAGATACTCTCTGCACGTTTAATCACCCCATGCCTGCTAGTGTATGTGTTTGAGATGCTACTGGCTGTTATCAATCTGTTCAGATGATCATTTGCGACAAGCATCCATTTCTGAAGATGATCTTTCAATTCAAGACTGGGGATGGCCAACTCCAAATGGTGAGTTCAGTTGCTTGATCTATTATGACAGCGGCAACCAAATTGAGGTCTGCCAAGACATCTGACAAATGTTGCATACGTCGCGGTTCTACTCTCATTGCATAATGACGGCAAAAGGTTATGAAACGCGGGAGTAGAATAATTGTAGTAGAGTGAAGTTGTGTATTGTGAAGAAAAATATTCAATTGTTCAGATACTCCACTGAGCTCAACGTTTCTTGAAGGCACCAGCTTGTCAAAAACAAAGCCGAAGCGATCTCGTATGGACTTCTTGTGTAAAGAAATCGCAAAAATCAACGAGAACCAAAAAGACTTGAAACAAGATTGTAAAAAAAAACGAAAGGTTACTGGAGCAGATACTGCAATTACTACACTCCAATGGCCGACCAGTTGCTAATGAGGACCACAGCACAGGTGTAACACTCATCGAAGATATCGTTCCGGAACCATTTCAGGATGTTGTGAAACTGGAGAGCTTTCTTGAAAATGAGATCAATACTGCTAAGCAGAAGTGGAGAATGGTAAATCAATAGTATATAATAGAGAATTGTCTTGTAATACACAAGAAATATGGTACCTTGTTGCTGCGCTATAGATACATTTAGTATTCTGATACAATTGAAGGGGCACTGCGCTCAAAGATGATGTGGTCTCAAATTGAAGAGAAGAATGAACAAATTTTTTTATCCGCAGCCATTTCCTTAAGAACGCCACCGTAATGGAGCTGCAATTTATTGAAATTTCCCCAGGACCTTCACGCTCTAGCTCCCGCTGCTGCTTAGCTCGCTACATGGCATGCTGTCTTCATCGTCGCGCTTGCTCGACGCAATAAGGCAGTCACGCAGAGAATGAACTTTCGACATCATTCCTTCATAAAGATCTGCTTACAACTATATAAAATTCGTATTCTACGTGACTGCCTCTGCGTCGAGCAAGTGCGACGGTGAAGACATCGTGCCATGTGACGAGTTAAGCAGCCGCGGCAGCTGAGCCGTGAAGGTCTTGTGAAAATTTCAATTAATTGCAGCTCCATTACGGTGGCGTTCTGAAGGAAATGGCCGAAAAATTTTGTTGGTTTTGCCCTTCAAACTTCCCCACATCTGTCATATGACACTGCAATGATGTGTTAACTTGTCTTAATTTTTCAGGTAAAAGCAATGACTCACGTCGGGGGGCACTCTCTAAATGACTCTGTGAGAAAATTATATAGAAGAGTTGCAACTGCTGAAGTTTGGAGCAAGTTCTGTGTGAAGGGCAGAAATGAAAAGAAAAAGGCTTTGTGTAAACTCAGTTTATACCAAATCATATATCGTAAGTTGAACATATTTGCTGTCTCTAAATCAGTGGTTCGCAGCCTTTTTCGATGGCAGGGCCAAATTTAGAATTTCAGAGTACGGCCGGGGCCGCACGAATACCAGGGCAATGAAAGGAACCCAAAATATAGTCACCAAAATATGAAAATTGGCATTGTTCCGATCATTCGCTTGACGCCATTGGCCATTGTGTTGCCGCGCTCACATTGTTCAGAACAATCCACCATTGCTGGCTATTTCGGAGTAGTTTTATTGCCCTGGGGAGAATTCGATAATTCAAAATAAAATATGTCAATAAGATCGGGAATTGCACATATGTTGCTATTAATTACTTGTCCTCTCTGCTCACGTAATCAGATTTACCGGTAGAGCTGAGTGAGTTGTCTTGGAAATTGTAGGGCCCGTAAATAATAATTGAACATATTCGGACGGGCGGAGCCGTTGGTACGACTTTGTAACATGATGTTATTTTTTATTTCGTGACCTTCAGTCTGCTGTATCGAAAAAATATAGAATTGCCCAAACGCACTAAACTAAAAGATGCACACGATTTCGAATAAATAGTTCTTCGCTGGCACATAATTCTTCCCTGCGGGATGGTAGCCTATTTGTTTCGCGACGTTCAGATTGCCAAGACCGGAACATTCGGCGCCAGTCATTTTGGCGCCTATGGAATATACCCATATGTATTTTGAATATACATAACGAAGTTTTCGGTCAGCATTAGGGCAGTCCTTTTCGGCCAAGTTTTTTTCGCTGCCGATTGTTCTAGCACACTTATTGGAGTCGCATGTTACATGGCCTAAAACTTTATATGTCTTCGTGCGGCGCGGTAATGGCTAACGCAAATATGGCCACTTCTATAAATCTTGCG
Source organism: Botryllus schlosseri (assembly GCF_051294905.1). NCBI lineage: Eukaryota > Metazoa > Chordata > Ascidiacea > Stolidobranchia > Styelidae > Botryllus > Botryllus schlosseri. The sequence continues at coordinate 23,463,669 of NC_137248.1, forward strand.
TATTTTATCTTGCTCGAAAAGTACCTAATAATTGAGGTACTTGAAAAGTTGGCATCGTGTGCTGCGCGAAAATCATTTAAAAAGTTGCATAAAATTTCATAAAATACTCCATATAATTAATGCTAATTCACTTGATAATTTTGGACCCCCTTCGTGCTCGCTCCCCCCAATTGGGGGTGGGGGCTTGGGATGCTGCTGTTACGGTCCTGTCAATATCTCTACCTATATCTATAGGTACTGCCCGTTCAATTGGAAAGTTAGGGCACATTGCATTGAAACTGCAGTGACGTAATCTTAGCAGTCTACTCAGAACTTGCGTGCAACCCTAATTGAAAACTCCCGACTCCAAGCCAAGCAAGAGTATTTTATAGACATATATTTTTTTCATAGATCGATTTCTCAATATTTTTGTGGGGGCCACAAGAACGCTAGCTGGGGCCGCATGAGGCCTTCAGGGCCGCGGTTGGGAATCACTGCTCTGAATTGTTTGACACTATCTCAAATTTAGGGGCTTGCTGCAATATTCACCAGACTGTTCTGGAAAAAGATTATGAAGACGCGGTGAGATCTGTGCTGCGTCATGCACCTGCACAATTCCAAACGCAGCAATCTAAGGTAAATAACATATGATTGTGTGAAAATATGGGATGTGGACGGAGATCATAGTTAGTGTTGAACCATACTGTGCTGCTTAGGCTTCCGAGTGTATAGCATATCTATTTTGTCAATGCCGCTGATGCGGACGATGATTCCTAATTTGCATTAGAATTATAGCTACACAATGTTTTATGAATTTGATTTGCAAAAGACTCTCGGTCTTACAGTCACTAATTCTGTTATATTTACCATAATGTCTTATTCAGTAATTTGTAATGTGTGTATCAAGCAGTGTTGGGGTCAAGTCGCTGCATTCGAGTCGCGAGTCATTGCACATTTTGACTTCAGTCAAGTCAATTGATTTCCTAAGGTGACTGGAGTCAAGTCGATTCACTTGATTTTTGGAGGTGACTTGAGTCAAGTCAAAATTCGAGTCCAGTTGGTTTTCGAAGTATGAGCATGAATCATTGCATTTTGCCAGCTGCTTGAAATACAGATTGAGTGGTCATTGATTTTGAATCAATGAACGAATATAGAGGTACGCAAAAAGGTGCTTTACCGCGCATGATCATTTGATGATTGGTCGCTCTCACGGGTTACACCAGCGTTTCGCAAACAATCCAAACATCAAGATACAGTCATCTTTATTGACACCGATTACTTGATGACTTGAAATTGACCCGTAAATTTTACTGTGAGTCACAAGTCAATCCACATTTCTGATACGCCAAGTCAAGTCATTTTTAGCAAAGTCACTCGAGTCGAGTCATACGAAAAAGGTGACTCGAGTCATCCCAACAATGGTATCAAAGTGTTTGGAATATGATAGCATTTTAAAGTATTATTTCATATTCGCTGAAATTCATTTCTCTATTAATATTTTAGATGGAGAATACAAAGAAAGACAGTATCTTGTCGCAACCTTGCCCTCACGATGGTGAAGATACGTGGTAATAAAGGCGTACACTGTTGTTTTAAAGTGTATCAAGTTCCAGCTGTTTGACCTGCCTTTTCTTCCAATGTTGCACACATTTTGTGCTATTTCGTTGATTGTAATATAATTTCCGGAAACTGGATAATCGATCGTGTAGTGTGTCTCATCCTGGTGATGGTAGGGGTAACTGTGGATAAGGCACACTGTCTAATTATGTGTTGCGAGTGTCAGATTAGGTCACATATTAGATCGTTTGGTTAGTCCCGACTTTCTCCCTCCTCTGGCCTGGGAGCGATTTCACGGACAGTCACTGACCGGTCACTGAACGTCAAGGGGAGTCCACACCTCCAGTCCGAGTGAACAGTCTAAGGATAGGTCTGGGAATTTTGATGTTACATCCATGGGCTATGTGTGGACCATCAAATGTTTGCTGGGAGGCAATATTAGGCAACCAACATCACACCCAGACCCGCGGATTGCCAGTCGAAGCTAGCCGTGAAATCGAGTTATTTAATATTTATTAATAAAAGCATGTTGTGGTGCTTATAACAGTGTGGTTTTTTGCACCACGTGACAACAAATTCCATCACTAACACAAGCTAACTTGCTCAAGTGTCACATGCTCAAGTGACGCATGCTAAAATGTGGCACATGCTAAAATGTGGCACGCTCAAGTGTCGCACATGCTCAAGAGTCGCATGCTCAATTGTAGCATGCTCAATTGTGGCATTTCCAAGTGACGCATGCCCAAGTGACGCATGCCCAAGTGTCGCATGCCCAAGTGTCGCATGCCCAAGTGTCGCATGCCCAAGTGTCGCATGCCCAAGTGTCGCATGCCCAAGTGCCGCATGCTCAAGTGTCTGATGCCCAAGTGTCGCATGCGCAAGTGTCTGCGTGCTCATCTCACCATGCGCAAGTGTTAACTTGCTGAAGTGTCCCAATCGTTATGTGCCCCCATGCTCGCGTATTACCATGCCCATATGTAACCATGTTCATTAGTCCCCATGCTAATGTGTAACCATGCTCAAGTGTCGCACGCTAAACTGTCCCCATGCCCATGTGTCCCCTTGCTCATATTTCAACATGCTCATATGTCCCCATGCGCATGTGTCCCCATGCTCATGTGTCCCTATGCTCATGTGTTACCATGCTAATGTGTCCTCATGCTGTAGTGTCGCATGCTCAACTGTCGTTTTGCATTGTGTCGCATGCTCATATGTCGGGCAACCGTTTACATCATGTGTATTTACCAGTTTACATATCCTTTGTTACATGAATTACACTGAACTAGCATGTAATAATTGTTGGCCATCGAAACTAAGTCAACAATGAATACGAAAGTGAACGAACGTTTTTGAGTCGCTAGTCATTTGTAATTAAATCAAAACTTATTGGCTGACAAACAATTCAGCCAGTAACTCTTGCAGTCTCGATAAAATGAATTTAGCTGACAAAATGTTTTAAATTAGTTGGTAGGTTCTCCGTGAAATCTCTCATTTATTCACTGTAGCATCTGAGTGCTTTTCAAAAAAAATGAGTCATAGATTTGTTTGTACCGAAAAGTATGGTTAAATTGAGACATACTTATTTTTTGCAGATTCGACGTATTCATCGACCATCTGTAATAGCAGCCATCGCATTAATAATAATCCCGATTCGCTGAAGATTGCAATTGATGGTATTTCTTGCTTGTCAGCGATGCAATGCCTTGAATTTATAACTTACTTGTCCGCAACCAATATATTTAAAGTTCCTTGTAGCATAGGAATCGGGGGGTGCGGTCAAAATATATATATACTAAATTACTAACATCTCATTTCGATAAGAAATGGAGTGATGCTGAATCGCGCAAGACGTAACAAAACTCCAATTTGTTTGAATTGAGGACAATTTGGTTAGGAGCAGGGTTACTCCACCCATGGAGCCCTCTGACTAGCCATACGCCTGGGATGAGTCAAAGATTGATCCAATTTTCAATCCACGATTATCGGTTATTTGTAAAATTAACAGGAAATCGAATTTCTTGAAATTATCTGGCCCAATCACCATTTCCTTTTTGTCTTCCTGTATCATAAAATCACCCCCACGAGCTATGAACCATTGTGCGAACAACTGTTTGAGGGAGTGCTATATGCGGTCATAAAGCATTTATGAATTACTTATAGATAGATTACTGAAATATACCGTCTTTTATTTTCGATTTATTGGCGACAGGTAGTAAAACTGGTAAGTTGAACTTGACCAAGTTACTCTGCAGTAGGCCAGTCGAGATAACGTAGTGGTATAATCCACAGCTGCAACACCAATGGGTTGTAGTCCGACCGAGATCGAATCCTGAATTCCTACCTAGGTGTTGGAGATTTATCAACACTCCTGCTCGCCATCTCATCCGTGTAAGTGATGTTGTACAAAAAGCCGAGTAGTGAGCCGTGCTACAAGTCGGCATGCAGTTACGGAATAAAAAGCTGCAATATCGGCCTGGCGTAAATAACCATAGTAGTCGACAAACACCATGAATACCACAAACTAGCAAATAGTAGGCCTAGTTTTAGTTAACAATTACGGGATTTGAATTGAGTTTACCGATTGAATTGAGGGCGCGTTACAGATCTAGTTTTGCCGAGAATGTACAATCCCTACAACGATAGTATTTGCGGTTATTGATTAGGTCTTCACGTCATCCATACTTCAATGCAAAGCCCCTTCATTCTATATGATAACGGCCATTGTACATTGTCGATTTCACCCGTTAAAGTAACGCTTGTGTAAAACAGATGCCTACGAGCATTTACGTATTACTCAGTCTAGGATGAAAAATCAATGCTGTATTTATATCTAGATTTTAGTCACAACGCAGAACTTGCCATATAGGAAGAAGAAAGTGACAACACTCGCGTGAACTTTTCCACTAAGCAGAGGACGGTTTATGATGAAGACTGTATTGATCTTGCCGTTGCTGGAAATCAGTTATCATGAAGGACATATTGAATTCCAACGACGGAAAAAGTGTGTCAATATCATTAACCTGACGGATCCTAGCGTGAACTGAACATTCTCGCTATTATCTCGCTCTCTTCTATTACATAATTCAACCCAACACTTCGCCGCAACTTCCTGGTCGGCTCCACCTGAAGAAAAGTGTACACCAGAGGTCTCAAACTCAAATGTGTTCGCGGGCCAATAGGCCTTTTGCAGGACTTCGATCACGTGACTAGGTCGCATAGCAACCACAAATTGGTTAGCAAGCTACTTTCTCGCGCACCTGCTTCAGTGCTAAATATTGCATATTGTACTGTTGATTTCTGGTTGTAAACGTTTCGGAAATTTGTTGTAGAAGTCATCAGAGATTCACCTATGCTAGATGTCAATCATGTACAGAGCATTTAGAATGATATCGTCAGAATTACGCAGAAATCCATCGGTAACGTAGTCGTATTACGGTACTCAACTCTGATCATATGTACTTAAATTTATGCATTTGAAGTAAAGCGATTGGTTTATATTCTGGTAAGAGTATTTGTTAGTTCAAGCAGAACTATTTGTCTGTTGTGGAGCCTGATTTTGGATGGAAGATATGACTGAAGCAGCCGGGACCCGCAAGGATCAGGATGTACTGTCTGCTGGTTTGGGTGCTGGCGTGCTGCTATAAAACCGCTGAACACATCTGAAGTATCTTTTGGGAGAACCTGCCATCAAGACTAAGCAAAGCAGTGCACTTTATTGTTGCCTTATACAATGCCGATCTTATTAGCACTACTTCACAACTGCGATTGAAGTGGATTTGGCAAATCACACGCGATTTTGATAAATAGTTGATGTCACCGAGCGAGATAGTGTAATGGTTGTGCGTCCGGCTGTGCCAAAGAGTGAAGTAATCCAATCCAGGCAATCAATCAAGTAATCCAGGCCTCGGGACCGTTTGTTGCACCCTCAATTGGAGCTGATGATCATTTTTCTTCGGGTAGTGGCACTTGGCAGCATGACAGAATGATAAATAACTTGTAATATAGGTGTAGAGGTCTAAATATTTTGAATTGTTCAACTGAGAAGCCATACAATAGCATAGGATGTTTAATATATATATAGTATGTAGCACATGGCATGAATTCCTAACACATCAACGTACTGGCACTGGCAGTCATTGTCTCTAGGCTTAAAAATAGCAGTATCCTATATATATTGCAATCGATATCAATCATCAAAATGCTGCAATGATTATCAACTACCACTACAATACAACTATAGTATACTATCCACACCTAACTTAATGCTGCAATAAATATCACGCAGTCAATGTCCTGCAATGTCGAATTTTGTGTCATAAAATCATAGTTGACTACCATATAACGGCTACAATGTCGATCATTTTGACGCAAGGAGTTTACATAGTTCATGAATCGAAGACATCAAACATATTTGAATCCTTGCGCATTTCCATGACACTTGCGTTTTATATAAAACGTTTACAGCCCGAAAACGATAATATACTGTATCCGAAATACGGCTACGTTAACGACGGATTTCTGCGTAATTCTGACGATATCATTCTATATGCTTTGTACAGGATTGGCATCTAGCATAGGTGAATCTCTGATGACTTCTACAACAAATTTCCGAAACGTGTACAACCAGAAATCAACAGTACAATATGCGATATTTAGCACTGAAGCAGGTGCGCGAGAAAGTAGCTTGCTAACCAATTTGTGGTTGCTATGCGACCTAGTCACGTGATCGAAGTCCTGCAAAAGGCCTATTCCCTAGTTTGTGATGACGCCGCGGGCCGCACCATCAATAAGGGGTATTCGATGTATAATTACCAAGTGGGCTTCATTTGACGCAACCTTCCAGACTGGCCTTCCACAGACATCGTGAGAATGTAGTTTACCATTGTAATAGTCACGCTTGGCACGAAAAAATAACAATTTCAAGAAATTGAATAAAATTGTTTCCTTGCCGGGCATAATTTTTCAAAATAATGAGTTATAGACACCCTACTAGAGGAAAAATGCATCATGACATGATAAAAGCTGTCGCGTTATAATATTATACCTAGTGGATATTTGACGGGCCACAATTATATGTGGAAGATTTTTGAATGGACCAAATATTGATATGATAACAGAGCATTTGAGCGGTATAGCCTAATCAGGGTTTCTAATATAGTCCTGATAAGTAGGCTATTGTTCATGTCAATGTCAGAGTCAAATTAAATCAGCGTTAGGTTTGCTTTTGACTGGAACTGATCATTGATCAATAACAACTTGAATATGATAATTATTGTGTCACAGTAATATCAGTGTTTCTTAACCTTTTTAGCAATCGTACCCCTTGTGTTTTTAATAAGATTTCTCATACCCCATGCAACTCAATTTCTAATGGTACCTACCAAAAGGCCTATTTTCGTGAAACCGCGCACTGCGCGGAGGATATTCTTCAATTGAATAATTTAGCACAGAAAATATTCCACTTTTAGTTGTTTCGCAAGGTAAGTTCAAGCTCTAACTAGACAGCATATAGGCCTACAATTTCACAATGCATCTCGCACCGACTCACGTGGTGTTTCGTGCCCCTAGAGTAAAAATGTCCAAGCAGTGAAGAATCAATTGGTCTTACAGCTGTGGAGCGCACCACGACCTTACTCACCTCCGGCGATGATAACATCGATGAAGAGACCAAAGATTACACATGATGTATAACTAACTATACATAACGAGGGCAACTGAATGCCAATGTATTCCATGTTGACTTAATTAGATAGCTATATAGCCCAGGCTACGCAACGCGACTCCGTCTGGTTGTATGATGAGTGATTTTAGAGATTGTATTGATAAAAAATGTATGTATATTAGGGTTGTTCAGATTTGAAAAATTGTCAGGAAACTTCGACCATTGTGATCCAAATGATGGTTTAGTACAGTGGTTCTTAACCTTGCCCCCAGCGCCCCCCAGTGGGCGCTGGCGATTGGGAAGGGGGGCGGAAGCGCTCAGGGGGCGATATGGGGGGCGCTGGGCTCAGGGGGGCGGTATGGGGGCGCTGGAGAAAAATGGCTTCGCAGTAGATGATGTGGTGATAGGACATATCCTTAATTCGGAGTATTCGGAGCAAATTAACACCGAAAACTTCGTTACATATAGCCTTTAAAATACATATAGGTTTAATTGTCCATGGGCGCCTAAATGACTGACACCGAATGTTCCTGTCTTGGCAATCTGAACCCCAGAAGACGAATTCCATCTGACAGGGAAAAGTTATAAGTCAGTGAAGAAATACCAATCTGAAATCGTGTGCGTCTTTTAGTTTAGTACGATTGGGCGACATGGATATTCCTGTTGGGCGATATCCCCGTTGAGCGATTCTATATTTTTTGATATTGCAGACGGGGGTCACGAAATAACATCATGCAACGAAGTCATACCAACGGGTTCGCCCACCCGAATATGTTTAATTATTAGTAACGGGCCCTACAGTTTTCAAGAAACCTCACAATGTTCGCTTTAAGTTTTGATGAGTCTGCGCACACTCAACAATTCACTGCGCTGACCCTTGGACAACAGTGCGTACCGACTAAAAAGGTAATAACTTTGGATTTGTTGTGCGCAACGTAGATTTTCTGTGCGCAGAGAACGTGTCAGCACTGCGCACGTGCGCAGCTTAGAGGGAACATTGCACCTCACTCAGCTCTACCGGTAAATGTGTTTACGTAAGCAGAGAGAGGATAAAAATTGATCTCAATTTACATGTAATTCCCGATGATATTGACCAATTTAATCATTAGTGAAATTTTTCGCGCTTCGCGCGACTAGCTGCCTCAGTAAATGGACACCCAATGTAGATACCTAATAGGCTATCAGCAAATAGCGGACAGCCTATAATGGGGGTCTGGGAGTGAAGTCCCCCGGAAGTTTGGTTTATCACCCGATGGGGGCCCTGGACCAACGTTTTTTGTTTGGAGGGGGGCTGACGAAGTGCTGTTACGGCCCTGGTAACGAGTAATTGTACCTGCGGGCACGCCCGAGTATGTTTAATTATGAATTACGTGCCCTTTATTTTCCTATACAACAGCTCACTCAGTGCTACTATGGTAAATCTGATTACGTGGGCTGAGAGGATAAAAAGTTTATAGCGAATTATATATGTAATTACCAGCTATTCATTCATGCAATATAGAAAATTTTGGTACCTAGGGCGACCAGGCCACACAAACTTTGCTGACCATCAAAATCACGATATGGGGTTCGTGGGGCGAAGCCCTCATAGGTTCAGTTTATCACGCTATGGGTGCGCAAGGCAATCGTTTTTAGGGGGTTGGCGAAGTGCTGTTACGGCCATCCATCTTACTCATTGTCTTTATTACATTCCTTACAATATGAAGTTGGGGGGGGCGCTGGAGCACGATAATTTTTGAAAGGGGGCGCTGGAAGAAAAAAGGTTAAGAACCACTGCTGTAGGCGGTCAAAATGTTTTCATCGTTTATGACATCATACTCACGTATTTGAGCTATATGAGGTGTAATAACTAGGGCAAGTTTTTTTACCTAAAAATAGGAGGATTTTGACCTAAAAAAACTTGATTTTGACCAATTTTTGACATCATGTACGCAAATTAGGTGTTTTCGCACATAATGTTATATTTATTTCTGTCCTTACGAAAAAGCGTTTTTGACCTAAAAACTGACAAATTTTGAATGAAAAAACTTTATTTTACCAATATCTGGCCCAGTAGTTACACCACGTATTATGGTAGAGTTAATTAAAATTTGTTGTAGTACAACGAAATATACTTTCCTACATTCTCGGGTAGAAAGAGTTTGTCCTAACTAAGTGGCTTGCCAAGAATGCTTGCCTCAGTTAGGATATTGCGGTACGTTGAGCATAACACCATATCAATTGTCAACCTATTTGTTTCGTTCAACAGTTTATGATCCACGATTAGCAGACAATGGGCCACCTACAACGGTAGGCCAATAAAGTGGGCAACAAGCTGGAAATATCAAATCTACGATACAAACGAAATGGAGGGGTCCACAAAATTTTGACTTTGTAAACAATTTTGACAACTTTATGACTTAACGCTCAATTTTATAAAGCAAAATCGCCCTAGTAATAACAAATTCTATTAAACTAGGCATTATCAGCCCGGGTTGATGAGATGCATGGAATTGTTTTTTCACCACTAGTCAAAAAAATTCAAAACCAACCCAACTGAAGTAATAACTTCCTTCGGTCGAAAAAAAAAACTAAATGTACTCGTGTACCACCTGGAAGACCCTTGAGTACCACTAGTGGTACGCGTACCACAGGTTGAGAACCACTGGTCTATATCCATGGTAGCCAGCATCATGGACTCAAAATTCAGGACTACCGCACCAAAAATTACATTAGCAGCAGAAAAGATTTTTCATGGTGTGGAAAGAAAACGATTTTACGACTCATTCTAACTTTAGCCTTATCAAAAAAAAATGATGTAATTCAAAAATATTTAATAATCATTTATTGTTCGGAAGCCTTTATTAAGTTCGAGTGTGTTTAGTGCACCGTCATAACGTAGAGTCAATCTAAACATAGGCATATTTTCAGCACCCAAAAACAATTATGCCACATTTTGCGGCAAAATCTGAACTCAACAGATCCTGAATTAAAACAAATGTTTGTGGCGTAACTCGGAAATTAACAGACCCCAAATTAGAACTAACTCTACATGCGCCCATGTTAATCCACTAAATTTTCAGACAACTAGCGTTACTTTTGTGACGGTCTGTAAAGTTCGAACTTGTGCCAGATCCTGCCATGTAAAACGTTCGAGATGTTACGGAAAACGCCGAACAATGCTTGCCGAAAATAAGAACAAGAGTCAATATCAGTACAAATTAGGACGTTATGGTACATAGCAGTGTTGGGATCAAGTCACTACCTTCGAGTCACGAGTCATTTCGAGTCATTGCACATTTTGACTCGAGTCAAGTCAAGTCAATTGATTCTCGAAGGTGACTCGAGTCAAGTCAAGTCACTCGATTTTTGGAGGTGACTCGAGTCAAGTCGAGTCAAGTCAAGTCAAGTCACGAGTCAAGTCACAATTCAAGTCAAGTTGCCTTTTCGAAGTATGGGGCATGATAACGTCATTGCATTTTGCTAGCTGTCTGAAATACAGATTGAGTGGTCATTGATTTTGAACCGATGAACGAATATAGAGTTAAATATACATTCGAGAAGGCACTGTATCGCTCATATATACGTAGAACTGCTAAACCACAGTACATAGTTAACAGGCAAAAGAGAGAATAGATGCGAATTGATAGGAAGCAATACATTACCCATTTGCAAATCGATATGATACAATTAGACCCTGCGCCAATGGCTGAGGACAATATAAACTATATTCGAATTCAATTCCAATAAAACAAGAAGTTTGGTTAAGGGAAAAACAGAGATTAATTACTTTATTATACTAGTTTACGACAACGTAAGCTGTAAGCTTCAGTCACTTCGTTTGCGATCAATTTATTTGTGAGGGAGCAATGGAGGTTCCGTAAAACGCACGATCATTAAATGATTGGTCGCTCTCACGGTTACACCAACGTTTCGCGAACAATCCGAACATATGCAAGATTCAGTGATCTTTATCGACATCGATTACTTGATGACTTGAAATTGACTCGTGAATTTTGCTCCGAGTCACGAGTCAATCCATATTTCTGATACGTCGAGTCAAGTCAAGTCAAGTCATTTTAGCAAAGTGACTCGAGTCAAGTCAAGTCATTCGAAAAAGGTGACTCGAGTCTGACTCGAGTCAAGTCATGACTCGAGTCATCCCAACACTGGTACATAGATGTTCATTGTTCACACAGTACCAGGTTAAGCAAGCGGCAAATCTTACAACCTACCTGATAAAGCCTAATCGCCCTCAAATCATGCTGTGCCCTGATTCTCTTTTCAGTTAACGCGTTTTGTAACTCCATCAGGAGCATAACCTCATCGGCTCTTTCTCCCTACAAATAAATACAATCATATTAGCCATGTAGAAGATTTAGTGAAGGACTTTCCAGGTATTGCATTTCGGTTCATATGATGGCTAGAGTTGTGCCGCAACAATATTTAATATATACAATATAAAATTGCAACAAAAATTAACACGACTATCATAATTAATATGCATTCTAGTATAGTTAATTATTACAAACCTCTTCATCTGTCTCTACTCCAAATATTTTGTCAAGAGTAGTAAGCATTTCGCAATACCTATCACGCATCTCTTCTACACTCCTCGGAACGAGCATTTGAAACTCCGCTCTGATCTATTACAAAAGTAAAGTATTACTATAGAAGCGACTAGTAGTGAGCAGAGCATGCACACACACTTCTATAGGTTATATAGAGGGATTTGATATGAATACAACAAGATTTATTTCACTAGATAATAATAATAATGATATTTACCAGTTTAATAAAGGATAGTAATAATGTAAACCCAAAATACATTATTCTTATTCTTATATTATATATATATATTAATTTTGCTTACACATCCGGGTACTTTTGTTTTGGTCATTATCAAGGCTAAAATAGCGAATGGATCTTCAACGAATAAATTATTAGAAAACTAACCAGTCTGATGTCTTTCAGCATAGGAAAGCTCTTCAATATTTCAGGAACACTGCCGAATTCAACCAACTTGAATTGGTTGCGTCGATCTTGATGAGTGTACTTCATCAGAGAAAGGAGATTTGACCAATTGGCATCAGGTCTTTTCAATTCAGCTTCCAACTTCACCTTTGCTTCTTCGGGGGTCAAAGAAGGATAAGCTTCTGAATTGCACACAAATTATCGACAATGAAAAAGGACCAATAACCATGTAAATAACCTGATGTACTTGAACACAATTTTGGTGAACTCCAGCATGAAGACTCGCCAGACGCTTTTGCCTTTTGTCGGAGATTCCTCAACTTTTGTGATAGTTTTTTTTGAGAAGTAATACTGAAAATCATTTGATCACCAATTTACTTGTTACAAAATATACCGAACTCTGTCAACTCACCGAAGGATGTTTTCCTTCAATATCAACCTTAATGCACGGATATCTTTCGCACATAGCCCGAGAAAAATTAGAGTAGTCTGTTTTTTTTTGTCATGTCCCCATTTCGAAGAACATGATAAGCAGATTCCTCAACAAGTCTATTTTCGAGAGTGAAAATAGAGTTTGATTGAAGGGCTGTTCGCACTTTATCACTAAATGATGGCAACGGCATCATTCTTCTGCGTCGGGTATATTCAAACGGTGTAATGCTTCTCTCGTCTGCATCAATCTGAATAGTCAACATACTGGATTTCAACAAATCACAATTATTCCAATGGAATAACTTACACATTGCATCGAAGACATTGCAGAGACATCGCTCTGAGTAGCTTTCTTCACAATCTTCTTCTGTAATGGGAGCTGCAAAATACAAATAGTTCAAGATTTGAAAATGCATGGTTTAAGGACGAAAGTTTTACATGTTCAACGGCAGAGCAATCTTGAAAACATGTTTCATTTTCGTTGCCATCTTCTAACTCCGTCATTTCACAAGAAATTACAGGCTGTGATACATCCAAAGATATAGGGATGTCATTGTCAGCATTGGTTTGTTGAAGGGTTTTCCAAGTCTTGAGAACAAATAGATAACTATATCATTACATGGAAATTAACAATGAATCTATATAAATACTTTTTGTAAATTCAACAGACGACGAGCAGTTCCAACCGTGAACAATTTCTGAAAGTCACCTTTGGTCAATGTCCCAAAAACACTTTCATCAATCTCATTTTCTGTTGAAAAGAAAAAAGGAAATGTATTGTAGCATTTCCGCAAACTTACAAAGACCAACTCTGTCCAATGCTTTTTGTCAAATCATAATGCCGACCACGTATTTTATGGCTTATCTGTGGCCAAGGGTACTGAAAATCAGATATATTGCGGCATCCAATATGGGATTCCTTCTGTACAGCAAAGGCATTCATTCATGCACTGAAAAATAGCACTTCTAATTTGCAATATCGGCATATGATACATTCATCAACAAAACACAAATCAGTGATAAGGAAAAAACGTGGAAAGTCAAAGTCAGGTATATAATCGACAAACACATCTCCCAAACTGTAGCAGATATTACGACCAACTTGGAGGATTAACTGACATTATGAAACTCAGCTTTGATACTACTGCAGTTCGATGTAAAAGGCAATCTACTTATATTTCTCACACTGTAGCTTGCTATTATAAGAACCCTCTTAACCACATAATCATAACATATCACATGTTGATATCCTTAAACGAATTACCTTCAATTAAATCAATGTGTTCTCTCTTAATGCCGTTCGCAATCAAGAACTTCTCCATTCCTTCCGTAATTATGAGTTCCGCGACACGTTCACCTAATTCCGCAAAGTCACTGTACTGCGATTTACCGATCCATCTACTTTGCGGTGTATTGACCTTTGACCCTATCTGAGTTCCCGCCGTTACCGGGAGAAGTGAAGCGTAAATGTGTGAGAGAGAGAGAATATATAGAGGTTTCATTCAGTCAACAGTCAAAAGCAGAATGCACTGATAATAGCCATGCAGGTAACACTAAAGATTACTAACCAACGTATTTCAGAATTACATGGTAATGACAATGATTGATTGATTGATTGATTGATTGATTGATTGATTGATTTCTTGATTGCTATACTGCTGATTTGCTACGGCAAATAGTCAATATTGAGGAAACGCAATATAATGGAAGCCATAGTCAAAGACAATTATGTGGTTGTAATGATCAATTTCTTCTGTCAGTTTGGTAGGAAAATAAAATGATAAGAGAAACGTTCACGAAGCCTAGTAAATGCAAGAAAGCCACACACTAAAATAATGGAGCGATAGTGATGAAAAAGGAGTCCACTTAATGGCTCCTGAGCAATATTCCGCCTTTGGTGCGCACGTGCAAAATTGCGCAGAGTTACGCACACGTCACGGTTACGCATTGCTGTCTACGGGACCGCGCAGTGAGTAGGTGAGCGCTTGCTGCAGACTCATCACAAATTAGAGGGAACATTACTTCTGAGCTATATGTAAACGAGGATAAAAGCACGCATCCCTCACACTAAAGTCGTTAATACCGTTCAACATCTATTATGGAAATGCTGCATCACTTGAGTGGCTACATCTTGCAGCTTACTTCTTCCCCTACAAATAACCCAGCGGGAGCAAACGGGCCCCAGAGTCATTGACTTTAGCGATGACGTCATGATCGGCACACGAGTGTTCGCTGTATTATGATCTGGTAATCCACCAGTGACATTATGATAAGTTTCAGATAGCAGTGTTTCCAGCGTCGACCTCTCAATCCCTTTCAACCTTACTGATCTCACAACTCGTGCGGCGACTTACCGGACTATTAAAATGTATGCGTAAACTCTTTCATATTGACCAAAGCCAGTGACAGCTGATAAGATGTGAGCAGAAGCACATATTTCGTAACTTGTTCTGATGAAGTGTGGACTTGCACATATTATGACACCACTGCGGTGAACGATTTCGGTCGACTTTATGTGTTTGTCCCATATTGCATCTGTGAATGCACAATTTTGTGTCTAAGTCGACGCTTTCGATTTAGAGTGTAGGCAAGCTATCTTAGAATTTTAGTTACAAGTCGCCTACGTGTTTCCATGCGTACCCATACATACTGTGTGAAATGCGGCTCCGACACCCAAAAAGGTTGGGAACCACTGGTTTACAGTCACATAGATCGGCCATTATGATAGCAAATTCGGTAAGTGTAGCCTAATTTACATAAAAGAATTCATATTGTATGCAATCCATGTGATTCAATGAATATTGTGCGTTTCTGTAGCCTCATCGGTGCAATCATATCCATCCAAGCGGAGATTCACCATGTGTCTTACGGCAGATATGTCTCGAACAGATCCGACAAACTAAAAATGTAAAATGTAATAAATATAACGGCCTACATCCAGCATAGCTTATCGAATCAACGCATTGATATTCTGGTGTAATCTCAGGCAGTTTGCAGTACACACTGCACACACCTATATGACTTGTTACATATTAGGGATGGTGTGAATTTCACAGCCCCTACACACTCTATTGTTACATCAAGTATTATTGTAATTTGGTAATTTCACGTTTGGAATTATATTGATCAAATTGGTCCGCAACGACTTGGACTATTTATCGACAGTGCTGAAGTGTATGTGGTGCCTTCTTTTATGATTTATTACGGAGAATTGATTGACAACATCACACTTGCTTCTACATCAACATATTTGGAATGCATCTAGTACTTCCTGCTCTTCAACTGTGTCGGGTTGAGTACAGTATTAGTAAAGATCAGAACAAGAAATATCACGGGCCAGGCGCAAATTCCGCACACGAAGCAATTCTGACCGGACCGCGAAATTTTGCTTCTAATGCAGAGTATAAAACCTACTTTCGAATCGGACTAGGATTAGGATTAGAATTTGAATATATAAAAGTTCTGGATTAGTTTTAGGAATAGGATTTCAGACTTCCGATTCGGATTGGATTAGGACATAGAAATTTCAAATCCGCTCATCTCTGGAAATATGTTACCTTGAAGTCTGTTTGGTGTTTATTGATGCACCAGGATTATGCAGTGTACAATATTGTTAATCAATCCATCTTTATGATGTCCGCTCTTAAGTCAAGTCATAACTCCCTGTTTCCTTGTAGTATAGCTCAAACCAGTGTTTCTCGACCACGGCTCTCAGAGCCGCATGCGGCTTCGATCGATCTTTTAATATGCCACAAACTATATTAGACAGTTGTTGCTATTGTTTGTTTCTATGAATAGTTATAGTCAATTTAAGTACATGAATGCTAAAATAGAGTATATTAGTCATGTCTGAGGCCCCTTCTGTGGACGGCGAAAGAGAGAATTCTTGCAGACTAGCGTCAAACGCAAGGATGAATAGTAGAGAATTCATTGAATCCCCTTCAGACAATGACATATCTCAAGTTCTGCTGGTGGTCATATACTTTTATAAATCGTCACTGTGAAGAGTAAATGTCGACACAATATAACTGGCAACAAACTAACGGCTCATTGTCAAGAATATATTGCAATGTTTCCAATATTACTCAGCGAATAAAATACTTTAAATTCTCGTTATAAGTGCTCGAGTGTTTTTATGCGGCCATATCAGTACTCTAAAGTTTGAAATGCGACTCCGAAACTCAAATAGGTTAGGAAACATTGGTTCAAATCATGTTTGTAGTAATTGTTGAAGTATCAAACACACGGCCTGTCATTTAAATTATTACGTCATAATGTCAGTCATTACGCATTCCTCACAAAGATGCGTTTAACGATTTCGTTAGTCATACGGGCTATGGTGAATAGAACTATGCGGTTTATCGGCGTTTTGAGTTATTTCAGAACTATGCAGAGTTAATTCAGTAATGCTAAGTAATCGATATAATCCTTATTCACGCATAACTAAAATTTTACCATATTTCTTTGACTTAAACTTTGATATGTTCACTTATGACTAGACTCCAACTCCAACATTTATTTATATTGTTAGATATATATACTTACATTTTCTATCAATACGATCTCTAAAATCACTCATCATACAACCAAACGGAGTCGATAAATATCGACAGTATGTCATTCTGCATTTGTTGGTCATCAGATGGAATGCGCGCACCACTAAAGAAAAGAACAAAACAGTTTACACCAGAGGTCTCAAACACGCGGCCCGTGAGAACATTTTGGGCGACCCGCAACGGCATTTATGATTTTTAAGTATTCGACAAGTTATTCAACTGCCACATATCTTTGGTCGATTTGAGAACTTAGAGTTCACTCCTATACTACTCCAAAAACCAGAAATCTCATCAAACTTCACTACCACATCACTCTCAAAAGCTACGGTGGAAGATCAACTATTATGTCACATTTCTAGTTCATGGTGATAAAACACGACCCGTAGATGATTCGTGACTGAAAATTGTGATTTGGAGTTTGGCGCAACCGTCCGTAAAATTGCTCGAATACAGACTGACTGGATTATAAAATAAAAATGACTGGAGTTGAGTTAAACGTTAACCGTTAAAATCAGAGAAGGACTTGTGACTCGGAACGCAGTGACTTTGTACGACCACGGATGCAACAAAATATTAAACTGTCATGGGAAAGAATAGCCTAATACAGACCTGGGCAAAGTGCGGCCCGCGGGTCAAATGCGGCCCACGAAGCTATTCTGTGCGGCTGGCGAAAGGTTGCTTGGAATTCAAAACATAAACATGCTTTTGAATGAATAAAACCATAGACTGCATCTACTGAACAGGAAATTCGTTTATGTTCAAGCCGGTTCATTAATAGGCTACGATTGCGCTGCCTACGTACCTCGCATGCGTAATCCAGATTCAAAATAAAGGCAATGTGGCAAAGTACGAGTAGCAATTAAAGTCACAAGAAATAACTATTTCCATATAGTTTAGTTCAAAATTCATTGTTACGTGATGCGTTTCCAAATCCTTAATTCGTAAAATAAGTCAATTAGTGATCCTAGCGGTGGCTTACAAAAAAACAGAAGTGGGCCGTGCTATAAGTCGGCAGTTACGGAAAAATGAAGAATATTGGCCAGGTGTAAATGACCATAGTTTTCGGCAAACACCATGAATACCACAGACACAAAATCAAGGTATAGACCGGGGTCAGAAATCCCCGTACTTTTCGTTTTTGCCGAGTATGTAGCCGAGATTAGGCATTTTATTTAAAGTCGGTCTTATGTTACAAACGCGAAACACTTGGTCAAGGAAGGGCGAAGTTCGGAAAAACTGCAAGCTACGCTCAACATCAAGACCAGTGATTCCCAAGTGCGGCCTTGAGGGCCGCATGCGGCCCCCAGATAACCTTCTTGCGGCCCCCAACATATATTAAGAAATCGATTTATGACAAAAATAAAATTTATATTTGTAAAATGCTCTTGCTTGGCTTGACCTATGTGGTTTTTAATTATAGAATTGCAGGAAAGTTGTGAATTGTGAGTATCGACTGCTAACGTTATGTCACTCACTGCTGTTTCAATGCAATGTGCCCCAACTTTCCAGTTGAACGAGCAGTAGCTATAGATATAAATAGGTATTGATAACTTTCAAAACCGGAGGAAAATCTCTCCCTCGTGGTCGCTTGACTACAAAAGAAAGAGGCTCAACTCCCGGAAAATACAGTATTTCTTTCACATTAACAGGTGGTTGACTGAAAAAAAAAACGTTCAGGTCCAGCTCCGAAATAGCCGCCGTAGCGTTCTCACAGTGCTGACTTAATATATCAGTCGAATTTGGCCCTATGTAACCAAAATCCTCTAAAAAGAAGACATTTGGGCG
Organism: Botryllus schlosseri; assembly: GCF_051294905.1. Classification (NCBI taxonomy): domain Eukaryota; kingdom Metazoa; phylum Chordata; class Ascidiacea; order Stolidobranchia; family Styelidae; genus Botryllus; species Botryllus schlosseri. Next base: position 23,482,593 of record NC_137248.1, read on the forward strand.
TCCTCCGAGGACACTTTAAAAAAATCAAAAAAGAGGACAAATCATCTTATAAGAGGCCGTATGGTAACCCTATGATAACTAGATGTGCAACACGTGACTCACGGTTGAATACGCCGAGATGCATACTGCTTAGTCGGCTAAAAGCAGCATAATTGGTAGTCCTATATTCAGGGCCGTAACTGTCGCACCCCAAACCCCCCAATTAAGGGGGCCGAGCTCGAAGGGGCCCAAAATTATTTCGTGAATTGGCATAAATTATAGAGTATTTTTTGAAAATTTATGCAATTTCTTGAAAAAATTTTCGCGCTGGGCGCGATTTTAATTAGCCGCTTATCTTGATTATTGGGTACTCTTCCCCAAGAAAAAATACGCAAGATTTGTAGAAATGGGCATATCAGCGTTGGCCATGAGCACACCACAACGCACCAAGACATTTAAACTTTTAGGCCATGTAACATGTGACTCCAATAAGTGTGAACGATCGGCAGCGAGAAAGCCGTGGCCGTGAAGGACTGCTTTTATGCTGACCAAAAACTTCGAAATACCAAAAACTTCGTTATATATACAAAATACATATAGGTTTATTTGTCCATATAGGCGCCTAAATGACTGGCGCCGAATGTTCTTGTCTTGGCAATCTGAACCTATCAAGATAAATACCATCCCGCAGGAAAGAAAATTACATGCCAGCGAAGAAATACCAATTGATCTGCAATCGTGTGATCTTCCAGTTTAGTAGGTTTGGGCAATTCTACATTTTTTGATATAGCAGACAGGATGTCACGGAATAACATCATGTGAAGAAGTCATACCTAGGGGTCTGCCCGCCCGAAGATGTTCAATTTTATGGGGTCTGCAGTTTCAAAGACACTCAGCTCTACCGGTAAATTGGATTACGTGGGCAAAGACGACAACCACGCAATTCCCGATCTTATTCACCGAATTTATCATGAATTATCGAAATATTCGGGCGTCGCGCTGTCTCAATAAACAGTACAACTTTAATTTCGTGGCAAAAGCGAACAACGTCATGCGGGGTCAGTTTATCACCCTATGGGAGCCCGGGGTCCTGACGAAGTGCCGTTACGTTCCTGCCAACGGGTACCCCCGGATATGTTTAATTCCTATTGAGGGGGCCTATACCTTTACAAACACTCCTCACTCAACTCTACCGGTAAATCAGATTACGTGAACAGAGACAAGATGAAAATTGATAGCAATACATGCAATTCCCGATCATATTGACCGATTCAGTCATGAAACTAAAGAAATTTTTCGCGCTTCGCGCGTTTAGACGAGAAAAGCTGATTCACTCAACAGACACCCAATGCAGCAGATAAGTAACGGTAAACGGAGTACAGTTTTGAAACCTCGCCAGGGCAATAAAACTACTCCGAAATAGCCATTTTGACTGTTTCGGTCCGTTTCATAGCCGTAGTATTCGTGCGGCCCCGACCGTACTCTGAAATTCTAATTTTGGCCCTCACACCGAAAAAGTTTGGGAACCACTGATCAAGGCTATAACATGCCTACTAGGCCTAGGGTTATGACTAAAAAAAAAATTCGCCTGTAGCAGGAATTAATGAGCATTTTGGTATAGATTAAAAAAATTATAATCATTTTGTTCAAATCGAAAAAAATGTCCCGCACAAACCAACTTCAATTTTCGACACTGGTCCAAATACAGAAAAAATTTACAATTCAAAGGTATTCTTTGCTACAAATTTAATCTTCATATATATATCTCCTTTTGTACTTCTGGTAAAGTTCATCCATCAATTTGACTTCTCTTTCTGTTATTATGTTAGTGCCAGGGACATCTACAACGGAAATATCCGACTTCCAATGGGATTTTAAGGCACTTTATCGCTGCAGGACATTTGAGCGCAAAAATAGCAGCAAATAATCTTTGGTATACTCTAGAGCCCGATCGATGTTGTATTATTGGGTCGACACCAATAAAACCGATATCTCACACCTTGACCAAGAACCCCAATACATTCAGCCGATATTCAAAAGAAGTTGGATATACATAAGCACATTTTCAAAGCTTCAGAGCATTTATTTGAACATCTTTACAGCCATTGTTATATTTTAACATTAAATAAACTAGAAAGGCTACATCTGGACACCTGTCAAGTGTAAACTATGTGACATATATCAATGTTCTCAGTCTAGCCGTCATACATTATAGTTTTCTGACTTCCTACTGCCATGTTGTGACGTCACGAAAATTGCCGATAATTTTTCAGCTTCAATGGCTGATACCGATAATTCTTTAAAGTGTGATGTCGTCCCGATATTATCGGCGAACCGATAAATGGCCGGGCTCCAGTATATTCCATCTATAGACACTGGTTAGAATACCAGGCTTCCTGACACGCATTTGCGAGGAATAAGCATGATATCTCAAGAGTTACTCTCCATCTGGGGACTTGGAAGTACGGAATTATAGCCCCTGAGCTCCATCTCGCATTGCGTAGAGATGGAAGTTTATGCCATTTGATTACTGGTAGTCAGCTATTTTCTCTGAAAGAGCGGCATGCTCTGCACAGCACATAGATAAACTTAAAATCATCCCTCCATCCTCGGTTTTCCAATATTTGCATTTGGAATCCGGGCTTGATGGATTGTACCAAGTTTTCGTAGTGTTTTACCATATCATCTCCAAATTTGTAGCTGATTGTTGGATTTGTTGATGATGTTGGATTGAAGAACTCTGATATATGCTTTGAGAATCGATAATATTATGTTGGCAACCAATGTATTGTGGTTTATGAAAACCCTAGCTCATCATTGCAATTGGAAGTTTCACAACAACGCCATTCCGCCGCCCAGTATCAACAGATGCTGAGTCACATATGATATGACATTTTCAAATTTTCATCATATTCCTCTAATCGGTTTTCTAGACCGCTGAAATTATGTTAAGTTGTTCTACGTTCGCCTTTTCGAGCAGCCAGTTCGATTTGTGTCAAACGAATTGAAATTATACGATCCATACAGTCTACATCTAAAATCGAAATTAATAATTATTTATTAATTATTTAATTGTGACTGTAAGCAAGAAAACGATAGGAATAACTTAATACCAGCGATCAAAATTTACCAAAATACTATTTTAAATCTTCGTAATTGGAATTGTGTCAGTTAAATTCAAATCAGTCGGTATATTTATTATCTAGTCTGTATCTACAAAAAAAGCCTATTCTTCATACCGTGAGAACTGGAAAATTTTTGTGCGGGAGGTTTTTGTTTGACCAGTCTTAACTTTTGGTATTTTTGCAATCAGGACACAAAAGTTCATCGTTTGTGACTACGGGACACACAATTTTTTTTTTTTTTTTCTAGTCATAACCCTAAAGCATACTGCTCGGAAGGCAGCGACCAAGAAAGTAAGCTTTGTACTATTGCACATACATTTCACTTTCAGTGCAGTGGTTCTCGATCTGCTGGACAGGAAAACATCAGAAGGGGCGCAAAGCCGAAGTTTAACTTTTTTTGGCGCTTCGCGCGGTTTACACACAGCTTATGGTTATTTCTCTGTATTGTCCGACTTTAATAGCGTATTTCCGAATTCTTTCATCAACAGCCGTTACCTCCCATGCCATCAAACTATCCGATGGGATTGACAGCATTCTGATTGCACTTTTTATTAGTATTTTGTGATATTATGATGAGGACGGCGCGAAATTTTTCACCATCATAAATGGGGGCGTGCCTAAAAGGTTTGAGAACCACAGTTTTAGAGTCCTAATAGAAAAACGGTGATAGGAATTTAAAGAGTTAAAAAGGTATCATGTTTAACATTGTTTTGAATCATGACGGCAAATAGATACTTTCATAATTTACTGTCACTTTCTCATTACCTATCAGCAACACATTAACTGAGCAGCATTTAGTAACAATGTAATTTAGAAATAGAATTAAATACTATGCAGTATATAGCTAATATTTTTCACTCGGCCCGCCAACGTATTTTCTACTTCTCATTTGGCCCGCGGAGAGAAATAATTGCCCACCCCTGGCCTATTATATCGAAAGGTCGTTGCTTGCGTTTCGTAGCGTAGCGTATGCTATATAGCTATCTAATTAAGTCAACGTGGAATGCATTGACATGCAGTTGCCCCCGTTATGTATAGTTAGTTATACATCCTGGGTTATCTTTGGTCTCTTCATCGATGTTATTATGGCCGGTGGCGAGTAAGGTAGTGGTATGCTCCACAGCTGTAACACCAATAGATTCCTCACTGATTGGACATTTTTATTCTAGGGGTACGAAGCACCACATCAGGGGATGCGAGATGCATTGTGGAATTGTAGGCCTATATGCTATCTAGCTATAGCTTGAAATTATTTTGCGAACCAACCAAGAGTGGAATATTTCCTGTGCTAATTTATTCAACTGAAGAATATTCTTACGAGAATAGGCCTTTTGATTTTAATATGGGTACTATCAGAAATTGAGTTGAAAATGGACATAAGGTACGAGAAATCTTATTAAAAGCACGAGGGGTGCGATCGCTAAAAGGGTTAAGAAACACTGCTATTACTGTGACACAATAATAATCATATTCAAGTTGTTATTGATCAATGATCAGTTCCAGTCAAAAGCAAGCCTAACGCTGATTTAATTTGACTTTGACATTGACATGAACAATAGCCTATTTATCAGGACTATATTAGAAGCCCCGATTAGGCTATACCGCTGATATGCTCCGTTATCAGATCAATATCTCGTCAAATTTAAAATATTCCACATATCATTGCGGCCCGTCAAATGTACACTAGCTATAATATTGTAGCGCGACAGCTTTTACCGTGTCATGATGCAGTTGTCCTCTAGTATGGCATCTATAACTCATTATTTTGAAAAATTATGCCCGGCGCGAAAACAAGTTTATTCAGTTCCTTGAAATTGTTATTTTGTCGTGCCAAGCGTGACTATTACAATTGTAAACTACATTTTCAGGATGTTTGTCGAATGCCAGTCTGGAAGGTCGCGTTGAATAAATCCCACTTGGCAAATATACATTGAATACCCCTATTATTGACGGTGCGGCCCGCGGCGTCATCAAAAACTAGGAAATTGGCCCGCGGGCACAATTGAGTTTGAGACCTCTGGTTTACACTATTCGTTCAAGTGGAGACGACCAGGGAGTTGCGGCGATGCGCTGGGTTGAATTATGTAATAGTTTCACAACGCCGGCTCGCAACGACAATGTTCAATTCCCGTTAGGGTCCATCAGGTTATTGATGTAGACACACTTACTCTGTCGTTTGACTTCAAGATGTCCTTCATTGCCACTGATTTCCAGAAACCTAAGACCAAGTAACGTCAATATCAATGCAGTCTTCATCATAAACCGTCCTCTGCTTAGTGGAAAAGTTAACGCGAGTGTTGTCACTTTCTTCTTCCTATATGGCACGTTCTGGGTTGTGACTAAAATATAGAAATAAATACAGCATTGATTTTTCATCCTAGACTGAGTAATACGTAAATGCTCATACGCATCTGTTTTACACAAGCGTTACTTTAACGGGTGAAATCGTCAATGTACAAGGGCCGTGTTCATATAATATGAAGGGGTTTTGCATTGAAGTATGTAATGACGTGAAGACCTAATCAAGAACCACAAATGCTATCGTTGTAGGGATTGTACATTCTCGGCAAAACTGGATCTGTAACGCCCCCTCCATTTAATCGGTAAACTCAATTCAAATTCCGTAATTGTCAATTAAAACTAGGCCTACTGTTTCTTCGTTTATGGTGCTTGTCGACTACTATGGTTATTTACGCCAGGCCGATATTGCTGCTTTTTATTCCGTAACTGCCGACTTGTAGCGCGGTTCGCTGCTCGGCTTTTTGGACAACACCACTTCGATCTCGGTCGGACTTCAACCCATTGTTGTTGCAGCTGTGGATTATAGCCTAAGCTATCTCGACTGGCCTACTGCAGAGTAACTAGGTCAAGTTCAACTTACCAGTTTTACTACCTGTCGCCAATAAATCGAAAATAAAAGACGGTATATTTCAGTTTTCTATCGATAAGAAATTCATAAATGCTTTATGGCCGCATGTAACACTCCCTCAAACAGTTGTGTGCATAATGGTTCATAGCTCGTGGGTTTTTTTTATTTTTATTTTTTTTATACAGGACGACAAAAATGGAAAGGGTGATTGGGTCAGATATAATCAATAAATTCGATTTCTTTCTAATTTTACATATAATCGATAAGCGTGGATTGAAAAGGGGATCAATTTTGACTCATCACAGGCGTATGGGTAGTCAGAGGGCTCCATGGGTGGAGTGTTACCCCTGCTCCTAACCAAATTCTCCTCAATTCAAACAAATTGGAGTTTTGTCACGTCTTGCGCGATTCAGCATAACTGCATTTCTTATCGAAATAAGATGCTATTCTTTTAGTATATATATTTTGACCACAACTGCCGATTCCTATGCTACAAGTAACTTTAAATATATTGGTTGTGGACAAGTAAGTTATAAATCCATGGCATTGCATCGCTGACAAGCAAGAAATGGCATCAATTGCAATCTTCAGCTATTCGGGATTATCATTAATGCGATGGCTGCTATTACAGATGGTAGATGAATACGTCGAATCTGCACAAAGTCTCCATAATTTAAGTATGTCTTAATTTAACCATACTTTTCGGTGCAAATCAATCGATGAATCATTTTTTTGAAAAGCAATCAGATGCTACAGTTAATAAATGAGAGATTTCACGGAAAACCTACCAACTAAACTAAAATATTTTGTCAGCTAAATTCACTTTAGCGAAACCGCAAGAGTTATTGGCTGAATTGTCTGTCAGCCAATAAGTTTAGATTTAATTACAAATGACTCGCGACTCAAAACGTTACCATCCTTCGTTCACTTTCGTATTCATTAATGACTTAATTTTCCTGTAATAATTGTCGGCCATGAAAACTAAGTGTAATTCTTGTAACAAAGGCTATGTAAACTGGTAAATACACATGCTGTAAACAGTTTCATTATCGACTTCAGATTTATTACTTCATCCTTACAATCTTTACTTGTCAGTTGGCACTGAAAACAGCAATGTACTGGAACTGAGCTCGTGAACTGCAATTCTAATATTTTCATCACAACCTGATTTCTGATCGCGTTGACATGTAATCATGCATGGAGCTATATAGCGTCCCCACGCGGTAATCTTGCTACTTGACGGTTAATTCAGAACGATTATACGCTGGATCTTTGGTAATCAATTTTATGGTCATTTCTTATCAGGAGATGTCGTCATTCGACCCCAACATGATTACCCCTAGAGACTGGTTCTCCACCGTTTTAACCTCGCGGACTGGTAAAACTTCGAAACAAATGTTGTGGACCGGTAACCTTCAAAAACCCAAATGCACCGTAAATATAATCACGACATATACAGTTGGTTAAACACTGCAGCCACGACACCAATGGTTGGTGGTTCGAGTCTCGGCTCTGCCATGTTTCTATGTGTCGGAGGTTTATCTGGGCTCCTCATCGCCGATCCCACTGTATATAAAGCGCGTTGAAAAGCTCAGAGGAAGAGAGAGCCGAACTCTTGAAAGATGGCAGCAAATGACTCAAGACAAGTGTACTGAAAATGTGAATGTGTTTGTGTATGAAATTTACTGTGTGGGCGCATATAACCAAGTTGTTGAAAGCACCAATTGATTGTCAATAAAACAAACACGAAACTTAAATGTAGTAATGGAAACATTATTTGAAAATGCCTTTTCGAGAGAAGATATTTATACCTGGCGCATACCCGTAAGCCGCATAAGGAAATATCTCTCTCATTTGATATTCTTTCACACATAAAGACCGCGGGTGGTATGGTAACATTTGCCTTGATACCAGGTCACGCCGGAATAGACGGCAACGAGAAGGTTGACCAACTAGCTCGGGCTGCATCAAGTCAATCGCGGGAACCAGATATCGATATCCCAACCGTAACATTATCAGAGGCAAAAGCGGTCACCCGTCAGCTCTGCAGAGACCAATGGCAGGCCGAGTTCACTGCAGAGGAGAGAGGGCACCACTACCGAATGTTGCGACCATCTATAGCAGGGGTGGGCAACATACGGCCCGCGGGCCGGATCCGGCCCGCGAAGGGATTTTGTCCGGCCCGCGGACAGTTTTCCGTCTTACATGATAATGTGGCCCGCGGCCCCAGTCTGCCGAGATTCCCCACTACTTGCTTACTACGTCAAATTTTTGTGACTGTATGTCATTATACACGTGTATGCGCAGCGTTGCGAGAGTGCAGATTACGCGTAAGTTCGTCGAAGCGAGAAGACTTGCATTATCCGCATTTACGAGGCACTCAACCCTAAAGTCGTCTGTGGTAATCATGATTTTTTTCGACTACAATGGTTATTTGCACCAGGCTGATATTTCTTATTTTTGATCCCGTAACCGCCGACTTCTAGCACGGCACACTTCTAGGCTTTTGTAAGGCACCGTTTATGCCAGGGGTCGCCAACTCAAAACGGATGGCAGGCCACTTTTTAAATTTCGTAGAGGACGCGGGACCCATGAATTCAATATCGAGATTAATTGGCCAAACAGTTGAACAACGACGTTATCCCGTCGCCTACTCAACTCTAATGAATTGATATCTTGGATAATTAGCGTAACCGGGCCTATCGAACGCCTTGAAATCTTAAATAGGGATTGCACCGTGTATTGATTGATCATGATCAGTGAGAAGCAGACATGGCGGCGCCTGTATGACAATGTTGTTCCCAAATCCACATTGTCTTCGCCATTATCGGCGAGAAATGGCTTGTATATGTGGATAAATGGGCGAATAATGTATCGATTCAGCAATCCGGCCCGCCAAGTGCATAATTTTCCTATATCCGGCCGCCGACTGAAGAAGTTGCCCGCCCCTGATCTATAGCAACAGAGGCGCCAGATACCTGCCGAAATCGCCTATTTGAAAATATCCTGTTTCGCCTCCAAACCGGTCACTGTCGCCTGGCGGCACACCTATTCAAAATAGGTTGCGCCGACTCCCCCCTTTGTAATGTGTGTTACGTCCCCGACACGGTTGACCACATACTCTTGCATTGCGAATAATATGACTTTCACCGAACATTTCTTGCCGACGCATGTACCACGCTCAATGTACCGCTTACTTTAACCAATTTACTTACTATGCCGCAATTATTTACGCCGGTCGCCGAGTTTATTATTTCATGTAACTTGTATATATAGTTTGAAAGTTTATATAGTTTGCAATTTATTATAAGCCTATGTCCCAGAGCACGAAAACTCGATCCTTGATTACATATTTTGTCCGTGGTGCACAAGGCCGGAAACGGCGACACGCGCCACTTAAAACTCCTCATTAACGTTGCGATACTCTCAGAACTAAAAAAAAAGGAAATGTTTCCCGCAAAGTAAAAATAAAGTAAAAAGAATAGAACTGGAGCACCAAACCAAACTGCAGTCAACAGAAAAAGTGACAATGTTGCAAGAAGAATTAAAAATGAGAATATGCGCCAAAAAACAACGATTGAAACGATATAAAAAACGAGAAACACAATATCGCCAAAATTTGTTATTTGCTCGCAAACCTGGACAATTTTTTCGAATGATGAAACAAAAGTCAAATCAAAAAATTACCAGCAGCAAAATACCAGCCACTGCAGATGTGGAATCATTTTGGAAGAAAATATGGGAAACCAAAAAATTGCACAACTCAAATGCAAATTGGATACAAAACCTCCACACTGACCATATACGAACACCAGAACAACAATGGTCAGAAATTAAAAAACAAGAAATCAAGGAGGCCCTAAAAAGTTCACTGAACTGGAAAGCAGCTGGTCCTGACCAGATCAAAAACTTTTGGCTAAAAAAACCAACTGCAACACATAGTTACCTAGCGGTGACCTACAATGAGCTTTTATCCTCAACCAGCTCGCACGAGATCCCAGCCTGGTTCACAGAAGGGATCACCTATCTTATTCCAAAAAATGAAAACACCAGGGACCCCAAGAACTACAGGCCAATAACATGCCTGACAACCATGTACAAAACACTGACCAAAATCCTGGCAAAACGAAGCTACAAACACCTAGAAAATCTTCTACCGCCTGAGCAGAAAGGTTGCAAGGAAGGCGCCCTTGGCTCTAAGGACCACCTGCTCCTTGACAAAACCATTCTGGAAAACTGCAAGAGGAGACACACTAACCTCAGCATGGCATGGATAGACTACAAAAAAGCTTTCGATTCAGTCCCTCACACGTGGATACTGAAAACAATGCGTATGTACAAAATGAATCCGATCATCATCAGATTTATTGAAAATTCCATGAAAAATTGGCATACAAAACTGTTGATCAAACATGACCAAGGTGAAACAGAAACCTGTACAGTTCAGATATGCAATGGTATCTTCCAAGGCGACTCATTCTCACCACTTCTATTCTGCCTCAGCTTAGCTCCACTCAGTGAGTTGCTGAGAAAAAATGAAACAGGATACGTGATGAAAAAAGCAGCAAATTTGGAAGGTCAAAAGTCATGGATGATCTGAAACTGTATGCGAAATCCGATACGGACCTGAATAACCAAATGAATATTGTTCATGAGTTTTCGGAAGATATAAAAATGAAATTTGGCTTGGATAAATGCTCAAAACTTACCATACAACGTGGAAGAGCCACCAGCACTGGCGACATGAACTTCAAAATGGACGAAACCATAACAGAATTAAATGCTGAAGATCACTATAAATATCTAGGGATCTGTGAAAGCGACATTAAACATGCTGCAATGAAATCAAGTCTAAAAAAAGAATACATTAGCAGGCTCAAATCAATCCTCAAAACTGAACTCAATTCCAAAAACAAAATCAATGTCATAAACAGTCTTGCAGTGCCTGTCTTGAGATATAGCTTTGGTGTGGTGAACTGGCGCAAAGATGAAATTAAAAAATTGGACACAAAGACGAGAAAACTGATGACAATGCACCACATGCATCACCCAAAATCTGATACACAAAGACTGTATATCCCCAGAAAAAAAGGTGGTCGAGGACTACAAGAAATTGAACAAACTTTCAAAACAGAAATCATTGACTTGTCACAGTACATCAACAACAGCGATAACATTTACTGCAAACTCATTGCACAGGAAGACAAACAGCGCAAAACAAAATCTCTGAGCTATCGTCACGACAAGTACGTCAGAGAAGTCAACATAGAAACAGCTAACCTGTACACTGCTGAAAACACTGTTGCCAAACCCACAACAATAGCAAAAGCAGCACGAGTTCGATACAAAAATGCAACGCTCAAAATGAGAGAAACGATATGGGAGTCAATGCCTCTTCATGGACAGCACAAGAAGTTAACTTCACAGCCCCATGTAGACGAGCTTTCATGGACCTGGCTATCCAGCTCTGGTCTGAAACCGGCAAGCGAAGGATTCATTTTCGCAGCACAAGACCAATCGCTTCCTAAAAAATACTATCGCAAAAGAATTCTGAAGCAAAACACGGACGGCAAATGCAGAATGTGCCACAACCAAAATGAAACTGTGGCACATCTCATGTCCGGCTGTGGTGCACTTGCAGCTACCGAATACACATGGAGACACAATAGGATTGGTCACTACATTCATCTTGAATTATGCAAACATTTTAACATCACCACTTCGACAAAAAATTGGTACGATTACAGCCCAGCACCAGTGACAGAAAACGACCAGGTAAAAATTCTGTGGGATGTACCAGTTATAACTGACCGCGAAATCAGAAGCAACCGCCCGGATATGATCATCAAACTAAAAAAGAAAAGAGAATGCTTGTTCATTGAACTGGCTGTCCCAGCTGATCACAATATACAACAAAAAGAATCAGAAAAGCAGTCCAAATACGCAGACCTCAAAATGGAATGTGAGAAAATGTGGCGATGCAAAATAAACATTGTACCGATAGTCATTGGCGCTACAGGAATCGTAAGCAAAAAACTCATGAGACATATCCGACAGATTCCGGGTAACGTTCGATTCGACATGATCCAAAAGATCACGTTATTGGGCACATATTCTTCGGAAGGCGTTGAATGCACCACTGGACTAAAATTATACTAGTGAATCACAGCATCATTTCTGTAATTTCGATTCTTCATTTTCAATCATCTCTACCTCTGCTCTGTAACCCTTGCCAATTCTCCATCTACTGCAATTCTGTAATCTGACTTCTGCGTGTATTGCATAGGAATAACAATTTGACTGCATTACTGAAATTTTAAAAAATTTACTCCAATCTCGCCATTTTCCTTTGGGTGCAGGTTGCTTCCCGGATTATGTGTGTATTGACCAGTTTCTTACTGTGAATAAAGAATATAATAATAATATAATTTATAGAGCGCCGAATATAACAATATATCATTACTACACTAGGGCGCTGTACATAAAAGGCACTAAAATATAAAAGTAAAGGATATGTATAAAAGACGAAGTGCATAGTTGTAGGGCGGAAAGCAAAAAACTCATGAGACATATCCGACAGATTCCGGGTAACGTTCGATTCGACATGATCCAAAAGATCACATTATTGGGCACTGTGCACATTGTTCGGAAGGCCTTGAATGCACCACTGGACTAAAATTACATTTGTGAATCACAGCATGATTTCTGTAATTTCGATTCTTCAACTTCAATCATCTCTACCTCTGCTCTGTAACCCTTGACAATTCTTCATCTACTGCAATTCTGTAATCTGACTTCTCCATGTATTGCATAGGAATAACAATTTGAATGTATTACTGAAATTTAAAAAATTTACTCCAATCTCGCAATTTTGCTTTGGGGGCAGGTTGCTCCCAGGATTATGTGTGTATTTACCAGTTTTACTGTGAATAAAGAATATAATAATCCTGTACATATTTAATTGCCTCTTTGTACTTACGGTCCATTCAACATACCCATAGTCATGTTAAGTGACCTTCACATAGCGATATCGACCGTGATACTTCATATTCACGTAATTGAATAGTATATTCATATTGTAATGAACCCGGATGTTTTCGCTTGACACTCCTCAGGGGTAATCGTCAGCAACACGCAAATGGAATATGATCTGTTTCCTTGACCCCGTCACTCCCTGCTCCATTGCTCATCTTTTTCTGTGTATTTGCATGGTAGCCTACACGATGAATATAATTCAAGTATTGTGTTGTCGCGTTGCTGCATAACTTTTGACTCAAAAAGTCCCAGTCCTCCAGTGAAACCCGAATGGGGAATGAAAAAAATAAACAAAATTCCAACGCCCAAATTTCCAGTTTAGTCTCCTGCATTCGGCACAACTCATATACGCAGGACCAACGCCGCATCGCTGAGTAGGAAACGTCATGGTCACCGGAAATACAAGCATAAATAATGGTAAAATTGACAATCAGGCCTATAATTAGCGGTAAAAAGCGAATAATCAAAATAAAGTTTGTAGTTTTTAACAGGGCTTCGCCTTTCACGAAATTTAATAGAACCACGTATAATATAAATATCTAATATCAGAAAGGCGGCGTTAAATGAAGTCAACAATAATACATTTGAGTTGCATACATTTCACCTAATTAAATGCAGGGTAAATTTAGATTTTTGAAGGTTCGCCGGTCCGCAACATTTATTTTGAAGTTTTGCCGGTCCGCGAGGTCAAAATGATTTAGGACCACCGGTCTAGTCGTAAATCCTATTATTTCTTATTATAAATTCATGTAGGGTTCAAGTACACATCCCAACATATGTTATGGATGATCTATATTTAGACGGTTGGTGTTTCAGCCTTGGTTGGGCAACACTTGAAGATTTATAGTGTGAGTGCGATAATTCAACATGTCCAAAGATATCTAGCGGTCAGGACCGTAACTGCCGCACCCCAAACCGCCAATTGGGAGGGCCGAGCTCGTTTTAGGCCATGTAACAGGCGACTCCAAGAAATGTGCCAGAATGATCGGTAGAGAGAAAACCTTGGCCGAAAAGAACTGCGCTTATGCTAATACAGGGGTTCTCAAAGGGTGGGCCATGGCCCACTGGTGGGCCACAGGAGCATTTGAGGTGGGCCACAAAGCTATTTAGAAAATTTTAGAATTAATGTAAGTTTAGTTATATTTGTTATGTTAATCGCTAAAAATTTATGCATATTATCGAATTATACGTAGGCTACGTAAAGCTTTCACCCGACTCTGATGAGACGTAGTGGCACGTATGGAGTCAGCACGTACAAGTCCAAAACGGGAGGGAGAAACGGCGGCTTTTCTACTGGCCATGGCAAACTACGGCTAACAGCAACTAAAATAATTTTGAGTAAATAATAACTGGAAGGCTGGAATGCTGAACGAACCAAGTATTCCCGCAGGGGCTGGGGCATATGTCGCATGCCGTTGAAAGGGGTGTGCAATAAACTCGGAATGAAGTGTAATTGATGTATTGATTTACTGTAGGCTACTAAGGCAAGTCGTATTATTGTAAGATAAAAATAGCCATAATTGCAAATTATTAGCAACTTTTGGTGGAGGTATACCGCTACCGCACCACCGCAACGAATCGTAATGGATTGAGGATTTAGCGGAGCGCATTAATATTTGGAGTTGGTTTAAAATGTCCGCCCTGATATCATTGTACATAATGTAAGAGTCACATGAATTGATTGAATCATTGGATTGAATATTCTGACATCGCAACTTCAGTTGGTTTGGTACAAGATGTGTTATTGCATGCATATTAAAAAATCTTTCTCCACTTCTCTGTAGTACCTCATTCACCAATGAATTGTTTGAATCTGACCCAGAATAATTATGTTATTCCCCACAATAGTGGAACTAAAATCCCAATCACACAGTGAATGCATGGATTTGATCATTGTGTTTGGCGATGCGAATGGAGCAGTGGACGATCATAATATACACAGGGATTTCAGCCAATGATCTAGCAAGTCGTAACTGCTGCACCCATACCCCCGATTGCGGGACCTCGAAGGGCCCAAGATTATTTCGTTGGTCGTTTGTTGGAGGATATTTACTCGACTTGAGAATTTTTGTCGCGCCTCGCGCGATTGAATGGGCCGAAAGGTCTACATTTAAATATTATCAGTAAATTAAGAGAAAAATGCGCATATTTTAGAGAAATAGGCATATCGGTGCAGTCGATTACCACGCATTGAACATGTACAGGATTATGATTCCAAGATAAGAGGTGGGCCACAGCACATTTTCCAACCGAAAAATGGACCACGGCCAAGAAAGGGCTGAGAACCCCTGTGCTAATACGTATAGGTTTAATTGTCCATAGGCGCCTAAATGACCGACGCCGAATGTTCCTCTCTTAGCAATCTGAACCTCACAAGATAAATACCATCCCGCAGGCAAATATTATACGCCAGTGAAGAAATACCAATTTGAAATTGTGTGCGTCTTTTAGTTTAGTACATTTATGCTATTATATATATTTTTTATCACCCTATGGGGGCCCAAGACCAGTGTTTTGTTTTGGGGGCTGACGAAGTGCTGCTAGGACCCTGCTAGCGGTAATCTGCGAACGATTAGTTCTCGCGCACCGCGACAATGAAAACAATTCCACTTGCAACTCCCGTGCGATATTCCTACTTTTCTAATCGTTATTTATGAGTTGTCGATATCGGTTGCTTATAGTTCCCTGTATTCCCCTACATCTCACGTTTCGGGTATATTGCCGAGAAATCCACTGTGTCAGAGCTCAAAAAACTTTGACAAACACAGTTACAATTAGATCCGGTTGAGCAAGAAGGCGCCAGGCGGGCACACGAATTGACGCTAGATGCGCGTGTTCACTCTTCACATATCTAAATGTGCCGCTGGCAGGTATCGCTGATTCGGCTATGCATAACAGCTTTTTGGCGCTGATGCCGCATCTCGTTGGCGTTGCCTTTTTCACTCAAGTTTTCATTACTAACCGTGAGCGATTTCATTATGCATAGAGAGCGTTTATTTGCAGGAGCCAAGGAATGATAGAATTACTAGGAAAAAGGTTTTATGTCTAGTCCATTGTAACTCATAGGACTGATCAAATACTATCATGTCGGGGTTTTGGAAATAGTCTTTAGGTGGTGAGGTTAGTAAGTGTATATATGTAAAATCAATCTAAATTTACAACATTTCCGAAAAGATTCCTTTCTCCGTATATTTTCCGTCAACGCGAGCATATCTTTCCGGACGTTCGCGACAGGATTAAATTTCTGAAATCTGTTGTGGATATCAAGTTCACATCTGTGACATCGAAGGCTACGGAAAATGGCTTGCATTGTTAATTTGAAAAAGTGGTTCTTAACCTTGTCTCCAGCGCCCTCCAGGGGGCGATTGGGATTTCAGAGGGGGCGGATACGCTCAGAGGGCGATATGGGCGCGCTGGGCTCAGGGGGGGGGGGGCGGTATGCGGGCGCTGAAAAAAAATGCGTCGTGGTGTAGTAGGGGCATATGATAATATAATAGAACAGCAGTTCTATCTATCCCTGAGTTCTCATACCAAATTAACATTCGACAAAATATGTCGAAATCTCCCTGGTAAAACACTCCCGCCACGTTAGCTCGGGCTAATTGCCACAAAATGTATCGAACTAGGTAAGCGATGGTATGAGCCTCAGAAAGGTTCAGGTTCGTGTGAACGTGAACCTTTTTGAAAGGTTCTGTGTGAACGCGAACGTGAACCACATGACGTCATATTGTTAATTCCAACCCTATATTTCAGTGAAGGGATAGCCTGTGCCCAGCGACGACTCGGGCCACACAATGTCACAATGCTGAAGTAGGCTACATAATGACGTTTTAGACGTCGCCAAATGTATCAACTGAGGAAATGAAATGATCTAATAATCCCATGACATCAATATCTTCCGTCGCTTTGCCAACAATTTCAACGACGACTTGCATGGGAATAATAGCGTCGGCCTTAACGGTCTAGCTCAGAGCGGACAGTTAGACAGTGTATTCGGCGTCTAAGTATTGCTATACGTTCATATCGAGCAGAGTGTAAAACGGGTTTCTATACTCGGTACCGATAGCCTATTACCCCATTAACAAGAAATACAGCAACAGCCAACATCCCAACAAATCGCGCGGATTTGGTTTTTATGATAATAAACATATGAAAACAAGATTGAACCGTTCCCCTACTAGATTTTCCTAAACCAGATAACGATATCAAATTCATGGATTATGGTTGAATAAGCATCATTCGCCGACTACCTACATTCCTACATGTAGTGTAGGCCTATTTCGTTCGTATGATGTAGTGTAGTGCATGTAGTCTATTTCGCTCTTAGGATGTCACGTGACTGCGGGTCATTTGCGGGATTGCTGGCGTAACAAAGAAAGTACAATTTTTGAGATTGTCTAGGTACATGCTCGTTTAGTGTTGACTTTTTTACAAAGCTACCGTCATTCATAGAGTGGCCCGCAGTTGAAATGCAATAAATTGCAACCAAAGATGTCGTAATGAAATGAAAATTGTAATATACGAAAAAGTTTCACACTCCAGAACCTACCAAGGTTCGTTTGTGAACGTGAACCTCTAAATTTCTGAACGCGAACGTGAACCTCACGTTCACACCATATTGCCTCATGCAGCGCACATCGTGTCGAAATCGCAGAGGCACTGCTGTACCTCTTTTGAGAGTGATGACCGTTGTACAATAAAGATGCTTTGGAGCTTTACGGCCAAAGCGATAAACTAAACTAAACTATTTGTATTTGAGAGGAACAAATTAAATAGTCAATATTTATTAATCGTATCATAAAGGATGATACTGTTTAGTTTTGTGACCCACAATATAGCTACATAAACGCTATAAAATATGGGTTGATTTGTCTGGAATACATTAATGTTCATGTTAAGAGCTGGGTACAGTACTAAATTCAATGTGAGCAAAGATCTCTGCCACATTCTCAGTAGCTTTCCTAGTCACACAAATCAATAAAACAAAACCCAATACAATCTACTTTCCCGTATTGCCAATCGCAGAGGTGAATTCGGGAGCTATAAAACGGGCTCAAGCGATTAAAGCGCGAAATATTTCCTAATTAATTAATTTTTAGTGTGGTGATGCCTTTACTGATACGGACATACGTTATGGAGTTTCAGATGTCCGCAAGTAGAAACCTGGGTTAATGAGATGATTTGTATTACTCCATAGGTCAAAATGGTCCACTTCCAGCTGTTCGTTTATAAAGAATCCGAAAATTCTGACTTGAAATTAACCACGAAACTCGTGAATGATGAAATTTTCTGAATACGACAAAAATGGATCATCTCGGCCTACTATTATCTACGAAACCTAGTTGATATATAAATGAGGATTTACTGACAGCATTATTTACAACATATCGACCCGCCTCTGTTGACAATATCTAACATATGTGTCTAGTATAGGAGTGGGCAAACATTTTAGCTCGACGGCCGTATTCAACATTCATATCCGTTATCGGGTAGCACTATATAAAATTGGATATTTTTTCATGATTCAATATTGTTATTTGATTACGTGATCACCGACGACATCGAAATAATATACATAGGTAATGGTTTATTTAAAACAGACCAAATATTGATTTCATGATAACGTACACGCGTCAGGCACATTGGCGAGAATTTGTAGGCTTGTTGTTCTCGTTGTCATAATTAGGAATGAAAGTAGTTTGTTCCGATTCTTAGATGGATGTAAATTAGAGTCTGAGAGCACTGATCAGCGATCGTTTCATAGAGTTAGGATTCTACTTCAGGTTTAACGGCACCAGGACAAGCAATGCTGACAGCATCCTGACTATGTTACCTTTGAATACGCTTCTACACCCACAAAGAATAAATCTATCTAATTTACTCGCTAATAGATTCTTTTCCAAATACAACACTAAAAGTAATAGATTCGCTGGTATTTCCAATCCAAAATAACACTCGTGGTCCGAATTGAGTCATATACGTGTAACTTGCTGTGATCTTCAGAAATAGAAATCTTTCAAAATGCAAAGGATTTGACCTAGGACCACCATCATCATCATCATTATCATGTGGAAATATAATAGGAAAATTTTAATATTCACAGTAATTTGATTTTAGTACGCCTATCATCAATATTTTGACGTTTCTTGAAGCATTCGCGGGCCTTACAAAACGTGGTGCGCGCCGTAGTTTGCCCACCAATGGTCTAGTACAGTGGTTCCCAACCGGGTAGGAATTCCCCCCTTGACGGGAATTTTGCAATTTTTAGGGAGGAATTCCACTTTAGAATTGTAACGGATTTTCCAAATTGTTCATGTCCGATCTGTCATGTAGTCAACCAGTTATATCCGAACGTATGCTCCTCATGGCTGTTTTTTGCTTGCTGAAAGTATGTTCAAATGCTATTTGAAATCTCTTTTTCACATACAAATTCCCCCCTTTTTTCAAACTAGTTCAGATGTGCTGCAGTTCGCAAGACAATTTTGTAGGCCAGCGACGGCCTCTCAATCAACTATATCCTAAGCGAGCAAATGTTGAGCCGAATCTATCATAACAAGGCCTCTAGTGAAAGTATTTACCTTATATTTTCAAGTCAACATTTTCAGACAGTGACAAAATATTCCAACGTCATCGATTCAAGTCAAAGAACAGCTACCCGATCAAAAAAAGACATATTAAACTTGGTGCAATGTTGCCGAAACGTAATGGGTGTCCTAAATTTCAATGAGCTCCAGCAGGGAATCTGATCACGTGTATGTTATATATCAGGGCTGCAACTAAATCACGAGGCTCCGAGTCACAAGTCAATCTCACTTTCATAGTTTTGACTCGAGTCAAGTCGTGTCATTTTCAATTCATCAATGAGTCAAGTCTGAGTCCAAGTCACAGAGCAGAGGGTCGAGTCCGAGTCATGGTATTATGACTCGAGTCCGAGTTCAAGTCACACCCCAGACAACACTGTTTGGTGATATTGAATGATTTGGATTTATGATATACTAATTTTCCTCGCTTTGAGCAGTTTCTTGTCGCATTGTCAAGTACCAGGATCAATAGACGAAATTCCAATAGGCTGGTCGCTGTACTGTTCTTCTAAATTACAATGAAATGTCGGTCTTGGCCGTCTTATATCCTCGAGTCATATGCCTTGTTTCGAGGAATGCTCAATGACTCGAGTCCAAGTCGACTCAATACCCAAGTCAAGTCGAGTCGTTTCCGTATTTTGAGAAAATGACTCGAGTGAAGTCGAGTCGTCAGAAAATGGAGATTCGAGTCAGACTCGAGTCTGGTCAACCCTCCTATATACGAAATTACCAATATTATTGGTCAAATGCATACGCAAACTTAAAAAAAATCGCGAGACCACCAAATCTATGCATACTGATTTTTCACAACACATATATTAGCGATTGGTGCATATGGTAAGCCCGAAACACAAATGGAAATGTGGGGGTCTGTTGAGTCGAGCGTTCCAAAATTTGTTTGATTGCGAGCAAGACCATTGTTGTGGGAGATCTACAAAGTGTTATTACAACACTGCTAGAAACAATCACTAGGTACCGCCCGTCTTATTCTCTCAGTCAACAGGTGTTTGCGCGGTAAAAATGACCTTTTTTAATCGTCGGACAGATTTATCAAAAGGGGGGAATTTTGGCTTAAATTTCGGCCAAGGGAGGCACGAGATGAAAAAGGTTGGGAACCACTGGCTAGTAGCATATATGTAGGCAAACTAAACTTGGACAATGACGTATAAGCACTGATTCATTTTATTTGAATATTACGGCATTCATGCGCTTATCAAATGACTGGCTTGTAGACAGCAGATGTCAAATGCCGATGCCGATTTCAATCCCGCATAGGACAAATTGAACATGTTTTGCGATCATACAGGTTACCCAGACAGTCGATTAACACACGATCGTACACATGTATATTTTAAGTCTAGTCCAGCACTTTCTTTTATGCCGCCACTACATCTTTATCTGTCAATTTCAAGTCATCATGTAATCGGTATCGATAAAAATCATTGTATCTTGCATATGGCCGGTTTGCTCGCGAAACGCTCGTGTAACCTGTGAGAGCGACTAATCATTCAATGATCGTGCGTTTCACTGTGCCTCCATTGTTCTTCCACTAATGAATTGACCGCAAACGAAGTGATCGAAGCTTATAGCTTACGAGGTCGTAAACTAGTACAGTTAAGTAATTTAATAGCAAAATGTATATTTCTGTTTTCTGTTCTTAACTTAACCAAACCTCTTGTTTTATTGAAATTGAATTCGAATATGGTTTCAATAGTCATAAACCATTGGTACAGGCTCGTTTTGTATATCATATCAATTTGTAAATGGGTAATGTATTGCATCTCATCAATCCGTTTCTCTATTCTCTATTTTGGCTGGTAACTATAAACTGAGGCTATGCAATTACTTACGTAGTTTAGCAGTTCTACATATATGTGAGCGATACAGCGCCTTATTGCGTGTATATTTAACTCTATATTCGTTTATTGGTTCAGAATCAATCTGTATTTCAGACAATGCACAATGCAATGACATAATCATGCCTCATACTTCGAAAAGGCGACTTGACTTGAATTGTGACTTGACTCGTGACTTGACTTGACTTGACTCGACTTGACTCGAGTCACCTCCAAAAATCGGGTGACTTGACTTGACTCGACTCAAAATGTGCAGTGACTCGAAAAGACTCGTGACTCGAAGGTAGTGACTTGATCCCAACACTGGTAGTAGTAAAGTCTCACAGATGTAACACCAATGAATTGGAACTTCGTGTCCGACTGAGGTCGACACCATAATTCCTACCTGAGTGTTGTAGGTTGATCTAGGCTTTTGTCGCCATCCGATCCTGTGACAAATGATTTGAGAAAAATTCGGCTTGGCTATAAGTCCGCAGTGCAGAAATCATGGAAGTTGATATCGGTCATTTATAAAATGACTAATCATGGTGAAACAATATGAATGATGAAACAACAACATCCGTTTCAGATCAATCAAATCATAGTATTCAGAAATTCGTTTGCTAATTATGGACGCACACAAGTTCACAAAACTATTTTGATATTTCCGACGCGGCAGACCACTATATATATTTCACGGCATAGCAACTACAAGTTGAGGAGTGGCAGGAAGGTTACCTGTCTCCGGTCACCTTTGATATCAGAAATCGGTAGCCCTACTAGTGACTGGTAACCTTTGATATCGGTAGTCGGTAGCCTGGATAACCTGAACTCAGTAAGGCTGGTCAAGTCAAAGCATATGCAGTACTGACTGCCTGAAGCATGCGATGCATAGCTGTTTTCTGACGTCCTTCTCATCCTTGTAAACGCGAATTCGCCAAAGTCTTAAAACTCAACGCAAACTCGCCATAAAAGTACATCGGATACTGCAAACTTCTGTATATTGATCAAATGTTGCAGCAGCTCATAATTACGCATCATTCACGCAATTGAAATTTATTCAAGGTTCAGGGATTTCCCTGGATTCAAATTGCTCAAATGTTGCAGCTCAAATCATTTATTAGCACGATTGAAATTCATTCAAGAGTTGGATGAAGGTTCAGCATTTGCCTGGTGGGTTGGCTACACGAAGTTCCTTTATAAGTTGCCGGACTTTCGTGTGAATATCATCTTTTTCCTTTATTTTGCTAGACCGCGACCCGTCTCCTGATATCTCAGCAAAGATCCTGTGATAAATGAAAGACACCGTATAAACACAAAAGTACAAAACTATTACACTAGTCTAACAGTGAAGCAGTGATGACCGCTGGACGATTGAATCTCTGTTGCCTTCAAAACCGGCCGCATGAGGGCGCTGGAGACGAGGTTGAGAAACATTGCTGTATTGTGACTTGAGAGACGGCCTGCAGAGACTTGCAAAGGCTGATTGTCAACTAAATAACGGTTTTGAGCATAGGTCTAGTTCTAGTTGCTGATTCTGAGAATTGAGCAGTTGTAGTAGGGGATATGTGGTACCGATCGATCACTGGGACCGAAAATACTTGAAAACTTCTCCATGATAATTCCATAATTACACTCCGTGAATTTGTCTACAGTTACATGCTGACAGAATCTTTCCTCGCATGCAAAAAAAAATTCGACCTGCGTGAGTTATGGGGTCCGTGACGAATGATTTACGTTTTAGGGGGTGTAAAGTAAATTTGGATCGACATTTGCATTTTTCTATATCACCTTCCAGACTAACAAACACGCCATAATTTTTGATTTGAAGTATAGGGCTTGTATCAGGGTATATAATGGCACATATTTTTTTAATCAATACCATCCTCGAGTGGACTATTTTCAAGTCAATTACAATATTTATGGGGTGGGGGACCTATGGTACCATAGCCAAATCAAGCAAAATAGATGGGCCAACTAATCACTTAACAACAGAAACTCGCCTACATATATATAGGCTGTAAATCATAGGTACCTGTGGTGTTTTATCGCTATTAGGAGTTATTTGAAAGTCAAAATGTCGATTTGCGGGTAATATGTATGTGGCATTTTGTAAGTTTAGGCGTATATCAAAACATGATGTTATGTCGATATTTCAGTTGATATAATTTATTCTATTCTTGAAGGTCGCGACGAAACATTCTTCATTGGCTTGCTGTAGCTTAGCTTATAGTACTCAACAAAACAAGTTAACAAATTTGAGATTTTGAGCGTATGTCTCATAGGTCCCATGGTCGTGTGCCGTTGGACCCACCGGGTGGGGACCGATGACACGTTCGAGCTACAAATTTTAAACGTTTGTAAATATTTTTTGAAAAGGTGGATATTCATGTAAATTTTCGCGATAGGTAGAGCTTGTATCGAAGTGTAGAGACAGCAAAAGATCTGCCATTCTCGGCTGAAGATTTGAGGGCCAGAGATCATTTGCAATTTTTGATCCATCGGTACCACATCTCCCCCTAGTTGCTAATTGCGAAAGTTCAAAGTTCTAGTTTTAGTTGCAGATTTTGAAATTCAGTAGTTCTAGCTCTAGTTGCACAGTCGCACAGCACAGTTACAGTGTTTGGATCACGTCACAACCTTCGAGTCTTCAGTCATTGCACATTTTTAATTGAGTCAAGTCAAGTCAATCGATTTTCACAGGTGACTCGAAGCCTCAACAAGTTGGAACAAATTGATATGGTATACAGTAGGCTAGGCTACACTACCCATCTACACATCCGCGGGAATATAAACGACTAATATTTAAGTTGGTTCGAATTAAACTATATAAGAGGGTTGGTAAAAGGGAGCACTGCGCAATATATGAACTGAGCCGTCCATGAAACAAAGATACGTTGCTATTTTAGATTAATCTACAACTACTAGGACAACGTAAGCTGTGATTGTTTCGTTTGGGGTCAATTTACAATCAGTGAATGTCTGAATGGTTGCCCTCACAAGTGATATCGGCATATCGCGAACAATCCGAACATACATAAGATTGGGTGATTTAATTTACACCGTTGACTTGAAATTGACTCGTAAATTTTGCTCCGAGTCACGAGTCAATTGACATTTTTGACACACCGAGTCAAGTCAAGTCAAGTCATTTTTGCAAAGTGATTCGAGTCAAGTCAAGTCATGACTCGAGTCATCCTAACACTGCTACAATATCCGACAACGTCTTTCAAGCGACTAATAAATCAATATTAGGGCTAGCCAAATATGCTACTACTTACTACAGCTGAAAAACTGTCTCACGCTGAAGATTGATCTTGTGGCGACGTCCCTATGTGTTTTCTTATTCTAATCTAATTTGGAAAAACTGTATAGCTCTAATTCTAATCTAATTGGGAAAAGCTGACGAGCCCCATCTGACGTTCATTGACATAATGTTGAAAACAAGTGACTGACTTACGAGTGCCATCCGACGTTCTCGTGCTTGAACCCTTACAATACTGGTAAGTATCGTTATGAGAGCTTTGATGCAGGGGAGATGCGGTACCGATGGATCAAAAATTGGAAAATGATCGCTGGCCCCAAAATGTTCAGCCGAAAACACCAGATATTTTGCTGGCTCAGCACTTTGATACAAGCTCTACCTATCGCGGCAACTTGTTACTCAAGGCTATGTTCCGTGAAGTCAACATAGTGTTACAAAACATCGTCATAATCGTCGGACATCATCTAATTAAAGATGCGCAAGTTCTTGCGTAATACCGTGTAGCAGTGTTGGGATCAAGTCACTACCTTCGAGTCACGAGTCATTTCGAGTCATTGCACATTTTGACTCGAGTCAAGTCAATTCAAACGATTTTCAAAGGTGACTCGAGTCAAGTCAAGTCACTCGATTTTTGGAGGTGACTCGAGTCAAGTCGAGTCAAGTCAAGTCAAGTCACGAGTCAAGTCACATTTCAAGTCAAGTTGCTTTTTCGAGGTATGCGGCATGATTACGTCATTGCAATTTGCTGGCTGTCTGAAATACAGATTGAGTGGTCATTGATTCCGAACCGATGAATGAATGAATATAGAGTTAAATATACATGCAAGAAGACGCGGTATCGCTCACATATACGTAGAGCTGTTAAACTACGTAATTGCATAGCCTCAGTTTATAGTTACCAGCCAAAATAGAGAATAATAGAGAAACAACTTGATAAGATGCGATACATTACCTTAACAAATAGATATGATACAATTCGAGCCTGCACCAATGGTTAAGAACTATACAAACTATATTCTAATTAAATTTCAATAAAACAAGAGGTTTGGTTAAGGTAAGAACTGAAGAGAATAGAAATAGACACTTTGCTACTTTATTGCTTTACTAGTTACGACAACGTAAGCTGTAAGCTTCTATCACTTCGTTTGCGGTCAATTGATTTGTGAGAGAGCAATCGAGGCTAAGTGAAACAAACGCTCATTAACTGATTGGTCGCTCTCACGGGTTACACCAGCGTTTCGCGAACAATCCGAATATATGCAAGATACAGTGATTTTTATCGACACCGATTACTTGATGACTTGAAATTGACTCGTGAATTTTGCTCCAAGTCACGAGTCAATCCACATTTATGATACGCCGAGTCAAGTCAAGTCATTTTAGCAAAGTGACTCGAGTCAAGTCAAGTCATGCGAATTAAAGATGCGCAAGTTCTTGCGTAATACCGTGTAGTGGCATTGTTAGTGTTCTGCACATTTCATTCGCGAATCATGTGGCTGGGAGGTGGTAGCGCGCTCGCAAGGAAAAGGAGAACCAGAGGAAGTATGACCGTAACCTCAAAGTTTCATTTCAAAATCGGTTTGGAAATTCGCCAAGTACGGGGAAGAAAATCATAGCAAATCTGTCTAGTTATAAACTCAGTGATATCGAAGAATTTGTATTGCCTCATGGATTGGATTTTTGTTTGCCTCCCAACAACGTTAAGAGAGAAGAAATATTCGCCGATTTCGAGGTATTAATTGGTCAACTACAACACCATAGACCATTATCTCCGGAATATTTTTCTGCGATGAAAGCTAAGCTCAGTGATCTTGCACATGCGTATTGTGGCACCCCAGTGGACGCCGGTGATTTTCTGATGAACAAGGATTGTCTTAAAGCCATCAAATCCTTACGTTCAAACGAAAAAATTTGCATCACAAAACCTGACAAAGGTTCTGGAGTTGTGATTTTGAACCGGGCAGATTACAACATGAAAATGGAATCCTCTCGCCGTTTCCGTTAAACCACACCCACCGCACCCCTAGCAGTGGGATGACCGACTTCTCTTGGCACGGAACGGCTATTTGCGGGGAACTTTGACCGAAAAATGTTGACCGAGTCTCGGCAGGCCGCTTCGGCGACCTGTCGAGGCTCTTTTTTTTCGCCAAGTCTTTTTCGAAATAGGACCAAGTCCGAAAAGTCGGACTTCGAAGTCGAAGCCGACCTTCGGCGGCCGGTCGGGTCTCTTTTTTCCGCCAATTTTTTTTCGAGATCGGATCAAGTCCGAAAAAGTCGGACTTCGAAGTCGAACCCGATCTTCGGCGGCCGGTCGGGTCTCTTTTTTTCGCCAAGTTCTTTTTCGAGGTCGGACCATTCAACAATTTCGACAAGTTCGACAAGTCGCCCGGGCGCCTCGGCCTGAAGGGCAGACCGAGCGAGTGCCACACCCGATATGGTGTAGTCGGTCGTGTGAGGCCTTCGAGGCGGCGTGTCGTCGCTTTTTTCGAACTTGTTCGAGCCGAAAAAAGTCAGCAGGGTTTCTGAAAAAGGACTAAAGTGGTGGGGGGCCGCATGAGCGGGTTGACTACCCGGCCTCCACCTCGACTCGATGATATCGTTCAGCCGCGCATGATGCTCTGACTTTGCGTTTACAGCATTAAAATGAGCGCTAATCCTAAATGCAAACACGAATGGGTATGCTCCCACTGTGGGATGCCGCGTGCGAGCGGAAGTGATCCGGCCGAGGAAGAGTCGTCCGACCGTGATTACGTGAGAAGTCAGCTCCACATCGACGAGCTGTGAGTGCGAAGGGATAACTCCGAAATGCGTAAACGACTTGCGTTTGCCTTGCAGGAACCGCTTGCGAGAACTCCTCGCGAGAATTCGAGATTTTGCCAGAACAGTGGTCGGGGAGCACTTTACGGACATCGACTTTGCGTTATCGCAATAGTTCGGATTTGAGATATCGGTGACGGTGAAGGTGAAGGTGACGGTTTCAGTTGGGGTCTCGACGGGTCGCTTCGGCGGCTCGTCGGGTCCATTTTTTTTTCGCAAATTGTTTCCTCGAAATCGATCAGTGTCCGAAAAACAGACTCGGACGTGTCGGCCTCACGACCAGGCCGAGCGACGGTCAAAGCACGACACGTCGCATCCGGGCCTCTAATTCGCTCGAGTCGGCGCGCCGTCGTTTTTTTCGAAGTCGGCCGAGCCGA
This sequence comes from Botryllus schlosseri, assembly GCF_051294905.1. NCBI lineage: Eukaryota > Metazoa > Chordata > Ascidiacea > Stolidobranchia > Styelidae > Botryllus > Botryllus schlosseri. The sequence goes on from NC_137248.1 coordinate 23,510,476, forward strand.
AAAAAGTCACCAGGGTTTCTGAAAAATGACTAATATGCCAGGGGATCGCATGAACGGGCGTTGACCCGGCCCCTGTCTAAAAGCGAGCGAAAACCTGACGAATAACACGATATCTTGTTTGTCGCAGATATTATGGATAATTGTGATCATAGATGGTTCTGCACCATGTGCGGCTTTGACAAAGAGTACGCGGAACGGCGAGATCGCCAAGTGGCGAAAAAAATGGGACGGATGAAACTGCAGGAGAAAGCGAAACGAGAAAAATTGACAAGGTTGCTCGACGCCGATGAAACGGGCTATAACACGAGTAGCGACAGCGATGTCGCAATCGTGTCGGTAAAACCTGGGGATAAAAAACCGAAAAAGATGCTCATAGTCAGCACGAGCGACACGGATTCAACGGAAAGCTCCGAGAGCGAAACCGGTTCGACGAGCGGAAAGTCGGAGGCCTCCGACGGGTCAACCAATAAATGAATGAGACTGACAGTGTCACGCAAACGCGGGTGATCGTTTATTTTGGTTTTTTTCTTATTGTTCCATTTGTTTAAGGCGAGTCGCTTCGGCGGCTCGCCCATTTTTTTTCCAAAATGTTCGGACGGCAAGAAGACCGTGACGGTCGAGCAGGTGCAGGTTCGTTTGAGGTGTCGAATGTAACTTCGGCAAGTCGCCGGGACTTTTTTTTTACCAAGTTATGTCGGAAACTTTGACATGTACTAAACGATGACGATTGCACCCGAGACCCGGAAGGCCCTGACTACCTTTCATGACAAGTCTGACGACGAGGAAGTCAAAGACGAAAGTACGAAACGGCATTACAAGTTTATATTTGAATTCACGAAAGCGAACGGGAAACGCGAGACAGATACGACAGTAAATAACGAACGATCGACGCATGGTCGCGAATCCATCTCTGTCCGAAAAGAAAAGATTCGAGTAAGCGACAGAGCAAAAACTGAATAGGTTTCAGCACGTATCAGCCGCGAGTACGCGTTACCGATTCTGCCACGGGGAGGCTCGTGCACGTACCGTAAACGCATTGAGAATCACCTGACTAAGAAAAGAGAACATAAAGATGGAACGAGCACGGAAAGGCGACGCGAATCAGTTCTCGAAACGGACGTTGTCGAAATGGCAGGTGAGCGGAGGGACCATAAAAAGGATGTCTTCGGAACGTCTCACCCGAGACAGAGCCACGTACGCGCAGCCCGGCGGAACACGTACCCGATCGAACCACACCACGACTTTGTCCAGAGTCTGCCCTTGAACCTTGTGAATAGTAGAGGCGTACGCTAAAGCAAACGGATAGTACACACCCTTGGGGGAGCGCACGGGGTATACTCGAATCAATGTTCCAGAAGGGATCTGAACAATAACGGTCTTGCCGACGGTAGCCTTGACGACACCGCGTTGACCGTTGACGTACGACCGTGCCTTATGCCTGTTTTCCGTCAGGACAACCTGCATACCCACGTAAATCGGCTCAGGCACACCGTCGCACGTCGGATAACGTCCATTTAGCTCGGCCAACTCGCCTGCAAACATTTCATCCCTGGCCAGGACGTTATACCTGCGCACAGAAGCGTTGGTGAACGCGATCACGAGATGGTCCGGGCGAGACGTGCGAACCGACGAAAGGTCCTCGTCGGTCGCGTAATCGGTTTCGAGGAGTACCTTACCTTCAGCAAACCGCGCGAGCTGTATCTCGGACGGTCGGCCGTGACGGCACAGACCGAGAAACCGTTGCAAAGCCGCGTCTGACGTCCTGTACTGATGCAACAGAGTTATTCGTTCACACTGCGACATCAGGGGCCGGTTGCTGAACATGCTGCCCGTAGCGCCGTCGTCTTCGACAGGCTGAAGCTGGCGCTGGTCCCCAAAGAAAGCCACAACGGCTTCGGGAGCAGCGTTGCGCAGACACAGGTAAACGTGATCGGAGTTACGCACGGAAATCATAGAGATTTCATCGATGACGATCAGATCGTACTCACGTAACCTCCAGTTGACCTTTGTGATACGCGAACCCTCTTCTCCGACGTTTATGAGAAACGCGGCGTGTACGGTCTCGCACGTGACGTCGCGTCCCAGTTTTGCCTTGTACGTAGAGACGAGTAGTCCGGTCGGCGCTACGACTAGCACACGCGCACCTTCCTCCTGCGAAAGGACCGCAACGCGGCTAAGGCACAACGACTTTCCCGTACCGTGCGGGCCGCACAACAAGTGGTACGGTCTCCTTTCCGCGTTCGCAGGGGGGGCGGTCTCAACGTCGTCAGACGTCCTACGGCGCACGGCTGCCAGAACCTGGTCAACGAACACCGATTGCATCGGCGACAATGGAATACGGCTCGACGCGTCCTCCGGCGGATTCCCGAGCTCGGCGTTCGTGAAACTTCCATTGACGTAGCCGTTCCAAACCTGAAAATAACTCGCAACGCAAGAGACAAAAGTCTCCGCAAAGTGGGCCCTGTCTCCGCGAACGCTGCACACTTCGAGAATGTTAGACCTGTCAGACCAGAACTCTGACCTGTTGCGTATAGCAAAGGGGTATACATGAGGGCATCTTGAAAGAAATACGCGTCGTTCAGAACGGACACGAATTTCAGGCCCACCGACATGAACGATAACACGCGCAAGTTAGAAATGAAGCTGCACCGTCGCCTTCTCAAACTGAAGAAGGATGGAGTACTTCCCTCAAATCTGTACGAGTCTCTACGCCCAACGGGATCACAACGGCCGCGTATGTACGGTTTACCGAAAACACATAAAGATAACGTACCTCTTCGCCCCATATTGTCTATGTGTGGATCGGCACAGCATAATTTAGCCAAATGGCTTAACACCGTCATTGAGCCAGTTCGATCCTTGTATACGCACCACTGCGTTCGCGACTCGTTCACGTTTGTAGACGAATTAAAACGCGCCAAATTAAATCCGTCCAATGTATTTCTTAGCTCATTTGATGTGAAAAGTCTTTTTACTAACGTACCATTGTCGGAAACTTTCGAAATCTGCGCAGACGCGCTTTATGATGGCACGCTTGAACCTCCGAAACTACCGCGTGAAATATTTCTTGAATTGTTGCAAACTGCTACTAGTAGCGTTGAATTCAGCTTTAATGACACGATGTTCCGTCAATGCAATGGTATTTCGATGGGTTCACCGTTGGGACCTAGTCTGGCCGATATATTCGTGGGATACCATGAAAAGAAATTGTTTGAAAACGTCGCAAAACCTCTCCTCTATTTTAGATATGTCGATGACACCTTTGTTGCCTTTAAAAATGAGTGAGAGTGTAATAATTTCTTGAAATTGTTTGAAAACGTCGCAAAACCTCTCCTCTATTTTAGATATGTCGATGACACCTTTGTTGCCTTTAAAAATGAGTGAGAGTGTAATAATTTCTTCGAAAAATTGAATTGTCTCCATCCAGCTCTACAATTTACCGTGGAAAAGGAAACTGATGCTGCCCTTCCCTTTTTAGACGTCTTAGTAGAGAGATCAGGACAAACGTTTTTAACGTCGGTGTACAGAAAACCTACTTTCACTGGTTATTATATTCGTTGGGATTCATTCTGCCCGAAGCGGCGTAAATTAAACCTCATTTCATCTCTCGTTAATCGCGCCTTGCGCCTCTGCTCACCGGAAAAACTGCCACGCGAATTGGATGATATCCACTTGATTCTCTCCAAAAATGGCTATCCAGACCACATATTAAAATGCTTCATCTCTAGGGTATTGAAAAAATCGGATACAGCTCCAAAGTATGGCCCAGAAAAATGCATGGCATTTTTACACCTACCTTGGCTAGGTAACGTGTCTAGCCGATTTAAAAAGCTCATTAAATCGGCTGTTCACCGTTGCTACTACAGCGTTAACACGCATGTAGTGTACACGACGAAACCCTTGTTACCCAACTCTTGAAAAGATGTACTTCCTGCCTTTGACGCAAGTAATGTTGTTTACCAATACAAGTGTCACTGTGATAGTAGGTATGTAGGACGTACATCTCAAAGATTGTTTGAGCGTATCAAGCAGCATATCCCAAAATTGATTCGGTCAAAAACATGCGCAAATGATCGTACGGAGCTCACACGTCAGTGCAAATTGGTACGTAGGGAGAACTTCCAAACGGTTGCAGGACCGTATCAAAGAACACATTCCACCGTCTGTCAAATCTTATATCTCAAATTCGCAGCTTAACAATCCGCTTGTTCTTGAACATAACCAGGCCATGAGTCAAAAATCTTCTATAGGCAAACAGTTACTAGAAAATCATACGTGTGCTGCTAACTATCACGAGGACATGTTCTCTATATTGGCTAAGGGTCGCAATTTATTTCATTTGTCTGTTCTTGAGTCCACCATCATCACTATGAGCAAACCTAGTCTATGCCAACAGAAAGAATTTGTGTATCATTTGAAAATCGCGCATTAACTTGTTTTGCTTCGCTATCTCCATGCCAACGCTTCAGTTCTCTCGTTTTCCTAACTTTGTATAACGAGTCTCCAATAGTTGCAGTAGCATGTAACGGCATCGCCCGTATGTTTATTGTACTACGAGGGCTGAAACGAGCCTCCAGTAGTTGCAGTTGAATGTAACGGCATCGCACGTATGTTCAATGTACTACGAGAGCTGACACGAGCCTCCAGTAGTTGCAGTTGATGTAACGGCGTCGCCCGTATGTTCAATGTACTACGAGGGCTGAAACGAGTCTCCTGCAGTTGCATGTAACGGCATCGCCAGTATGTTTAATGTACTACGAGGGCTGAAACGAGCCTACAGTAGTTGCAGTTGAATGTAACGGCATCGCACGTATGTTCAATGTACTACGATGGCTGAAACGAGCCTCCAGTAGTTTCGGTTGAATGTAACGGCATCGCCCGTATGTTTAATGTACTACGAGGGTTGAAACGAGCCTCCAGTAGTTACAGTTGAATGTAACGGCATCGCCCGTATGTTTAATGTACTACGAGGGCTGAAACGAGCCTCCAGTAGTTGCAGTTGAATGTAACGGCATCGCCCGTATCAGTAGTTGCAGTTGAATGTAACGGCATCGCCCGTATGTTTAATGTACTACGAGAGCTGACACGAGCCTCCAGTAGTTGCATTTGAATGTGACGGCATTGCCCGTATGTTTATTGTACGAGAGCTGACACGATCCTCCATTAGTTGCAGTTGAATGTAACGGCATTGCCCGTACTACGAGAGGTGACACGAGCCTCAAGTAGTTGTGTTTTAGTGGGTCAGTGATGTATCTAGAATGCTATGAGAGCTGGCACAAAGCCTCAAATAGTTTCAATTGAATGGTTACTGAACAATGTACTACGAGAGCCGGTATGAGCTTCAGGCAGTTGTAGTTGAACCTTTCGATAGTCCCGTGTGAGTTTTAGTTGAGTATTGACGCTGATAATAAACGAATTTCAACTTATCTAGGCACGTCGGCATATCGGTACAACAAGCTATGATCTAGGCGCGTCAGGAAAACCAGTAGGCTGACTGCACAGCGCAGATGTAGCTTAGTTCAACAGTAATGTAAACGTCAATGTATCTCAGTGATACCAAGCCTTTGTCTTTCAAATCTGCAAATAGCCGTTGATACCTTTTCTACAATTATACTGAACGAGCTTCATCCATTACCTTTCCTACAATTATATTGAACGAGCTTCATGAGCTCAGAAGCAACACGACCGTCTCATACCGCGTTCTCGGATGAATGAAAAATTTGAAATGGCTCACTCGCGTGACACGGCGTCACGGAGAGAAATGCTCTTGCCAGATAAAATATGATCACAGAATTTCTGAAATGAACATTTGAGCAACTAATGGATATATTGCGTCAAGTTAGGGATCGATTTAAGCCGAAAAATTAGTGTTGTATTTTTTAACGGGAATTCTAAAAGCGGAAGCAAAAATGAACAAACGGCAAGCCTAATCGTAGATATGAAATGAAATCAACAAAGATCCGGTCCGGTCCCTGAAATCGACACTTTAGGTCCTCGCCAAATACCGGTACACGTAGTTAAAATAATGCGATTATTTTCCGCAATATTTTCCCGATTGGAACTATCTTCATTGATATAACTCGCCTGTAAAACCACGTCACATTCCTTAGAACTAATTTCAGCAAGATTTGAATGAGATACAGCGCAGAGAAAACCAGAATTCGTAACTTATCAAAATTACTGAGGCAAAAATTCACTACATGACTCTGACTCGCCTCGTTGCAACGTCAAGACGTACTTTTACCGGTACGAATTTCAACAACGAGGCACTTTGCATGAGCATTACCTAACGTGGCTGAACGGGAGAAGTCGACGTAGCCAAATTCAGTGCGGATTTTCCAGATTGCGGACACGGCGATTTGGGACGTTGTCTATAATAGTGAAAGAAATAGGCAGCCTGTCTGGAAGTTAGAGACAGACCTAGTGTTTTCGAATCCATTGCAGCTAGACCGGTCATGCATCTGACCCCTTCGCAAAACGCCCATTCTGTAAATATAACGCACCTACCCTTACTAGAGGAGTTGCGTTGTTGTATGGATGCAAAATTGACTGACGGCAAGGGCATGCTTCTACCTCATTTCATCTCTCGTCAATCGGGCCTTGCGCATCTGTTCACCCGAAAAACTGTCACGCGAATTTGATGATATCCACTTGATTCTGTCCAAAAATGGCTATCCAGACCACATATTAAAATGCTCCATCTCTAGGGTTTAGAAAAAATCGGATATAGCTCCCAAATGCGGACCAGAAAAATTCCCGGCACTTTTACACCTACCTTGGCTAGGTGACGTGTCTAACCGTTTTGAAAAACTCATTAAATCGACTGTTCACCGTTGCTATTACAGCGTAAACACGCATGTGGTGTACACAGCGAAACCGAAAAGATGTACTTCCTGCCTTTATTGCAAGTAATGTTGTTCACCAATACAAGTGCCACTGTGATAGTAGGTATGTAGGACGTACATCTCAAAGATTGTTTGAGCGTATTAAGCAGCATATCCCAAAATTGATTCGGTCAAAGACATGCGCAAATGATCGCACGGAGCTTGCACGTCAGTGCAAATTGGCTGCCAAAACAGACTGCTATACTGACGATTACCAAGCATATGCTTCGTCAATTGGTCAGCATTTGAGTGAAAACCTCGCCTGTGCACAGCACTATGATGACAATATATTCACTGTCATTGCGCGTGGTAGGTCTTTATTTCATCTAAAAGTACTGGAGTCTACTATGATTCAGTTGAACAAACCTATTTTATGTAGACAAAAAGACTTTCTCTATAACCTACAAATTTCTCGTTAGTGCGTGTTATTTCGTGCGTGTAACTGTTTATTTACGAATTTCGTTGCAACTATAGTACCGTATGTCCGTAGGTTGCCAGTAAACTCGCCTCAAGGTAAATTCGGCCCATGACATCAGTAAATTCGGCCTTACGAGAACATTGTATTAAAATGTATTACCAACCGTTAACATGAATTGATTACATAATTATACTATTATTAACATGAATTGATTACATAATTATGCTATTATTAAGTGATTAGGATTTCAGGGTATGCGCAGATCGCGTAAACACGGGAGATAGCGCGGATATTCACTAGGACCGAATTTACCGACGGCCGAATTCACCGGTCACTCGGTCAATTCTGCCCTCGGAGAATTTTTATAAAAATGTAGTACCAACTATGAATGTGAATCAATTTCATAATTATATTATTATCAAGTGATTTGGAGAACAGGGTATGCGTATAAATATATATATATATACATAGGCGCCGACTTACGAGGTTACGAGGTGGCGCAGCCACCTCGTGACCATATTTACGAGGTGGCGGCCACCTCGTATAAAATGCTCAAACGCCCAAGTGATTTGTGATCAGTAATTAGTAATAAGGCGAATCGATGCGACCTCGTTAGAGACGTCTTCGATTTCGATACGCGCGTGTGTCAGGCGCGTAGCCACGGGGGTTTTGGGGGTCGAACTTCTCTATTTGAAACGCGAAACCCCGTCATTTTGAAATGATCATTCTAACTCTAATATTCAGTTGCAATTCAATAATTGTGTAATGAATGTTCCGCGCGGCGGATTTGCGAGAACCGTGTTGTCAATTAGTGATGATCTCCCGCTGAGATGGCCGCGAAATTAGGTCATTCATTCCCGTGCGCGTGGCAGTCGTCGCTAGCATGATTTATCGCGTCTCGATCAAACCTGGTTCCGCAGGCGTCAACAATCGCATCTGCAATAGGCCCAGTTCACACTATATCGTCACTTAACTGCGCAATCGAATCTGCATTGGTGGCTTCGGCCTGGTGTGCACGATATCATCGCTAGCCTACACAATAGCATCTGCAATAGGCCTGGAGTGAAAGATATCATTGCTGGCCTATGGCCTAACTATCGCGTCTAGGCCCTAGCATGCTTTGGCTCCTATCTCACGCTCGTTTCGAGACATCGCGGTCGAGTTTACGCTAATTAGTGATCGCTCTATGTCATATTGATTAGAAAGCGACATCGCGAAACTGAATGACATCAAATCGCTGCAAACAGACTTTAACGTGCGAAATTGATTCCCGCTAATACTTGAACGTAACGACCAGAAGATGTGTAGCGTAGCATGTCTCGAGTTCTGAAATACGACAAAGGTTTGCAATCGGTGCAATGAAGTTCGGACATTTTGATTTGCGCGCGTATTTAATTGTTCACCAGAGATCAGTGACTCGCTAATTGACAGCACTCCAGGACTCTTTGGCAAGCTTATCATACGCCTAAGATCGTTGATTCGAAGAGATTATATGATCGCCATTTACACACGTACTTGACCCCAATTGAATTGATGCTATATTGGTAAATTTGAAAAAAATCCAAATCGCCCTAATTTTTCGACTGGCTACGCGCCTAGCGTGTGCTGAGAAGCATCATCCTAGATCTCCTCTGCCGACCAGGCGCCCAAATATACGTTCTGCTTTTCTGAAATCTAAATTATGTGCACCCGTATTCGTTTACAAAACCATTCATGAGCTAGCTAGCTTCATGATAGTCTTGGTAATCGGAGCGCGAAATTGGAGGGTGTGTTGGTGTGTGCGTGCAAGTTGGAATTCATTTCTGCCCAGAATCGTTTCTCTAGCAAAGCTTTGCCAGTGACATTAATCGGGAAATGCAGCAATACAGCTTAAACACCGATATAATGAGAAAGCAATTGTCGCGACGAAAGCTACTCAGTACGGTGTCACACTCAAAACCGATTCGTGGCGATACTGATTAGATTTTACGCTTTCTCATTTGCCATCATCCATATTTTTCGTTATCTACTTGATACATTCGTACTCCGAAATTGTCGCACAAAGTCATTTTTCAGTCTTCCTTTCATTATTAACGTGATGCATCACAAGATTATGGGTGGCACAAATTCTGATTTTATTCGATTCGTTTGAACAGGGAACCTTCTACGTTCCGATAAACTTGATTGCTGGATGTACCCGTATCGAGAACAACATTATCGAATATTAAACGATTAGGCATAAGATAGACAGTGGATTTCTATTGGTATGATCGCGGCATGCGTCCGAAAGTGAAATTAATTCTAGCCCAAGGGTGGCGAAGCCGCGGCCGTAGAACGAAATTTGTGCGGCCGTCAACACGTGATTCAATTAGTATGCGTTGGCGGCCGTCGACATGCAGATTAAATTTACGAATTGACCGATGTACTACCGAAATGCTTCGCGAACTTAAATCGAGAAATGCATCAATATTTTAATCATCAAACGATTGCCGCGATGCGAGTCCCGTAAACGCGAAGCAAGAAACCGCAAGAGACATATACTGATTGGCTGCGCGATTTCGCATTTGTAATCATCATTATTGTCTGCTTGAAGTATTCGAGAGTTGTCGTGTGTTACTTGTATTTCGTTAGTCACATTGGGCATTGCGCGTGAATAACATTAATGCAACTGCATATTCCGTCGGACGGCCTGGTAGCGCAGGCCGCAGTTACACTTCAAATGATCGTACCGTTTTAAGATTCTATTTAATAACTCGACTGCATGGTTTGATATTAATGAGTGCGGGGCCGATATTAAAAAGTCACGCGAATGGTTCAACTCTGTACGTACACCAGCGGCGTGCAGTAAAGTGCGTTTTCGTGCGACGATGACGTCATCGATATGGAACAATTATGACGTCACAAGACTCCGCCACCTCGTAAAAAAATAAAAGTCGGCGCCTATGTATATATATATGCGGATGTTTACGGGGCCGAATTTACCGACAGCCGAATTCAATCGGTATATTATCAAGTGATTTGGGGGTTAGGTTTAGGGTTAGGGTTAGGTTAAGATTAGGGTTAGGTTAGGATTAGGTTAGGATTTGAAATCGCGTGCATCAGACAGGTTTTGTAGAGCTGTGTTGGGTAAAATTGCGGTGTGCACGTTCTGTTCGCCATACATGTCCGTAAAATCGTAGCATACAACGTATTATCAAAACAAATTCATTTTCATGGATGCGGAAATAGTGGAAATCAAACCGAGCGAGGCAAAGCCTTTCTAATTTTCTTTTTGCACAACAATTTTTGATTAGTTTGCGCGAATGAAATTTATTTTACAAGAAAAGTGCGAATGAAGAGGTTGAAAAGCACTGCCATAGACGACACTACACAATGATGTAGGTTACAAAATCATTTCCTAACCTTTCAATGAATAAGACGACATAAATATTGCTCGTAAATTGCTCACACAATTATATCATAAACAACCCTTATCTTTTAATAAACTAGGTGACGTGAATGATTGCAGAAAATTTCAAATCATCTTTAAACAATCCTTACATGTTCTGCACATCTAGGTTGACGCTCACCCACAGTCCCTAATAATTTTTAGGCTGTGTCGTACATGCATGTTTCAACCGTTGCTGACATGCCTAGCATCTGGTCGGTACTTTGATAAATGTGCATCGTCTAAGGTTATTTTACATTCCAGTATGCAGCACTGCCTCACTATGCTCACGAAACCAACTTAAACTGAACCAATTAGGGAAAATCAGTGAATTATCACGTCAGGAAGGTCGATTGCAGCACTTCACCACAGTCGAGATAGCGTAATACCGTACCTCCGCTCAAGAATATCCCTCGACGTACTGATTTCGCTGCGAACCTATCTTATAGCGTAAAGGAGCGTGTCAGTTTCCAATCATTGTATGCATAGGCGCCGGCTTTTATTTTTGCGTGGGGTGGGGGCAGGCGCGTAGCCAGGGGGGTGTCGAGACCCCCTCCTTTTGAAACACAAAACCCCGTTCTTTTGAAATGACCATTATGACGCTAATATTCAGTTTCAATTCCACAAGTCGTATTATTAGTGTTACGCGGGCCGCGACCAATTAGCGAGATTCGTATCACGACGATTGCGAAATTGTGTCATTCATTGCCGCGCATTCGGCATTCGTCGCTTGACTGAGCACTGAGCAGTAACGCGACGCGACAATTCTAGAACACGAGAGACAGACAAGAATCATGATTACAAACACGCGTGGTCAATCAGTAATTATCCCTTACCGCCAACACAGTGGGTTTTTACTTAGTATTGAGTAGCTCGCATCGCGGCAATTGGTTGCTATTCAAAACATCGATTTCGACTGCATTGTTGCATGTCCCGATTTACGTTCGCAAAGCATTATTGGATTGATATCAAGGGCACTGGAATAAATTCCAACTAGCAGGCACATAAAATTAAACACTGTTCAACTTTTCGCTCCGAGAATATTTATCACAAAAATGGTTCACAAAATACTTCAAACGCAGCTTGCGGCCCGCCTCAATGCAAATAATGCACCTTAATTTGTAGAAGGTGAATGTATATTGGTCGTCAAATCGCGATGTTTCGAATCTACGTTTCTAAAGATGAGGTCGAATTTGTACATCAAATAAGGATCGTTAGATTGCTGAAATCAGCCTCAGTGGGCCTACGCTGTGCGAAATACATAGTAGTGATCAATTTTATTGGACTGTAAAATCGGCCGGCAAGATTGCGCTGATAACGAAATTGAAAACATGCCGCAAACCAGCAATAATAACAATTACAGAGTGTGCTAGTCATACCTGAATACCCAGATTCGGCAATGGCAACGAGCACAATTTGTTCAGACGCGGGCATAAGTTTTAATCAAAAAGATACGTAAACACAAACAATATTACAGGCAGAAATTGTTACTGTTTCGAGAAAGTGTATCTGCGGACGGTAGCGAGCCTACATGCGGACGCGCTAAATCAAACCACCGCCGATAGTGCACGCACGTCGCACGCACAATAGCACATGAGATATCGATGACCAATTTCGCATACAAATGATTCTCGCTGATTTGCAGTGCACAGCATCGATAATACGAATTTGTGAATTGGCATTTCAAAAGGACGGGATTTCTAGTTATTTATGAGAAACTACCTGGCTACGCACCAGGAGTCTTAATGCCGACAACGCGCTGGTTAATATCAGCCCGGGACCTACGACCTACGTAGGCTCCGGTCAGCCAGTCGAATTTGACCGTAAAATGCTGCGCTTTGAATTATCCACGTGTTATACAGTAAGAGCAATATGGGCGCATGCCGCGACCTTATCAATAGAAATACATACCGTATCCCAAAGGTTTGGAATTCGATCCGCGATATGATTGCGCTAGCTCAACAGGGTCCGTCCAGCATTGAAGTTTATTGGAACATAGAAGGTTCCGATTAAAACTAATCGAATAAATTTAGAATTTGCTCCGCCGAGAAGCTCGTGTTGCATCAATATTTGACAACGTAATGCAACGCCGTGCACTGCACAATGCGCGGTATTAATAACAAATGATACACTGACAAGTGACACCTAAGGAATACGAGTGTATGAAGCAGACAACAATTAGTAGCCTACAGATGATAGCAAACGAGAAAGCGCGCATCTAATCAGTAATTATTCAACTTGCGTACAGCACAATGGGGTTCCAACTTGGATCTTCCTAGTCTGACATCGCGACAATTGTTTGCTCATTATAACGAGGTTTGAGCTGCATTGTTGCATTTTCCGGTAAAACTTGGCTTGGCAAAGCTTTGTTAAAGTGATGATTATGCGCACTTTGCGCTGGAATGACTTTCAATTCGCAGGCATACACAAGCACAATGTCCTATTTCGCGCTCAAAGCCTCCAATTAAAGAGACTATCACGGAACTACGAGAATTATTTTGTAAACGAATATGGGTGCAAATACAATTTAATTAAGAGATGAGAACGTGAATTTGCTTCTCTGGTCGAGATAGAAGATGGTGTTTCTCAGCGCCAGCGTGTCGAAATCGACGTCGTAAACGAGGTTGCTTCGATTGTCTGCATGATTACTAATCACGGATTACAGCTTATTGGGGCGTTTTAAGCACTACTTCGTCGTCGCCGACGAAGTTGCGTATTCAAATATTCGTGCGCGTATCTGTTAATGTTAAATAGTTGGCATTTACGCATCACGGACTCGCTAATTTAGCTCAACAGGGTCCGTCCAGCATTGAAGTTTATTGGAACATAGAAGGTTCCCATTAAAACTAATCGAATAAATTTAGAATTTGCGCTGCCGAGAAGCTCGTGTTGCATCAATATTTGACAACGTAATTCAACGCCGTGCACTGCACAATGCGCGGTATTAATAACAAATGATACACTGACAAGTGACACCTAAGGAATACGAGTGTATGAAGCAGACAACAATTAGTAGCCTACAGATGATAGCAAACGAGAAAGCGCGCATCTAATCAGTAATTATTCAACTTGCGTACAGCACAATGGGGTTCCAACTTGGATCTTCCTAGTCTGACATCGTGACAATTGTTTGCTCATTATAACGAGGTTTGAGCTGCATTGTTGCATTTTCCGGTAAAACTTGGCTTGGCAAAGCTTTGTTAAAGTGATGATGATTATGCGCACTTTGCGCCGGAATGACTTTCAATTCGCAGGCATACACAAGCACAATGTCCTATTTCGCGCTCAAAGCCTCCAATTAAAGAGACTATCACGGAACTGCGAGAATTATTTTGTAAACGAATATGGGCGCAAATACAATATAATTAAGAGATGAGAACGTGAATTCGCTCCTCTGGTCGAGATAGAAGATGGTGTTTCTCAGCGCCAGCGTGTCGAAATCGTAAACGAGGTTGCTTCGATTGTCTGCATGATTACTAATCACGGATTACAGCTTATTGGGGCGTTTTAAGCACTAGTTCGTCGTCGCCGACGAAGTTGCGTATTCAAATATTCGTACGCGTATCTGTTAATGTTAAATAGTTGGCATTTACGCATCACGGACTCGCTAATTGACAGCGCTGATGATTTGAAATCGCAGACGGCGGGCGTTTATTCTAATTGTATGGGTTGACCGCCACCCCATAAATGTGTCATGGGGTGGCTGCGCCACCCCGCCACCCCGTAACTCGGCGCCTATGATTGTATGTATATATATATGAGGGTTGTCCAAAATCTGGAAAATCTCAAAAATGATCGGTATCAATGTCTCATTCTATACATTATTGATAAAAACAGCAATGAGCCTGAAATAAGCTCACAGGAAAGTCGAGCGGGCGTGCCAGCGACCATAGAACGGCAACAAGACTAGTGATCACGATATCATGACTCTCGATTGGCTAATCGGCTACATACTTCAATGATCACGACAGTGGTGGCTTGCTGATTAGTTGTTAAAGGAGTCTGCTAACGGCAGTGATTCTGTAAGCGCATTGTAGGTTGGTGGGCAGATAACGATTTAAGATCAATTCAGGACATGTTGAGTTACTAAATACATGATAATGAACAAACAACAGCTGCTTCACATAAACTTGAAGCATGACTGGCTTATTGCGAAGGAATCCGCACTAGCCCACATATCTGTTTTGACCGAGGGAAGGCACAGAACGCGCGGAGAAATAATGAAAAGACGCTTTTGAAAGTGGCGAACGGATTTCTAGTTTGTGCGGGACATTTTTTTCGATTTGAACAAAATGATTATAATTTTGTTAATTTATAAAATGTTTAATAATTCCTGCTATAGGCATTTTTTTCATAACCCCAGTGGACATGCTCCCGCTTTGTGATTCACAGAGACGAGCTGCAAGAAGCGGCAAACCAAGCGGCGACCATTTTGGACCGCCACCGTGAGCGGGTCCTTGCTGAAGAACGGCGTCAACCAATGGTTGACAAACTGTAAGTGTGGTCGAAAACGTAACGTGTAACTAACTATGTTGTTTCTGCCGCAGCCGTCGCCTCAGAACGTTGCTCGTCAAGGCTAGACAATGATATTGTCCAAATTCTGGTGATCGCGGAGCGGAACGGTCTAATCCCTGTCGACTAGATGCAAGTACTTTCGAACGGAAAGTACGGGGTAAGGTGAAACATTTTTTCGCAGTTATCGTCTGGAAGAGGTGAATGAAGGATGAAAAAATTGTGTTCCTCGCGAAAAAGCTCCGCGAGGTATCGCGAAACGCAGCGGCTGTGTGGGAGCCAGGAAACGAGGCGCGTTGAACGGGTTGTCGGGTGTTGGATTCGGTTGGGGTCTCGGCGTCTCTTCAATCAGGAAGACTTTTTTACCTGATTCACGATTCGTCTGCCAAGTGTTGTTTTGGAGATGAAAAACTGGGTAAATTCTGGGCAATGACGCAAAACGCATATCCAAAATGTTACACTAAATTGGATTTGCGATGTGCAATTTCAAATATAGAACCCGATATCCCATCTATGGTATCGAAAAGACCACAACAACAGTATTCGCGTGTAATCATCGATAGGTGTTGTCTGGCCCGCGCAGAACGACGCATTTTCAGCGTCGAAAAATTCATGTTTGAGCTGCATCATACACGGTCGCAGCGGTATAGCGGTACACACGCGACGAATCTGCACTGTTGAAACAACAATTGGAATTGGAATTTCTCTATCTTGCAAACACTGTAGATGTATAAGAGTTTTTACAATACGTAATATGTAACATTCACTGCTGGAATAGTTCAACTACCGTTAATTTTAACATAAATGATTATTTCATAATGCATACAAAATTTTCGTTTAGACATAACAAAGAAATACAAAATTTTCATGGATTTGAAAAGACGAAATTTTTAATAAAGCAAGGGCTGCGTGTGACTGAAGTTGTGGTCATGCATCTCCACAACAAGCTGCAACTGTGAGAGTGATCAATGACTGTATCGTCAATATGAACGGCCGCACTGCATTGGTGCTCAACAATACAAGAACGGTGGGGGTGCAGGCGCAACCAGCACCTAAAACTGAACAAGGAGCGGTGTCTGCACCCAATCCACCACAAAATGTATAACTGACTGTATAACATGTTAGGCGCAGTCAGCGCCACATGAAGAAGGCTAGATGTTCAATGAACATTGTTTCTGTTTCTTTTATGCCTAACAAGGCAAGTTCTGATGTACTTTAGTTCGTTCGCTTTTATGTAGCACTACAACGCTGTTACGCGCGACCGTGGACATCTTCGCAATTCAAACAAGGATCTCTTGGTAGGATTGAAACAAGGATCTCTTGGTAGGATTGAAGTATGTGGACATGTTTACTGACGAGTACTTCTTCCAAGATGCACTTCCGTTCCGGAATTTGGATCATCTACACTTCCCAATTGTCCGTTCCGGAATTTGGATCATCTAAAATTCAAGGACTTCCATAACCTTCCTCAGGACATACGGCTATTCTCGTTTGCTATTGAAAACAGGGCGCATTTCTGGCAAGACGATGAAGCACTTAATAAGCTCTGTGACGAACGTGGTTGCAAGAAACATTACAAAATAACTTTCAAAGCCTACGTTCGGAGTCTTTTCGAAGTTTGGCGACGCTATTTCCAAAGAGATATTCCACATTCTCTGCTTGATGTACGTGATATTGCCGATCAGCCCAGCACGTCATTATCGCCGCATCAGGCCGCTTTCGTCAGCACCGTTATCGAGAAATTGAGATCCACTAGCGAAAGGGTCGCACACGACGACGACGACGATGATGATGACGGAGAAGTTCGGCCTTACTACCTACTCTGCGGTGAGCACGGAACTGGCAAGTCGTATTGTTTGTGCGAAATCATGAAGGAAGCGATTCGAATGTCGTCCAAGATTCTCGTTTGCACTCCGACCGGATTGTTGGCAACGACTTACGAGGCGTTGTTTGGCGACCAAATCACAGCGGACACAGTTCATGATGCCTTCCGTCTGATCTCAGGCGTTGAGGGCCGACGTGCAACAGTTAACTGGGACATACGTCTTTTCGACCTCATCTTACTCGACGAGATATCAATGGTGTCATTATTTCACGCCGATCACATGGTGTCTACTCTTGCATCGCTTGGAACTCATTGCGTTGTTGTTCTTTGCGGTGATGCGCATCAACTGCAACCTGTTCCTGTTGGGGGCGTTACGGGAAGTCTCTTTGATCATGAACAATTGATGAGAATGTGTAACAAAACGACATTACGCAACCAATTTCGAACAAGAGATCCCGAACTTTCGCAATTTTTAAAGATTTGTCGCATTCGAACGCCGTCAACGTTGGAGATCATGCAATTCGCTTCGGAATTGGTCATTTTCGACTACATTGCGGTGACCGACGAGGACTTGATTCGAGTAGACGATGAATTCCCGGAACACGTCGTTTTGACCTATACTCGCAGGTCGACAGCTCGCTTCAATCGTGTTATACGCGATCACATTTTCAAGGATAAGTGTCCAGCGCAATTGGTACGCTATCCTTCTACAGATGTCGAACCGCAACCTGTATACGTGGGCATGCTTACAGAAAATCGAAACAAGAAGCGATCCTTCGTTAACGGTCAAGTTGCTGCAGTGCATAAGCGTTGCGGGAAACACCATATTGGTTCTTACTCCTGATGAAAGACTTATACGTGTGTATCCTATAACTACGCATGATGGACCGTATTATCCCTTCATGCTTCGTTACGCGGGAACTATTCACAAAGCCCAGGGTCAGACTATCGCTTCCGTCATCCTGTGGTTTGACAGTAAAAATATGTTGCCTGGTTGCGCATATGTGGCCATGTCTAGGGTAAAACAAAAGAATGATCTTAGATTCTTGATCACTCCGACCACTCGCCACTTTCAGCCAGCAGTTGATGAATTCACCGGTTCAAGATAGCAATTCTTTGATACTTTTTCATATCAATCATTGACACGCATTATGTTGTATTTAAGGTCGCTAGTGGGATGTGGGTGGGAATGTTCCGTTTGTAACGACTTTCCAATGTGGTTACAAACTGATTTTAGCAAATGTGTATTGTGGTCTTTTGTCTTTCTTCTATGATTTGTGTGCATACTTGCAATGCGGTTATCTGTGGTATGCACAGTATAATTCTTAAATCTTGTTTCTTGCAGATATGTGGGCTATAAATATAAAATACAATGACATCCGTTATTGAATTACATACCGAAGAAACACTTCCTCCTTTGGAGTGTGACTCTCCTGCAAAGTCAACTACCGCTGTGGAGGAAAAACCACCCACGTCGAAGGAAGTACATTAAACGTGTGAAATGTATGTCGTAAGCGTTTTTGCCTATAGCACAGTACGCATCAATTCAATATTAATATTTGAGAACTCCTGTTGTGTGGGACCTGCCTCCTTGTTCAGTTGAGACTTCCAAACGACCAAGACGTCGCAAGCGTCGCAATCGTCGGCGACAAAATGCCAATCTTAATCAACTCGCCCAAAAAAGATGTGTCAAAATTGATTTTGAATCTGATTCCGTGAGTGCGACAAGAAAATGACTTGACGATTCAAACTTTGCTGATACTTCCTTTGTAACTTACAGATTAGCATTAGTTTCGGGCATGGACTTGTCGTCAAGAAAATTACTCTGGACTGATATTTTTTTATTTCATTGATTATTGGTTTCTTTCTAATATATCGTTTACTTTGTATTCTCGTGACTTGTGATTATTTGTGTCCATGGTGTTGAGATCGTATCATCGTTATCTTAGGTAAAATCAGAGAGCTTCGTAAATATGAAAAAGTTCACTTACAGCATAGCCTAATATCACAGCTAGATTGCAGTGAAGTTTTACATATTAACTCATCAATTCGTGATTATAAAACGACAATGTAATAGCGAAAAAAAAACGTTATCAAAATCGCACTAATGACGTAGAACATAGAATGACGACACAGACAGTAATGATTACATTGTTCAAAGTGTCTGACGTCATGTTTCAGTAATCGCACCGTGACGCTATCATTTCAGCATTCCAGAATACGTTTATCGAAATATAAAGAGACAGATACAAAACGTCGCAGGCGATAGTTCAATACTAATAACTTCAAGGTCATATTGCTTCAACCAACAGCGATATGACGATGAAGTTTTCCATATTGATTGACATATATGTCGGCAGAACGCCATGACGTTAGACAGAGAAGGTTTTTAGTTTATAATGTTACCGACGCAGAGAGTATCGTCAATATGTGGAAATTTCACTGTAACATGGTGCAAAATGTACCCATGCGACAGTGAATTTTTCATAATGAGTCACTAAACACCTACATGTCTTCATAAACGTGTCTAAACACACCACAGCACTGCATAGGCATTTAGCACGTGACTGGAAACGAACATTTACAAGTGTCTGTTTGACAAAATTTATATTTTCGACGCTATACATGCGACGATGGAGTGAAAACGATTGGATGACACAAGCACGTGATCCCACGGACCCGGGGCGGCGTGGGATGGGCCGTATTCTGCTTTTATATAAATCCAGTTATTACTAGTCTCTATATCAGTGGTCGGGAACCTATGGCTCGCGAGCCATATATGGCTCTTTTGGGTATAAGATATGGCTCTTTGACATATTTTTAATATTGTACCTAATTTTATCGATATTGCAGCAACTTGTTGGTAAATTTTGATAACGGCCATAATAATTGCTCTCGTGGCAGCATAGTCATGTATTTGAGAAGCCAAGACAGTGGCCTATCCAGGGTTAAGGGCTCGGACCCCTTTACAAAATCTTCAAATTTAAGTTGCTATAGCGCCAGCGACCAATATCTCTCGCGAATTCGATGTATCCGGCGTCGCGCGCCGCGTATTCTTGGATTGCACCATACGCTGATTGATCAAAGAGAATATCAGACATGGGGACGCTTGTATGACAATCCAGTTTTCAAATACACATTGTCTCCCTGATCTGCGCCGAGAAATGAACTGCCTTGGAAGTGACATTCAAATTACAAATCTTAACTACAAACAACGCTTAGCTATCCACGTTATTGATTGGTAGCTTTCTCGCAATGCCGTCAAAAGTTAGGCGTGTACCGCAATGTTATGTTACCGCCAAATACTTTGAGAATTGAGAAGTCGATCAATATTTAGATTTTAGAAATCAGTGCTATAAGTATATTGGATTAATATCAGTTATTATAAATTCTGAGCTATTTACGATGAATATTGCGCTGTCACAGGATGATTAGTAGCCTACGAGTTTGTACAGAGAAAATACGCCGCCCACGACGAATCCCATGCAGTCAGTTCGCATTAGTACTACCATAACTTCACGAATTCGCAATTGTAACGTAACAATTGATTGACATGTATGGCTCTTTGGGAGTTAAAATGGAAAATATTGGGCCAGCATGGCTCTACAGACGAAAGATGTTCCCGACCACTGCTCTATATAGTGGCTACAGTGTTATATCTACTTATTTAGTTTCATCAGTATCTCTTTATTGTATCATAACAATAACTTTTTAACTTTTGTAGCACCCCCCACTTGTAGGTGTTGTAGACACTTCATTTTGGTGTCATTATAAAGGTTTCAAAAAACTCTCTTCGACGTGTTTTTTTTTTTCAAGTATCTCTACTTCAAGTAGTTTTCGAGTAGTGGCTTTGTAAAGTAGTTTCGTCGTAGTTTCAACGTTGTGAGTGCTATCGACTTCATTTTTGTATCGTTCAATACTCGTCGCAAGACAAATCTTCAGTCCAAGTATCAAGTAGATTCGTCGAGTAGTTTTCGAGTAGTGGCAGTGTAAAGTAGTTTCAACGTAGTTTCAACGTCGTTAGTGCTGTCGACTTCATTTGCGTATCGATCATTACTTGTTGCAAGACCAAACTTCAGTCCAAGTATCAAGTAGATTCGTCAAGTAGTTTTCGAGTAGTGGCAGTGTAAAGTAGTTTCAACGTCGTTAGTGCTGTCGACTTCATTTGCGTATCGATCATTACTTGTTGCAAGACCAAACTTCAGTTCAAGTATCAAGTAGATTCGTCGAGTAGTTTTCGAGTAGTGGCAGTGTAAAGTATTTTCAATGTAGTTTTAACGCCGTGAGTGCTATGGAGTTCAATTTTGTATCGTATAAAACTCGTCGCAATAGCAATCTTCAGTCAAGTATCAAGTAATTTTGTCAAGTAACAAACTTTTGATAGTATTTTTAATCTTTTTCGAAGCTATTTAACCATGTTCAGGTGGCGCTAGAGAGTTGATTTTTTCATGGATGATTGCTCTTGGTCAGACAAATCATCACTCGAAGTTCCAAGTAGATTCAACAAGTTTTGGAGGTTATACAGCCATTTTTTCGTTTTGACAATGTTGTGGTGACGCTAGAGAGTTGATTTTTTCAGGGATGGATACCGTCGGCAAGACCTATCTTCAGTACAAATTTCAAGTGGATTGGACCACGTGGAGAATAGTTACGAAAATCGCGTTTTTGACCATGTTCTGGTGGCGCTAGAAAGTTGATTTTTTCAATTATGAATGCTCTTGGCATGACCTATCTTCAGTAAAAATTTCAAGTGGATTGGACCACGTGGAGAAAAGTTACGAAAATCGCGTTTTTGACCATGTTCTGGTGGCGCTAGAGAGTTGATTTTATTCAATTATGAATGCTCTCGGCATGACCTATCTTCAGTAAAAATTTCAAGTGGATTGGACCACGTGGAGAAAAGTTACGAAAATCGCGTTTTTGACCATGTTCTGGTGGCGCTAGAGAGTTGACCTATCTTCAGTAAAAATTTCAAGTGGTTATAGTAAATCCAAAGTTTTTCGAACCTATTTAACCATGTTCTGGTGGCGCTGGAGAGTTGATTTTTTTTTCTGGAATGGGCGGGAAAAGGCGATTAATCCATGTGAATTTCAAGTCAATCAGACCACAAAATCTAATTTTTTTCAGGAGCCCTTATTTCCGAAAAACTATGTTCTGGTGGCGCTAGAGAGTTCATTTTTTTTCGGAAAGGGCTCGAAAAGGCGATTAATCCATGTGAATTACAAGTAAATCGGTCAACGTTTACTATTTTTTCAAGTAGGAAATGTGTTCGAAATAATAAAACTGAAACGTTTTCTGTGATTTCTCCTTCAGTTTTTACGGTATCGTCTCGAGGAGGGCGGCGTTCGAAAGATGTGTGTAAGAGGAATCGAGACGTTTTGGAATTATCTCTCTAGCTATCACGGTCTTGAAATGACGGCCATTTCAAAATGACAGTTTTTCTATAAACGACAAAGTCCGATTACTCCCGCCGTTTACCCGCCAGCCCGGACGAAAAAGTCGACATTTTTTAAAAATTTCGATTTTTTTTCCCCAAAAAAACGCGCCAGCGGGGTGAGGGGGTGGCGCGGTGCGTTTTCTCGCATCGCGCGGACGGTTTTTTCGCTTGTGCGCGGCTTTCATTGAAAACGTGCCAGCGGGGTGGGGGGTAGCAGCGCGGTGCGTTTTCTCGCATCGCGCGGACGGTTTTTTTCGCTTGTGCGTGGCTTTCATTGAAAACGCGCCAGCTGAGGGGGGGTCGTAGCGCTGCGTTGAAAATTGCAAACGAAATTCTACCCGTTTACTAGCAAACTTCATGTTCACGATCATTGTTTTTAGACATTAAAATGGAAGTTATCTATGATCTTTACGATGAGTGTATTGAAATAACCCTTTTCCGACGTGAGCGGATGATTAAGGCCAAATTGATAATGAAGAAAGGATATTTCGCTCGTGGCATTGTCGTGAGCGACGTCGAAGGCAACAATATGGAGCCCGGCCGCCTCATCTTACGGATGAGACATGAAAACCCATTGCATAGGAATGTGATTTTGCCCACGAACTTGGGTCCAATGGACAATAACTTTCATTCACCGCGTAGTAGGCAGGTCGAAATCGTACAAGGCCATCTGTTCATCAGTACACATTTCAACGGCCGGTCCACTGTTGCGGGTCTGATGATAACGGAGGAGTATAAAGCCCAGATGCTCGTCCTTTATGACGATCAGATGGTGTTGACTAGGAATGGTATCGTCGAGTGTGTGGATTTGGTCGTCGATCGCTCGGCGAACGCGGACACCTTCATACCGACGGACCGCAGCGGTCGACGACCGAATTTATACGTGCCTATGCATGTACGACAGGCGCTACCAGCACCGCGTACCGGAGCGGTGATACGCACTTTGCAAGGCGCGGCGCCAAGGCCACGCCGCGTGATCCGGGCCCCGGTCCGCATGGACCTTTAGTTTTAATTTTTGATCGCTTTACAGTTTCGTTTTAAATGCCTTTGAAGTTCTTATGACGCCGATTTTATGCCTTTTTATCAACACTTTTAGTATTATTGAGTTACGTTAAGTTAATTGAATTTTGTTTTGGCCACCTTTGCTGCTATCATGTATTGCCTTCGGTGTCGTCCTTATTTTTTGTTGGCCACTTGGTTCCGATATTTGTCTTGTTTTATGTTAATATTATCCCGATTTTATCGCTTTTATTGCTTTTATCGCTTTTCTCAACTGTGCTTTCTATTAATCGCTTGTTTCTTTTTCAGATCATATTATCATAGCGTTAGCGTACACGTGTTCTTAAACACTAGTTAACCACTGATATGCGTCTTGAACGGAATTGGACATAAAGAGCATGGGGAGAAGTGAGGACGACAATGCGTGAAAGAAGTACTGTGTAACCATAGTGTCCTATATGGTGTCGACACAAGCAAATCGCACGGTTCAATGAAATTGTATCACGTCACAGTTTCCATTTGGCTACAGGCAATTTGACGGTGATTTTTGACCGGCTTGCCGAACATTAAATTTGAGGAATCGGGTATCAATCGAAAGCTGACTCTGCACTGATTACGAAAATATAAATTTTATTCCGCTCGCGGCCCTGGAACCCCCACAATCAGCCCCCAATTATTCATTGTCGAGTAGATTGGCAGTGTGACGCAACAATGATGTCTGGCGAAACGAGAGACTCGCTCAAGAGCAAGGATGCGGCCGAGCGGCGAGAGTGGGATCAGCTGACGTCGCGGCAATAGCGATGTGCAAACGCGCCACAGAGAAACGATGCGCTGTTGATACTTTTTCTATGCGTTTCGGTACAAGCGAGCACACACCAGCCTTTCCTTGACTTGTAAGGGTAGAACTGGGTCCACGGAATGTATTAGGGCCCTACCAATTTTCGCGCAATATCCTTCAGCTGATAGAGATATGTAGGCTACGTCTAAGTAGTCTACATTGGATATGTCAGATTATTATGATATCGACTGCCTTAGCCCGCTTGTTGCGTAGGGCTCCAGAGATGCGTGGCGCTGTTGATACTTTTTCTATGCGCTTCGCTAAAAGCGAGCACACACCAGCCTTTCCTTGACTTGTAATGGTAGAACTGGGTCCACAGAATGTATTTGGTCCCTACCAATTTTCGCGCAATCCTTCAGCTGTTAGAGATATTTCTAGTAAGAAAAATATACTTTCAAGTAATAAGATTCACTCAAGACAGCAAATTTAGATAATGTAAATATATCATATTGTAGTAATACAACTACAGTGTTGAGTTTTCACCCTAGTCCCCATAAGCACCACGTCGGTGACCTTGCCAAATTCCGAGAAGGCAAAAAAGTGCAAACTCTGTTGGGCCGAATGGACAATGGACATTCAGTTATTCACAGATGCGAAAAAAATACTGCAAATCCGTATTACGTAAGTTACATTAGGAATATATATACAGGCTACAGAATGAATATAATTCAAATATCTGTGATACCACTGTATTACTTTTGACGCAAAAGGTCCCCGGCATTCAAAAAAACTATTTGGTGATTGAAAAATGCCAAACCAACTTCCAACGTCAACGTTTATAGTGATATCAGATATATTCCAGTGAAAAACAAAGGTATGAATTTGGTGGTAACATTTTGGAATCATTTGGCAGGTATGGCCCGCAAGCTTTCTAGAAACGGATTGAATCCGGACAGCGATACCAGTTTAATTCGACACTCCTGCTGTTAAACTTTATTCAACAATCAACATTTTACCTGCTGCATTCGCGGACCAAGTCCTACCCATACGGATCAAATAAAAGCTTGTAATGTATGCTCATGCTCAATGCTCCCTGCTCACACTTAACCATAAAAGCGACTATAGAAAGTATCGACACCCGCCATCAACAGCGCGACGTGTCTCTGGAGCCCTACGCAACAAGCGGGCTAAGGCAATCGATATCATATTAATCTGACATATCCAATGTAGACTACTTAGACGTAGCCTACATATCTTTATCAGCTGAAGGATATGGCGCGAAAATTGGTAGGGCCCTAATACATTCTGTGGACCCAGTTCTACCCTTACAAGTCAAGGAAAGGCTGGTGTGTGCTCGCTTGTACCGAAACGCATAGAAAAAGTATCAATAGCGCAGCGTTTCTCTGTCGCGCGTTTGCACATCGCTATTGCCGCGACGTCAGCTGATCCCACTCTCGCCGCTCGGCCGCATCCTTGCTCTTGAGCGAGTCTCTCGTTTCGCCAGACATCATTGTTGCGTCACACTGCCAATCTACTCGACAATGAATAATTGGGGGCTGATTGTGGGGGTTCCAGGGCCGCGAGCGGAATAAAATTTATATTTTCGTAATCAGTGCAGAGTCAGCTTTCGATTGATACCCGATTCATCAAATTTAATCCTCGGCAAGCCGGTCAAAAATCACCGTCAAATTGCCTGTAGCCAAATGGAAACTGTGACGTGATACAATTTCATTGAACCGTGCGATTTGCTTGTGTCGACACCATATAGGACACTATGGTGTAACAGTACCTATAATTCAGTCTGCACGGCGTTGTTCGATCACGTCGTGCGTTCTGGATCTATATTTACTGTTTCATACTATCACAATACTAATATAAAATAACTGTGTAGAAGATGTTCGTTATTTAATACTTGTCGGGCTTATCAACCCTAACTTGTGCAAACTGACTGAAGTGAAGCGAAAATCAAACGAGGTTTTATGAGTTTGCTTTATTTATTACTTGTCGGACTTGGAAAACTTGGTTCGTTTTCGTATTAGTATAGCTTATTGGTATGAACTTTCTAGTACCATACTTCATTTTCATCTTCGGTTTTTTAGACATAAAAATGGAGTGCATAATTTCTTGTTAAGATCAGAAGATGATGTTCAGTATCTATCAAGGCAATCGAATGACGTTTGTGAACTTGTTGCTCAAGGATGGCTTCTACGCCCGTTGGGTTATCAAGGGGGATAGTCAAATAATTAACAACGAAAATGGAAAGCTGCGCTACAAAATCTTGCCTGAATGTCCCTTCCATTCGAATGTAACTTACCCATCCAGTTTGAAATTGCTCCGCGAAGACTTTCATATGCCGCGCCAAAAACAAGTAATCGACTTTGAAGGCAATTTCTTTGTCACAACTCAGTTCAACGGCCGGAGGACCGTAGCGGGACTCTTATTTTATGATGATTTCCAAGTGCTGCCACATGTGTACTACGATAAACAACGGGAGATAATGCCTTCCGGGCTCAAACAGGTTGTGGCGTTAAAAGGCGAAAAGAGGCCTTACGACAACGTCGTGAGGCCCGTGTGTTGCGCCGGTGGTCCACCCGTGATTTGGACGCACAATAATGTATCGCAGCCGCAACCGGCCCAGCCTGCAGCTGTGGTCCGTGTTCTTGAAGGGATGGCCGCAAGGCCACGTCGCATGATCCGGGCTCCGGTCTGAATGGACTTGTAGTTCCAATAAGTGTGGTTTAGTTTCGTTTGTGCTTGAATTATAGCTGTGACATCAAATTTTTATGCATTGTACCCCCTTTTTAGTTATATTAAGTTAATTTATTTGTTTTCTTTTGGCCACCTTTGCTAGTATCGTGTTTTATTGCTTAATGTGTCGTTCTTATGTTTTGTTGGCCACTTGTGTCTAGTGTTTGTCTTAATTTATGTTGAGGTTTTATCGCTTTTAATGCTTTTATCGCTTAAACTGTGCATTGCATTTCTTTTAATCGCTTGTTTCTTTTTCAGATCGTATTATCATAGCGTTAGTGTACGTGTACACGTGTTCTGAAACACTAGTTAACCACTGATATGCGTCTTGAACGGAATTGGACATAAAGAGCATGGGGTGAAGTGAGGACGACCATGCATGAAAGTACTGTGTAACAGTACGTATAATTCAGTCTGCACGGCGTTGTTCGATCAGGTCGTGCTTTCTGGATCTATATTTACTGTTTCATACTATCACAATACTAATATAAAAGAAATGCCTAGAAAGTGTTCGTTATTTAATACTTGTCGGACTAATAAAACTTGGTTCATTTCTAGCTTCAGTTCAGTCACTTTCTAGGAGTCAGGGTGGAGGCATGGCATGACCTATTGATATGAAGTTACTAGTACCGTACTTCATTTTCCTCATCGTATTTTTCAGAAACAAACGATGGAGGTTATCACTAGCGTATATGACGATTGTATCAATTTTACGCTGTGTATTGGTGCACGAATGGTGTCTGCAAAGCTGATAATGAAAGACGGGTATTTCGCTCGTGGCGTTGTGGAGAGCGACGTTAAGGCCAGCGGTTGTATGCGAACAGCAGAAGCGAACCCCCACTGATGAAGCAGGAAATCAAAAAAAAAAGCCTGTGACATGTAACATTTTAAAGTTGCGATGCATTGCTCGTCGATATTGTCATCTCTAACTTTCGTTTCATGTTCATTATCGTGTGTTACGTTCGTCATTTCGTTCAGCTTGCCGCTTTTTGCTTTTTAATGTACCTTCGCTATGCTTTAGTTGATTTCTCATCTCTATTCTCGCACCGTTTTATGTGTGTCATATCACCTGCAACGTTCGTCACTTCATGTCTTTGTTCAGTACAGACTGATAACTGTAAATACTTGTGTCTTTTGTGAGTACTAACCAATTCACGCTATTCTTCATTTTCCAGATAATACAATAACACTCTGATAGCTAAAATGTCGTATAGAACTCCGACGAAGAGCCCTTTCGGAAAGGAAAGGAGGAAGAATCCTGATTTTTCTGTCGATTGATATCAGCATTTCCCGAAAGATTACCTGAGGCCTTACGGCCGGTCTGTCATTCCGGAAGACGTATCCGACGAGGCTATCAACAGTAAATTGCAGACCATTAGCTGCGAATGGTTAACAAGGCCGGCAGTTGCAGCGTCCGAGTTTGCCGAAACGCTACTTCGAAATCGCAACACCACGCCTGCTCTCAAGGATATCATGGATCCGAGAGCTTTCCAACAGTTCCACGCGCATCTGAATTCCGTCGTCAACGAGGTCGGTCCTCTGTGGATAAGCCCAGCGAATCCGGCTGGCGAGGCGACTCTTACTAAAGAAGACGTCTCGGCGAGGTTCGAACGTCTTGAAAGTCTGATGATCCAGCAAAAGTCGTCGTTCCTGGATCGATATATCGATGTCATGATCGATTGCGGACACGCCATGTATGTAACTGCGCTTCATCTCAAAATGATGTCGTTTTTGATGCGGAACAAAGACGCATGGGCCCTCAAATTTAGATCACACCCCGATCACGAGGACTTTGAAAAGAAGCCGACCCCTCGATCTTACGCTGAAATCGTATTTACTGGATACATGATCAAGAAAGGCTTCAATGCAGCGCCGATCGAGACCCCGGCTAGAAGACGCATTTCCGATTTCATGCTCGACGATCCATCACCCTCGTCTGTGTCGGTGGGAGTCGTTCAAGATGTTCGATCTCCTGTTTCGACTCAAGTTCCGGCAGCTCCCGTTCCGTCTCAAACGCAGACACCAGTTCGTGTACAAGAGCATCGTGCCCCCTATCCATTGGTGCAGATACCTGTTCTTGTTCCTGTCCAGGTGGTGCATCATTCACAATCGCCTCTACCTTCCGCGCAGTTGGCATCGGCTCCGGTTAGTTGTCCTGTCCAGAATGCTGATCAAATGGTTCCGACACTGGAGCGATCGGATACCGAGCCGTATGAACCTGCTAGTCAAACCATCAGGGAAGCTGCTCCTTTGTCGACTAATCAATCGGTGTCGTCAACATCTGTTCCAAGTGCTGCATCTGATGACGAAAACGTAGCATGTTGCAGTGGTAAAGCGCAAAGTAAGTCCGCATGTGTCGGCGAATCGAAGAAGCGAACCAAAGTGGACAAGGCGGGAAAGCCAAAGAAGAAGAAGAAATAAAAATGGAAGTAATCTCGCATGTTGACGACGAGTGCATTGACATTACCTATTTTCTGAAATCCCGAATGATAAAGGCGAGACTGATCATGAGAGATGGCTACTATGCGAGAGGAGTCGTGCAGGACGATGTGAAGGCGGTTAAGGTTTGGCCGGATCGCCTCATCTTAAAAAAAAAAAACGGACTCGCCCTTTCATCGTAACGTGAGGCTGCCCGAAGACGTTGTGCCGTTGCCGGATGATTTCAGTTCGGCGCGATCAAAACTGATTGTCACGGGGAACGGACATGTCTACCTCTCTACCATGTACAACGGGAGGTCTACCGTTGCGGGCCTCATGGTCCCGAATAACTTTCGAGCTCAGTTCCTGCTGTTCCAAGATGAACAGAAAATAATTACCACAAATGGACTTGTGGAGGTCCGGGAATTGGTCGTCGAATGCAGACACAATCATACCGACTTGGATCGGTCAACGACCAAATTTCTTTGTGCCAGCTTTACCCGCACCACCCACTGGACCGGTCATCCGTACGCTTGGTCGGCCATTCGTGCCCCGATCCGGATGGACCTTTAATTTGACTCTGTCCATGTAAAACCAAGTTTCGTTGTAAATGCGCTTGAATTATCCGCCATGACGCTCATTTTTATGCTTTTTATTTTATTGCTATTAGTATTATTAAGTTAAGTGAAGTTAAGTATTGAATTTTGTTTTGGCCACCTTTGCTGCTATCATGTATTGCCTTATGTGTCGTCCTTATTTTTATTTTTGCCACTTGGTTTCGATATTTGTCTTATTTTATGTTATTAATATCGGATTTTATCGCTGAAACTGTGCATTGCATTTCTTTTAATCGCTTTTTTTTTTAGATCATATTATCATAGCGCAGATCATATTATCATAGCGTTACAGTAAACGTGTTATGAAACACTAGTTAACCACTGCAATGCGTCTACGACAGAATGGGGCAGAAAGACGTCGGTCTCAGCTTGTCGGTACAGTGCGAGGGTGTCAAGCAGGGGTTGGAGACTCTTCGTGAGTGAAGAAGTGCTGTGAAACAGTACGTGAACTTTAGTCAGCATTGCGTTGTTCGATCACGACGTGCTTTCTAAAGCTTTATTTACTGTTACATACTATCACAATACTAATATCAAATACTCGAGTATAAAGTTTTTGTGCTTGCGAGGTCAAGCTACAGTGTCTTGCCTGTCTTGCATGTGCTGTTCTTAGTTGTACGTGCAATGTTTGGCAAAACACTGTTTCGTGACATGGCTTTCGTTGTGGGGAAACTAGCTGGTATGTCTCACTATGAACACTTCAAAGTGCGGCAACTTGTTACTCAAGTCTATGTTCCGTGAAGTCAACATAGTGTTACAAAACATCGTCATAATCGTCGGACATCATCTAATTAAAGATGCGCAAGTTCTTGCGCGTAATACCGTGTAGTGGGATTGTTAGTGTTCTGCACATTTCATTCGCGAATCATGTGGCTGGGAGGTGGCAGCGCGGTGCGTTTCTAGTACCGTACTTCATTTTCCTCATCGTTTTTCTCAGAAAAAATGGAAGTAATAACTAGCGTTTACGATGATTGCATTGACTTTACACTATTTATGTCGCGGCACGAGTTGTCCGTGCAAAATTGATAATGAAGGAGGGCTACTTCGCCCGTGGCGTCGTCTATGGCGATGTAGAATCTAAATCGAGTCCGCCCGACCGTCTCATCTTTTCCGTCATGAAAGAAGATCCGTTGTTCAGAAACGTCACATTGCCGCCTGCCTTGGCTGCGAATCCCAATGATTTTCAATCGGAACGGAGCACAGATTTTCTAATTGAACAAGGCCACGTTTTCGTGTCCACCCATTTGAACGGACGATCCACAATTGCCGGGATATTGATTACTCCTCAATACAAGGCAAAAATGCTTGTTTTCTTTGACCGGATGATGGCCATTTCCCGATCGGGGCTGGTGCAACCGGTCACTTTGGTCGTGGATAGCTCGGCGGATGCTAATATTATCCGACCGACGGATCGCAGCGGTCGTCGACCAGTCTTTTTTCAACCAAATCATGGACCGCAGGCGTTACCGGCACCGCCCGCTGGACCAGTGGTCCGCAACCGGGTTGACGCGGTGGCAAGGCCGCGCCGCGTGATCCGGGCCCCGGTCCGCATGGACCTATGATTGAAATGTAAACATTTACAGTTTCGTTTTATGTGTCACAGTTTCATTATAAACGCGCTTGTGAAGTATGTCGCTGATTTTTATTCTTTTTATCGCTTGTCGCTGATTTTTATTCTTTTTATCGCTTTTTATCGTCATATTTAATATTTGTCGCCTAAGAACGCCGTCCGCTTGCGAAATACGACAATTCGTATCTGGAATTGTTCATTTCGACGATGCCGTTCCTTCCGATTAAGACCTGATTCACGTCTATGATCAGTACTCGGAACATGTTGTTGTTCTTTCGTTTACCCGCGATTCGGCAAGTCGGTTTAATCGCGTCATCCGCAATCATGGTTACAGATATGTTTTCCCACTCAAAACATGTCGTTATCCTAGTCCTGACAGTCAGCTACAACCTGTTTACGAAGGCATGCCGATCATGTTGACGGAGAATCGAAACAAGAAGCGATTCTCCGTCAACGGTCAACTTGGTCGGATACAGGGTGTCGTTGCTAATACCATATTGGTGTAGAACTGCC
The DNA here is from genome assembly GCF_051294905.1 of Botryllus schlosseri. Taxonomy (NCBI): domain Eukaryota; kingdom Metazoa; phylum Chordata; class Ascidiacea; order Stolidobranchia; family Styelidae; genus Botryllus; species Botryllus schlosseri. The sequence continues at coordinate 23,542,598 of NC_137248.1, forward strand.
CGACGATAGGCTCATACGCGTCTATCCAATAACAAAGCCCCAAGGTGTCTATTATCCCTTCATGTTGCGGTACGCCGGTACCATTCACAAAGCACAAGGCCGAACGTTGTCCTCCGCGATCCTCTGGTTTCATTGTGACAATCTGACCCCTGGTTGCGCGTATGTAGCCAATAGCCATGTCTCGTGTCGGATGCAGGGACGATCTTCGTTTGACTGCGCCGACGATACGACACTTCAAACCCGCGTGTGAACCTCACGATACGCATTGACGACACTGTTACGTTGTATTTCAATGATTCGTTCATTTCAGTTAAATCCTTGTTTGGCGATGTGGCCGGAAGGATATGCATGTCGTATATTCTTTTGGCCTGTCATTTCTCGTTGCATGTTTCTTCTTTATCGTAACCGTTGTCAGTAGTTTTCGTGCTTTGAGTAATGCAATTTTATCATTCGTTGTCAGTACTTACGGCGCTCACGCTCATTTTGTTTCCAGAAAAAAACTAGATCATTTTGTTTCCAGAAAAAAACTAGATATGTCATTTAACTACGATAAAGTCGCGTGTCATCAATTACGACCAATGCAATATCCACAGCAATGTGGAAGCTGTCCCAACGTTCAACTGTCCGAAACTAGGAACGAGAAACTCGTATGACACGATCCTAACCAAAGGTAAGTCGGATATTTTCTTTTCGATTCGCTTTATTACCTACTTGTATTTGTTTCCATTTCGCAGGTTTTCACGACGTCCGCTGATGGCGGCGAACTTTGATCGTGACGAAAAGAAAAAATTCTCGTCTTCAAAAGTGACACGGTTCGTATGCTAGTTCCCTTATTCGATTAGCAAGTATCGTTATTCTGATGGTACGTCTATTTCCAGATAATCGTGCGACTTTCCGTGCAGAAGACCTCGTCAGAATTGCGGTTGAATAGTTCTTCGCATATTTTCATTCGAGTTTTCAAGTCAATTGTTCGTTTTTAATAGATCGTTTGCATTGTCTCTTGTGATTCTTTGTCTGGATGCGTCGAAATCGACTGTAGTGTTGAGAAGGTAACAACGTTATGTGAAACTTACTGGCAGTATTACCTCATATTATAGCTACAGTGCCGTAAAGTTTTGCATATCGTGTTACAGAGTTATAGTTAGGGTTACAGACTTACAGTTACTAACATGATTTCAATACGAACAACTTAGATTTCAATACGAACAACTTAGAGGTCATATAGTTTCGTGCAATAGCGATATGGTCGACGAAGTTATACGTATTGATTCACCAAAAAGTCCGCAGTTTAGGTCTGACGTGAATAGTATATCGCCAATATGTGGAAAATTCAGTGCAGTATAGTTCAAATTACACCCATACGACACCGAATTTTTCCATTTCGAGACACGCATTTCTCATGGGAAGTTCGGCGAGTTCGGCGCGATTAATAACGATAGAATAGGAGAAGCGTACCGTGCCTTACGCGTAAACTAGACGACGCGGTAGGCCTATCTATGTAGTATACGTATGTATTCTACGTATACCGGACAAAGATTTGAAATTTTGTACTCGTCAAATAAAACATTACGATGGTTAAAATCAACAGCTGCTGATATAGGCTATATCAGAGGTCTCAAACACGCGGCCCGCGAGAGCATTTTGTGCGGCCCGCGACGGCATTTTGGAATTTCAAGTAATCAACAATATATATATCATCACATATCTTTTTAGATATAAGAACTTAAAGTTCTCGCAAAAATTACTATAAAAATCACTGTAATCCCGACAAACATCACTATCACATCACTTTTAAAAGCTACCATGCGGTAGAAGATCAGCTATTACGTCACATTTCTAGTTCATGATGATAAAACATGACCCATTGATGATTCGCGAATGAAAATTGTGATTTGTTTTGGTGCGACCTCCTCGTAAAATTACTTGATTTCGGATTGACTGGGTGATTAAATAAAAATGACTCGAGTTGAGTCGGGTCAAACGCTGAAATCGAAGAAGGACTTGCGACTCGGAATGGGGACTTGGTAATCCTACGGACGCATCAATCTATTCAACTTTCATGGGGAGTAGTAATATCAAAAGGTCGTAGCTTGCGTTGCGTAGGGTATATATAATATTTAATCAGGTCAGTATGGCAACCATGGGTATTCTGTTACCCCCGTAACGTATATAGCTGGTTAAACGCGGTATGTTGTTTTTTCTCTTTCATCCTTGTAATTATCGGTGGCGAGTAAGGTGGTGTAGTACGCTCTACAGCTGTAACACCAACGAATTCTTCGCCGATTGGACATTTCTATTCCAGGGGTTCTTAATCAGAGTCCGTAGACCCCATTGGGGTACGAAGCACCACATCAGGGAGTAAGAGATGCATTGTAGAATTTGTAGGCCCATATATGCTGTGGAATATTTTCTTGGCCAATTTTTTCAACTGGAAAATAGTCTTCGCGCTGCGCGCGATTTTGTGAATGGGCTTTCTGTTTAAATAGGTACCATCACAAATTGTGTTGAAAATGGACAGGGGCTACGGGAAATCTTATTGGAAGCACAGGGGTACGATCACTAAAAAGGTTAAGAAGCAATGCTATTACTATGGCTCAATAATGAGTGTATTTAAGTTGTTATTGATATATCGAAGGCAAAATCTTATGCTTTTTAATTTGTGTTTGGCAATGACAGTAACAATAGCCTATAATTACCACGACGATATCAAAACCATAGGATTAGGCTACACCGCTCAAATGCTCTGATATCAGATCAATCTATAAAAATAGTCTACATAAAGTTGTTGCTCGTCATAGGTCCACTAGTTGCAATATGATAACCCGACTGTTTAACGACGTCATGAATGCATTCTATCACATGATGTCTATAACTCGTTAATTAAAAAAATTCTGCCCGGTACAAAAACAATTTTATTCAAATATTTGAAAATGTGATTTTTTTTCGTGTCAAAAAGTGTTGATAGTACAATAGTAAATTACATTTCCACGATGTTTTTGGAATGCCTGTCTGCCAGGTCCCGTCAAATAAGGCCATTAAATATCCCTATCATTGATGCTGCGGCCCGCGGCGTCATCAAAACTAGGAAATTGGCCCGCGAGCACATTTGAGTTTGAGACCTCGGGGCTATATCATAACCGAGCCGTTCTTTGCCTTTTCTCGTAACGGCAGCTTGCAGTATCTGTATTAAGTGAAAGGTCGAATTTCAAGTTCCCTTTATTTCATTCTCATAGGACTCTACTTGAAACGGGCGCCAATCGTTATTTCACAATTCTCCACTCGACATTTAGACCTGTCGCCATAGCCATCCGCTTATACGCCATGTTAGCGTGGGTTGTTGGTACAATCAGGACCAAAACAGCAATTCATCCTCCACTCCAAACGTTGGTATTGGTAGGGTTGTAACCAAGTCACAATGTTCCGAGTCACAAGTCGAGTCATTTTCAATTCACCCCCGAGTCAAGTCCGAGTCCAAGTCAGCTAGTATAGGGTCGAGTCCGAGTCATAGTGTTTGACTCGCGTACGAGTCAAAGTCATAGACCAGTTCATAGACCAGTTTTCAGATCAATCCGGTTCAACCCACTTTTTCAACTCTGCTCGAGTGATATAGAATGACTCGTATTCAAAATATCGTAATTTTCATCAGTTTTCACAGTTTACGGCCCTATTTCCAAATATCAGGACTGATAGGCGAAATATAGATAATGTGGTAACTTTACTATTCTTCGAAGTTACATGGAATGTCTGTCTTGGTCGTTCTAGTCTCAAGTCACATGACTTGGTTCGAGTCGAGTCAATTTCGCATTTGAAAAAATGACTCGAGTCAAGTCTTGTCACCAAAAAATTGCGACTAGAGTCGAGTCATGAGACGAGTCATTACAACCCTGGGTATTGGGGCCCCATAGGGTGGTCAGTTTTCAAGTTGATGACTGAATTTCGTCAATAATATTGGTAATTGCATTAAATTGCTATTCATTCAGATTTACCGGTAGAGCTGGGGGCACGTAATTCATAATTATAGCATCTGGTATGTTGTTACAATTACTTTATTGTATGTTGTTAATTCGTGACCTCCCGTGTTTTATATAATCAAAAAATACTGTAGTCGCCCAAACGTAGCAGACTAAAAGATAAACTTTCGTGAGGTGCGACGAATAGTCCTCTATAGAGTTGGGCAATGGGTACATTGTGACGTAACAAGAAAATGACGTATGATTTATATGAAAAGTTGATATCTCATTAGACCTTTTCGTCGCAAGCCTTATATTGTATTCCAACATCTCTTCTGAAATTATTTCTAAGAAGCAAAACAAATGTAATCGTGAGTAATCGTGATTACTTTTGAAATGTAATCGTAATCGTAATCGACTACTTCCTGATTTTGCTGTAATCGTAATCGCGGGATTCACAAGTAATCGTAATCGCAATCGATTACATTCGTGAAGTAATCACCCCATGTCTGAGCATGACAATGCACGATTTGCGTGCTCATAGTAAATTTTATACTCAATCCGGAGTTTACTGACGATGGACGATGGACGTCTGCGCCCCGTTTTTTCTCTCCTCCATGCTATCCGTGAATGCTGAGCGCTTAGCAGGATAGCTGCGGATACAAGTTTTCGAGTCTTTGGTATGACCCGGCCGGGGATTGAACCCACGACCTACCGCTCGAGAAGCCGGACGCATAACCATTAGACTATCTCGCTCGGTTGACAGTTCAACGTAGGTATTTAGCTTCCAGTCAACTAATTACGACTATGCACTGGAATGCAGCTGTAGGCTACATAAGTAATTGAAATGCGACCACGAATAGCAAAAAGGTTGGCCACGAGCACGCCTGATTCAATTGCTGCCGAGTGGTTGTAGTCAGGTATCGTGCGCAGCTCATAGTTCAAAATAGAATGACAGTGACGATCACGATATTTTATGTTGTATTTGTATTTCTTCAATAAAATAATATTTCTTTTGTGGTAACTGTGTGCGTCGCCTATGTTAGAGAGCACCGCGTTTTACCGACGTAGAAATATCAAGACTGCGTTGCCTATTTTGATCTCAATATTGAAGTCATGCGGCCCGCGACCAGTTGAGTTGACAACCCCTGCCTTGGAACTTTGCCCATGCATTAACCCCGGCCTTGGAACTTTGCCCATGCATCAGGATTAATTCTACTTATACGTTATGCCTTCCTTTTCATGCTTCTTCATAGAACCAATAAACATCATTATATACCCCCTCTATTGTCTTGTGTAGCGTATTCCAATTCTAATTTGAACCTAACCCTCACCGTTTGCCTCTTGTTCTACAGATGTTCATGTAATTGCGACCAGACAGCTAAAAATGAGTATTCAAGAAAAGCCCCTTCGGAAAAGGAATCGAAGAAACTGCGGTAGATTAGTGCTAAAAAATGTCTCTAAACACCACATATACGTCCGATCAATTAGGCCGTAAGAGATTTCGTGACGACGTGGTCGCAGAAAGACTGCAGAATTTCAGCAGTACATGGCAGACCAGTGGTGACCACTGACCAGGCCCAGCCCGGCAGTTTCCTAGTTTGCGGAAACTCTACTCCGTAATTTCGATGAATCAGCAGGTATGGCCAACCCGATGAATCCACGCGGACAGGCTTGTCAGGACCATCTGGGATCCATGAACGAGGTGGCGCCGATCTCGGGTAACCTAGTTAACCAATCGGACCAGGTATCCCTAACGAACGAACGCCGAGGTAGTCAACAGAATGGAACGTCTCGTCTCGAACAGATGTAAAATGTCGATCGTTATATATTCTTGTAATCTTACGAGGAAAGTATGGAGGTTGCAACGTTGTGGCGTTTCTTGTACAATAACAAGTATATTTAGTCACTACGAATGCGCACAGATCCGTGGTGGTATCGTTTGGTATGTTCCCCAATCACTAAATGTCGGTTAGTTAAACGATACATTTACAAGTTTACCGAAATCTTGATTTACAAATAACAGCTTGATGATGTAAAGCTCAACCACGCAAATGTGTTCATTGCAAAGTATTTGACACAAACAAAATATCGAATGGAGACCATCACATTGGTTTCATTTCGAGTGAGTGAAAATTGTTTTCTGTTGGCCAGGTAGGAAACATTTGACAAACATCGTACACATTGTATCTTCGTGATGGTAACGACTTTCAGCGGCTTGGTTTCATGTCAGGAATTATTATTTGAGGGTTCAAGAACAATTTCAATCAATACTACAAATGAACAACAATGCAAAACACGTTTAGCAAATAACAGTGTAGCAAGTACTTTTTTGATATTACGATTGTTGTGCACCAGACATTTCTAACTGAATTGGAAGCATCTAACAAACATATCACAATTTACTTTTGTAATGATCAAAGTATGTGAAATGGTGCGAACGGATTAGGTATTATTCAAGCGGCGCGGTATGTCAATTCACATAGTGTGATATCTTGACACCGGGTAATGCGCGAAAGTGTTTCAATTTTCACCGCGGATTATGATGATAAAGTATTGTACCGGTTGTTAATCAGCAAACGAAATTGTTGTTTCATCTTTAGTCTTGGGTACTGGAAACAATTACATTTGTAAAATGTTTTGTGATATCCGCAATACGCAGAGTGATTTGTACCAACACGGAATATCTTCCAAATCAAGAACATTTCAGACAAGTATAGTTTTACAAATCAATATGTTAATAACAACGTTTCCGAAAAGTTTGTTGCTGTCATAACTTTCAACACAACACGGGTCTAATTACCGCGAATAATTTAATAATCAAGTCGTGATCAACTATTACATACGTCAAATCAATGTGTCAATCCTTATGTTTACAGTATGATAACTTTTGATATAACACCTGTGTTCGATTGTAAGAAATTAATTCTCAACTACGATGGTCAGACTGTCAAATCTCGTATACTCAAACATATTATGTTAATCTCAAGTCGCCGACACTGAGAAGTAATTACTTTTGTCTTACAAAATATACCACATAGTAATTTCTTTGTCTTGCGGAATAGTAACGACTTTTACAGTGGAATAAAAATACGAGTTGGTGGACTATGAATGCAACCGAACTTGCTATGGATTTTGGATTGTGGTGATTACTCACGTAGTCTTGTCTACTTTTCATAAGGATACTTTTTGCTTTGGTTGGGTAAGTTACAAACGGATTGACTTGACAAGTTTTTTTTTTTGTATTTTACTCTTTTGTGTATGGGAAGATGTTAAAATGTTGAGACGTAATACTATTTCCGTTCACTCGATTACAACAAAAAATAACCTGATAGTTTGTTGAAGGTTTCGACAAATAGATTGAAATATCCGGATTTAACTCATCGCGTCGCAACTTGATCACGGTATGCACAAGTGGTTGTCAAGTTAGAAATATTTACAACAGGTGGTATTTCATTGACTGATTCGATTGTGTGTAGTAACACATTAAAATATCGCGATAGTATTTCGGAAACTCTATTTTACAAACGGAAACGGAGTCATGAATAGAGTTGTCAGTTTCAAGGATTGTTTCAAAGTATAATCTTGAAATGTGACTGGGTGAAAGTTGGTAGTCATGTTTGTCAAACCTATTTCAATTCGCGCAATGTCAAAGTCCAAATATTTCATTCTGGATTATTTGGATTTACCTTTAGTACATCCCGCGAATAGATTTAAAGTTGGCAAATTACCAAAATGATTGAATATTATCGGGTTAGAGATAGTTGGTATTGATTCTATAAGTGTTAAAACAGCGGCGTGGAATGTGTGAATGATCCGATGCGGGTGAATGTTGGCGTCAGTAATATTCAGGTTACGTTCGATTCAACAGATCGCGTTAATAGGATTTGTCAAAGGATTTGAGTTGGGTCGAATCAATACATTCAAATACGATTCAACTTGATTTGTGTAGTGAGTTACATCTCAAGTTGACAAACTAACACATTGATTGAATATTTTCATGGATCTTATCACGCAACTAAAGTCAGCCACTATTCGAGAGGTGTGAAACATATAGCGATCGCGGGCAAGTGACAAATTGTTGGTTTTCGAATCACCGTCTGCGACGGTTCTGGGACAAACTAATTACCGAAATATTACCTTGTGAGCGGACATGAGGGATTGCTATGTCTGAAGCATTATCCGGTGAGTGGTCGTCGGATTTTAAAATCATATCACACCCTTTTGAATAAGCGTTCACTTCACAGAAGATTAGGGTTAGAGCGGAAATAAGTGACGATTTGTCGCTATTCAAGTTACCGACACTGGCGGTCTGTTATTCGTTACTTGTTAAATCTTACCAGCGAAATCAAGTTCTGTGACAAACTGATTACTAAAATTTCACCGCGTGAGCGATCGGTATGGTTATGACACCAAGTCGTGAAAGATGGTTATGTCCGAGACATTATCTTGTCAGTGATCTCGGGGTTTTGCAAATATTTCACACCTTTTTGAATAAGCGTTAACTTCACAAAGGATTACGGCTAGAATAGAAAGGATTACGGCTAGAATAGAAATAAGTGACAATTTGTTGGTATTCAAGTCTCGCCGGTGGTGTATCTGTTATTCGGCACTTATTACACTTATCATGAAATTAGAGCGAGAACATAAAGCATCAAGTTGTTTTCGAATTTATGGCCACCCCCGCCATAAGACGCAATAGCCGCATGCGACCGCACCCATAAGAACACATGGCGAGTCACCACTGATCCCGTAAGAATACATGGCGAATCACCGCCACCGCCTATAGAAAAAAGGCGAGTCACGACCACGAGTTTTCACGGCGAATCACCGCCACGAGCTATTCCTGAAAAGGCGAGTCATGACCGCACCCATAAGAACACATTACGAATCACGAGCGAGAGGGGGGTCTGAAAGTAAGACTCACCAACACGAATTTTCAAGGCACATCACCGCCGCAGCCTATACCGGAAAGTACGACTCACCAACACGAATTTTTAAGGCACATCACCGCCGCAGCCTATACCCGGAAGGGTGCCATCATCACCACACGCATAAGAACACATGGCACCTCACCACCACAAGGGGGTCTAAAAGGGTGCCATCACCACCACGAGTTTTCAGGCACCTCACCACCCCGCCCTATACTACCCCATGCAAAAAAGCGCGATGTGCGAGCGATCTACTATACTACTACCTGGTGCATATTCATAACATATTCCGTCATTTTACAGCAACGCAGCGGCTTTCCCCAAAGAAACCAATTCGCCGACTTACAACACCCGACCGCATGTCGCTGGAGCGATGAAGATGCCGTGAAGTTTGTCAATGAACTTTACTCAGAAATTGTCACATGCCCTTTGCCGACACCACCTCGCAAAAAGAGATATGTGGAAAACACCGTGCCACTGTCTAATTGGCAAAATACCGCAACAAATTTCCGGTAAGCAGTACAAAACTTTGTGATTTCGATTCCACCGGAACTCTACGTAAAAACTAGTTTGTTGTCGTGCCTCGCTTATTGACTTTGTAGCGTGGAATTTTTGAACTATATCTTGAATGATGTTGTTCAGAGCATGGACCTTTATTTTTATATTCCAGATACTTCCATCCGGAGCGAGATCAAATTCTCGGAAACTGCGATCCCGTGCGTGAAGTCGAAATGTCTGTCCCAGAACAACTGCAATATTTGCAGAATGAACGTCATTTCATCGCCCCCAACCGATTCCTACTTCAGAATCAATACCATGATATATCCCGTGCCGCGCCAGACGTCGAAGTTGCGTACAATGTTTTTGAATCGCAAACCGACGGCATCAGACGTATTTTGCATCCAGAAATCGGCCCCCAATCCCCAGAAAATTTGCGAATCCTCCTCGCCAGGATTGGTTGGAAATCGTATTCTTTCTCTGATCTTCGACGAAAGGCTGTGGATAGTATGAATTCCAGGACTAAGTAAGTTGGAATTGTTTGAACGTTGTAAAGGATAAAGCAAGGAGAATTTTGTAAGACATATTTGATTACCTATATCATTATAACATTGACTTGAAGAACGCCATAGACAAGCACATATGATTGGTGCCATCTGACAATTTTCATTTCAACAAGTTGCGTGCATATGGAGCTTTGATACTGTCTGTCACAATATTTAGTAAACTAATCTTGTAGCGACGAATCGTTACATTATACTCAATATCTGACTGTAATCACTCTTATTTTTGTATCTACTTATACTATCCTGTGCATATGTTTGTTCCATTATCGATAATTCGCGTTTTTTGTTGTAGAGGAGAAACGAAAAGAAGATACAAAAGTCGTATTTCCGTGGAGTTGGACGAGAACAACATTCTTAACATCATTTTGGGACCTGCAGCTGCGATGGCGGCAGTGAATCCTCTGTCTCGTCACCCTGGAAGTTACGATGTTGCCGTCCTCCTCGCGTTCAAAATGGCGAATTGCGTGGCACTACGAAATAGCGAAATATATCGCAATATTTCCATGATATTCCCCTATTATACCAGAGCGCACCAAAGGACCTACCAGGTGAGTGCAACGTTAACCTTACAGTCGATTCAAACTACGATAGGTTTAATTTGAACGATTGCTCCTCCTCATATCCAATGGTTTTACTATTCTATAGCAAGCAGCAGTTTTTGTATGCCGTTGTATTCCTAAGAATAGCTAGACTGTCCAAACGATTGGACCATACCGAGAGACAGAAATTGTGACGATGTGAATTTTATTTGATGTAGGCATTTAACTTAGCGACTTACAATAAACGTGCTATGTCAATATGCATTCGTATAAATTTAGAATGTATTCGCCAACGTCGAACACTGGTTATCGCTATGTTTCAATATATTCCTACTCTCTCATTTTACAGAGTAGCATACGACATCGCCTGGCAACCGCGGCCGATCCTGGAAAGTTAAATGTCGTACTGTACCGAAAGCTGGCGACGTTAGATGGGTGTAACGCTCAGTGGACAATAATTGACAGAAATGCGTACGACGAATTAAAGCGAGAATTTATCGTTGGAATCAGTTCTGATGAAGCATATGAACAGTTGAAGAGAGCAATCCACGATGACAGTAAGTGTTCTAAGGAAATGGACTTGGACGTGTCGTGCATCCTAATTCAGAATGTATGGACCCTAGCCTAGACTATATGCTTCGTTGCCGTATGGTTCATCGCCCGATTAAAAACGACATGCCAAAGTGTCAATTAACTTTAGGTAGGGAAATTTTAAGTATCATATTTCAAGTGTTATATCTCGTGATATTTACTTTAAGTTTAATTTTCAGATCAAGTTCGGAGAATATTTGAAGACGATCCGCAACTTCGACTGATGGGACGAAGACTGTTCGAGGACTTGGGTCAACCCAGACGATGTCAGAGAGCCTCCTCATACCACATGACTCATCTATATTGGAGTGGGTGTGATGAGCTTCACGCCACGCCATCGCATGCCGTGCCAATTCAGAACCCATCTATATCACACAGTCAAGGCGCTATGTCCATTGATGAGGGGGCGGCACTAGTAAAATCGACAACGCCACATTTACCAGTAATGGATGGGAAGACACATGTTATGGCGACAGCATTAAATAGGGATTAAATTTATTCGACCACGTTTTCCATTAACAAAGAAATTGATATCCATCTATATTGACGTCCATTATTTATGAACAACAATAAAGTTTTATTATGGACTTGACGTTATATATCGGATCTAAGTACTGCAATAAACAGGACGATAGTGACGTTTTACCATATTCCTCCTCGGTCGGTAGATGTAGATTGAAGTTATTTACTAATTCATTTGGTTTATTTGTTGTATTCACGGTGTTCATCGACTACTGTAGACTGTGGTCATTTACACCAGGCCGATATTCTTCATTTTTATTCCGTAGCTGCCAACTTGTAGCACGGAACACTTCTAGGCTTTTATAGGACACCGCTTACAGGGATGAGATGACGTGAAGGAGCCTAGATAGCCCTCCCGCACTTAGGTAGGAATTCTAGAGGAATTCTCATATGGTCGTATGCTCAACGTAGAGATTACAAGTCAGCTTTAATATCAGTCGTTAGCCTTCCTTTAGAAAGGCCGACCTTGCTTCACGTAATCACAAATAAATGTTAGTGTATATTAAAGATAAAATAAATTGGCTAGGTATGAGTGGTCGAGAATGCTTCCGACATAGAATGAACTTTGATTTTGTGAAAATGGTAAAATTTACAAAATTGACCCGCATGATGGCATTCCCACAACCATCGAAATGTGAAGTGAAATCCCCTTTCGGGGTTGTATGATTCAAGCTAAAGTTGTTATAAAGGTCTTTGTTCGAAAATATTTTTCAAAGGCTAAGTATCACCCGATTGCTTACAAATAACCTCATTCCTCAGTGCGCAACATCACTTGATAGAAATTCTACGTTAACCATGAATAGAAAATTGAAACTGCCGTGATCACGATTCGAATCTCGGTTTTCTTGGCCGTAACGTGAGGTGCTAACCAAGAATACATCCTGTGCATATGCAGAAAACGGTTTCGATCCATCGACCTAGCGGCAATGAGCCCAGCACGCTTCAGTTATTATTAATATTACTAAGTATAAAATCACTAAGGGTGGAGGCCAAAAATATAGATCAAATAATAGATCTGGCGATTTTGCACGTTGCTGGATTTTCTGCGGACCAGAAAGGTAGATTAGTAAGATTCTGCCACAACCGACTGAGTATAGACAGCTGCTTCTTGATCCTGGTCGTCACCATGATTAAAGTCTCGATTAAGGTGCACAAGCATATAAATTTGGCGAGATTTGTAATAGTTAGGACATTGTAGATTGGAATTGCTTATCTGAGGTTCGTTATAAAGATAGTGAAGATTGCATGTTGACGATATTTTGTTACCGGTACTCAATTGTGCTTGACTGATGATCATGTTATTACAGAATGTATAATGATAATGATAATTGCATACAAACTATGTAATAAATGAGTTCAGCCGTTCTCTTGCATTGGATACAATCAACCAAGCCGTGAAATGCTACATCGCCAAACATGGCAAAAGAACATAACAGTAATTGAAGGTTGCTTCAAAACAAGAGGAAGTGCCCAAACTGAAAATGCCACTTAAGGCCTTCATAGCATCAATTGGAAGAGTGACTGAAGATATGGTATCTGACCCGGTGATGGTCCTATTTATTTCAAGGTAAATTTGTAGACATTGATTATATCCATAATGTGGCGCATATCAGTAAATTAATGGTTATAGCTGTCATACCAGCATAGGATCAGCCACTTGAACATCATTTTAAAAGTGATTCCACCGTATTGTCTGTAGTGATAATGTGGCCCGCGGCCCTAGTCTGCCGAGATTTCCCACTACTTGCTTACAACGTCAAATTTTAGTGACTGCATAGTGCATGTTATTATATACGTATATGCGCAGCGTGCTAGAGTGGAGCTTACGCGTAAGTTCGTTGAAGCGAGAAGACTTGCGTTATCGGCATTTGCGATGTACTCAACCCTGATGTCGTTTGTGGTAATCATGATGTTTGTCGACTACAATGGTCAATTTCACCAGGCTGATATTTCTTATTTTTCATTCTGTAACCGCCGACTTGTAGCACGGCACACTTCTAGGCTTTTGTAAGACGAAAACACTGCTTATATCAGGGATCGCCAACTCAAAACGGGTCGCGGGCCACTTTTCAAATTTCGTAGAGGTCGCGGACCGAATGAATTCATTATCGAGATTTCTCAGGTCACACAGTTGAACAACGATGCTATCTTGTCACCTACTCAACCCTAACGAATATATGTGTTGGTAAATTAGGGGTTCCGGGGTTATCGAACTCCTTGAAGTCTTAATTGAGGATTGCGCCGTGTGTTGATTGAGCAGATAGAAGCAGACATGGCGACGCCTGTATGACAATGCTATTCACAAAGCCACATTGTCTTCGTCATTATCGGCGAGAAATGGCTTTGAAGTGACATTACTGTCGTTAAAATGTATTCAATAAATGCGATTTATTCCTTGTATATGTGGAATGTGGATAAATTGGCGAATATTGTATCGATTCAGCAATCCGGCCCGCCAAGTACTTAATTTTCCTATATCCGGCCCGCCGACTCGAGAAGTTGCCCGCCCCTGATGTAAGTTATATTGCGAGAGAGTAATGAGAACTTGTTCGATATATTGACCGCATTGAGAAGTGTTCACCATGATGATGTTCGGTTCGTGTCAGAGGCAACTCTTCTCGTTATTTTCATCACTACTTTTTGCTAACATATCAATTGTACGAGTGTAGATGTATATTATATCGAATTCTTATCCAGTGGTGTATTGAAGAGAATGCATTCACGATATCAAACGTTCTTTAACATTCAGCGATTTTATAATGAGATTTTTTGCTAGTCGCCAAATGATCGGTTTCAGTATTCTCCACCATACTAGCAAATATGCATGTGCATTGTGCATGTGTAAACATACGTATAGCCTCAAATCCTTCTGAAACATTCACATGTTTTCCAAAAACAAGCTACATGGAATCGCAGTCAACATGCGTGACAAAGACAAGTGATCTGCCGATCTGCCCCCTGGTACGTAGCTTAAACTCATTTGAATTTCATGTCGGGTTGATATTTCAAAATATACAATCTTGCAGTTTGGCAAACTTTTGCTCCACTGCCCCAACTATTGTTATGTAAAAAATTCCCACATTGTACTGAGTTTGCTAGTGTAGTGTATCTGCGAACGATAGAGTTGGAAATGGTGTTTGACTGCTTGAAAGATTGCTGATTACCAGTGCAATGCACATAGTTACAATCCTGTAACAATTGATATAAGATGGTATACAATGGAGCCTAACCGATTATATCGCTTTGCCGATAAAATATACTCGATATCACTCTTTGAAAGAATTATTGGTATCGGCCATTGGAAATGAATATATATGAGCAGTTTTCGTGAGGTCAGAGCATGGTGATAGGAAGTCCATAAACTATAATCTTTGACCACTAGACTGAGAATATTGATATATTTCGCATATATTACACTTTACAGGTGTCCTGATACAGCCTTTCTAGTTTATTTCCTGTTCAAGTATAGCATTGGCTGTAAAGCTGTTCAAATAGATGCCCTGAAGGTTTTCAAATGCGCATTTTAAGGTATTCCACACAATTTGAATATAGGCTATAGCGGTTATCGGTGAAGGGGTTGGATCAGGGGTGGGCAAACTACGGCCCGCGGACCGCATGCGGCCCTCCACACCGTTCTGTGCGGCCCGTGAGAGTGAGAGGAAACCAGGGATATCTAGACTAGGGATTGATAACACTTTTTTGCCTGTTACGTGATGAGGGCAGAATTCACATTATCCATGAGGTCTGCTGTCTGCACCTACCGCCGCTACCTACTGTTGCTCACTTTTACTCCTTCAAGTTAGATAGCAAATTGTTGATGACATCATAGTGACCATGACGTCATACCGACTATGACGTCACAAATACTTTTCTTTATTATAATATTCTCGTGGAATCGCATGCAATTTATTGATTAGAACCACAAGATAAACTGTTACAGGACATGCAATACCACCAATTCTGATCATGTTAATCCTTGACGCAAGCTTCATAGTTTTAGGTAGTTTCTTTGCTGGCGGCACAAGAGATGGTTTGCTGTTGAATCGCTCAAGTTCGTTCTTCCCAAAGCAATTGAAAGCTGTCTGGACGTTGGAGTTGCAGTTTGCATGACCAGATTGACAGCAGTTATTCAAAAGAGGGCGCATTAGGCTGGACAACTAAACCATCTCGTGAGTTACCTCCGTGAAAACAAAACAATTTTTTGCTTCATGTCGATTGAATCACTTATGATGGTAAATATTTGACAGCAAGCGTTACTGCAAAGCATAGCTCGGTAGGCTCAGCAAGTCCACCTCGATCAGCTATTTTAGTTATTGTTTGTATTCTTCTGGGAAGCATAAATCCAAATCCGGAACATCACGGTCGGTTATCAGCAATTTTTTGCAATCCATGTACTTTCGTCGGACAGAAAGTGATCGGCCAATGTATCCACTGACAAAATATATAACACCGGTCTTTTCAATTTTGATAAAATTCAACGGTGCGGAGATGGGCAAAAGATAACTCACCAACCATTTATAATCTTCTGCAGGTTGTAACACAGTTGTGGTCAAATACTCTTCAAACCATGCTGCTGACAAAGTAAGCTCAAGCAGCTGAACTTCTTTTCTGCGAGCAGTAACTGCTTCACGGACATGAAAAAGTTCGCCCCATGCCAAATCTAGCCTCAATGGGATCTGTCTAGACCTTTCCGGTGAGAAAATACTCCCGTCATGTCGCTGTTGAAGGTATCTTGACAGTGAAAGGACTGTGGTTATGGTTTGAACGCAAGCCATAAAGGTCTCGTTAGTGAGCCCAGCTCTGTCCGATCTTTGCCACTCCCTGAATATAGTTATGGCTTTGTTCAGCTAGGATGGACACATCCTTCCATTTCTTGTAACGGCATGTAGAATGGATTTCTCTTCCTGGAAGCTTAATTAGGACTTTTCACGGACATGATGAATTCCAGATAACGCACAGTTTGCAAAAATACAGAGACATTGCAAGAGGCTCCTTCATACAGGGACTGCCTATGCCTTAAGCCCAATCACAGTGCTTTCACTGAAAACACCAGGAAAATGTATAGGCGACGTTCGGGCAATACCGCTAGGATTCAAAGATACTTTTGTCAATTTCTGAGCAGCTTTGACGGGAAGGCCTTCTTGAAGTTCATACAATTTTCGTATATGGACGAACTTGGCATCGCGCGACACTCCTAAAGCCTCAGTCACATTTGCGTAAAATCGTACGCGCGTAAGAGTCTCACTCTCTCACTAAATTGGCCAAAACGAGAGATTACGTCATCGCTGAACGAAAAGTGAGAATAGATTTTAGCGCTGTTCCGCATGTTGTCGCTCTGGAGGCCAAAGCCACTTTCGCGCGAAAACTAAAGCAATCTATGTTCTCGGCGTTTGCGATCTGCACTTGACATAGAATTCTGTAGTGGAAAGCAACATTCGCTGAAAAGTATGAGTATTGTTCCAAGGCAGGGTGATTTGGCTGGGGTAAGCAGCCAAATGGACCTGCTGGCTTTGCTTTATTTGGCGTTGAAGAAGGATGAAAGAAGGAAAAAGAAACAGAAGAAAAGGCGTGAATGCTGGGTTCACCCCATTCTTCAGAGAAGAGATCAGCTGGGAGAGTATAGGCTTACGCAGGAAATGAGATATGAAAGACCTGCTGACTTCTTTACATATTTTCGCATGACGCCCGAGAAGTTCGACGAGCTGCTGTCAATTGTTGGACCTCTCATTTCGAAGCAGACGACAGCGATGAGGAAACCGATTCCTCCAAATGAACGACTGGCAATCACTCTGAGGTAAATGACACATCCACAACAACATTATAATACACCTTGTTCAAATCAATTTTCAGTCGTGGTGAACTGGCCCTGTACATAAGATCTGAATCGAATGCATTTTTCACTGTTCTAGGTTCCTGGCTACTGGCGATTCATTCCAAACAATCGCTTTCTCGTATCGGTGCGGCAAGTCAACAGTGGTCAACTTGATAAGGGAGACTTGTGTGGCTTTCTGGCAGGCTTTAGCAGCGGAGTACATGCCAGAACCCACACAAGGACAATGGATAGAGAGTGCATCACAATTCAGAGATAAGTGGAACTTTCCTAATTGTATTGGCAGTATTGATGGCAAGCATGTGGTCCTTCAGAAACCTGCAAAGTCTGGGTCATTGTATTTTAATTATAAGAAGACTTTTAGTATCGTTCTGATGGCAGTTGTTGATGCTCAGAGGAGATTTATTGCTGTTGATATAGGTCAATATGGAAGGGTCAACGATAGTAAGTGCTTCAGCAACTCCAATTTCGGAAAACGTTTGTCCTCTGGCCAATTAGATCTGCCATCAGATGCTCCTTTGCCTGGGTGTGTAAGTCCAAGTCCTCATGTTTTTGTCGCAGATGAAGCATTCCCACTGCAGAGGCATATTATGCGACCTTTTCCAGGTACCTCATTGAATTGCCCAGAGCGGAGACATTTTAATTCCAGACTGTCGCGAGCAAGGAATGTTGTGGAAAATGCATTTGGCATTTTGTCCTCCCGGTTTAGAATGTTTCGCAGGCCGTTGGCAATCACTCCTGCAAATACTGACCATGTAGTCAAAGCATGTACTGTCCTGCATAATTATCTTTCAGGTGATCAACATCACCTTGAATTTGCGGCAGATGGCGAGGGACCTCCAGAGCAACCCGGACCGCATTGGCAGTCTCTTACAAGAACGGGAAGACGTTACACGGAGGAGGCTAGGATTATTAGAAATGATTTTGTTGGGTATTTCAATAGCCAGCGGGGTGCTTACGCACCCAGGCATTGAGTTCATTTTTCCCTCCTTCTCTCCATGTATTATATATTTACACATTTTAACTATTATTCAGTATTAATTCAGTTTTCTTATTTATATCCTCTCACATATTTATATTGGTATAATATATATTTATTATTTATATTTATATATATATACATGCGATAGTACTGATTGATGTTAACTATTATTCAGTATTAATTCCGTTTTCTTATATATATCCTCTCACATATTTATATTAGTATAATATCTATTTATTATTTATATTTATATATATATACATGCGATAGTACTGATTGATGTTATTTGAAATTTTACTCTAAAGTTGGACTAGGGATTACCATGGATTGTTTAAACTACATCAAGTCAAAGCAATGAGTTGAAAAACAGTGGAGTCTTACTTAGCAATCTTGTCTAAACTTTTCTAGAAGTAGTTGTAAACCCATACTACTTGATTAGGCAGTAGTGCTTATTTTCAGACCGCCTATGGTCACTGGTCATGTGTATTGTCATAACCATCTGTGCAGTTCTCTGGTCATTGCTGATAATATTTAAGTGCTTTGCCCATGATGATGATTGTCAGGAATGCTGAGGCTTAGATCTGGGAGTCTCATAGCCAGGGATGCGACTACATATTCTGAGGCAACATGTTATTGTTGAAGTTTCACTACAGTACATCTTAATAATAAATCATTGAGATTGTGGAAATCTTGTCAACTCTCTTTTCATGTGGCTATGACTTAAAATGCTAGCGGAGGTATAGCAAGACGAAGAACAAGAATTGTTGCCATTCATTTATTAATGCAATTGCCGGATACCCAATATGTGCAAGTGCAAACCGGGGCACAACTGGTTGTAAGAGTTGGTGTTTCTCTCGAGAAACACCGGGAGAGAAACACCGAAGACCAAAGTTTAAACCCGGTTAAAATGAAAGATCTCCCAGCCATTATTATGACCATTTCCCAACATCCAGACAATTGCTTCTTGCTGCCGCATCCATTGCTTGTACCTAAAAGATAACATAGTAAAACACACAATGGCGACAAGAGTATCCACTCTAGTCTTAGCAGAAAATGCTACATAACTTATGGCCTTTAGTCTCAACTGTTCTAGCCCCTACATCATTTGTTCTCAAACTTTTTTAGACATGACATCAACTTCATCTGCTAATCCTCCGTAAATCTCAACTAATCAAATCTCTTTCAAAGTCTCATATCACCTGCAAATTTCAAGGTGTGGATCCAAAAAAGTCAGGAGCAAACCGAAGGCCCACTTTTTTTGTAAAGCATCTGCCCCTGCTCCCGATGGAATACTTTTCTTCGTCCTGACATAACGGTCACGAAGCGTCTTCCACCTTGTTTTCGCCACCAACTCTGCAATCCGGGCGTCCACGTTACAAGCAATATATCTATCTATGCACCACACGAAAAACACTCATCTCATACCTGATACATCTAATAAAGCCGTTATCTCCCTCCACGCCGTACCCGATTTGGTCCTGAGGTGATGATCATTAAGTGAGACAGTATACAGCAATGGTCTCAGTCTCACCTCCTCAACGAGCCTCTCATTCAAATCAAAACTATCCATATTACTCGTCTGCATAAATAGGATACTTTGACAGTATAACCATAGATTGGTTAGTTATCTATAGTACAACATGGCATACATGGCTTCTCAACTCATAAACGTAAACAGCTGAAACAAGACAACACCGGTATTCCTAAAACAAACCTGCCAGTGCCAGGCGCAGATGATCCCTTGCGAGTCTGATTCATCACAAATGAACTCGATCGCAGTTCATTAGTTATTTTCCCGCGTAGCAACAGTATAAATACTATAAAATCGGCGACCCCTTGCGAGTATGAATTTCGTAAATGAGCTGAACGTCAAGCTTGTGACCGACCCCTTGCGAGTGTGAATTCTCACAAATGAACTCGTCAAGTCATCAGTACGCGCGTACGAATCGCTCTCTCCGCGTAACCTCCGCGTAATGTCCGCGTAAGAAAACGAGAGAAAAGAGGCTCTTTACGCGCCGAGCAAACGAGAGAAGAGCAGAGAAAGGAAAGAAACTAAAGAAATGCTTTAAATGCCCTATACGCCGTACAATTTTACGCAAATGTGACCGATGCTTAAATATCCTCATGACCAGCAGTGGGAGGATTCATTCCATTTATTCTCTGATGTCTCCATCCAGTGAAATTGCAGCGAATCATTAGTGCACAGTAGGGCTGTTCAAAAATAACCTTTTTTCCTGAATCTTGCTGGTTACTCGATTAAATCGTTAGATTGCCTTAAAAAACGACGAACACCAAATTTGAATTCATTCCAACCAATATTCGCGGATTTCGTAGAGTTTGAAAATTTTGAATTTGCCTAAAAATGCAAAAAAAAATTTTTTTCTAATTTTTCTGCCAACCCCATGAAATTGTCGCGCTGTCTTCAAAAACGATGCAAAACAAACACTGTAAAAAGTTTTAAGATTATCACCGACTGATTAGTCTGGTAATTTCGTTATCAAAGTCGAGTATCTATAAGCGTGGCATGCCATTTAACCTAAGGCAAATTGTTCGATTGTTGCGCTGCGATTGACCAAAGCCGCTAGATTCAGTCGAGCGTGACTTAACAATGGGAAACGGGAGTTTCCGTTCCATAGTCACATTCCATAGTTATATCCGTAGCTTCCTCGGGAGTAACTGCAATATCAGGAACTGGCTCATTGGTTTTTGTAGCAAAATTGTGCAAACATATTGTTGCAATGATTGCCAGGATGGTGTTTTCGATTTGCATTCGCATAGGATTTAGCAACATCTGGAAACGCAAAAGCATTGCTCGATCAGCATGCATGTCTTTGAGTGCATATAGCTGTATTTTTTTTCTTGTCCAAGCTGTGGATTTGGTAATGGAGTCATCAGGTACATTTTTAGAGCATAGAGCCTCTGTCTCCCGGCACAACAGCATTAGTCACTACCGGTATTCCCTTGGCATTGCAGTCCATTTGACAGTTCGAAGAAAAATATCCTTTCCTGCAACGATAAATTTTCTGGTACAGAGCCACCTAGGGACTTTTTTGGGATATGGGTACCATCAATGCATCCGATGACATTTGGAACTCCAGTATGTCAAAGAAATCACTCTTTGTTGGTAACGAATCATCCAATCGTGGGATAAATTTTCTCTATTCACTGATAATGCCCGAGAAATGCAGTGGATTATTCGGCGTGCAGTTGTCCGGCTTACACCAATCAAATCAGCATCTGTTTGTTGAAAATGACCGTAGCAAAAAATCGGAGAGCACAGAGTAATTGCATCATGGGGTGCAAAGCTTGGCACCGTACAACCAACCATGGGCTGTCTCTAATCATGTCCAATAGAATTACCGTAGCTCCCTTGTAAAATCCGTAGCGGTCAACGAATTCATTTGCTGGGTATTTTACAAATGAGTCCGATATGTCTGCCAAGGCATGCCTGGGCATAACAATTGTATTCTCGTCGTCCGAACTGCCATCTACGATGTCCAAAATATACAACAGTACCAGTTTGCAATGCCGTCTTTAGAACTTATAACTGTGAATAAACTACAGATTAATATGCATTAAAGCTGCAAAGTGGCTTCAAATCAATTTCATAAGTCTACCTAGGACACGACGGCATTCATACATAGCACATGACCAAAATCGACATTTCCAATCAGCATTGGCATTGAAGCAATATTTGCTACGAAGTCGATGGGTTGACATGGCAACCTTCCACGGATCACTACATTTTGCGTCATTTTGACGCAATAGCGTCCTACATCCTGGATTTGTAGATCTACTAACTTCG
Source organism: Botryllus schlosseri (assembly GCF_051294905.1). Lineage (NCBI taxonomy): Eukaryota > Metazoa > Chordata > Ascidiacea > Stolidobranchia > Styelidae > Botryllus > Botryllus schlosseri. The sequence continues at coordinate 23,564,812 of NC_137248.1, forward strand.
CACGAACATCCAATGTTTTGGCGTGCGGATCATCTACTTCTAAATCGGGAGATCTTGGAACTCGCAGATTAAGCGAAAATCCAGGATGTTTTTACTCAGCTTTTTGGCCTCCACCCCAAGTTGTATTCTAGTATTAAAGGCTTTTTCTACCACGGTAGTTGATGTGATATGATCTATGACATACAACAAAGTTTCCGTCATACCAAAATTCCGAATTATTTAATCCTTATTTCTGTCAATTATGATGAGTGGACCCCTAATTAAAAAAATCCGTCCTTCTAAATTCTACAACATATGTGTGCATGTGGAAATATGCAAAATGTTAGGAAATACAATTTCGACATGGATGCGTGTTTTGTTCACTTTTCACGTGTTCAACAGTATTTAATTTCAGATAAGAAAAGTCCAGTTAAAGTAGAGAATTGAGTCGATTCCTATAGTTCCTGGGACGTCGTCGGTACTTGCTTTAGTCCTGCCCACGCAAGACCAACCGATCGCTGCCTAATTTGACGACGAGATCGCCGACCAGGATCTGATCGCAGGCTTGGACTTTTCCGAAGACGACTCGGTTAGACGAGCACCGCCACAGTCGACACACCACTGCGTGTGCCCATGCTGGCGCGACAGCCTAGTCGCTACACAATCGCTCTCCAAGCATCGCAACGTAGCAAGAGTCAACAAGCGATAGGCCGACATCACCGTGGCTGTTATCATGAAGAAAGAGAAGCAGCAGATTTTCAAGTACAACACGCGCGCGTTCGCTCATTTGTAAATATTACGCATGTAATTATTCCGCTGTTCTGTAATATACATGTAAGTATTGTCCACGTATGGTGTCGTTGGATGCATCTAGCTGGAAAATGCGTTGCGATCATTTCAAATCAGGCGTCGCTTCAAGGGCTTGAGCTGGATCAGTCGCTCGCATATTTCCGGTTCGCGAACCTTCAATCGTTTAGTTAAGTATGGCTTTGGCTGGATCAGCCGCTCGCATAGTTGCATTTGACTCAAGTGTTCGGATTGAGCAGTTCTTAGACTTCGTGCTTTAAGCTATCGTCGCGTGTTTTGGTTTGTCGAACTGCGTTCGATTCCACCGACGTAGAATTTCAAAGACCGTGCCGGTTAATCGCCGACGTTTTCCGACTCGCGTTGTAAAACAAAATGGCGGACTGCACATGCCTGACGTGCGTGATCAACAGTTCCTTCTGGTGTTTTTGCATCGGTCAAACAAAGGCATGTGCTGTGCATTTACGGTAATGGATTTCGTTTCTGTATGCAATTGCTATGAATTTATATCTAAATGTCTTCAAGCAGGATGGCGACACTGCAAGTATTGTCAATAACAATAATCCTGTTAGGCTATTATATTCTGGTCGCTCTCCGATGCTCGCGTCAAAGGGCGCGGGTCGCGCTAATTGGGCATCGAGTTGTACGTCAGGCTGGTGCCTAGAGGAATCTCTTGTCGTCTATCAGTGGTTCTCAACCGCCGGTCCGCGAGGAATATTACAATTTTATACTTTAATTTCAAGATGCAATGTTGAAGGCTTGTTCTTTGATAAAATAAATAAAACATCTATTTTTAAACTGATTCAAAACTTTGTGAGGTAACATTAGGGCTAGAAACATGTTCGATTTGACTTTAAGTACAAGACGTTTCATCTGAGGACATGCGAGCGACAAATACAGAACAGATACGAGCTCACTCATCGCTAAGCAGCGCAGTTTGATTATTGGTTTTCGATTCCGTAACTGGGGCACACCAAACCGCCCAATTGGAGAGGGGCCGAGCTTGAAATGGGCCTAAAATTATTGTGCAAATGAACATAAATCACAGCGTTTTATTTGAAACTTTTACCAACATTTTTCAATTTCTTTTCGGGCTTTGCACGATTTAGTGTCCCTGAGGGTGGGTTTCAAATAGTCAACTTAGGCCCGTCGTCGGGCTTAAGCTACATCCCTCTGCCCTAAGTCAATTTCAAAACTGTGACTTAAGGGGATTTCCCTCCTTTTCAAAAATCGGAATCACAGCCGCACTCAAAAATGCGAATCACAGCCGCCTATTTCTTCGAATACTGTGCGATAACGTGCTGAACGTTTGCCAGATACTTCCTCGGGGTTCTGTTCTGATCGTCCGTCCGTAAATTTCAAAAACTCAAGCAATTGCATATTCCTTCACTGCGTCAACGACATCAGCGAGCAACTCAAAGCAATAACAATCTGGCCTCGGTTCCGTGTTGAACTCGCCACAGCGACGAAGTAGACAGTAATTACTCGCAACTAACGGACTTGGCCGAGCGCGGCGCCAAATTGACATTTGAAACCGAAGTAAGACCGCCGACCAGTGGTGCCACTCCTAGTGTTTTAACACTAGATCTAGTGTTTTTTCGGTCGTCCTAATGTTCTAGTGCTTTTTTTCGCACAATTTTGCTAATCTAGTGTTTTTCTGCAAGTGTGCGGACAATGAATATCCTAACATTACACTGTAAAAAATCTGGTACAGCTACTGGGAAATCTCTGTAAATTTTACCACGAATTACCGGTCGCAGCCAATTACTGTGCGTAGCTTGTCGTTTTACATTTTGATATGTAATATTACCTTAATATAGCTGTGATGTAAGTTACCAGAATTTCTTTGCAAAATTACTGACAGTTACTCGTTACTGCAGTTTACCGGGCTATTGGCAAAATTGATTAGCTTCAAAATCGCTGCAGCCAATGTATACGTAGAGCTGAATGTTACTGATATATCATTCTAGAGGTGATTTGACCTGATTGAACCTCGTTTGCGAGACTGGGGTCTGTCATACCGAAATTGTTGGCCCTAGTATCAATTTAAGCTTAGTAGGGTACAAGAAATAACTGACAATCGTAGCTAATGTGGTACACCGTAGCCATATTATATTATAAGGCAATGGCTGTACGGCCAGTCTCGCTGGTTACATTCGTTGTCACGGATAAGGCTGATAAGTTAGAAAATTAGTTCAGGATGTATAATATTGCTCGGGGAAACTAGAAATATCAGCACCGCACGCTCAGCTGACCATTTGTTAATGGCGGACAAGGCGACCTGTAATAGGTTACATTAGGTGACTGCTTTTTCTGAGATTCGTAGTAAACAACCAACGCACAACTGTGACATCACAAGCAGCGTCTGGTTAGGTAAGTACAGTAAGTAGTGAACAACACATGGGATATATATCAATTTATACGAAATTAGATGAAAAAAGGGACTATATGCAATGATAAATGTTTCTGTATGAAAAAAAAGACCCAGATCAATCATTATAACGTGGCCAGTAAATATTATTGGTGTCATGTGTCAGCGGATGAATACCATTTATTTCGAAATCGTTCGAGTGTCGTCTGGCCAGTGGCCATTAGTGAGATTTGGGCAAAGGGTGGAGCGAAGCTTGATGTGCTTGAAGAAAGTGGACCCGATCGTTGAAGATTCCTAGGAATGCTGAATGGAATACGCATCTTAAAAGGTAATACAGTACTACATACTATTTGTTACCGTGAATAGGATACTCTGCACACCAGCCCTCGATGACTTAGATTTCATGATTGATATATTTCATTCGCCGCATTCTCTGTTCTATTTTGGGCTATTTGTCGACTTCTATAGTGACCACATACTCCGCTGCGGAGGAGTTGAAACTGTTGGCTTGGTAATGTCATTTTCGGGCCATAGCATAGATATGTTTTCACCCACTGCTGGATTTGTTTGCCACACATGCCACCTTAAATTAGGAACCTTTTGCTTCCATACAGAGATAAAGTCATTCATGAATCTTTGCTATGTCATGTAAAAGGCGGAGCCGTCATCACACAATGTGCCAGTACCGGTACTTCAAAACATGTTATATTTTTGTTAGCCTATTTGTCTTAGTCTTTATAATGTCATGTCCACTGTCCAGGTTAGGAACTTTGCTTTATAAAGCGACTTACGCATGAATTCTTTTTAGTGGAACTGCAAGATACTACTTACACAGAAGGAATGAGAACGAGAAAAAGAAACAATTGGAAGTTTGGCCTGTGGTGGAATTAATTCACGTTTTCTCGAGACCACTCGTGTTACTGCATGTCTCCTAAAGAAGAATTAGACCTCCAGCAGCAATATTTTTCCATCGATAACCACTTCATCGTGATATCATGAATGAATATAAAGTTTGTTCCAATGTCGTTTTGGGGATGTGAAGAAAATGTTGCGATATTTTTGCATCGGGTTGCTTTGCGATAGGTATGGATGTACGTGAATTTACAAGCTGGTATGTAATCCTGATTTACAGGGACAGCATGTAGGTAGGTAGGCGGTAAAATGACAATCTCGATCACAAATGTACAGGAGAACATGTAAATTAGATATACCGGAGGTGACTGTAACATTACAGTCTGGCGTGTAAAGTGAGATTACCGGACGAGTGTAAGTTAAATTTACATTGACTAACGGTAATGTTAGATTACCACGAAATGTCTGGCTACCGTGCTTCCAAACATTTCGCGGTTAATCGAGGTTTTTATTTTTTACAGTGTAGACTACTAAATTATACGCCAAATTTATCGCTAATAAGACGATTTGGTGTTTCTAGCTGTGTTTGTTTTCAACAATTTTATGTGGTGGTGCAGTCGCAATAAGCAATTATTACGTAACTGGGTGCGCTGTGAATCCGTGCTTATGAGCGAAAGTCTCGGATAAAATGAAGAGCGATTTCGCTCTGATGCTGTGCCGCTTCTTGTCGAACTCGCTCTGCAGATTCGGGCAAGATTTTCATTTTCCGAGGACAGCATACTTTCGTACTCAAGTGTATTGAATTCGTTAAAAGCCTTATCAACACAAAGGAAAGTAAAATCAATCATTCCTCTAGCTGTGCAATTTCCCTCTGTTATATTTTTCATAAACTTGATGATTTTCCGAAAGAATGGGCTGCTTTGGCAAATCCGCAAAATGAGCTGCAGGTTATCAGTCAATGCCCTTCAACAGAATTTTGGCAAAAATTGAAATCTGTGCACAATGGATTCTGTGAATCAGAATTCCCTTTACTGGCGAAGCTCATGACGAATCTCCTGGCATTGCCACATTCCACACTGCATGCGTGGTAATTAAGTATGCTATTCGCATGGACACTTCCCCATTGTTTGGTTGTAGATGCACGGTAGTGAGCAAGATACCACACGAAAAATACTTATGTTTGATGGATGGTGCACAATCGAAAGATGATTTTTGTGATGCCGCACAATTCGAAAGCGACAATATTTGATTTTCTCTTACTCTGTTGAATTCGTTTCATGAATTTTCGTTGAATACTCATGCAGTATATCATACATTGTATCGAATTCGTCTGGTAACTCGGTCAAGGAAGCGTGATCACGTAACGCCGATTCTTAGATCCCTTCATTGGTTACCCGTGAAATTTAGGTCTGAATACAAGCTTCTTCTGTACGTCTTCAAATGCATGGAGGGAAGTGCACCAACGTATCTTCGTGAGCTAGTGACAATGTATAATCATAGCCTTTATAAGATAGTCGTTACACTCCATTGTTTTCTGTGGCAACTATCGGCGGGGTAGCGACTCCTGGTGGTGATTGGTAATAACTTTATTTTGAGTACAGTGTTTCACTATAGTTTCAGTTATATATGTTGCACAGCAAGTTATTTCTACACATTTCAAGCCTCGAGAACTAAAATGACTGCGAAATCGGGAACTAGTAAGTTAGCGAATGGGAAGTATTGCTGTATTCCGCAATGTTGTAGTTCTACTGCAATCGGATTTCGTCTGTACCTTGTTCCAACTGGTGACAAACGTCGGTTTGGAGTTAGTACTAAAGAATGGGCCAATAAATTCAAGCAGGTGAGGCTGTAGCGTAGGTAGAGCATTGCATCATTTCTTATATTTGAACGGGAAGGGTTGTTTATCCAGCATGAAGGGGCGACGTATGCTGCAAATTTAGATAGGCATTGTGAAAGCAATGTTGCTGTGTTCTTGTGTATTGTTAGCAGCATCGTTTTGCATTATTTGTAATCAGTAGTCTCAAGTGTTTGAAACATGCCGGTCATGTATGAGTCGTTGTCTTGTGATCACACAATTTCCTGCGACTGTGAGCACCTTACTTGCTTTAACTTGAAGAATCATCGCTGCATACTTGTTATATTAGGCAAAACGTACTGTGATTCCAGCCGGAAGGAATAAAAATATAATTCACTCCAACTGTTTTCAATAGACTGATAAACAATACTTAATACTAATTTCCTCATTTCAGGTTATTTTCAAGTATCGGTACAACACTGATTTCAAAAATAAGGTCAATTCTGGCAAAGCATTCATTTGTGAAAACCATTTTGAAGAATCAGACATTCAGGTCTCCAGCCAAAGAAGCTGGCTGAAGCTGGGAGCTCTACCAAAGATATGTTTGCCACAAAAAAGTCATCCCACAATCATTCCAGAAACTCGCCGAGCGATTATCAAGCACCATATCCCAGAGAAGACAAAAAAAGCTATCCGTTATGAAAGCATCGATGATATCTTTTCAACGTACAGTCAAAATGTGGTCAGGAATTGGCGTTGCTACCGAGTAGATGAGAATATGCTTCACTTCAACTATTATGAGAATCCGTTATTACATGCATACAGCTCGATCAGCTTTCTTGTATGGAAAAGAGGAGAGGAATTTTCAATGTCATTCAGTTTCAGGGGAACCATGAAGGACATTCCAAGTATGACATTGCATGATTGTAGCATTCAAGATGTTTTACGTCAACTCCAAAATTACAAGATATGTAGAGGATATTCTAGTGTTAGCACTGACAAATGTTGGATATCGAGGAATATATATTGCATACAAGCAGAGCATGAGAAAGTGGAAACCGAAACAAGGTAAGAAAGTGCAGCAATCTAGAATGAGGTTGAATACCAATGTATGTTTAAAAGCAGGGTCTCTCAAAAATGTTTTCATTGCAAGGTGTATGTTTGTTTACTGTATTGTTTCAGATATTTCAGTAGTGACTGCTTGGCAGCCGATTTATCAGTTTTGGGTGGTGTGGCATGCCAGGCATGCTCTCGTCTTCATGTCAAGTTGGATGATAATGAGAAGAAGAGATTCCAGAAGCTCAGTAAGGTAGTAACAGTACCCATAAGTAAGCGATCTTCGCTATCGAATGTCTGTAGAGAGAGGCTGGAAGCTTCATTGGATTTGAGTCAGCAACGGTAGGCTGTTGGTAGTTTTGCCAAATATTGTGCTGTCATTGAATTTATTTATAGTGTCAGCATTCTTGAAGATCAATTGAAATATAATGGAGTTGAAGTCTCAGATGAGCTTGCGTCAGCTGTTGATGAGTTATCCAGTACCGATAGTTTTCTGAAGGAATGGCGTCACGTTCAAAGAACTCTACAGCAAGCAGGGAACAAAAATTCCCATAGATATCCCCCGTCCGTTATTCGGTAATATTTTCAAATAGATCAGGCACATCTGTCATTGCATATCCTGATTTAATATTCCAGCTACTGCTTGAGTCTTTATGCCAAGTCACCTGCCGCTTACAATTATCTGAAGAAAATATTTGTCTTGCCTTCAAAAAAAACTCTCTGTTTGAGAAGGACTCAATATTTTGGCTCGTGTAACATTGGCTTCCAGAAGAAATTCGCTGATGAATTAGCCGAATCAATAAGCAAATCTACAAAAGAGTGTGACAAATACGTGATTATTGCAATTGATGAATTATCAATCAAAGGTATATTTTTTTGCTGATGATATGTATATTCTTTTAAAAAATGGTCATAACAATTTTCAGAGGAGCTTGTTTATCGATCTTTCTCCAATGATATTATCGGTTATGTGGACTTCGATGATGAGGTATATAATGACATTTCAAAAAATGGAAGTAAAGTGGCCAATCATATCCTTGCTGTTTATACGAGAGGTGAGTTCCAGTGCTCTTGCATGTGGTGCTAACAGCAGGCACAACATGTACTGTACACTTTCAGGGATAACTAACAATGGATTGGACGGTGTAGTGGCCTTCTACCCTACTGCCAACGTTGACTCGTCAGATCTCTTTTTTATACTGTCTGACCTACTCGTCGAAATTCAACACAGCACTTCTGCCATTATAGTTGGAATTGTTTGTAAGTGTGGATCAGGTGCCCTGTCATTCATGTTTGCACATGTATCTCTTCTTGGATATTTTCAACAGTTGACGGTCTTGCTGCCAACAGGGCGGTAATTAACCTTCTTGCATCCCCAGATGATAATGCTGCGGTGCCGTATAGGATGAAGAACCCAATCCATCCGGACAGGTTGATACTTTGATGCATGCAAAAACTTTACCAGATCAAGTTATTTTCGGTTACAGATTTATATACTTCATCCCTGATCCACCTCATTTGCTGAAAACTACCAGAAATAATCTCCTCAACAAGAAGAAATGTCTTTGGAATAATGGACATATATACATCGATCCGATCAAGCAGCTGGTCAGAGTAGGTGTAAATTTTGGCCATTCATCTCAATGCACCCTGCTGCAATCAATTCAATCTGTGATGAATCTAGATAGATTTAAATACTCCAAGCTTCGCTTCAAATTGCTATGGCCAAATTGAATTATTCCCGTTTTTTATTGGAACAGCGTGATTTGGCACGAGGTGAATTGCGCATATATCCGAAGCTCTCCGAGGCGCATGTGGACCCTAACCCATGGCAAAAAATGAATGTCAGGTTGGCTGCTCAAGTTTTGTCTCATACTGTAGGTATGTGGAACTATTTATTCGATACAAATGAGGAACCATCCTATTGCACATTATGATTTCATATTGTTAAACACAGGTTCTGCGATGGAGAAATTGGGCCACACAGCCCTTGGTGGGTTTCTGTTGATCATGGACAAATGGTTCGATTGTGTTAACGCCGGCTTCCAAGGAAGAATCTATAAAGATTCCAGGACGCCTTACAAAAGTATTGAAGATGAACGGCTGTACTGGCTTTCAACTGACTTTATTAATTATCTGGAAAGCTGGAATAATGCTGCTGCTTCTCGACCACTTGCAGGCGAAGTCAATAGAGAGATGATGCTTCTGTCCACTGCCACAAGAAATGGACTGCAGATCGCAACTCTCTCCATTGTTGCCGTCATTAAATTGACACTCCAGAGTGGAGCAGAATATGTGTTGCCTCGTCGTATCAATCAAGATCCTCTTGAGGCTTACTTCGGAAAACAGCGAGAAAATGCAGCTCGCACTCGAAATCCTTCGGTTTCTGCATTCCTCTCAAACAACAAAAATATTGCAGTGCTGAAAAGCACCAAGAAATCACTTTGATCTCCACAATTTTCATTCTAATTAAATAGTATATTGAAGTTCTGTACCTCCAAGAAGCTCTTCAAATTTTCATTCTGGTTTCATGTACTATCAGTAGGACGATTTTTTTGACATTGTAAAACGAGTCAAATTTTTCAAAATTGTAAGCCTTATGTCAAAAAATCGTCAATATCGTTTACAAAGTCACAAATTTTTTGCAGCCTGCAGTTCGTTGATATCGCAGATGTTTGCACTGTCGGTGAACTCCATTTTTGGCAAGCTACTTGTCAAAGACATGGACTTTCTGGCTGAGAATGTAGGTAAGTATGTTCCATTGTACTACAATAAATTTTATTTATTTTTACCATTTTTAATTTCATGTAAAAATTCATCACTTTTCAAGTTAATAAGTTTTTTCAGGCCAAGCTACTTCTTGTGGACAGACAGTTCGAACCAGAAATTGATTCATTCTAACAGAATGTTCGGAAACGCCTAATTTACATGAGGGCAAATTTTGTCAAAATTGATTTTTTCAACATCAAAAAAAGTCAAAACTTCAATTTTCAGTGCAATAGCAGATATTTACTTGATGTAAACCAAGTGTAAATGTAGTTGAATCGTTCGATATATGGGTACCTGTTTGATCAGACCAGTTGACATCCAAGCTCGTAGTGATCATTCATATGATATCTGTTCCTGGATGCATATTTTATGTACCACCATTATTGCTGTATCCTGTTATGTAACGATAATAAAGACTCTCTCTCACCTGATCTAATACTATTTTGAACATAATGTAGTCCAAGGAGTTTTTTATTCATGAAATCACAACAAGATTGTGATATAACGGAAAGACAGAGGGCGGTGCAGAAACGACTTGGGAGTGGTATTTTAGTTAGACACCCACCTTTGGACTAAAGCATGTAAATAAGCAGCCAAAATGCAGTCAAGTCAAGACTCGAGTAATCTCAACACTGCTTATTATTAGGTAGAACATTTCTTCAGCCTTTCGCGAAGACTTGCCGATGATGAAAACGGTGTTATCGTTAGGGCTGGGCACCATGATTCGAGTACTCGAATCTGAATCGAGTATTAACTTCAATGATTCGAGTCGAGTAGTAAAAGACGATTTTTTCGAGTACTGAAATTATACGCTCCTCGCAACTAAAAGCTAGTTTACTAACGAGAAGTATAGTTTGGATAATATTTTCCACTAAGGAAGCGTTGAAACCATGATTGGCCGTGTCGCAGCTTACGAGACATAGTACAAAGCTACTAACGTTATTGGAAATGACACATTTCCGAAGTCATGATCATCCTACAACATTGTCAAGAAGTGCAATGAAATCGGTATGGTCGAAAAAATACCAAAGTATCTTTAATGTGACGGATAACAGGCATTGTGTTGTCTGTGGTGGCATGAAAGGTACATATTTGAACTTTGACATCGTACATTTTGTTCTGACGTCATAATGAGTGATACTCGAATACTCGACTCGACTCGAAGAGTAATACGTGATTCAGAATCGAATCACTCAGGTACTCGATTTTGCCCAGCCCTAGTTATCGTACGTGTACGACAGTGAATATACGCTCTGGCTCTAATATATTTCCGAATCATAGCTTCCACCACATTCCGGTCTCTATCATTATAATATTGATACCAGTCTGTTCCACACAAAATAGTGCGTATATCAATGAATTTGGCAGGTAACTGTTTTCGGAAATTGCGTTCTACTTGTTTAAACATGTGGAAGTACTCATCCTTTGGGACTATCAAACTTCCCCTGTTTCTTGACTCGTACTCATCTGGTAGACAACCTTTTTTTGAGATTTGATTTCGGCACCATTGGTTGTCTTCCCCCTGAAATTTCTTCAAACCCCATCGAAGAGTTGCCCCCGCAAGATATTTCATAACTTTTTCATCATCGGCGGTCACACCAATCTCTCGAAGGCCCTTGCTTTTTTTCCAGGAAAGTTGTTGTTGAATAATAATCGGGCAGCATTCCTTCAATACACGTTTAACGGCCGTTTCTTCAGCCAAGTCATTTGGACAATATTGCTTTTGTAGTTTACTTGAGTACTCAAGCATCATCATTTGCTTTGTATGGCACTCAGCAACATGACACACGTCTTTTAGAACTTCATCATGAAGAACGGATGTTAATTGAATATTCAAATTTTTTAGAACTTCATCCACGGTTTTTTGACAGTAAGGCTTATCGCAGCCCATCAAAACCTCAACAACGTCACAAAATGGATTGGCTGTGTCTTCTGCAGAAACCGAAAGTCCTGGGTCCCCTATGCAAACATCTTCTTCTTGGTCCTAAAATCGAAAATGTTCAGTGAATGTAGATACATTCCGCGGTATACAAGGGAAATGAGAGAGTTGAAGTAAATAGGAACAGATAACTTCAGACTTGGACAACTAGAAAATTGCAATTGATTTTCCTGTACAAGAGGCATTTTCTTGTTAACTTGTGCGAAATGCATCGGACTAAGAGACATTTTGAGGTAAACCACAAATTAGATAAGAATTAAAATTAGAGCATAGAAACATTTCACAAAGTAGGCTAAAATTAGACTACTGGCATTTTGCTCTAATTTAGTCTTTAGTCAAATTAGACTAGAATTATCTAGTTGTCCAAGTCTGCATTAGACGGGGCGAAAAAGAATGACCAGCATTAGCAACAACAAAAGAGTTCATAGCAAGTGGTAAAGTGATTTCGTTTTTATTGGTACTGGCATAGCCGTTATGTAGGCTATACTACAGGTATACGAATATACCGGTATACAGTATCGATACCTGTACCTGTAAGGCAACAATTTTACAGTTTTTGGTGATCAACATTATTGTCAGGTAACGCATATACTCAGTACTCACGTCATCAAACAACTGTATAAGCTCTTCATCTGACATATCCATCGTTAACAGTAAATCAATATCCGGCAATACAGGAAAATAACACTGCGTCGCATGAAACTATAGTTATCTTTCAGGTAACAGCTGTCAGGAACAAATCCACCGCTAAGTGTCGCCGTCCCGCCATAGTTGACAATGGAGTGTAACGACTATCTTATAAAGGCTATGGTATAATCCCGGAAGAGATATAGCAGCCCTCGTGCGCCCCCTATCTGGGTTGGCGCCCTTGGGATGCTTGAGTGATTTCATGGAGTAGCTTCCTCTTTGTGTTTGGTCTCGTCGCTGCTGGGTTGTTGAGTACGACTGAGTGAATAAACTTCCTATCTGAGCAAAGGCCTCTACATTGGCGAGCACGCCAGGACCAGAATGGATAGTTCACCTCAGTCGTTAATTTCCGAGGCCAGACAAATAGAAGAAGAGATCGAGTCGCATCAACTAGACGTGCTGCGAACGAAAATTGAATACCTCGAGGTGAGAATGACGAACACCGAAAGTAGAGTATCGGGACAAATCGAGCGCATCTCAGAAAAAAATCTACTTGCTGTAGAAGAGATGATCGACCGAAAAATGCAGGCGTGGGAGACCAGAATTCTTTCGGTAATTAAACAAAATGCAACGTACTGTACCGGAACAGACTAGTTCTGAAGATAAGGGCAGTGTTGATCGTCCATGTGTTTCTGCTCCGAATGGGATTAATTCCGACGGTCCAATAGTTTCAAGCAGCAAGAAATCAACTGAAATACCAGTGCCTGGTAAGCCTATTCATCTGGAATCGAAAACGCCAAATGTTCTACCTAATAAGTTCAGTGGAACAACGGATGTGACGTTAGAAGACCATCTAAGTCACTTTGAGTATGTTGTTGGCTGCAACCCATCTTGGGGTGTACGTGAAATTCTTTCATATTTTGGCTGGAGTCTGGAAGGTCCCGCGCTGAAGTACGCCAAGGAGGTTTCCGCCGAGGATTCCCAAAACTTCGACATAATAGTGGAGCACCTCAGAAAACGTTTTGGAAAGGAGCAATCGGGACAAAACTCGAGAACTAAGTTCAACAGTCGAAGGAAAAAGCCGAATGAAACCCCTGCTGCATTTGCTGCTGCTCTCCGAGAACTGGTACGTAAAGGCTACAAGATGATAAACGGTAATGCTGCAGAGTTACTGGTACGTCAACAATTTTGTCAAGGGTTCTCTGATGTCACACTGTGTGGTATGCTTGCTGTGCGTGAGAGTGACAGTTTAGAGGAGTTAGTTCGTGCTGCTGAAAACTATGAGTCCATGGCTGCTACTCATGGGGCCAATGCGGGCACAATAAAACCTTATGTGGCAGTGGTTAATAACTCTACTCGCAAGGCTGACTTGAACTCAAAATCAGAATGTGATGTATGTATTGGGGAATTGCAAAACCAGATTAAGTCCTTGAGAAATGAGTTGACTGAGTTATTTAATAAAAATCGTGTCCCAGATAATAATGCGAGTCGTCCGGATTCACCAATTAGAAACCATGAAAGTCCCAAGTCAAAATTCTTTGGTAAATGCTTCAGGTGTGGCAACCCAGCAAACACATAATTGCCTAGGGCTATCCAAGCAGTGTCCGAGTGTCCCAGTGTCCGGTTGGACAGACGTGGGCTAATACTTGGCTATCCACGTTGGAAAATGTCCGGTTCGGATATTCTAGGACATACATACAGAAAATCATTTCGGATAGTCCACTAAAAGTCCCAATTCAATTTCCAATGGATATCATAATCTGACAGTGTGCGGATATTTCCATGTTGTATCAGCTAAAAAGTCAACCACTCAAGTTCTTGCTGATAAGGGCACATATTTCATCCTTTCAAAATGTTTCAAGAGTACAGTTCGAAAGAAAATCGCACGTTTACACACCGATATTCGGGATAGTCCACTGAAAGCGCGAATCAGAATTCCAATGGATATCATATTCGGACAGTGTGAGGATAGCTCCATTTTGTTTCAGCTATAAAGTGAACCTCTCATTAACTCCTGACGCTGATATGCACAAGTTGCACACATTCAGTATTTCAAAATATTTCAATAGAATTTGAAGGAAAATCGTCACTGGACATGATTCTTCATAGCGACGTCACGTAACCGGATTATGCATGCTGTCATTGAACGGTCAATATTCACTGTCGGGCCTACATTTCAAGCTTTTAAACATTGCCATTTCTGTGCCCTTTTAGCTGTCGTGTTACTGATTGTTCCTGCGGTGAACATTCGCAATTCCGAAAGATGTTACGAACTTTTCGCGTGCGTCATTCCGTGAGATGTTTAGCGTTTTTCACTTGAATGCGTTCAATGGGTCGGCAGAAATGACGACTGCGCACAGTGAATCTGACTTGATCGCCATATAATTTACAGGTATTATATGCTGGTATATTGAATAGTTAATGGTATACTCTATTATCGACTTCGATAATGGTACATTCTCTTTCGTACTTTTATTTCGAGCATGTAATAAACTTTACAATTTGACAATTACAATTTTTGTACCTCATAATGTTTTACCGATGTTATATAGCTAAGTGATGTTACCCCACTGAATACCACTCAACGATTGACGAGCTTTCCTCGTGCGTCGCGCCATGCCTGAAGTGAATGAGATCATTAGCCTTTTTCATCCATATGCGCAGTGGCGCATTGCGCAGCGAGCCCAGTTCACGTGATTCAAATTTTCGTCTGGGAAGTTTGAACCGTGATTCTTTGAAGTGAATTGTTGTTAGCGGCGAGAAGCATTTTCGACATTTGCTGTGTGCCACTTAGCTCGGTGATTACCTAACCATAACCACTGGTTGTAGCAGTGTAGTCAGTCAATGATAATGATACGGTTATAGTCAGAAGTGGCGTATGTGCACAACGAAAATGCGCTTGGTTATTGAATCCCTATATAGTATTAAAGAGCTATTATGACGGATGTTCGGTATAGGTAGGTAGGTAGGTAGGTAGGTTTAGAGTTGATACTGTTATAGTACGTTCTTTTATTGTAACCAAACCTGATTTCTTGATCAACATAAGGTAAGAGTTACTGTTTTGTGATTTATGACTGGAAATGGATTGGAAGGTACAGAAACATTTGACTGACCGCAAGCTATCAGAATTTTTGAATTAGACCGTAACCCAAATTGAGTGATAGACATCCCTACTCAAGAGTCGTGGTTGCTGGTATTTCAATCATGATATTAATGCTTGGCTTCCAAATTGTATTATTGAAGTACCGATATTCAATTCTACCCAGCCCTATATATATATGGTTTGAGTACTATATTGCAATACTAACTTGGATAGCTCGGCATCGGATGCGGGGAAAAGACGACGGATACGAAGATCTACCAAATATGATTCCGATTCAAGGTCTGATTCAGGTGGTCACGAGAAGATTCAAAGAAAACGCACATGTTCCACTGATACCAGTGATACTGATCTTGCTGAAGCTCAGGCGAAACAGTTCGAAAAGAAATCTCATTATCTTGAAGAAAAATGAAGGAAGAAATCTGCCAGTAATGTCGTGATTTTACGGACATTGCATCACCAATTTACCAAATGCAGGTTAGAGCTTAATTCCTCCATGTGGTATCAAAACAGCAAGAAATCTGCAGTTATGACCGTTTGATTTGTAAAAAATTATTTAACTCTTATATATAGTCTAGAAAGCTGAGCTGGGTACCGTATGTAAGTAATGAATTATTTGAAATTTTTTATGCTCAGCTCATGCAATGATGACTGTAGAAACTTCCAATTTGATAACTCAACATTAATGTTAGAGCAGGCGACCAGAACGAACAATTTAATTACACGGGTCTCAATCGAAAGCTACTTTCGCACTGACTCCGAAAAATGAAATTAAAATCTGGTCCGGGCACTGGAACGCCCCGGAAACCGCCCTCGAAGGGTCAAAGTCGGTATTGTTTCTATCAATGGTAACGTCGGTAGACAATGACCGTTCAATGTCTCGTACTGATTGTGACATCATTGGGCGCCCTGGCGAAGTCGCTTGCCGTGTTCCCCGTGATTCTCAGACTCAGAGTATAGCGCGTCGTATCAATCGCTGTAGCGCAAATTAGTCGTAATGTGAATAGTTTGTGTATTTTATGCGTCGTCGCGCATTCAAAAATTTGGATGAATATAAATTATAGCACAAAAGCCTGAACATATACCATATCGTAGAATTTACTATCAACGCGTATTTCTTGGTACGCAACAGGCCGATCTACAAAACAGTTTGTTCCATTGGGCACAGCGGTTCATGAATTTCATTGTAATATATATTCAGCACGACTTTGCCAAGGCGCTCAATGATGTCACAATCAGTTCTAGACATTTGATTTGTCATTGTCTACTGCCGCTACCTTTGTTAGAAACAATGCCGATTTCGGATTTTAAAGGCAATTTTCGGGGGGTTTTAGTGCCCGGACCAGATTTTAATTTATATTTTCTGAATCAGTGCGAAAGTAGCTTTATATTGAGACCTGTTTTATTAAATTTTGCGCTCTGTTCGCCAGCTATAAGATTACCATTATTTGACTGCGTTTAATCAACCCATGCCCGTTTTTGCGTGTTTGAGGTGCCACTGACTGTTATTTATCTGTTCAGATACGTTGTCTCAGCAAGTAGCCCTTCCTACAGAGAGTCGTCTAGGTTCATTCTGCTGGGAATTTCCTACTGGAAATGGTGAGTATCTGGTATATTTAATTGATTAGCGCTGAGTTTCCCAATAGAGTGGCAACTGATAAAGTTGGGCAGAACTGGGAAGAAAGCTCTGTGTGCACTGAGTTTATACAAGATATTATATATCGTAGGTTGAACTAGTTGTCGTCTCTATGAATTGTTTACTATAATCTTCCTGTTTAGGTGCTTGTTGCAATATTCCTACGACTGTTCCGGAAAAGGACTACGAGATTGAAGTCAGATCTGTGTTGCGCCATGCACCATCTAAAAACAGAAATCAGCAATACGAGGTAGATGCAATATTGATTGTCTAAATATATCGCGCAGAGGGGATAATGGTTATATTGCGTAACCATACTCATAGGCGCCGACTTTTATTTCTACATAGGGTGACCAGATGAAACAAGGGAGGGGTTTGAAATTTCTTCAAATTTACCAAGTTAGCATCATTTATTACGGTTAAGTACATGCATCTTCTGATGTTTCAGTATTAGCGCTAATCAATTACGTTCGTTCGCGTCTGTTCGTGACCAATTGCGCAGATTCAGGTTTATTCAATTTGACGCTGTCAGTCTTAAGCCAGTATAACATAACAATCAAATAAGTAGAGATAGCAGGTAAATCATATGATGCCTGTAGCAGACGCTATAGTTTAGGCCAGCGATGTTATCACATGCGCCAGTCCTGCTGTAGACTCGATAGTTCAGGCTGGTAACGATATCAGGCATAGCCTGGCGCACGTGATATTTCATGCCAGCGATTATAGCGTGCATGCGGACGCGCTAAATGGTTTGAAATTCGATCCGCGATATGGTTGAGCTCGAGTCCGTCCAGCAATGAAGTTTATTGTATTGGAAAATGGAAGGTTCCCGTTCGAACTAATCGAATAAATTCAGAATTTACGCCACAGAAAACCTCGTGTTGCATCACTATTTGACAACGTAATTCAACGCCGTGCACTGCACAATGCGCAGTATTATTAACGAATCAAACACCGACAAGTGACATCGAGGAAATGCGAGTGTATAAACCAGACAAGAATTAGTAGCCTACAGATGATAGCAGACGAAAAAGCACGCATCCGAGGCCTACGATATGAATATTGTAGGCCTCGCCTGGCGCATCTAATCAGTAATTCACCAACTTGAATACAGCACAATGGGTCGGAACCTAGTCTGACAACACGACAAATGCATGTCGAAATCCCGGGTTACAATTTATTGGGGCGTTTCAAGCATTAGTTTGTCGCCGCCTAGGAAGCTGCGTATTCAATTATTTGCGTGTGTATCGGTTAATGGTAAATAGTTGGCATTTACGCGATATCACGGACTTGCTCATTGACAGCGCTGATGTCGTATCGAAATGACTAGACAATAGAGATATACGAAAATTTGAAATCGCAGACGGCGGGCGTTTCAGCATATTGAATGGGGTGCCACCCCGTAACTCGGCGCCTATGACCATGACCATACTCATATATTTACCTATGTGTCAGTTTTTTTTTTTTTCATTTTCGTGGTCGTTAATATTAGTGTGAAAAGTAGTTTATTTGCGAAGTATATCACCATTATTTGAACGTGTCTATTAGCTATTTCAATGAAGTCTACTAATTTCCAGCTAATCCGTGTCATATCTTTTATTCGTCAACTGGCGATGTCTTCATCCAAACTCTACCACAGGCCCCTGTAAAGATGGAAATGAGTGGGAAAAAGCATCCCTACATCTTAGGCATTTTTGATCATGTCGGAGTGGTGAAATTTTCCACCTAAATACTATTATTTGAAAAATGATGGAAATTTCTAATTGAATGACCTCGGCATCTGCGAATTGAAATGAGTCAAATTTTTTGTGCAAGGTATTTTAGGTAACCTAATGATTTGCCAGCTAAGCCAATCAAATTTGAAAAAAGTTTTTTTTTTAACACCCCTAGTGTCCACTGTTCCATAATGATCATAAATTTTAATATTCATGATTTGTGAGTTTATGCATAGTATGCTGTAATTTGTCAGTGTTTGAATGAATTTTGCAAGGCGTTCGGAATTGGTAGCATTTTGAATGATCGTTTCATGTTCGCTTGTAATGATTTTCTTGCTAATTATTTTAGGACAAGAATGCAGAACAAGTCCATATCCTGTCTCAGTCTTACGCAGACAAGGAAGAGGACGCAGTATAAAGTCATTTCCCTCATACCAACTTTTCACCTCGTTACAAGTTGAACCTGTATGAAGATTGAAGATATTTCCAGCTAGAGAGATTGTTGGTTGCAAGTGTGCATTGCTTGCTGTGGAATTTTTTACAAGTTACAGTTGAATCTGCTGATTATTATTTTCATCCGTTCTAGACACGGTATATACGATCAAAAAGGGGTGAAAGTGAGTCATCCTTGCTGCTCAAGTAAAGGTGGATCGGAAATTGTGACTACTTGAGCACTTTCCAAAAGTAGAACGAGTCGCACACTTGCAGGTTACTGCAGTTGGTAGAGGCCGCTTTCAAAATTGCAGGATGTACGCGAAAAATATATAATAGCACTCCAATTATAGTGCGATTTCTAAATTGCATTCATTATTTACTACATTATAGGGGCTATCTAACTGGTTATGTCTGAAAAGTAAGTAGTAAGTAGAAGTAGTGAAAAACATGCAGTACAAGTAGGCGAAACCTGAGTAGAAGTGCTTTGTTTGTTCTACTGCACCTTGCTCAATGTGTGACAGATCTGCGCATAGAGGATGTCGTAACGAGCAATTGACCAGAATAAAACATCCTATTTTTTTGTATCTCTATTCGTATTACCTCTTCACCTTCAAAACTTGCCATCTTGATTCTTGAATATCAACGTCGGATATTTCCCTAGTGTGCAACGGTGCATGTCTTTTTACTGTCATTGAAGAACTTCAACCTGCCACTTTGAATTTTTCTTCCTATGGTATTCTCATATAGTGAACGTAGTTTTGCAACTTGATTTGACAGTTGTTGCTTCGACTCGATGCTGTGCTTTTTTAACTGCACTGCAATTTTGAATGTATCGCTATGTCTTGTTGGCATAATGATTTTCAAAACTTGCCAACTTGTTTTTCTGATACATCTGTGTACGTGCAATGTGCATGTGTAATGCAGTGCGTGTCTTGTTTTATTCTCATAGGCAGAATTCTAGGTAATTGCTTCGACCTATCATAATTTTTCAACACTTGTCCGTGTGTCGTATTCTCTAATCCTTCCAGTGTGCGTGCTTCTTGACCTTGATTGATTGACAATTGTTGCTTTGACTCAATGCTGTGCTTTACTTTGCTGCAGTTTTTATTATTGCCTATAATGATTTTCAAAACTTGCCAACCTCTTGTATTTCTGATAAGTTGTGTATGTGTGGTATTCTGTAATCCTCCTAGTGTACAATTGTTCGTACATACTTAGTAGTCATCATATTTTTAGCCTTCGGATTGATTAATTGATCGACTGCTTGTGATATTTTTGAGTCCACCTGTTGCTTTATTGTATGTCTTGAACTTGAGTGAGTGATTGATTTTGATGTGATTTACAGCCGTTGTTAATTTTATTCGTTGCTGCTTGATTTTTATTGTTGACAATTTAATAATATAAGCTTTTTTGCCTGAAAATCAATCTTGTGGAAGTGTATTTGTGCGTCGCCTAACCTGTGGTAAGGAAATATGCAGGCCCAGGAGCTAGCTAGTATTCAGAGGGTTGATCAGTCGATAGTCTATGGATATCGGTCCCAACCGGACTTTGTCCCTACAGTGGCCAGGAAGTGACTCAGAAATGACTTGATGGATGGTCAGTGGTCACCCATTGGATAACACCAGGAGTCGACACGCTCGGTGCAACCGGATGGCACTAGGGTGAATCTGGGCCAAATGACAAGTTATCCGACGGATATCCACTTGCCGCAATGTGTTTGCTGGGAAGTCTGGTCATTCTGCACGTTTCTGTAGGGCACCCTTTTGTCCACTTTGTCGTAATGCAGGGCACTATGATTATCAATATCAATATTCCAATCAGAATAGTACCTGGCAGCATGGACCCAATGTGCAAACACAATATTTCCCTCAATCACAGCCAACTATGGATAATAATGGAAATTGGAACGGTCGTTTAAACTCGCAGTAGCGGGGTGCGAAACCAGTAATCCCGCTTGTAATACGGTTGATGATGATCTTGATAACTTGATTTGCTCCCTCAATGTTTTAACCAACTGGTACACACTTGTTAGTATTGCCCGGGCAGATTATAAATTTTTGGTAGATACCGGTAGTCCGGTAACATTCATAGATTTTGGGTTACGGGAGTTTATTGATGTCGGTGAGCTAGAATCGAGTCCGGATGACAATCGATTTAGAGTGGCTAATGGCAGACCCCTAGTAGTGCATGGAAGTTGCACACTCAAGATGTGCATAAATAAAGTTTGTGTGAGGATGCGAGTGTTTGTGGCTGAGCTCGGAGCGAAAATTGGTATTTTGGGTATGGATGCTCTGAAGGATTTTGATGTCACCTTGTATGCCAGACGTGGAGTAATGCAAGTGGGTGATGACTCGGTTCAATTAATGAGTTCCAATAATGTCACGTGCAGCCGTATAAACATTAGGGAATCAATTTCGGTCCCCGCTCACAGTCAATTATGTGTGACTGGAGAGAATAACCACCCTTGGCCAGTGGATGTTAAGGGAGTTACGGCTGTAGTTGAGCCAGTCAGGGATTTTTCGTGGGCACAGAATGAGTCGGGAGTGTATGTGTGTCCTGCTTTCGTTACCGCATCAGAATGCTCGGTGCCAGTTCTGGTTGTGAATGATTCAGATCGTGTGGTTGAGATACCCTCTGGCACTTTTGTTGGCATGATTTGCCCTGCAGACAACTTCCAGGATGTACATGGAAGGGTTTCCGGCATTGCCAGTATAAGGAAGAGTGAAGATGAAGAGGTGCCCCCGGGTGAAGCGAAGTCCTATTTAGGTGAAGAATCGAAATCGCAAACGGACGAATTTCCAGGTCATCTGAGTTCCCTGTTAGATGGTGTTCAGGACCTAACGGGGGAGCAGCAGTCGGCAGTGCGGGATCTCTTGACTGAATTCCAGGATGTTTTCATTGGGCCGGATGGGAAACTCGGACAGACGCAAGTTTTGCAGCTGGGCTGGGAGAAACGCAAGTTAGCTATTCAAGAAGTGGAAAAGCTGAGAGAACAGAACGTGATAGAGGAGTCTGATTCACCTTTCAATGAACCAATTATGCTGGTTCCTAAAAAAGATAATTCCTGGAGAATTGTTCTGGATTACAGGAAACTGAATAGCGTGACGGTCAAAGATGCGTACTCGTTACCTCGAATAGAAGATATTCTCGATTCGTTGGGAGGCGCCTCGTGGTTTTCATGTTTGGACTTGGCAAGCGTTTTTTTCCAAGTCACAATAGATCCTAAGGATCGCCCCAAAACAGCCTTCAGTGTTCCAGGTCATAACCATTACCAATTTACTGTACTTCCCATGGGATTGGCAAACTCGCCAGCTCTGTTTCAGAGATTGATGGAGAAAGTTCTTGCTGATGTATTATGGTCGCGAGCCCTGGTTTTCCTAGATGATGTTATGGTTTTTGGAAAAACTTTTGAGCACGAAATGGAGAACCTCCGACACGTTTTCTCCAGGATACGCACGGCGGGACTAAAGTTCAAACCAACTAGATGCAGGTTGTTTCAAAGACGTGTGGAATATCTTGGCCATGAAATTTCAGACGAAGGGGTTAGCTGCAGTGAGACAAAAATATCGTCGATTCGTGACTGGCCGGTTCCTGGGAAGTTGAAAGATCTCCAGGCCTTCCTGGGCACCGCAAACTATTATCGGCAATATGTGAAGTCATTCGCGTCCATCGCTTACCCACTGACACATCTGACAATGAAGAATGTGCCTTTTAACTGGGACGATCAGTGCTAAAATGCCTTTGACACCTTGAAGGAGTTATTGACAAAATCTCCGATACTGTCTTACCCACGTGAAGATGGTGAAGTGTTCATTCTTGACACTGATTGCAGCGCTTTTGGTGTGGGTGCGGTTCTCTCTCAGAAGCAAGAGGGTCTTGAGAGGGTAATCGCTTATGCAAGTACTACTCTTAACAAATCACAGAGGAATTACTGTGCTACATATCGAGAACTTTATGCTGCGAGATGGGCGATTGAGCATTTCAGACATTACCTTTGGGGGAGACCATTTATTTTGAGGACTGATCATTCTTCATTGCGTTGGCTTCTCACTTCGAGCGAACCCCATGGGCCTTTGGTGGCAAGGTGGATTGCGTTTCTGAGCAGCTATGATTATACGGTAGAACATCGTCCAGGCGCGTTGCATGGGAATGCTGATGGTCTCTCCAGGAAGTACCGTAGACGCTGTGAGCGAGAGGAATGCTCGGACTGTTGTGATTTTGCAGAACCTCCAGCAACAAGATGTGCTGCGGTCATTGTAGGGAGTTTGGGGCAGGTTGCTGAAGAATCTGCATCTACAGGACCAGATTTGTCAAACTGGTTGCGGTCATACTCTGAAGAAAATTTGAAGGAGCTGCAGATGAAAGACAAGGACTTGGAAACAGTCATTTCAATGAAGGAAACAAGAGATTGTAGACCTTCTGGGACTGAACTTCTGTTCCTGCCAAAACTGGTCCGGGACTTGTGTTCGCAATGGCGACTCATCAGTCTGCGAAATGGAGTACTTTATCGTGAATTTGTGCATTCTAATCCTGGGGGTAAACCAATATTTCAATTAGTCCTGCCCCTTTCGGTTCGTAAGGATATTTTTCACCATTGCGTACAGCAGGTCATTTGGGCCGTGATCGTACTTATAAGAAATTGAGAGATAGGATGTATTGGCCTGGAATGAAACGTGATGTTGAAAGTTGGATTAAATACTGTTCTGTGTGTACCAAATCAAAAACTCCTCACGGTGGTCACAAGGCTAATTAGCAGAAAATGTTATGTGCTGAGCCATTTGACAGAATTTCTATTGATTTCATGGGTCCCTTGAATGAGACAGAGTCGGGTTATAAGTACATTATGGTATGTACTGACTACTTCTCAAAATGGGTAGAAGCATTCCCGTTGAAAAACTTGTTGGCTGCTTCTGCTGCAGATGTACTTGTGACTGAAATTTTCACCAGATTTGGTGCGCCGTCTATAATCCATACGGACCAGGGTGTACAATTTGAATCGGACCTTTTTAAGCAAATGTGTATGCTATTTGATATTGATAAAACTCGCACTACTCCCTATCACCCTAGATCAGACGGGCTCACAGAAAGGAACAATCGGGTTTATCTGCAAATGCTCAAAAGTTTTGTGAACAGTGCCCAAGACAACTGGGATGAACATTTACCTTATTTATCCATGGCTTACAGGTCATCAGTGCATGCATCTACTGGTTATACTCCTAATCGTTTGTTTTTAGGAAGAGAGATATCCCTTCCTGTTGATATCATGTTCGGTAAACCGCCACGTAACACTGCCTATAGTTGTTATACTGAGTTTGTCAAGTGGTTTGACATTGCTAGTACTGATGCTTTTGCGTATGCCCGTGAGCAACTGAGTAAGTCTGCTATCCGCCAGTCCAGAAACTTCGATCCATCTGTTAAACCCTTGATTTTGGAAACTGGTAGTTTGTGCTGGTACTTCCATCCACCCGCAAAGTCAAAACTTAAGTCGGGTTGGACCGGCCCATGGCTAGTGTCAGAGCGAATCGAACAATTCCTGTATCGGATAAAACATGTGGACTCCGAACGATATCGCATTGTGCATGTGGATAATTTACATCCTTACATAGATGATGTTGACTCACTTCCAGCTCTGGAAAACGATTCAGTCAGTGACACCGACATTGCTGTGTCGGAAGAGATACCGAGTGTCCTGCCTGATCGTAGCAGACAAATGCCCTCACGATTTAATGACTATGTTATGTGAAAGTGTTCTTTTTTCTCTCGCTTACTGCTTGTTGCTTGGTTATTGCTTGTATTTTGTTGTGAGAGTCTACTTGAGTAGCACCTCTCAAATTTGATGAGAGGGTGATGTAGCAGCCCTCGTGCGCCCCCTATCTGGGTTGGCGCCCTTGGGATGCTTGAGTGATTTCATGGAGTAGCTTCCTCTTTGTGTTTGGTCTCGTCGCTGCTGGGTTGTTGAGTACGACTGACTGAGTGAATAAACTTCCTATCTGAGCAAAGGCCTCTACAGAGCGCTACGTTCTCAGTCCCAAATGCTCTTGTCAGTTGCAAGAGTTAGAACATCGACCTACGGTGTGAGAACCTTTTCTTCCTCTGCCGCCATTCTGTGGAACAATCTTCCAATTTCTATCAGACTATGTGACTCGCTATATGTTTTCAAACGCATAATCAAGACCGTTTTATTCACACGAGCGTTCGAACTAGAGTAGTGTTCATTCCGCCCTACAACTATGCACTTCGTCTTTTATACATATCGTTTACTTTTCTATTTTATTGCCTTTTATGACATATTGTTATATTCGGCTCTCTATAAATTATTATTATATTATTATTATTATTCATGTGTGGAACACTTGTTATCTAGGGAATTATACCTTGGTCATCATGATTACTTGGCAACGGCAAATTCTTTCTGTAATTCACTAATCTAGTGTTTTTCCAGGAACCTAGAGTGGCAACACTGCCGCCGACGCCTGGCGTCTTGGGCAAGTCATTCACTGGCCTTAAGCCAGGTCTAAATTAAGACAACTTTTTGAAACCCACCCTAAATGTCTTGCATATTAGGTGCCCTTCTCCGAGAAATACGCATGATTTATAGGCATGTCGGCGTCAGCCATTGCCGCACCACGACGTATCCACACATAATGAAGTTTCGGTTAACATATGGGACTCCAAAATTCGGGTCTAAAATTCGACCGCGATAAGCTACGTAAACTCTCTGCTTACGCTGAGTAGAATGGATGTGATCACAAGTACAGGTGAAAACATCCACCCAAGTGTAGGGTCTTGGGGCGAAGCCCCCGGAAGTTTTGCTTATCGCCCTGTGGGGTCCCAAGACCAGCGTTTTCGGGGGTGGGCTGACGAAGTGCTTTTTCGGCCCGGATTTGCGGATGGCCAGTATAGCTGCTGTAATGTGTTTTCTTGCGCCACGCACTGTATTCGTAGTTGCCGGAGTAGCCTGCGTCTGGTGGCAGTGGGCAATGAGCAAGGTAGCACGACAAGTTGCTTGGTTCGACTCCGATGCGCTTCTTCTCTTGATATTGTCAAAGAGAAGAATATTACGGAGTTGACGTGGCCGTTTAAACCCACGGCCTTTGGCGCGAAAGACTGTGAACGACTCTAGGCGGTAGCACGTTATCTGGACAAGGCAATTTTACCTCGACTTGGCAGACTCACTACCATAAAATCACATGGATGCCATCATGAATATTATTAAATACGATCAAAACTCTCCAAATGTCACTCTCTAGCATCATATAGTTGCCAAAAACGGTTGCATACTTTACATTTTGGCTTCATTTCAATTTTGACAGTTCACCGGTCCGCCAGACATTTTTTGAAATTTTACCGGTCCGCGAGGCGAAAAAGGTTGAGAACCACTGGATATTGAATATAAAACAACCCTTCGTTACTATGTATGGCCAAGCAAATGTCTGTTCATTGCGCGTACTTACATTTCTCAAATAAATTAGGGTTACAATACGTCCTCCTTTAGGAGGATTTGTCCTCATTTTTCAGGATTTTGGAAACGTCCTCCGAGGACGCCCAAATGTCCTTTTTGAAATTCTGTTTTATATTATAAAAAATTTGGATAAATATAGTGCCAAATTCGACTGAGATACATTAAATCAGCACTGAAGTAATGACTATTTCCGGAGCTGAGCCGGCATTTGATCTTTCTTCTGTTTTGATTTTGTTGTGTAGTAGTAGCGATAGTGAGGAAGAGGAACCTTTGCCGGCCACACAACCTACTGTTCCGCAGCCGGTAGTGGCGAGAGTCACATTTCATTGCAACCGACATAAAATTTCAGTATTTGTCGAAGATGGACCCCGGATGACAGACGTACCAAGAAACGGTCCTGCGACAGTCAAAATCTTAGAAGACTATATATTTATATGGAACACAACGGGAGGAGTGCACTTGTGCTCAATGCGCAAAGAACCGTTGGGGTGCAAGCGGCAGTCAATGCAACGGCTCCGATGAGGCGCAGCCAGCGCACTAGAAGGTCGCCACAGCGGTTTCCTTTGTAATGTTTTTTTAATTGAATGAAGTTTCGTTAAAATTCTTTTTTAATTTTATACAATGATATTGCTGATAACTGACATGCATATAATTACGTAAATAATGTCATGATGCTTGCTTAATAATATCGTCGCTGGAAAACCAAACTGTGCTATGTCATTTTTGGAAATTTTGACTTGGATCATATAATTTTGATATGAACCAGTTTTCTTTTCAATTTATCTCGAAAATTCCGGTTCCCAACCGTAACTATGCACAATGGCGGGCATATCAATATCTATAAGAGCTGTGCCGCGTGTTTTCCCTTTCATTGATGGCTCAGGAGGTGTTGTGCGCTGCAGGAAACCCCGCAAATAATTGAGGTTTTTTACGTTTTTCAGACGTTTCAAGGTTTCAAAAAACCTAGAGTCTGGCCAGGTTATTTCGGCTGTATTTTCATCAACAATTCAAGTTGTGAGGCATGGGGAATTTAATTCAACCGAACTATGCTGCAGAGCGAGTATTTACAGGTGTTATCATCGCGTACGCCATCTGGGGATGGCGAAAATGTGATCGCAAAGATGTCCGATTGGAAGGCATGCTATATTTTCAAATTGATGATACGCATCGTCATCATGACTACTAGAAATGCAGCATTCAGAACCAATTGACTGATTAGCAACCACGAAATAATGATCACGTTATACCGATGCTGGTATATTATACCGCCGTTGTTGAAATTTAGCAATGGCAACTTTCCCGATTGTCACGTCACTATTTATCGCCGAATGACGTATTGACTTTTTCCTCACTCGGTCGAACACCACTTCTCGCGCGCAAGATCTCATACAGCGTGACCGTGACTACAGTGGTCGATAATGGGGGCTCGCAGTTGTGTAGTACTGTAGTTTTCGGTTCGGTCTAAGTGACGCTCAAAGAAGGCAGTTCATTACAGAGGGATACGGAAAACTTAAATGTATAGGGTAATTCCTGTAAGTTTCATAGTAAATGTTATTATTATGGTACGGTATTGTCTGTACGGTAATCCTTCATATATTGATGTATCTGATTGTCTACCGAAGTATCATATCATTTTAAGGATGCCACAAGTCGTAATTACAGTATTCTACGTAACATGAGCTACCTGTGCCGTTTTGTTTACGCGTACTATATAATAGTGTTCTCTTGCATTGATAATCTTTTACATGCTTTATTGCGGCAGCCAAAGGTCATGAAGTGCAGCTATAGAATGCATGGGTTTGTAATGAGACGCCTATAAGATTCGGATAGACTATGTTGAATCAACAAAAGTTCAGTAATGTCTAAAATCGCGGTTAGCCTACATAAGGAGATGGACTGCTGCTAATAAATAAATGAAGCAGTCCTTGGCTAACAAAAACTATGGCATTTTACAGTTTGAGCATATTATATACCAAGTAACCAGTTTGTGTTTCGCCTAATGTTACTCGTTCGCCAAACAATGTTGACATCTGATGCTTCACTATCCACTGATGAATCTATACCGATTGAAGATGACCTGGGGAATTGGGCGAAACAATACCATATATCTTGTGCTGCTGTTGCTACTCTGCTGAATATTGTGAATCAATCAATGGTGCATGCTGGGAAATCTTGAGCACTGACCCCTCTGATAATTACCTGCAAACTATACTTGAATGCTACATCCTATTTTAAAACACCAATGGATACCCGGTCAACTCTCGACAATATGTAGTACCGGATTGAGATATTGGGACTCTGGCTGTTATTATTTACTAGTGATTATTGATACTGCAATATTTTTGGTTTACTACCATCTGAAATTTGCTGTTGTCAAGTGTGTGGTCTATATTTTAAGCGAATTCATCCTAACAAGGTATATTCATTTTCAGGTTTCATAACTATTTTCAAACTCTATGTTATGACAAAATGCGGTTTACTGTTGTTGAATTTGTAGCAGATAATTCTTGTGCTATTGCATCCAGCAAGTGGATATTCCAATCTTTTGCTGAAAAAGTAAGTTTATACTCTGCTATAGTGATGATGATCCTTACCTCTCCTATTTCATTTTAAAGGTATTGTGCTGTTATTGGCCAGGGACAACGAAAGCCGCACATTACGCTTAGAAAGATGTGAAGCCTGATGGGGGCACATGGAAGAAATATGAAATTCGTACATTATATGAGACTGGTGAGTGAGTGATAGCTTTTTATATAAAATGTAAACAACATAGCTTTTTATATAAAATGTAAACAACATATGTTATGTATTCAGAGGTGGTCGAGAAGTATGTGTCAGTCGGAGCTCTATAAATAGGATAAGTAACGCTATAAATTTCAAGTCAATTACCAGTTGAAGTTCTGAGTTACAGTCATTTTTAAGAACCTCAAGTTGCGGTAGAAAAACTGTAGCCTGAAAAGTGCTAAAATAAGTAGTTTTAAGAAACAGATTTGGTCAAGCACTTGCGCAGGTAACAAGAGGTGTCTCATTTCAAAATTGATTGGTGCAGTTTTGTTACTGTCAAAAAATGACTAATGCCGCTACAAATAGGTGTGACCTTCGAAAACATGTTCAGTTACTGTGAACATGGGCTGTTTAGCCAAGCTGTTACGGTATTACAATTAAATTTGATGCAAACATCCCAATACCACTGAAAATCGAAATTGCAATGGTCTAACAACAAAACCATTTGAGTAATTAATGCAAGTGCGCAAAACTACTTGGATGCCCTAAAAAAGTGCAATTAGGGCCTACTTTCGTAGTGACCACCTACAACTACATCTATGTATAAATCATATTCATTACTTCACTTTTCAGACACATACACTGATGCAGTAATTGCAAATAAGAAAGCGGAGTCGACATCGACATTCGAAAGTGATCTTGAGACCCATGAATCGCGAAAGAGAAAAAACTTGCCCAAAATGCTATATTTTATGTTAATTGACTTGACATTTCTCAAAATATCAGTGCACTATATATTACCGCAACGCCCACTCACTTACTGACCCCCCCCAGCCCCATATCAGTTAGTTGCCTATTCTGAATTAACATCTGTAACTCTTTGATTTCAGGAATGAAAATTCTTCAACCAGATTGACCAAGTGCATCAATTACCGGTGTCCAATTTTCTCCTGCTGAATTTTGAACATTTCGGTTTCCTTTTTGCTTTCATTTGCAATAAAAAAGACATGCGACTGTGGTTGTGCCTCGGCAGTTTTGCGGCCTCAACGTACTGACTTGGCTGAAAGATAACGTTTAGTTTCAGGGAAGTCGATAACCAACTGGGACAAATTGTGACGTATCTATGGCGTTACTAGGAAACGTTTATTTGACGTTCTTGAGTGTTCACAGAATCGCGTTTTATAAACGTGGAACGTATCTGTTGCCAATTTGCACCTAATATATACGCTATATATTCGTTATTTTGTTTGCGAGGAAGGCTTTAAAAATTTTCAAATCTGTGATTTTTTACGAAGCCCAAGAAGCGGTAGACCGGGAATGCCGGTGGCAAGCTTTCCCACAAGAAAGCACGACGCAATCACAATAGGAAACTTTCTGCGAGACTTCATACGCGATTCTTCGGGTAGAGAGCGATCCACGAAACCTAATCATAGACGGTAGTAAAGCGGTATGGAATGCAGTTTTGGATGCGTTTATCAGAGAAAATGGACTTCAGTATTATTTCCGATGCTATCGCATTGTAACAGGCATGTCGCACAAAATGACATTTGTAATGAATTCCTACAGTCTCAGCATGAAATCTGCATCGATCCTGTGTTGCAAGCACTACAAAAAGGGATTTGTGCCACTGCAATGTTCTGGATCGGTATTTTACTGTCGCAAGATACGCTATCAAGATTGGACGAGATAACCCGCCACATTAGTATTGTGTTGCTTTATCCAAAATATACGCCAGTTGTTAATACCAGCTTTGCGTTTCTGTTCATACTGCCGAGAGAACAGGAGAATCCAACTGATGCTGTTGGAAATGATATTAATGAGCCAAGCCGCGACGACGATCGTTTTTCTGGAATAATTCCCGACGATAAAAAGCAAGAGAGAACAGGAGCATCCAATGATGCTGTTGGAAATGATCTTAATAAGCGAAGCCACGACGACGATTATTTTTCTGGCATAATTCCCGTCGATAAAAAGCAAGAGTTGCAGTCTATTTTATACGCGATATCGCAATCTTGAGCAAGAGTGCATGTCAGAAACAGCAATTCATTCCGACCTGGAAAGTCAATATGACTACGTCTATTACTTTGCGTCATTTTACACCAAGTTCGAAGTAATCGCTAATCGATTTGGCGTAATCTCGCACCTTCTACTGGGAGAGGTATCAAGGCACAGTCGACCTGAAAATACTATAAATCATTATGCAAATTGGTGAAAACAATTTAAGAAACAATATCCTGGACGCTCAATCTGCGACGGTACAAGAACGCAAGTGCAATGGAGCAATTTTACCAGCAGTTGAAGCGAAACAATCAGAACAAGAGCGCACTAAAGGTTGTGTGGGACTACGAAGATGCAGCGAGAGTGACATGGCAAATATTCGTTTGCTGATGATTTAGCAAAGGTAAAGTACGGCTATCGCGGCCCTTACCGAACCGGAAACTACAAATAGATCATCAGGAGAAGCCGGCAAATAATAAGCTTGATGGATCGAAATTCAAGAGGCGAAGCAAAAGAGAAGTATATTACGGAACTATCACGGCCGCCGGAAAAATCAGGGATCGTAACTCAAAATCATTGACACGCTCATTGACACCGGAGGGAAATTTCGCAAAAAAAGTTATGGAAGTCTATACAGCCTATGGAAGTTGATACAGCCTACGGTTTTTTTAAATTTAAAAACCAAGTTTTATGTTTGTATTCCAAATAACCGCGCGCTGGCTGAACAAGTATGGTCTCGCTTAAGGTGAATTGCCTTCCTGGCAACTTCATACTAGTAAAGTAGGTCGACATATATAATTAAATCACTAGTGTATTTGTTCTCAGCTTCGCAACCGTCTGTAGTCAGCAAAGACCAACCATCATGTTTCTTAATTACCAAAATCTGTCTTGAAAACAACTTCAACACCACATGCCACCTCATTTCGTTGCTTGCCTATTATATCCTCTGCTTTACTTTCCATTCAGTGTGCAATGTGCATGCCTCTTCTTCTCTACTTCGCCCAGGCCTGTTGGGAGTCTGATCTCAAACACTACTCGAGAGTCTTTTCGTCACCTTCCTAATTACTAATTACTATTTTTCCATTGTATCGCAGTTTTGTGGTGTTGTGTTGTGTTTTGTAATACTGAAACACTGACGCAAAAAAAAAGACTATTTTGATAAGCACAACGTTTATTGGTCCTATTTTCAGGATCATACCGGGATAACTGAATCAGTCTCAGTTATTAGACTATATCACCCTAAGGCAGTGGTTCTCAACCGGTGTGCCGTTTACGTCTTGCAAGTGTGCCGCGAGCGATTTCATCTAAATTTTGAAATTATGCGCAAAATGATTCTAGTCTATACCACACGATCAACAATGTAAAATCGAGCTTGATGTGAAGTTTGTATGCGCATTTGACAATTCAAAATAGATGCTATGCTCGTAATCACTATCCCCCGCGAATTACCTTTACCCGGCATCTCGCATACTTTGATGGCTGAATTCAGTTCTGCACAGAGACGAGTAGACATGGCGGCGCCTGTTTGACAATACAGTTTTCTAATCCTCATTGTCTCCCCAATCACCAGCGAGAAATGAACTCCTTTGAAAGGGACATAGCAATCCACATTGCGATTGTTAGGACCTGTTAGGTAGCGACGCGGCATTTTCGTTGAAATTTAGGCTTGTATAGCACTATCGTTGTGCTACCGGCGATTAATATGAGAATTGAGAAGTAAGGTTGATCAAAATATAATAGTTAACAAACTTCCTCGTCGCTGTGGTTATTAACTTGGTTTGTTGGAAATATATTGAACTGCAGGTGGCTGCCAGTAGAACTATTGAGGTATGGCTATATCCTCACGCGATCTGCGTGGAAATGTACTGCATAGCCTACGCCTCTGTATTCGTTAGTGGCGATCGTGCTCGACCTCTTCGATGCGATGGTTGTTGTTGTTTGTGGTATTCATGGTGTTTGTCGACCACTGTGGTCATTTACACCAGGCCGATATTCCGTATTTTTGATTCCGTATCTGCCCACTTCCAGGCTTTTTGTAAGACACCGCTTATGTGGATGCAATGGTTAATTGCATCTACAACGCGGCAGTGTGCTGAGTTTATTGTCAAACTAATCTTATGCAATAGTATCTATCGGCAGCCCAAAATTTCTGTGAAGTCGTAAATCATGAGTAAATCCAAATAATCCCCTTTTACTTTCGTCTGAATACGCCCTGTTTGTTGTGATCATGATCACGAAGGAACAGTATTGTGACTTCTTATCAGTGCTTAGTAAGTTATATGGGGGACGCTATATGTACAAAAGTTTACTTTTAGAAATATTAAAATGGATAAGTTTAGTTCAAAAGAAAGGAAGTCAAGCAGTAACGATCATTGCAATAAAGGAAAGAGAGCTTTTGGAAGTGAAGGTAAATTAGAAAAGAAAGATAAGAGAGCACGCTTATATTGCGAAAGTTATCTAAATATGGGCTTCACTTGGTGTGAAGATGAATCGAAACCTGTACCAGATTGCCTTATCTGTCACGCTAAATTGTCGAATGAAGCTATGGTGCCAAGTAAGTTGAAAAGGCACCTTGAAAAAAAGCATGGACACTTGGCTGACAAACCGCCGAGCTATTTCAAAAGACTCTAGGATGAGCGAAAACACCAATCTAAGTCGTTCACCAAAACATTTGAAGTTTCAACGAGATCACAACAGGCCAGTTATGTGGTAGCGGAGATACTAGCTAAAAATTCAAAGCCTCACACGGAAGCGGAGAAAGTTATTCTTCCGGCTTGCACTGGAATTGTAAAAAAAATGATCGGGACCAAAGCTGCAGAGGAATTGAAAACAATTCCCTTGTCAAATGACACGATTCGTAGACGTATTTGTGACATGTCCAGAGATATACAAGATACCGTAATATCTTCTTTGAAGAAGAGCAAAATCTTTACGATGCAAGTGGATGAGTCTACTGATATCAGTGGCAAGGCCCAGTTATTGGCTTTTATCAGGTTTGTCAGTGACGGAAAAATAGCAGATCAGTTTTTGTTGTTGTAAAGAACTCAAGGAAAGGACGACTGGTCGAGATGTTTTTGATGCTTTAAGCAAGTGTTTGGAAGAAAATGAATTTACTTGGGAGGAATGTGTAGGTATTTGTACCGATGGAGCTCCATCCATGGTTGGATCAATCAAAGGATTTGTTTCACTTGCAAAAAGGGTAAATAGTGATATCATTGCAACTCACTGTTTCCTTTCATCGTGAAGTGCTTGTTGGGAAAACATTGGACGCAGATTTGAACAGAGTACTAAAACAAGTTATTGAAATGGTAAATTACATCAAATCTAGACCACTCAAGTCCAGATTATTTACCAAACTTTGCAAGGAAATGGACGCAAACTATGATAATCTCCTGCTCCATTCTGGTTGTCACGTGGAAAAGCGTTGTCGAGAGTATACGAGCTGAAGGAGGAAATGCTGCTATTTTTTAGGCTTGAAAAACAAAGAGAATTTGAGGATTTCCTTTGCGATGACAACTGGCTCTCCAAATTAGCATATTTGGTAGATATCTTTGACCACCTAAATAAGACAAATTCCAGTATGCAAGGCAGGAATGAAAATCTCTTAACTTCAACAAACAAAATAAGAGCACTGCAAGAGAAATTAGAAATGTGGTCCATACGAGCAGAAGCAGGCACTTATAGCATGTTCTCCCATTTCTCCGAAACATATAACAGGGAAATCGGGCCATTGATTATTCAGCATCTCAAATGTTTGCATGCAAAAATAAACACATATTTTCCAACACTGAAAACAGAAAACTATGCATGGATAAGAAACCCATTTTTGCCGCAGGAAAAACATTTTACTTTAAATCTCAAAGAAGAGGAAGGGCTGATTGACATCCGAAATGACGGAAACATGAAGCTATGGTACAATGAGATGGCTCTCGACGAATTTTGGATTAAAATCCAGAAGGAATATTCTTGCATTGGAGAAAAGGCAATTGTCATTTTACTTCAATTTTCCACGTCGTATTTGTGCGAGACTGGATTTTCCGTTCTAGTCAATATAAAAACCAAAAAAAGGGAGAGGTTACTTGCCGTTGAAGAAGAGATGAGAGTAGCATTATCAAATGTGCGTCCAGACATTGAAAGGATATGCGCTAGAAGTCAAGCGCAAATTTCGCACCGACTTTGTCTGTGATAAAATTCAATAAATTGTTTTGTTTTCGCGAAAACTGTTCAATTTAATGCAGAAACATCTTGTATTGACTGCAGAGGTGGTCACAATATTCAGCGTTATTACTGAAGTCGAATCAGTTGAGTATTCTGGTAGTTTGCAGGTGCCGTAATCCAAAAAAGTTCAGAACCGCTGTGCTGGTGTGCCGCGAACAATTTTTCATTTCCAAAGGGTGCCGTGAGGTCAAAAAGGTTGAGAGCCACTGCCCTAAGGTCTTCAACTCGAACCAATTTTTTTTACCTCTCGGTAGTGCATGTAACACTCTTCATTGTGCTTTTAGGTTTCTCATGTGTCGGAAGAGTGTCGTCATTTCATTGAGTTGAAGAGAGTGGGAAGAAAGCAAGGAATGTCACAAGGGAGTGAAGTACCGAAGTAATGCAGCTTGAATTTTAAAACATTGTTACTTCGGGCAAAGAACATGTATGGAAGATACTAAAAAGAAACTGCAGATTCCAAAGGACCAAAATTGAGGTGGTTCCACCTACAATTATATTGCATATAACGATGAAACCTCATGTTCAATCGTAATGTCGAGTAAGCCGTGTTCGAGCACTCTCACAGTATCTACATTGAATTCCCCTGGCAGAGTACAACAATATTTTTTATAAAAACTCCATATATATATGCTGCAGCTATGTATAGTCATTTGCACGCCTGACATCCCATCGTAGCATCTTACTTTCTGGAGTGGTGCGGAACTGAATGTTGTAATACGTATCAGCGACGTCAATGTTATTGATTAGCAAGGTTGTAAATAATTCTTTATAAATAGACCTATGTACTGAATCACTCAGATATAGAACATGCATTATGCAAGAACAAGCATTATGCAACAACAATCATTTGTAAGCTCACTTCGTCTAATCCGGTGGTCTCCACAGACTGTCAGTGGTAATTCCGTCATAATTGTTCAGTTAAAGGTCAACTGCATCTAAAAAATGACTTTGCCTTATTTCGTACGTTATGTGGTTAGGATTATGAATAAAATAATAATAATTGAAATTACATGATAGTTTTCAAGTAATTTAAATTATAAGTCGAAAAGCGGAAAAACGGATATGAAATCATTCAGCTATGAAATGACGTCATGTGAATGACACGGCAAAAGTCCTGGTATAGCTCTGTGGTAAACAGATAGTTATTCGTGTTGGGATTGATTTTGATACTGAATTTGATTGTGAATATCGAAGGTATGAAGAAGATGAGGCACGGAGGTACATCTTGTGTCGCGTATGGTTGCTGAAATACGCAATATTCCGTACCCAAAGTGTCTTTTCATCGCTGTCCAAACCCTATTGCCGGAGAGGATTATCAAGACTGTGAAAGTGATATCCAATTCCTGTCAAGTGACGATAGCTTCCACCCCACAGAGTTAGATGGCGAGTCAGAGTGAGTACTTGAACAGTGTAATCATATTTGTACCAAGTCTTAACCAAGATAATGATTTGCAGGCATTCAGATTCAGAGGAATGTCTGGAGAATAGCAAGACCCAGTTTGTGATTGTGGACAGAAATAATCTGGTGAGCATTTTTCAACATTGTCCAATGTGTCAATCAGAGTCGAACGTGCAAGAGTCTGATTTAGGTGGCACACTGAGAATCAAGCAAGACTGCACAAACTGCTCATACTCCAGATTTTGATTTACGGGTAGTGTAGATGGCGTTACATCCTTTAAAGCCTACTTGACTGTATCAAAAA
The DNA here is from genome assembly GCF_051294905.1 of Botryllus schlosseri. Classification (NCBI taxonomy): domain Eukaryota; kingdom Metazoa; phylum Chordata; class Ascidiacea; order Stolidobranchia; family Styelidae; genus Botryllus; species Botryllus schlosseri. Next base: position 23,601,995 of record NC_137248.1, read on the forward strand.
GAAACAAACTGCTTCATTCAGCATATATACATGATAGATATAGGCCTAAATTTAAGTTACAATGAATAGCATCTTTGATTCTGTTGTTTACCATTATTGCAATCCATTTTCAGATTCATTGGCATATGAAAGGATTTGCTATGTTCTCTACTCCACGCGAATGGAAAATGACATCCGCCATCTATCGCCGAATGGAAACACTGCTGGAAGTGAATCATTCAATGCCCTCAATCATTTCTGCCCAAAGTTATATCACTACGACCATATTTCAGTCATGAAAGCCAGGTAGGTACCTTGCAGTGTCTTGGCTATTCAAAACTAACCTATATCAGATTTTGGCATAATTACTAGCCTCATCAATTATGCATATTTTGTAGGATGCAGTTGGCAATCCTGCATTTCAATGAAAATTGCTCGGAAACTCAGAAAATGTCGAAAGAAGGAGCACCGTGGACAAATACCGGAAGTACAAAAATGGGGAATGTACGGCCCACAAGATACTTGAAAATTCAACATTTGGTAACTGCCGCTGATCTGACTGCAGCATAAGATTTCTTCATATTGTTATGCCTGTTCTACATTTCTACAATGAGCTTGTCGAAGAAGTTCAAGCACTCATCAGAACTGGACCAGAAACTGTTGAGTTGAGCGATTGTGCTGAGACCGTTCCACCTCTGACTAGCAGCGTAATCAAAATTAGCAGAGAGGAAGCTATTGCCCGACATAAAACCCGATATGCTTTTCTGCCTGACACCCGACACGGTAGTCATTTTGGTCGATTAGTTACATGCGTTTATTATTTGGAATACAACTGTACATTCACAATGTGGCGTTACTGAACTTGAATCCTTTGTAAGAATTTGACGTAAATTTTGTTCGGACAGCAGTAACAACGAATGCAGGCAGGATTTTCCGCTGGTTTATGCCACAGAATCCCCATACCAAGCGAACACAATTTCTGAAAAGTGAAAACAAATGCATTAGTGCGAGAAAAGTATTTGACAACCGGATCAGAGACTCATCCCATTCATACATCGAACTCGATGTTATTATTCTGCGGCCATATTCCTGTTGATATCCATAGTAGGACATCTCCAATACGTCAACGTCCAGACACACTGCATTGAATCCTGGCAATTCCGTGATACACTTTATTTCTGTCAGTAACTCTCGGAACCCCCTTACAGCACAAACTTATCAAGATGCATGACTGAAACGAGCTATTACACTACATACTATATATACAACTGTATTTCATGTAGTCTCGACGAGCGGCTTGCGCTGAGCAAGCTAAGGCTGTTCATAACCAATCATTATTATGAAGCTGCAAGGGGTTCCACTGACGTGGGATCGAGCGCATCAACACCTGAACCAATCCGGCATTTTAACGGTAATTTTGTAAGTACGTGCAAAAACGATACTCACATTCGACATCGGAGTACTCAGACTCAGTCACAATATCACTTGGCAAATCCGTTACAATGGAAACCTCGGCCATTACTGACTAGAATAAAAACTGCGAGAACACAAACAGCCGCTGTGACCGGTGTTGATAATATGTGTCATTCACTTGACGTCACAATGCACATTCTGCTTTTTCTGTAAACATGCCAATATTGGAACTTTCAGTCAAAATTACGGCAATTTCCGATTGAGTTGAAACACGGAAAGGCGGTAATTTCGTTATGAAAAAAAATTCTGAACATGATTCCGCAAAGTTGTCATGAAGATGCAGTTGACCTTTAACATTTTCTGCGCTATGTGTATAACTTCAATGATAGTTCGTATAAACAATTTCGCGATGTCATTAAAAATTATCATTCCTTGTAGGCTAAATTTAAGGGAACTGCCAAGTATTGGGCTACTTTCCCACAAAAAATATCTCCCTGTTGGGTTCTTAATATTATGGTACGCCCACCATTCATTCCTTCCAACTAGAAATATCATTTTTAGTTTCGCGTGATACACTCCGAGAACCGTGTTTACGCACTTTGTCCTGGCGTCAAGATCGAAACACAATCGCGTGCATACATCTACGATCTCTGCGTTGGAACTACAAGTGGGGATACTGATAACCTACGATCTCTGCGTTGGAACTACAAGTGGGGATACTGATAAATGCGGGGACTATACATTTAAAGACAGATTTGTGACGCCGAAACTCATCGAAAGCGTTATCATGATATTTTACAGATGACGGACAGATCCATCTTTGGACGAAATTTGCAGTGAATATACTATTTGTTATTGTTGACCGCCGCAATAAATCTGTGAAGCCATTCGTACATCTTTAATGTACGTTATATAATGCAGAAATATACTATACATTATATTTGTTACATACTTGTTCCAGATCCTTTACGTGCGACCAGCAACAGTCAGAGGTGGTCAAAGTAATGAATAAAGCTACTCAAGTAGGGATAGAAGTAGTGCTTTTAAAACAAACCGAAAATTATCAAGTAAAATTAGAATTGTCCGGCTTTAAATCTACTCAAGTAAGTAAGTAGCTGTGAAAAGCAGTAATTAATACTCTATCTCTGGACTGTCAAAAGCTGATAACTGAGCTGTTCGGGCGGTGCAGAGAGATGCTGGGTTCGTTCTGCTAAATTCGAGAATGTCTAGATTTTCCGGAGCATAATAAAAATATATCACATGTCTTTTGTCCGGGAAGCTTCAGCGGTGGTCTGCAAAAACAAGATTAATAAACGCTCAAAAGTCGAGGCAAATTTTTTCAGTTTAGGACAGGCCCTTTGCTGCTAGATTACAACACCTATTGTTTCCAACGTATTGCTGAATCACATTTACCGTGATGGAACGTGTCAATGGGCGACGATGCGATGCGAAAGTAGCCACGCAACCGCTACATATTGCATATTGAACGATATTTTCGTGTGAACATATCATATTTTTCACTCCATTTTATTTCGTACGAAGAACCACGAAAATTCTTGACTTACTGAACTTTTGGAAAAATAAATTTTTGTTGATTTTCCTTCAAACCGGCGCTATCTCTATCTCTATCTCACCGTCATTGGAAGAGTATAATACTTCTATTCGACAAACTACAAACAACGAAAGCTAAATCGGAAAATATGATGAAGTAGAAGTGACGGTTAATTAGATATACTCAAGTAAGTAGAACAAGTACAGTAAAACTACTTGAGTACTTCGAAAACGTAAACGTATTTCTTCTGGCTACAATACTGTATTTTTCAACACAGATCAGTAGTCGGTCATTATTATTATCAGCGATAAAGAGAGCGACGCTTTTGCCTCTCAGTTCAGCTGCCTCATGGACTTGAAAGTGCGTGTGACAATTTCTTTTACGAAATATTTTCGAGCATTTACCACGAGAAAGAACACAATTACCGGGGCAATATGCGGGCGAGTACAGATTTACAATTGAATTTCTGTACCTTCAAGAAGCTCCTCAATTACAGATTTACAAATATATACCACACATTAGAACGAACTACGCAATATGAAATATCATTTCGTGGATAATAATCAGTAAATGTTCGAGTGTTGCAGCAATTTCGCGTTCCCGCGCTCTGTCGAATAAACAGGTTCGGTGAATGTCATGCCGATGAAGTGAAGCAAAAATTGTCCACGGTTTCAGGTAGTTTTTAGTGAACGGATAAGTCGGTCAATTTTGTAAAAGCGTACTTCTAGGCGACGATGGCCTGACCGAAGCGGAAATACTAAACGTTCGTGGAGCCTATGTCGTTGCATCAATTGAAAGTGGCCATCAGTCGATGATTTATGGAAATAACGATAGTGAGCTGCTTGATCTTTTCGTTGATATTCGACTTTCCAGATCGTCCAGCAGTCCGTCAATTTATTCCAACGTGCTGATATATTGTGATAAATATGTTATGAAATTTGCAATTTCATATTTTTTTTATTATTTCCGCTACGCTCATATTCAGCACCGTCCGTTTCCGTCTTTCTGGGTGTCATCTTGCCATCTTGCAGACCATGTGTCAACATTGCGTATGCAGCCTATTGGCAATAACAATTTAAATCAAGCCAGATTAAGGAGGCGAGTGGCGCACTTTGATACCGATGGTGTTTGGTTCGAATCCATGTTCGGGCAAGTTTCTATGTGTCGGAGCTCCTAATCGCCGATCCCGATACACCATAACAGTGTCTTGAAATGCCCAGAAACACAGTAATTCACGCTGCAAAAAGTCGGCATTAGAGACCCGACTCACCACACACTCAACTCATGCATATGACTAGGGTTGCATTTGAAACAAAAAATGTTTTAAACAAATGCATTTGTAATCTTTTTTTAAACGTTGTATCATTATACCATAATTGAAGAGCTTCTTGGAGGTACAGAACATCAATATGTGATTGCATAGTGCATTCATATTGAAATGAACCCGAATATTTTCGGATGACATTCGATAATGTTCTTTCTTATTCGCAACTTGTTGCCAACCCGCTACAATATTCGGATTATTTTCAATCTGAATATACTATTCAATTGTTTATGCCATAACAGTGTAAATACTTTAGTATGAGCTTACGCACGATTTGCACCCATATTCGACGTATGCGATATGGAGTGGATGGAACCCTTAAATCTTCGTTGTCTCGACAGTTATAGCAAGTAGATATAGAAAATTGGTACGGAATGGGAGTTCTGATGATGATAACCGAAGACCGTGAAAATGCTGAATAACGATGCAGATTCAGAAAAATAAATTTGACGTGTTATGTTCGTAACTTTTGCCAGCAGCTACTTTTGTATTACTTGCCGACAAAAATATCCTCCTTTTTTGATCGGATATACGGTAACCCTACTATTGATGCCTTCAAACTAGAAATTTTATGTTTAGTTTCGCGTGATAGACTCACGTACCCTTGTGTACGCCCTTTGTCCTGGCGTCAAGATAGAAACACAATCACGTGCATACATTAGGGTTGCCATACGTCCGGAATTTCTCGGACATGTCCGGAATTTCACTGTTCAAACTAGCGTCCGGGAGGAATTTCTAAAATATGCCAAATGTCTGGAAATTTGAAGACTTGACCTAGGCTCATAACTTTTTCTTAAATCAGCATAAAGACAATATATTTTCGGGAATAGTTATGGTGATGCATGATATTTTTCTCCGCGCTGCGCTCGATTTACTATCACATTTATTGATTTTAATATAGAGAATACCACCCTCGTAAAAATTGCAATAAAATATAAATTAAATCAACCTTAATTTACTGGAACAAGCCTAATTGTAATCGCAATTCTAGGAGAACAATATATTCCTAGAGATCGTTAAGGTCGTTCAAATGCCTTATTCAAAGATAGTGGTTCGCCAAACGGGGGAGGAGGGTCGTTTGCAAAGGTGCTGACCTCTTTTATGAGCTCGTCTAATTTTGATCTGGGCTACGGAACAATTTCAAATTGGAAACGAAGTCGCGATCATCAAAAGTTAGAAGCCACTGGATGTGGGGTGTTTTTAAAGCTCCGTGGTGCGCACCGGCATGAGACCGATAAATAATCTTATCGGTAGGACATGAACATGACTTAACGATGTGCAATTATGCTCACTCTATTTCTAGAACTCAACATCCTCCACCAGCTCTACCGCTAACTCTGATCACGTGGGCGGAGAGTAGTATCTAGGTAACTTTATTGCGAGTTGGCTTAGGATGACGAATCGGGTCATGTCTCTGCATCAAATTCAACTAATACCATTTGTTAATTCGATTTTCTCCACAAAATGGTTTTGGTTTTGTTTGCTGAGTCCACACAATTTTCTGCACATGGAAAATTTATTGCGACTTGGCTTGTCATGATGTGCATATGTTTCTGCATACCTATCATAGAAAAAACATAGTAACACCCCCACAATACAATATTTTGGTAGGCCAATACTGGAATTTCGATGCTAAACATCTGTGCAACAAGTTTGTGTCTTAATGTTATATATGTTGGGCAGTAATTTGCACGCCTCACATCAATATTAGCGACACACCAAGTTGTGTGTATCGTGATTTTGCACGCATTTTTCGGTATGTATTTACGCTGTGGTTTCGGTGCGAATGCATTATGAAGGACTGTATGATGAAGATGCAATGCTAATCGCTGCACGTGTCTTCCGATTCGCAGTTCATTAAATTGCATCCTTGCAAGCAATAGGAGCACTACGGTATGTCTTGATTTTAGTATCGAACGCTGTGTCAAGTCTCAAGCTTGACACTCAATGATTAGGACAGTAATTTCGTTATCAAGGTCGAGTATGGTAGAGACGTGCGGATTATGCGCTGATCTGACACGCATTGGTGATTTCATGCAAAAGCCGGTGTACCCGTGCTAACGTTAACTGTGTTCCGTTCTGAGATAGGTGATGAGATGTTGATATCATGGACAGACATGGATGGGATGATTACTTCATAAATGTAATCGATTGCGATTACGATTACTTCTGAATCACGTGATTACGATTATGATTACAGTAAAACCAGGAAGTAGTCGATTACGATTACATTGGAAAAGTAATCACGATTACTGACGATTACATTTGTTTTGCTTCTTGCAAGGTCCGTAACTGCCCCACTATCTATTCGCCAATAGGGCGGGGAGCGAGCTCGAAGGAGACTCAAAAGTATTTCGTAAACCAACAAAAATTATAGGGTATTTTCAAGAGATATAATTTACTTGAAAATTTTATTCGAGCTTTGCGATTTAAATGACCCTAGAGCAGTGATTCTCGACCTTTTTTTGTCTTCGCGCACCCCCTTTGCGCCGTCACGGATCCCGCCGAAGCCGAACCCCCAGAGTTTGGGTTCAAATTTAGCTCTATTATCGGGCAAATATTACTGTAGGCTGGTGATGAACCTGGTGCTATTTACGTATAAACTGGGCAAACTTTTGTTATTTCAAAGCGAATTCTGTAGTTGCATTTATGGTAATTCGCGTCCGTGTCATGAAAATACGCGCCGTCGGTTTCATATGAACGAGTACCGAAAATCCATTTCCACAAAGATAGGTGATGGCGAATGTAATCATAACGCGTAACGCTTCCGGTGGCACCTTTGGGTGTTATTGCAACAAACATGGGACCAGTTTAGTCTCTTGGTACTCTCTCGTTTCACCAGACAGCATTGTTGCGTCTCAATGCCAATCTCCATAACAATGAAAAATTCGAGGCTGATTGTGGGGGTTCCAGGACCGCGAGCGGAATAAAATTCATATTTCCGTAATCAGTGCAGAGTCAGCTTTCGATTGATACCCGTTTCACCAAATTTAATGCTCGGCAAGCCGGTCAAAAATTACCGTCAAATTGCCTGTAGCCAATTGGAAATTGTGACGTGGTACAATTTCACTGAGCCGTGAGATTTGCTTGTGTCGACACCATACAAGACACTATGATTACACGCGCGGCGGATAGACACTAAAATCAGACCAGACACGAGCTGCACAGTGTACAGTCGTATAGTACAGCCTTACAGCCGTACAGTCGTATATAGCTTAGAGACGTACACGTGGTCGCCGTATCTTGCCTGAGTCGTGCACGCGTTGTGTGAAAACTGCAACAACTGTCGTTCCTAGTTTTATAATTTGGCTTACTCACTCGGGATTGCCGTACCAACATTTCTTGAAACAAAGCCAAGCTACGCAGTATAATCACACACGCGGCGGATAGACACAAAAATCAGACAAGACACAAGCCGTACAAAACAGTCACGCGGACTGCTGTTTATAATCTCCGGCAAAAGACAAGGCCAATAAGGGCTTTAAAACATACTAAAGTATTCCAGCAGGGCTTTACTAAAAAACATAGGTGAGGATACCTCACCTAACAGAACTTTACATCTGATCAATTTGATAATCTAGTGACAGAGACCTTTTCGGCACAACGTATTACTACGCGTTTGCCGTGCAGTTTGGCCGAGCTCCAATTCCAGAAGCAAACAGCCAAAGAGCACTCTGATACCACACGGCAACACACAACAGATACCTACATAGATCTAGGAAGCGCAGCTGTTTCAGGCCAGAGTTTGAAAGATCTCGGCGAATTACCAATAGGGAATTTTGAAGAGTGGTGTAGCACAGCGGTTTAATAGACGGTATGTAACAGTGTTACAAGTGTAATTTGTATTTTAAAATTGATAAAACACCGAAGAAATCGGCAAATTACACAAATTTAGGCTGCGGACTGAAGATCTCCACTTGGACTAACAACGGACGAGACAAAGGAGACCATTGTCAGCCAACTATTCGATTGTCTGGCTGCATTATCTAAATAGGTAATTACAGTGGTCCTGTACGCGTCGCAACAAAAGCTGTTGCCACATTTACACAAGAACAAGTGTAGGCAAACCAAATAGCGCTGTGAAACGGCATAGAACATCACGCCAGGCATAGAACATCGCGCCAGAACACTATACAACACAAAGGAGATGTGTGCTCGAATCTTTGAAAGGGCTGTTTGTTCAAATCATTACAAAAAAATCTGTGTGCTTAAAAGAAGAAAAAAACAACATGTCTAAAATATACCACGCATGGAACAAGACCAAGTCCTTTTTTGACCTAGTCGGAGAAGAGAAATATTAACACAGAAGAGGTGTTGAATTTGATCCTCACTCAAAAGGATTTGAAACGAATCAAACAGCACATTCAGTCGATATCTGTAATGTAACTGATAAGCCCACATGGACATACCCTGAGCATACAGAATGCACGATATTGATTTTTGCTCACGAGCGCCGCCATTATGGTCAAGGGATGGAGGTCGGAGAATATTGCTTCGTGCGCGCAGATGGCAGTTTTGGAGTTGGTTTCGCTATTTATCTCCGTGGGTTGTCGATATGATGCAGTTCAGGGAATCGATGCTAAATTAAGATGAACAGCATGTTTATTGTTAGCATGGAATCTTTTCTTTTAGCGAAAAACAGCCAATTTCTGCCGTTTTACGAAGTTTTTCGGTACTGGTTTGAGACAACTCACCTGAAGTCTAGAACATGGCATATCAGCTTGACTTCTAAGATTTAATGTATGTGTAAAATAGCTGGTCATAACGGATATATTTACGTAATTTATATTAGTGATTTTATTCCTGTAATACAGTTTTATGTTTAATATGGACAGGTTGATTTTATGTTTACAATGGACAGGTTGATTTTTTGCGAAGAACTTTTACAATAAACAATCTATATAATATACGGTACTGCCTGTGAGATAACAGACATGAATGCAGATGCGGGATCGTGGACTGTGACAGGAAGATCACATTATCATTGTTGTGTTCCAAAATGCAACAATGACTAGAGAAAGACCATTAATTTATCTTTTCACCAGTTTCCCGTGAAAGAAGAAATTAGGAAGAAATGGATAGAAAGAATTAGACGTCAAATCGGGCCGAATTTCAAAGTGAGTAAATTACCAGAAGTGTTTCAATCTGAATATACTCCCTCCTGTTCTATCGTGATAATGTTGCTATTGACTTTTGTCTAGATAACTGGAAATGCACGTGTTTGTTGGCAGCATTTTAATGACGAGGATTATAGACTAAAGTCTGGCGGACGTCTATTTGAAAATTGGAGCAGTTCCTGGGATATTCAAGTGGACGAAGTCAACACCACCATCAAGAAGGGTGTTGCACAGGCATCAGATGTGAGGTCAATGTAAACTGACATGATATGATGCTAGAAATTACTTCAATTTCTTGACAATGACCGGTACACGGTAGATAGGTGTCTAATGTGTGAGAGATTCCAATATTATTCAAAACTATTTCACGAACTCGGCACATATTTCAATGGGGTGGAAGGGAGAGTAACCTATCACTACATAATACTGTCTTGCTAACAATATGTAGAGTTTAGTGCAGCCAAAAATATAACTTGCACAACTCAGTAATCAGAAAAAAAGATGTAATGTGTGCCTGGCTCCGCCTCACTGAATGAGCGAAGAAACGACCAGAGTAGTGGTATTTCACCGGCGGCGCCTCCGCCTCCCCCTTATCCTACGCTTCGTACCGACCGGCAATTCCAGCTCAACAATGACCGCCCGCGCCCCCGAGGCGGACGTCCACGTTCGCTTCCAGGTGTCTTGAGCCAAGGCCCATCGGTTCTCAATGAGTCACCTATACCCACTCGGTAGCGATAAGTTCTGAATCTTACGAGAGCCCACCCTGCAACCGCGGCCGCCCACTTTCGGCCTTCGTTCCAATCAGGGGACGTCTTGCTGCCTCGCTCCGCAGGGGATTAGGTTAGACTTCATCACGATTTTGCTACGATTTCCTGCACTGAAGAGGATGCTATCCTCCCTCAGCTGCCCAATGATCTTCACCTACGCTGTCGGGGAGCGGGCAAGTCGCAACCCCACCAACGCATTGCCCCCTATCACCGTGGCGGATGGATGCTCTTTAGGGGGTATTAGAGAGAACTCCTTGACGGCCAGACCATTCCGGCCATGCTGACGGCCAGACCATTCCGGCCATGCTATCGTATGTCGATCCATCATTTGGGCAACTGCCGACCCATTTCTTACTCGTTCATCTGGCATCCTTCAACTACTTCTACCTTCAGGCACTTCTACCTTTTTCTACTTCGACTTATACCTCTACTTTGCTCTGGTTCGGGGTGCGCCTTCTACTTTTGCCCCGATGGCGTCTTCCGACTACTTGCAACCTTCCACTGATTCGGTTAGTACCAGGCAACTGAGACGATTGCTCGCCTTATCGACACTGCTTCATTTATATTTGAAATCTCCAACCAGACCCAGGGTCCGCAATAGATATTTGCTACTTCTCGTTCGAACTCCGACTCTACTCTTTTTATGCATATCTTACCTTGCGGCTGAAGTTCCCTTTTCATCGATCGGTGAGTTCTTGCTCCCTCGGGTTGAGTTCGCTCGGAGCTGAAGTGAGACCTGCCACTTATACGAGACTCACGCAATTCACGCTTCACAATTCGCAAAGGAGGCAAATTTTATTGAACAGGCAAGCGTATGAACAAATAGGAAAAAGCACTGTTATCTCCGACTTGACGGTTTTCTACCTCTCTTGAATCGATCGGTGACCATCCGAGAGGTTGCATGGAGCACCCGTAGCGTTGTAATTCTTAGGTCGAATCGTCTCAGACCTATACATTGAAGGACATGGGCGGACTCTTTCGCTAAACAGCCCCTCCAGGATAGGGTTGCCGTCGTCACTTTTACTCTCCGAGATCCTGTAATTCCTCGGACCCAATCTTTGATGGGTTTCAGATCGTATTTGCCCTTTTCCTGGCATGACATCGCTCCAACTTGACCATGTGTGAGTCCAGGACTATCTGGACGTCTATGATCCACGCCCTCTTTTCTTTCTCTTGCCAGCAGATGATATCGGGTTTTTGTTAGAATCCCCGACCGGTATCGTAGGTTCGACCCGGGTTTCATTGCCAATCCTCATCAGTCCTGCAACGATAATGTTCATGACGGCATTATGCCGGATAATCCGTTGGCCCCACGTGTCCGGGCACGTTTGACTGATGTGACCGATAGATTCTACCCTTTTCGCTGAATGACACCCCCTGATGGGTCAAAACTTTTCTTTTCGAGAGCGTCCTCTGGCTCCACGACTTCTTGTGTGGGCCAGATTCCCTCTAATTTTGACTGCCTACATGTAGGCCCGTCCGCTGAGGAGTGCCGTTCCGTCGGTCACCACCATCGTTGCAAGTCAACTTCAGCAGCTTCAGTCCCGAGCCGTCCTGGGTTTGGTATAACCAACCCGCTTAAGCCGCTCTTGCTTCGGCCAAGTCTTCTACCTTGCCCCGTTGATCTCGGGGAGTCCCATCCTGACAATGGTCCTTGACACATGAGTGCTGTGATCCAGTGTTCTGATATTCTCGTCGGATGATGCTTTCATTTTTGTCAACCTATTTCTCCTCAAAAGTATTAGTTGGCTTGCCAATTCGGGCACATCTAGGCCGCCTTGCTTTGCGGATGTATGAAAGAATGGAATTCCAGTGTCTTTCGGTAAGTGTAACCACTTCCTGATCCTGCTTCGAATTTTCAGGTCGAATACTTCAAGTTGTTTCGACTTCACGTTTTCCAGCGTTTCCCCATAGATCAGTTGGGGGTTACATTTCCTAAGGAGGAACATCTTTTGCTGAGGTTTCAATGGGGCCTCAGTTATCTCATTGAGTCCTTTTTCCAAAATGTTCCCAACAGATGTCAGAGTGCCACCTCTGCCGATCTCGATGCCCAGATACTTGGAAGGTTTCATCTGGCTTCATTGGTATGAAATCTCGCTCATCCACTCCAAAGGTGGTGTCTAGGTCGACAAAGGTTTGTCGTCGTTTGCCGTCTGCCCTCAAGGTAAGAGATCTGCACTTGAGTGCGTTAGCATTCAAACCTGTTTCCTTGAGGCAGCGTTGTCAACTGTCTTTCCATGCCTTCCGGGGTTTCGGTTAGTGAGGCAATATCATCCGCGAATCCTAGCGCGGTTATCGTTTTCCCATTTATTTTCGGACCCATGACTGCCAGTTTGCAAAAGGCCTCATTGAGCACTGCATTGAACAAAATCGGTGACATTGGGTCACCTTGTCGAGCCCCACTTGATACGGTGATGTTGCAACCGTAGAGGTACGTAGTCTAGGGTTGCCATACGTCCAGAATTTCCCGGACATGTCCGGAATTTCACTGTTCAAACCAGCGTCCGGAAGGAATTTTTAAAATATTCCAAATGTCCGGAATTTGAAGACTTGACGACGTAGGCTCATATTTTTTTCGTAAATCAGCATAAAAACAATATTATTTGGAATATTTATGCTGTTACATGATATTTTTCATCGCGCCGGCCGTTTAAATGCTTTATTCAAAGATAGTGGTTCCAAACGGGGGGGGGGGGTTGTCTGCCTTTATTCTGGGGTTTGCGAATATGTTGAACGTAATCAGCTTCCAAAATAGCCCGTGAGTAAGTCTGGGCAAATGTGCTGACTTCTTTTATCAGCACGACACGAAATTTGTTTGTTAAGATATTTAACTTGTCGATCGGTGTATCCCCACTCAATGATGAAAGAAAATTATCGAACGTCTTCTTCCGAAGCTCATACTCTTTTTCAGCGGCCAATGCTCATACTCTTTTTCAGCGGATGGGCAATCAGGACTGATATTGAGCTTGTCTGGTTTTAGAATTCTTTCTGCCATTGTTGTATGTTGCTTGAATTGTCGTGAACTGGCTATCGAGTCGACATAACTAATTGAAGCTTTATTGAGGTAAATGTATCCAAGGTAGCTTTAAGCAACATACAACATAATACAACATACAGCAGAACAGAAAAGGATAGAATGACAAGACAATGGCGACACAATGTAACGTGCAACAGAAACAATCAGAGGAAAGCAATAATTGCCTAATTACGGATCACAACACTGTATCAACTGAGCTGGAGATTAATTTACTGAGCTGGAGATTAATTTACTTTGAAGCCGGTTCATTAATGTGCTACGATTACGCTGCGTACGTACCTCTCATGCGTAATCCAGATTCAAATTAAAGGTAATGTGGCAAAGTATGAGTAGTAATTAAAGTCGCAAGAAATCACTCTTTCCATTTCCAATCTTCTTTGTTGCTATTGTCACATTTTGCATTATGCGGTATGTGTTCCAAATTAATACGTGATACGTATCCTAATCCCTTATTCGCAAAACAAGTCAATCAGTGCTTGCGATTCCTATATGACTCATATCTATCACCCGTAAAGGATTAACGGCCATGCCAAAAAAAAGACGGCCTTGTGACAAAAACAGGAAACACTCGGTCAGGGGAGGGCTAAGTTCAGAAAAACTGCAAGCATCGCTTAACATCAAGGCTATTTAAGCTGCACAGTGCACACTGCTAGGAACGCAGCGACCAAGAAAATAAGCTATGTAGTATTGCATATACATTTCAGTGAAGAGGTTCTTAAACTGGGGGTGTGAAAGTATCAGAAGGTGGCGCGAAGCGCTCCACGTGATTCACCCCCAGCTTATACTTTTTGCTCTGCGTATTGCAGGGTTGTAATGACTCGAGTCCGACTCGAGTCACGTTTTTCAGATGACTCGACTTGACTCGAGTCATTGTCTCAAAATCCGGAAATGACTCCACACGACTCGAGTCAATTTGTGGATTGACTCGACTTGGATTCGAGTCAGTGCGCATGACTCGAACCAAATCATATGACTCGAGACTCAGACCGACGTTTCATTGTAATTTCGAGGAATATAACGCGGCGCTCCGGTCGGTTCGATTTCATTCTGACTTGACTGTTGAAGTGAAAGGAGCTCCACGTTAGTTAGATTTAGGGTAGGAGCTAGATACAAGTTAGATAGGACGCTGGTTATGGCGAAAGACAGGTGCTGCGGAATGGCTGGCGGCCTTCAGGGGGACTTGCCCCCCTGACTGTGGCTGGGGCAATATTTTCGCGCATCGCACGGACGAATTTTTCGCTTGTGCGCGGCTTTCATTGAAAACGCGCCAGCTGGGTGGGGGGTCGTAGCGCGGTGCGTTTTCGCGCATCGTGCGGACGGATTTTTCGCTTGTGCGCGGCTTTCATTGAAAACGCGCCAGCAGGGTGGGGGGTGGTAGCGCAGCGTTGCGTGGGACCCTCTGGGACCTGCTCACGTTTCGGTGGTAAAGTTCAGTCAGTTTGTAGATGTCAGGGTGTATGAGTTTGCGTTATTACAGTCAAAGGCGACACCATATCTGTGTCAGCGTTTTTCAGATCGCGTAAGAGCTACTCGGGCTTCATTTTTTCGAGTACCTTCTTCCAATCCGGGTTTTTCGCTTTCAATCATTGGTTCAGTAGCATATTCATTTTCATGTTTTTCGTTATTAGACATCAAAATGGAAACTGTAATCAGAGCCTACGGTAATAAAATAAATATTACCATCTACAAGAACCATCGAGTTGCAATTGCAAACTTGATCATCAAACAAGGATTTTACGCGCGTTGGGTCGTGGAGGGCGACAGCCGAATTACTTTCAACCAAGATGGGAGATTGAAGTATAAAGTACTTCCCGAATGTCCCTTCCACTCCAACGTGTCGTACCCGTCTACACTTGACTTGTTGCTGGAAGACTTGTGATAGAGTTTCAGGGCAACCTGTTCCTTGCCACCCAGTGGCAAGGCCGCAAAACTATAGCCGGCCTCGTCTTTTACGACGACTTTCAGGTCTTGGCCCATGTCTATTATGATAAACAGGTGGAAATCTTGCCATCCGGGCTCAAACAGCCCATCATTCTCAAAGTCGAGAAAAAGCCCTATGACAACGCCGTAAGGCCGGTCTTCCGTGCCGGTGGCCCTCCGGTCTATTGGAGGCCAAACCAAGTGGCGGCGCAGCAGCAACCACCGCAGCTTGCGGTTATCCGTCCCTTGGATGGAGTGGCACCAAGGCCAAAAAGAAATATCCGAGCCCCAATCCGAATGGACTTGTAATTGAACTGATTGTCGTTTCTTTTGAACTGATTGTCGTTTCTTTAAGTTTCTTTGCTCTTGATATTTGAAGTACCTTTCGACATTGAATTTTTCATGCATTTTGCCATCTTTTTTACGTAAACTAAGTTAAATTTATTTATTTTGGGCCACCTTTGCTACTATCATGTATTGCGTTATGTGTCGTTCTTATTTTTTTTTGGCCACTTGGTTCCAATATCTGTCTTGTTTTATTTTATTATGGTCAGGATTTTATCGCTTTTACCGCAATTTTAACCGCATTTCTTTTAATCGCTCTGTTTCTTTTTCAGATCGTATGCGTTAGTCTAAACGTGTTCTGAAACGTCTAAACGTGTTCTGAAACACTAGTTAACTACTGCAATGCGTCTACGACAGAATGGGGCATAAAGACGTCGGTCTCAGCGTGTCGGTACAGTGCGAGGATGTCAAGCAGGGGTTGGAGTGAGGACGACTCTTCGTGAGAGAAGAAGTATTGTGTAACAGTACGTGAACTTTAGTCAGCATTGCGTTGTTCGATCACGCCGTGCTTTCTAAAGCTTTATTTACTGTTACATACTATCACAATACTAATATAAAGTAGTTGTGCACGAAGTGTCTTGGCAAAGTGGATTTTCCTTTGCTACCTTACGGACACAGGCCGCCTCTTGCTAGTAGGCTTGACGGTGCTCCAGGTGTTTACTATGGGTTTCGCCTCAGCACGGGCTTGAAGAATATCCGCATGCTGTTCAAGTTCCGACATCAGTTCTTGCCCTTCGGGTTCCTTCCCGATTATATCGTCAAGTATTGTTTCTGCGCCCTGATCTTTCGCACCCGTAACGGCCGAGGGCTCCAAGGACCTAAGGTATGAGAACACACCTTTAGCCCGGTTCGTGCCACCTTCGCTGGTATAGGTGGTTGGCTCACTGTCATTTCCAATAGGGGGCGCCGGGCCCGAAGGCTCCGCCGCCATATCCAAATCTGATTTTCTACTGTCATCGATCCCAAGCGATCTTTCCACTTGTATATCCCTTAACAGGGCCAGATAAGCAATGCTTTTTCTGCGGCAATCGACTGCGTCGAAGGTTCGCTGACCGAACAAGGATTTTGCGAGCTCTCGACTTAGGTATACTACCTTCTTTCCTGACTCTAGGAGGTCCGCCTCAGCCGAAGCCAGTAGGCGGTCCTCTTCCGTACTTCATCGAGGGCGTTTGCTGGGAGCAGCGCTCAGCATCTCTGAGTTGACCACGCTCAGGTGCCTTTTCCGTGTATGCAGAGCCAAACCAGACATGGGGTGATTACTTCACGAATGTAATCGATTGCGATTACGATTACTTCTGAATCACGCGATTACGATTACGATTACAGCAAAATCAGGAAGTAGTCGATTATGATTACGATTACATTGGAAAAGTAATCACGATTACTCACGATTACATTTATTTTGCTACTCAGAACTAATAAGTGAAGATATATTGGAAGACAATGTATGGATTGCGATGAAAGGCATATTATGAAATAACAACTTTCTTTATAAATGACGCATCATTTGCTTCTCACGCCATAATGTGTAACCATTGCTCAACTTGATAAGGAACGATTTATCGCACCCAACGATTTGCATTCTTGCCAGGTCTGTAACTGCCGCACCCGAAACTCCACAATAGGGCGGGGAGCGAGCTCGAAGTGGACTTAAAAGTAGTTCGTAAACCAACATAAATTATGGAGTATTTTTGAGAGATGATATTAACTCGAAAATTTTCTTCGAGCTTCGCGGTTTAAATGGATCTAGATTGCTTGATTTTTGAATGTATAACCCTCCCCCTAAAGAAAAAAAGCATGCTATAGGAATAGGCATTTCGGTACCGGTCATTATCGAGCCACGACACACCAAAAGACATATGCAGCAGTTTCGGCCAACATGCGACTCCACGAAGTGTGCTACTAAAGAACGACCTTGACCAAACTTTGAGTCTGTGTCCATTGTCAATAGCCGCGCTGGGTGGGCTGTGTCCTATCCTTCCAATCTGAGTCCACAATACAAATGCCACCCGAAGCACCCACAGAGGAATGCCAATTTGTGTGTGAGTTTCACGTAAGTTTTTCTTTTAGTGTGCTACGTTTGGACGACTACAATATCTTTGGATTTAATAACAGACCGGAGTCACGAATTAACAACATAAAATAAAGTAATTATAACAAGATATAATTATTATGAATTATACATGCACCCAGCTCTACCGGTAAATTTGACCGTCGGGGGCTGAGAGCGGATTAAAAATAAATAGTAATATAATGCAATAACTAATATTATCGACGAAATTCGGCCTTCAACTTGAACATTTACCACCCGTGTTCAACACCAACGTTTGGAATGGGGGACGAATTGCTGTTTTGGTCCTGATTCTAGCTACAACTCACGCTGACGTGTTATATGCGCGGATGGCTATGGCGGCAGGTCCAAATGTAGAGTAAAGAATTGAGAAATAACGATTGATGCCCGTTTAAAGTAGAGTCGTAGGAGAATAAGATAAAGTGAACATAAAATTCTGCCTTCCACTTGATACAGATACTGCAAACTGCCGTTACGAGAAACGGAAAAGAACGGCTCGGTTATCATATATAGCCTACCAGCAGCTGTTGATTTCTAATTCTTCATTGTGGAAATCGTAATGTTTTATTTGACGAGTACAAAATTTCCAATCTTTGTCCCGTGTCCGTCCGTACGTACTACATAGGCCTACTGATCACCAAGCAACAACGGCCAAACTGCGTTTAACTGAGCATACCCCAGCATCAATGCAGATGTTGCTATTTGAAACTAGGCAGAGTGGTGATTTTATCCTGCTGCGAGGTATTCGCGTCCGGATTATATTGATGACCTGATATACAGCATGGCGGGTGTTCTTGCATTCACACTACAATGTACATCGAATAGTCTATTTATTATGTGTGGATACTTCTTACGTAATCACGAGCGAAGCTAATAGTTCTGACGTAATAATGAGCAGTGGCGTTCGAAAATCAGACGTTTGTGCTATGACTAACCTGGTATAACAATTAATATCTCTTCCTTGCTCACGAATGTTCGGTTCAGTTTATGTAATAGTTTTTGTACAAATAAAAAGTAATCGTTCTTTCACAAAGAAATCGATTAGATATGGGAAGTAGTCGATTACGATTACGATTACTTCGGATTTTTTTCGAATGTAATCGATTGCGATTACGATTACTTGAAAATGCTGTAATCGTCGTAATCGATTACGATTACTAATCGCGATTACCCCATGTCTGAGCCAAACCCGATTTCGTGAGGAATGACAGTGCACAGTTCGCACACCGATGTAGCTGCATGCTACTCGGGCCCGGTCCCCCAGAGGGGGACTGGGAGCCTGCTACTAATCCCGGGGCTGCACACAGCCCCTCTTCTGACCTCCTCAAGAGAGTCATTGTTACTCTCGCTGTTTACCCGCGCTTGGTTGAATTTCTTCACTTTGACATTACTTTGACATTCAGAGCACTGGGCAGAAATCACGTAGCGTCAACACCGGGTTGCGACCGTCGCTACGCTTTGTTTTAATTGAACAGTCGGATTCCCCGGGTCCGTACCAGTTCTAAGTCAGCCGTTCGACAGAGGCGCTGCTTTACTTTGAAGAAGTTCTCTACAATTCCTCATTCCTTAGAGGTGGCGTTCCCCTGAGGTGTTTTAAGCCGTTCCGCTCAATCGCGGTCATTTCTCTCCTTTTTTTAGTTTTTAGCAAAGCGAGTAAGGGTTATTATCGAGGAGCGTGTTCTTCTCTACTTTTGCCTCCTGTTTTAGTTTAGTTTTTTGCTTTGCAAAGAGGGAAGAAAAGTTTTGCCTTGGTCTGTCTGTATGCTTTGGAAGAGTGCCCTAGCAGGCGCTCTTTCTCAAAGTTTTGTTCAAGTTCTTTGGTCACGGCCCTCTTTCCCTTGCTGCTTTTTTGTGTACTTTATGGTTAATTGCTTGATTCTTTCTTTGACCGCCTCCCACCACTCGACTCGGGTGGGGTAAACCAGCGGGTGCAAAGTCTCCCACTTTTTTCATTTTTCTGTTCAACTCATCTTGGAAGTCTTTCCTTTTGAATGTTTGTGTGTTATTTTTCCAAGTTGTATTCACTTTTCGACGTTTACCACAGCGCGAAATGCGCAGGGCGTCGCCCGAGGCCGGTGCTGCGATGAATAGCGTTGGAAGGGGCCAAGCCCCGACATCATACGCCATTGCGGCGGGGAATATAGAACCGATCGATCGGTCATGTGATCTTGGAATAAAAATGATGATTTATTTGACAGTATCGGATTACAATAAGAACATTTGGATGGGATAGTACAATTACCGAACGGACAATTAGACCTGACCTTTACAGGAAGGAAGGAGTCTCGCGATCCGAACAGACAGGAAAATAGAAGAACTCAAAAAGAATGGGGGCGGCTTTCCGGCCCACGTTTCAGAAAACGTAGCCGTGTATCTAAGTTGGGTACCGATTCACGCTCAGAGAGGAAAGGCTAATCGTATACTTTCGAAACAGTCACGGACAGACAGACGGACATTTATTGCTTTGTCAAACATAGAACGTTGACTTGAGGTGACTATATGGCCATTAAAGGCCTTGTTACTCATCACCTCCATGGCAGTGAAGTGATCAGGTGTATTCACGGGGAGATAAAAAGCATAGTCCAACAGAAGGACAAGAGAGGAGTTAAGACCGGAGTGAGAACCTTCCTCAACCGGAGTGAGAACCTTCCTCAAGACCGGAGTGAGAACCTTCCTCTTCGCCAAAAAAAAATGGATGAATGACCAACAAGAAGTTATATATGGATTGACGGCGCGAAAATCGCTGTAAAGTACAGAGAGCAGATATCTACATGTGGCTACTGCGGAGAGCCGGGCCACATTCAGAAGTTCTGCAAGGAGAACCCGAAGAAAGTAGAACAGATCGGTAGAGAAATGCCGAAAGAAGAGAACCTATGAGAGAAAAGGGCCAACAAGAAACTACCCCAAAAGCTCATGAAAAAGAGTACGCGAAAAGATGGATAGGATAAATCTCAGAAGACAACTGAGAGGCAGATAAATCCCAGAAGACAACTGAGAGGCAGAGTCAGAACGACACTCTTACAACGCCCCAGATGGATATACAAGCAGAGGACGAGGCAATTTCAACCCCAGTTACGCTAGACCGATATATGATGACGCTGCTACCTAATGAGCTTCTCCCTCAACGCGGTAAACGATCGAACTTTTAGGGGTTTATTGCATTCACAAAGTGCATATAGATTTCCACAATGGAAATAAATGGCGAAATGAATGCATCTAAAGGATTATATCAACATTCGGCTGTTGGCAAGATTTGCACTGGTATGATTTGCTTCTGTGGAGTTGCATGCGTAATATGTACCATTTCTAGAGCAGACATAACTCGGAATCGTGACAATGAGTATTATGATTGTAGTTCGTTCGTTTCGCATACATTAGCCTATCGCGTATTGCTTCGTAGTTTTCGCGCTCGTTCTGTTATATTCTCCAGGATTTCTTCCGTTTCTTCATCATACTGATTTCGGCTTCTTCTTTCGAGTCTTCGTATCACGGAGTTCTGTATCCATTTCTTGTCGATGTAGGGTGTTTTCCAGATTTTCGTATTTCTTGCTGTCTACAAGGCTTGCTTGAACATTGATATTAGCTTTATCAGCGACTTATAGTTACTTACCTTTATGGGCCCTTCTGGATGATGGTTGATGATGGTTCGGAGGTCTGCTTTTTGTCTTGTGTCCCCTGTCGATTCGTTCCAAAAATCTAAAAACAGATTTATTACTGGGTTTGTTGCCTCGCATTTTACAAATGGGTGGTCGTGGGCTTGTGCGTGAATGTTACAAAAAGAGCAGTGTGCAGTATGAGCGGCCAACCTTGCATCCAATCAGTCCCTTGTTCGGAGCAGATATTGTGCTATGTCCCAATTTATTTAGCGGTATTTCTGGTTCAAGCATTGATTTTGTATGCCTTTCCGGTTGGGCCTCTGCGGTCTGTAACATCTCTGGGGTCCGGTAAACAGTCGAACTGAACGTACCAGACGGCTGAAGAATAAATGTCTCTCGGACGAGCGATTTCGCTGAATGAGCTTCTCCCTCAACGCGGTAAACGATCGAACTGAACCCACCAGACGGCTGAAGAAAAAATGTCTCTCGGACGAGCGATTTCGCTACAGCGAGTTGTGGTTCGTCGCTCTTCGCAGCCCGTCGTTGATAACCACGTGGTCGAGTCAAATTCCAAATCATACGCCAGCAATACCACAAGCACTTGAAAAAAGTCGGCCAACCTTCAAAGGACTCTTGAGTGTCGCTAACTCTCTGGAGATTTTGAGTCACTGAACACTGCGACAGCCGATAAAATAACAGTGAGTTTCAAAAAGTAAGTGACAGATCACAAAACACGGCCTAAACATTAAGGGTGGGTTTCAAAATGTTGTCTTAATTTAGACCTGGCTTAAGGCCAGTGAATGACTTGCCCGAGACGCCAGGCGTCGGCGGTCTTACTTCGGTTTCAAATGTCAATTTGGCGCCGCGCTCGGCCAAGTCCGTTAGTTGCGAGTAATTACTGTCTACTTCGCCGCTGTAGCGAGTTCAACACGGAACCGAGGCCAGATTGTTATTGTTTTGAGTTGCTCGTTGTGTCGTTAAGTATGGTAGCGATGCAGTGAAGGAATATGGAATTGCTTGAGTTGTTGAAATTTACGGACGGATGATCAGAACGGAACCCCGAGGAAGTATCTGGCAAATGTTCAGCACGTTATCGCAAAGTATTCGAAGAAATAGTGCGGTTGTGATTCCGATTTTTGAAGACACAACTGCCCAGCATTTTGGCATATTAAATGATGAAGACTATGCTCTTGGAGATGCTGAATATCCGCTGAGGACTCATTACTCACGCCACTATTATGCCCAAGAACTTTGACCGAAAAAAGTCACTATTGTTTTCATACATATTGTTACCCTCTGGCAGAGCACAGTGCTTTGTGTTGAACAAAATATCTCGCGCATTGGCTATATATTCAAGGAAGAACCTCAGAATATCGATATGACTATGGCCTACCTCAGCCTTTACAATCATAGCAATGCTGACAAGGCAGATGGAGCTGAATTTGATGACATACTGCAACTGTAAAGCGTTAACCGCACTCGCACAGTATCGACTCCCACAGAGAAATCTGCACGACAACGCATGATCTAGAGATTTTATCTAGCCAGCATTCATGAATATTCTTGTGCGCAATACATTTGATTACATTCCAAAACATACTCGTGCTTTATTTCTTGTGACACGTTAAAATGAGGTAAAATGGCACATTATTATAGCTTTAAGTAAGTTCAAGTTCATAAATTTGGACACAAGATAGCGAAGTTATTGCAAGGGGCTTGGAAAACTGGAGCAGGCGAACATGATCGGCTGAACAAAATTGCATCAAATGTACAAAAGACATGTTTCAACTCTAGATTCGGCTAGCGTCAAATTAATGTTGTTCAGCATCTTCTATCATTAGTAACGTTGAGTCCATGCTCAACTTGTTTCATTCTCTTCTGCTTTATCACTGATTTTCAAATCTTCGCTGCTTCATAGTTGACTTCGGTGAGCTGTTGCCTGTTGGTAAAGATATAACTGATGAATTTCGAACGAATTTTTTAATTTTTATACTGTTGCTTTCCATACAAAACTCAATAGTCTATTGTAATACATAGCATCAGCAAACTATACGAATGTTAATAGCAATAATAATAATAATGAGATAATAATTAATAGCAATAATAATGAGATAACAAACAGACAATTGATGACCTAGTAATGAATGCAAATTTACCTTGATTTGGTTGGAAATGTTGTTGCCAAAACAACTAGCAGATGCAGCTCTTAGCAGATGCAGCTCTCAACTGCTACTCCATAAGTTGGCAGATCAGATGGGTCAGCATCTATCACAAAACAACTTATCAAGCATGGTATGAATATGAATGGAAATGACATACTTACAGCCCAGTGTTGGTATCACCGTATGAGGAACTGGATATTGGTATGGACTGTATATGGTATAGACAGATAGATAGATAAATACCTATTTGATGGCTTGGCACATCACTGCTTGTTTGATTTTCTCTGTGTTCCAAAAGAATGGTGCTAAGAATGGTGCTATCATTTGTTTCACAGCCTGCAGCTCACTCTGGTGGCACATTGCACAGCTATATAATAATTTTTACATTGACTGATTATGCTACTATGACGATACTATGACTGGGTAGCAAATGTGTGAAAATCGATGTTGAATTGATATATATCTCAAAATATTTGGATTACTGTAGCGTTAGCATGTACTGCACTTTGAATATTATTGGCATATATCACTTCACATCAATGGCCCCTTTAAGCTGCATACATGCTCAGTGCACACAGAAAATCTGAAGTCATGACACTTTTTTTAGTCGTTACGCACTGTTGTCCGAGGGTCTGCGTAGTGAGTTCTTGAGTGTACGCACAGACTCGTCAAAAATTATATGGAACATTGCTTCACATCTATAGCGTCAAAAATTAGAGGGAACATCGCTTCACATCTATAGCAATTCACTAACAACTTCATGCCTAGTCGTGTAATTTTTCTTTACGAAACTTCTGGATCTTTTATCCACTACGCTGAAATTCGGTGAGCGTGTAGTGAACGGAATATCAATACAATGCTGGTTGAAAAAACACATATTGATAAAAGTTCCATGTAGTCGGCACTATTCTAGAAAGTAGCGGTTGAACATATTCATGACAATGCTCATGGGGGTGGAGCAAAAATGGATCTTTAGGGGAACCCTAAATTCAATCACAGTTGCGTGCAAGTGGTGCAACATTGATTAGGCTCAACGAATTGAGCATGGTACATATTCTCCATTTTCTGGTGACGCGTCGTGTGTTCACTTTTTGGCTATAACCACAGCAAAGGCAAACTGTCAAAACGTCAACGTGCCCAAGTTAAAAGATGTAATAGGTCGAGAAAACTATAATGATGAGTTCACGTAGGCTATCAATAAAGGACCTGCTGATCTGCCGCAACCTAAAATCTCATCTTGAGGCTTCTTCGATACCTGCACTACTATATTAACTGATGTTCCCAATGACCGCTGATCAGCATCATTACCCGTAGCGGAATCTTATCGCTGGCCTTTCTTTGCCAAAATGGGCGGGATTCGCAAGTCCAACGCTAGGCACACCTTTACTCCTTACCCCAAATATCACTTCCCGTGTCTCGTAACCATAGTCATATCATATTCGTAACCAAATTGAATGGAGTCAGAGGACGAGGGTTACGGTGGTCATGGCGAACATTATTTGATACAATATGGTGCGGTTATGGGAGAGAAGTGCTGAGGTGTCCACTGTCCAGTGCTCTGGCTATCCATTTTAAATGAGATCCGCTAAGTTATGAAGACCCCTGCAGCATGTCACTGTAAATCCCATTATATAACGGTATATCATATTACATTGTCACGTTCATGACAAGATGGATCATGTTATGTGATAAAACATTGCTTCAAACTGCCTGACAGCACTAAACAATAATATCATCTGATTTGACAAGCTGTTCATCAGAAAAATAGCCTACCTTTTCATAAAAACAGCACAACAGTTACCAGCACAGGAGACTTCAGCCTACCCCCTACCAGGTTTGGATATCTGTCTTAACAAAGACCACGATGGGAGGGAAATCCCCTCAAGTCAGATTTGAAATGTACTTAGGGCTGAGTGGTGTAGCTTAAGCCCGACGACGGATTTAAGTTGACTATTTGAAACCCACCCTAAGAGTTATACGAATAGACAAATCGTACTAATGCGGAGTTTAGTTATATGATCAATGATCATTCACAATGCGATCGCTTTTATAAAAGTACCTAACTACCCTGGTATTGTTTGCGCGCATCAACTCGTACAAAAACAAGAGGTAATTAAACCCACTTACTCTTAACAATTTTTAGGCTGACGCTACTACTTCAGGAGCTCCTTCCTCAACGCGCCACACAGTCGAAATGACGCGAAATTGAGAATTCGCGGCAAACGGTAAACGAGAGAGTATCTCACGGACGAGCGATTCCGCTAGAGCGCAGAACGCTTTGGCGGCGATACCACTATAGAAATTAGGCATGGAGCGGCAACGACCGATTTTGCAGCTTCGTTCCGCTTCGCCGAGGCTGGAGTGGAGAATTGTTTTGCGTAAGCGACTGTAGGACTTCTGGCAATCCAAAAGCTATCTTCCCGAGCGCAGAAATTACTGAATCTGGTCTAGATCGAAAGCTACTGTCACACTGATTCCGAAAATGTAAATAAAAATAAGATCAGGAACTGAACCGCTTAGAATTCGCCCTCCAAGTCTGAATTATCGGCATTGTCCGAACAATCGAAGAGCCGCAATGGGTCATTGTTATGGTCATTGTTTTGCGGTCATCCCATTGTTCTGAACAATGCAGATTTTAGATGTTGAGGGTGGTTTTTCATCTCAGTACGGTGCTTCACCATATTTTGATTGATATTTTCGAAATCAGTGCGACAGTAGCTTTCGATCAAGACCGGATTCAGTAAATTCTAAGGTCTGGAAGACAACTTCAAGATTGCCAGAAATTCTACAGTAGCTTCCGTAAAATAAGTCTGAGTAAAGCTTCGGCGAAGCGAAGCGGTACGAAGCTGCAAACTCGGTCGCTGCCATTCCACGTTTACATTCTAAACAGAGACCATCTGGATAGTTGTCTGCAGAAGATTTCAATCAGGAAGAGATATGAGAACTTTAATCATGCTGGACTGACCCTCGTAATGATAGAGAAAATCGTCGCGTCGAAACATTTCTCGGTTCGGTACCAACAGAGCTAATTATACCAGTAATGTATGAAGTCGTCTGACTGAGGCCTGCGGCTGCGGGGCCACCGTGACAGGAAATATGCGAGCATATAGGGCAAGAAAATCAAGCAAACGTGGAGTAAAGCCAATAATTGATACGAACATTTTTGATTCCATGATGACATTGGCCAATCCTGACAAAAGAGCGTAATATTGATCGATTGATTGTTGAAATGCTGGTCATGGACAAGGCCCAAGGGGGATGGGTGGAGCAGTTGCAGACGGTGACAATTTGAGTTGTTTTGTACATTCTCTTCAGCTAGTTGTTACTGATGTGCTGAAGGCTCCATGTGCATTGCCAGAAGAATATCAATATTAATATCAAGATTTGGTGAAACTATAGCGTGCTCTGTCGTGGGTGCGCGTTCTTCTTGGTCCGCGGCTCGATAAGTCAAAGTAGACAAGTCCGCATTGCTCTTTTAATAAAACAACTAAAACATGACGATGATCGTCCGACGGAGACTAGGAGATCGACTGGCTCGGACGGTGACTAAAAGACGACTGCACCTCCGACGGTGACTAAATGCCGACTGCGCCTCGGACAGTGACAAAATGCGACTGGCACACATAGGTTCGCAAACGGCAACAAAGGTGACTAAAAGACGACTGCACCTCCGACGGTGACTAAATGCCGACTGCGCCTCGGACAGTGACAAAATGCGACTGGCACACATAGGTTCGCAAACGGCAACAAATAGCAACATGATTGATGATCAGTGCGGGTAATCAGGGAGCGGTTACGCTACAAGGGCCCCCCTGGTTGGTAAAAGCTTTAGGATATTATAGACAACAGTAAACGATTCAACTACAAGTGAAGTACTATACAAATATGACACGGTAGTGGTTACAGATTAAGATTCGAACACGAGTTCAATACTAATGTTCTAACGATTAACGAAAGCGAGGTGAGCGTGGTGACTTGACAAAGCTATGAACGACAAAATGATGCGGTTAGCGACAACTATATGCACTTTGCAATGTGAAAGGCTCAATAATGGACACCCGTGACATACGAAGGAGATTAATAAGCCTTCAGCGTAACTAATACAAGTGATGACGGAAAAGTGAAGGAGTATAACGGTAATTGTCCAGTCCATTTTAATTACTAGTGACAACACAAAATCATTCAAGTGACGTGGGGTACGAATTACGGCCATTGGCATATTAACAAAGCCAATCGGTTGACGCGTCATGCGGAGTTATTTGTTCGTATTGTGAAAAACATTTCAGTGCGGATCAAAACTTGATGTGGACAGAATAAACTGGATCGAGTGATGTACGGTGTGATTATCATTTCAAAAACATGTGTGCGTAATTGTATAATCGTTTGGGACGTGTGATTTTGAATTCGAATGACAGTTATCTGCGATATACCCCAACCCAGAGAACGAGCGTTTGGATTTACTAGCGTAGCCGATACCATCGGAGTTAATAGTGAATAATACTAGAAGAGGGATTCACTAAATGACGAGGCAACACATTCAAGTGCCATGCACATTACAGAGCTTCGATAGCGAGAAAGTATAGTTGATCGAGTAACGGTTGAGTGAGATTATTTTAGAATTGTGCGACTACAAGCGTTGTCTAATCCTATATGGTACGCAAGTAGTTATGGGTTTCAAAAGCTTTTTGTCGTTAAGAGATATGGGTTTCAAAAGCTTTTTGTCGTTAAGCTTTTTGTCGTTAAGAGATAATGTCAAAATTCGCTAAAATAAGTCGAAGTTAGTAATATCATATCACGTGATGATCAATCTTACAGCAGTTTTGGGATATGTAACGTCTAGTCCTGACTGATGGATACTGATGGCGTAAAATAACGATAAGGATTCAAGAGAGTAAACTGAAAAACGGTCAAGATAGAGGGAACATACAATTGAATGAATATGCAGTAATTGCTAGAACATCTATCAACATCACGGATCGGAATTGTTCGACAAGTACACTGGCAATGGGTTATCGGAATCTCTGCATTTCAATTGAACTTCGAGCGTTATTGGCAGAGCACGTTGACATCGTTGCACGAATTAGTTCTGTCGCCCCCCATATTTCACAAGTCGTGTCGTTAAGGTTCGTGGTAAGTCTAGTTGAATCTCGATTGCGTAAGCGGATAATGTAGAGCAGAAAGTCGAAACCGTATGCCAAATAATGAGACG
This sequence comes from Botryllus schlosseri, assembly GCF_051294905.1. Lineage (NCBI taxonomy): Eukaryota > Metazoa > Chordata > Ascidiacea > Stolidobranchia > Styelidae > Botryllus > Botryllus schlosseri. Next base: position 23,630,487 of record NC_137248.1, read on the forward strand.
AGGGTCGTTTTTCATCCGGCATATGCCTATCAAGGTGATAGGTTGGTTGCAAGTCGTATGTTACTTCGACGAGATTAAGTGAAGGGTGATCTGCGTTCGAGTGCATTTCCCGCTTTTGCTGTCCACGTCGAGGTGATTCGATTCGGTTCATGGTCCCTTCAGGAATAATGGTTCCGTCGTTCGCGTCAAGTTTCGTTCGGCTCATCTTTCGTTCTACAGTTGGAATACGTAGTTAGACAGATACAGTATAGCTGCCTCTATCTACGTAGAAAAAGGAGTATATCGGTGTCGGGCGATCGGAGATATGAAGTGGCGAAGAGAACTCAGTGTACTTGGTCGCTGTGTTAAGGCTCGGTCATGTCTTCGTCGTGCTCCAAACATGCAAGTCTGCAATCGATGAAAGAAGTTGTACTTGGTGAAGTCTTCAGCATGCAGATTGGAGTTGTTCTGGAGTCTTCTGTCAGCGGTATGGCGTACTCAATCAAAATTAAACACAGATGTTGATTGGCATCGGGTCGAAGCGTCGTATCGTATCAAAGCAAGTGTGTGCGGAAAGGTGCGAATTTCATGTCGTTGAAATCCCGCATCCATGAAGACAGCTAACGATTCCTTTGTTTGGCAGTCCAAAACTCGTTTTCGCGTATCGTGAATTATTCGCTTTCTGTCATTGATCCTGATCGAGCTTCCGGCATTACGCTATTCCAGTCTACCGAGTTTGAATTGCTAGAATCACGTTGGCTTTTGATCACTTCGGCTGGAATGTCACGTCGGAATATCACGTCGGGGTCACCAAAATATAGCGTGCTCTATCGTGGGCGCGCGTTCTTCTTGGTCCGCGGCTCGGGGTAGATATCGTTGACACGTTCGCGCAAGCCTCTTATTAAAACAAGTTAAAACGACGGCGATGTTCTTTGGACGGCGACTAAAAGCGGCTGCTCCTCCGACGGTTACTAAAAACAACTGCGCCTCGGACAGTGACAAAATGCGACTGGCACACATAGGTTCGCAAACGGCAACAAATAGCAACATGATTGATGATCAGTGCGGGTAATCATGGTAATCAGGGAGCGGTTACGCTACAAAACCATTGAAGGAAAGATCCCCTGCAAGGGAGCGGTGGAACCGTAGTGAAGAAAGATTTTCAATTCTTGCTGTGCCACTAACTATGGTACCAAGTGAAAGACTGCTCACTGTGTTTAGTACTATATACATCATCTATTGAAGACCATACAAGTTCACTCCTTGGAGAAAGGGCCGAGATATTGTGCTTCGTGAACTGTAATCTGCAACTGCTGGATTGGGACTTTTTTGTATATTTTTATAGTTCCTTGATCATTTATTTCATGTTCAAGCATATCAATGGCTGTAAAGCTGTTGAAAGAAATGATCTGAGGTGTTAAATATGGGCCTTGAGCTAGATTCCATATCTTTTGAATATCGGCCGAATATATCGGGGTTATCGGTGGAAGTACTGGATATCGGTCTTATCGGTATGTCCGTATACTTCGTAGTTTGTTATTGTTGCCATTGATACGATGCGAATTTCATGGTCTGTGATTTTGATTGTTGCGTCATACTTTGCCTTTTTGGTTTTGCTTTTAAATCTGTTTAAATCCCTTTAGTGTGCCGATCACTCTTGAAAAGTGGCACCCGAAAAGTCTTCGAGTTTAATAAATATACTGCTACAATGGATGTTGTATTGAAAGTCTTATCGGTATCGGCTCAGAAATCCAATATCGGTCGGGCTCTAGTGTTACCCGTCCTTTGAATTTTTGTCGGGGCGAGACTCTCGCGTGATGCCTCATTGACACCCGTTCTCTTCCAATTCTGCCCGGAGGCTATAAATATTTGCTACTTTGTGCCTCGAGGCACTTTTAACCCGGCCACGTAGTTGGTCGGGGCGATAATCCCGCGAGATGCCTCATCGACACCGATGTCCCACGTAGGCCCACGTCCAGCGCGGTATCTGACCTTCACCATGCGCGCTGTTCCGGCCAATGACCGCACAGTAGTCAGTCCAATATCCCTTTTCGTCAACCCAAGGGTTGTTAAATCGTTCAGGGAGTCCGGTGACCAGCAGCCTCTCCATGACAAGACGGCCGAGGTACACCTCACTTCAGTTCTGCCTGTATGGTCCTGTACCCATTCAGAAACGGGTCTAGTGGCATACCTGGTCACTTTGGCATTGTGGGCTGGAAGGAGGACTTTCTCTCCGGCAATGGAGTCGGAGGTGACCTGAACGTCAATCACCCAGGCCGTCATATCAGGCGGCCGCCAACAGACGATGTCTGGGCTGCAATAGCTTGATCCACATCTTATACGTGGGCACTCAGTAACGTGCCACCGGTTCTTCTTCAGGCAATTCGCGATGACCTGCTGCACGCTATCATGCCGGATGGTGCGGAGGCAATGCAGTTCCGGGCACGTTTGAATGATGTGCCCGAGCGTCTCTTCACAATTATTCGTTCTGCAAACGGCGTCCGGACAAATGGGGCCTGCTGTGGGTCTACCCCTCGCTCCGCGGCTTTGTGTAAAGGAGAGGTTGCCTCGGACCTTTACGGCCTCGATAAAGTATCTTCCAGAGAGTAGGGATGATCCCTCCGAGACCCAGCTATGTTGCCATACCGGGACCTCGTTGGCCTCCTTGAGTCCGGCCCCATCGACTGTGCGGTGGAGCCAATTGGCAAACGCGCCGTCTGCCTCTGGTAGGCTGTTTACCAGGGACCCTTTTAGTTTGGGAATCTCGAGCTTCCTGAGCACCTCTGAGACATACTTACCATGCCCCAGAGCCCGGACAACTGGGTCGATGCTGTCCTTCATTCGCTCCAGTCTTGCCTTCTTGAGGAGGATCATCCGGCTTTCCAGGGCCGGGATGCCCAATCCTCCCTCCGAAATTCGAGCGTGGAAGAACGGAGTCGGAATGTCGTTTGGAAGGTGCAACCATCGTCGCACCTTCAATCGAACCTCAATGTCATATTTTCCCAAAAGGTTCTTTTTCACCTTTCCAAGTGAGTATCGATAGGTGAGCAACGGAAAAAGGTGATTTCGCAAGAGATAGAGTCGCTGCTGCGGCTTGAGGGGGGGCCTCTGTCAACGCTTTCAGCCCCTCCTTTAAGCACTTACGCACATTAGCTCTACAGCAATCCGCTCCTGTCTCGATACCAAGGTATCGATACGTTTCTTCCGGCTGAAGGGCAACGATGGGAACTCCGTCAATTCCAAAATGACTTTCGGTATCTACTAGCCATCTTTTCCAGTCGGCCTTAATCACCAGCGATCTGCATTTAGCAGGATTGGCATCGAGACCGGTCAGACTAAGACAGGATAGAAAGGTAACGAGTTGAGACTTCATCCCGGCCGCTGTTCCAGACAACAACGCCACGTCATCCGCGAATCCAAGGGCACTTACCACTTCCCCTTCGATGGCTGGGCCGATCTTCCGTAGCTGACATATAGCCTCGTCAACCGCAGCGTTAAAGAGGATCGGGGATAGAGGATCCCCATGACGAACCCCTCGCTTAACTTCAATGACTTCCCCGTACAGGTTAGTCGATGCTCCATCATAAAAGCTGCCCAGGTACCGCACAAAGGGTTCCGGGGCGCCGAGGCGCTTAGCCGCTCGTAGGATGCTCGAGTGCTTAACCGAGTCAAAAGCTTTTCTTATGTCCAAGAAAACCCCATTCAGGTCCTTCAGGAAGTTTTTCGCTTGAGTGATCAATGCTTCGAGCAATGTCACGTTTTCAGCGCAGCTACCTGTGGGGATAAATGCTAGCTGTATCGAATTTAGTTCAAAGCTTAAACTTAGCCACCACGCCAGGATTTTGTGAAACGTGCGGGCAATAGTTGGACCGATCGTGATGGGACGATACTCACCTGGAGCTTTCGGATCGAGCACTTTCGGAATGAGCACGGTCCGGGCCCTTCGGAAGGGCTCCGGAAGCACTCCGCTGAGCAGCCAAAGATTGAACATCTTCGTCAGGCACGTAATCATGAGAGCTCTGATGTTGGCAAGCGTCATACCATCTGGCCCTGCCGCCGAGGGACGCGAGGAGGATACAATTTTGAGTGTGGGATCCTCTCTTACGTCTGATTCTGCTTGACGACGCATGAGGTTCCCACAGAACTCGAGCATCGCTTCTCGAGAGGGGGTTGCTGACGATTTCTTCCTGTTCCAGCCACCGTTTAGAATCGACCCAGCACAGGCCTTTCGATTTTCTTTATATAGGCGCTGTGTTCTCGCAAAGTTTATTTTCCTTTGCTGCCTCTTGGTCACTCACCGCCCCTTACCAGTGGGCTTCTCGGCGGTCCAAGCGTTTACTACGGGTTGAGCTCCAACTCGGCTGATGAGTATCTCGGCTTGTCTTTTAAGCGCCAACACCAGGTTCTCCCCTGCAAGCCTCAGCTTGATGATTTCATCCAACTCAGTTTCGCCACCTTTGTCCTCCAGGCCTGCGGTTGCCGAAGGTTTGAGCAATCCCAAGTGGTCATATATTTTATTGTTCCAGCCGTGCTCGCCCAAGGTGGCCGAGTCGGCTCGCTCGCATGCCTGTTCCGGTGGGGGCTCAAACGATCCCACTTCCGCCTCCAAGTCCGATATACGCCGGTCCTGAATGTCGCGTTCGTCACTCGCTCGTAGCTCCTGTACCAGTTCCCGGTAGGAGCTACTTTTCCTTCTACATTTCACTGCATCGAAGGAGCGTCCACCGTGTAGGGATTTCATAAGTTTGCGATTTATATCGTCCACTTCTCTACCTGATTCGATTAGCTCCACTTTGGCCAATGCTAGGAGGTGGTCCTCCTCGACATACCACCGGGGACGCTTCCTCTTCGCCTCTTCCATCATCACCGAGTTGACTAAGCTCCGGTGTCGTTTCCGTCTGTGACTTCCTAGTCCATTTGCGTTTTGGAAGGCTAGATCACAGTCTCCACATTTGTGCCGCTTGGCACGGCCAGGGCCCGGTTCTTCCTCTGGGGGCCGGGGGCCGGACACTAGACCAGGGGGTGCACACGACCCTTCTTTTCTCTTCGACGTTAACTTTGTCGAATCCATTGCATTCCAGGTTATATTGCTTACCAAATTAATTCAACTCCCTGGAAAGGAAAGTCAGCGTTAGACAGTACTCACCATATTGAGCGTAATCGCAACAAGTTAGCTGATTGATTATACGCTATCCGCATGTCTTGATCATGCTTTTGATCGACCCTAAGGTCTTTGTCTTTTGACTTGTATGCCCGTTCTTGAACCGCCTTGGTATGGATTCATTCCGGCTCCCGGCTTGACCCATGAACCGTCCGATCATCATCTTGGAGTGGAGCCATTCGGCTTCTGGTTTGCCCCTTTTCTGTTTCGCCCGTTCTTATTCCACCATAGGTTTATTGGTTATGTACATACTTGCCCACTTACTTAACCGTCCGTCGGAGCAGGATGCCGTCATCTTCCCTGGCCCTCTTGCTCTTCTCTGAGGCGGGATCTAAATACATAGTAAGGACGCATTTCAGGCCTCTACTTACCTGTCAGTAGGGCGAATCGGCTCTTTCATGGTTTGGTTCATTTCTTCCACTGGCCTTGGTGTTCTTCTCAGTAGCATGATCTAGACAAAAATTAGTCAGATACACGATTTGGGACCTGTCCAGGCTTCTGGCTTGTCCCTTGCCCGTTTTGCCCGTTCTATACCGCTCTCGCGTGGAGCCTTCCGGCCTCCGGCTTGTCCCTCGTCCGTTTTACCCGTTCTATACCGCCTTCGCGTGGAGCCTTTAGGCCTCTGGCTTATCCCTTGTCCGTTTTACCCGTTCTATACCGCCTTCGCGTGGAGCCTTCCGGCCTCCGGCTTGTCCCTTGTCCATTTTGCCCGTTCTATACCGCCATCGAAGGGTCTGCAACTCGCAGTGAGCACTGAGCATGGAACCCCAGGGTCCGGCTTACGCAGGTCTCCAACCAGGAGAGTCATAGCCGTCAAGGAAAAAGCGCCCATGCCCGCCCCGAGCCCGGGCACAGATCGTAGAGACATCCGCAATTCCCACGTGGTAATCTCGCTCACATTTAGGCCGTGGTCCACCAAGCATACTTTGGTTCGTACCGACCGGCAATGTCTGCCCTGGGAAGAACTACCGCGTCCCCGAGATGGACATCCACATTCGCCTCTGGTGTCGTGGGCCAAAGCCCATCGGTTGCCAAGGTAACCTATACCAATCAGGATAGCGATAAGTTTGGAATCTTTCGCGGACCCGCCTCGCAGCCGCGTGCGCTCGACCCAGGCTTTCGTTCCAGATCGGGGACGTCTTGCTGCCTCCCTCCGCAGGGGGTTAGGTCAGACTTCAAATTGGTTTAGCTACGATTCATAACCTGGAGGGGCTGCTACCTCCCCCCAGGGTGTCCAATGATCTTCGGCTATGCGCCGGACGCGGGCAAGTCGCGACACCGACAACACATTGCCCCCTCTCACGCCGGCGGTTTCACCTTGGGACGTACTGAGAGAACACCTTGGCGGCCGGACCTTTACGGCCTTGCTTCGTTTATCCGACGATCTCGTGGGACTGAGTCGCCGTGGGCTACTGCCGACCCATTTTGTCCGGTACCTCACGCTACCGGTAGAACTTCCGAGTATTCGCCATGGCGGCCAAACCATTTAGGCCTTGCACTGTCCGCGCCTCGCGGAATCGGTACTGGAAGCCTTAAACTACTCCACTTTCCTACTTCTTGCATGCTTCTACTTCGGTGACTTTAACGCGGCCAGACTATAAGTCCGCATTACATATTTTTTACTTGTTAAAACGTTCTACTTGTTTCCTTTAATCCCGACACTTACCCTGAGCATCTCGACAGCGCTTCTACTTGGGGACTTCAACGCGGCCAGTCCCTCTGTCCGCGTTTCATATTTGCTACTTCGCCCCACTTCCAACTAGACCGACACTTACCTTGAGCAGTCCTGGCTGCAGTAGGCTGAGAAAACACACACGGTTAGTCACTCACCTCCATTTATTTCCACCACCTTCACCAAAGAACACCAATGTCAATTCCTCGGGTCCCTTCCCCCCCCGAAAGCGGTTTCGAATCATGCGGACGGTAGCGCCAAGTACTCGGAGGGTCGCTATCCGCAGGTCCATTTTCCTGATCCCAATATCTTGCAGGACGGCCACCGATGATTCCGACCAATTTCCTCGCCAGGACAGGGTGGCTGTGGTAACCTTTGCCTCTTCCGCACCTGAGGCCGCTTTAACCCAGTTCTTGACCTCTTCCGTATCATACTTTCTTTTCTTCCTCCGGTGGCAGTCTTCCAACCGGGCTACGTTTCCATCGGAGACAATCTGGACGTCAATAATCCAGGCTGTTTTTCCTCCAATGCGCCAGCAGATGATATCCGGCTTTTGATTTGAACCCCCGATGGGGATGACGGGTTCAACCCTCGTTTCAAAGCCACTTCGCGTGAGGCTTGCAACCATGATGTTCATAACCGCATTGTGACGATTTATCCTTAGGCCCCACGTCTCAAGGCAGGTCTGGCTTATATGACCTATCGTCTCCTTCTTCTTCCGCCTCGAGGGGCAGTACGCGTCTTTTTCCGTTCGTCCCCGCGCTCCTCTGCTTCGTGTGGTAGAAAGATTTCCCCGCACTTAAACCGCGTCAATATATGCTTTTCCACTCAGCAGACTGGAGCCATCAGTGACCCACCAGTGCTGCCAAGGGACTTTGTCGGCTTCACGAAGGCCCGATCCGTCCATTGTATTGTGCAACCACCCTGCATAGGCACCTCTTTCTTCACCGAGGTTCTCCACGTGTTGGCCCCGTATTTTGGGGAATTCCGTTGTCGCTAATGTCGCCTCACGTGATCAGAGCGAGCAAGTGCTTGGATCGTTGCCTCCTCAGAGTCTTCAAGTTTGAGAAATCGAGAAATCGATCCCTGTTAAGTAGTGTGACGGGGCGCCATCTATGGCGACCAATGACGTCACGCCTTGAGACAATGCGTTCGCGGGAGATAACCGCAGCCTTCTAGAATATTCTGTTTTGTGTCTGTGTCTGAGTGGTACACGCTTCCTACTGTCGTCAATATAACTGTTACGGTATCTGTCTGGCTGTGAACTGATTTACACTTGAAGAGTATAAAGAACTAGTAGCGACACCGTTACAGTAGCAACAGTCGGCTTTCAAGTGGCGGGACATCCAGTCCACCAAATAGAGTATTCGCATGGGAGAAAGGGATTGGAGTGTCCCTAGGAAGGTGCAGCCCCTTCCCTATCTTTCCTCTGATGAGGCGATCCAGGGTAACCAATTTCGCCTTTGTATTTTCCGCCAATGTTCCATCGTAAATGATCTTTGGAATTAGATGGCTTCGCAGAAGGTAGAGTTTCTGCTGGGGCTTTTGATAGTTCTTCTACCCCCCCCCCCCCCCCCCCTACCCAGAACACTGCCTATGGAGGAAAGTGAACCTCCATGTCCGATCTCGATGCCGAGGTACTTGTATGTGACGTCCGGAGACATCGCCTCAATGGGCTGCTCGTCGACCCGGAATATCGAGTTCTTATCCAAGCACGTGCGCTTCCTTCTTCCGTCGACTTTGAGTGTCAGTGATCTACACTTACCTGCATTCGCAGTCAATCCTGTTTCTTTCAGGTGTCCAAGAAAAGTTCCAACCTGATTTTGCATACTTACGGTCGACTCGGTCAGAATAGCAATATCGTCCGCGAAGCCCAGGGCTGGGATGGGTGTTGACCCAATCTTCGGCCTCGCTTTAGCCAGCTTGCTTAGAGCCTCGTCAATTACCGCGTGGAATAAGACGTGAGAGAGCGGATCCCCTTGTCTAACGTCTCTCGTGACTTTGATTTTGTTTGAATATAGATTTGTCGTGGCCCCTTCTTAGAAGCTGCTCATATATATTGTGAGGGGTCCTGGGTCCCCATGCGTCGAGCCGCCCTAATGATGCTATCATGTTTGACAGAATCAAAGGCCTTCTTCAGGTCCAGGAACATCACGCATAGGCCGGTTTTCCTTTTGCGGGCCTGGGATAGCAGCGCGTCCAGCATTATGATATTTTCCGCGCAGCCATCTTTAGGAAGAAAAGCTCTCTGCATTTCGTTCAATTTGAAACTCTCCGTCATTCGCTTTGCGAGAATCTTGTGAAAAGTCCTGACCAGCACCGATCAAATGGTGATAGGTCGATAGTGTCCCGGCTCTGTCGGCCTCGCTATTTTCGGTATAAGCACTGTATGCGCATGCTTGAATGGGCCTGGCAAAGCACCACTCAACAGCCAAAGATTGAACATTTTCATGAGTGCGGACGACGGAAGTTCTTTAACCGCACTTACTTTGATACCGTCTGGTCCTGCCGATTGACGGTCGCAATCCAGACAAGGTCGCTTCGACTTCGGCCTTGGTTATAGGGTCAAGGAGTCCCCAATCTGCTTCGGCTATGTCCGTTATCTCTCGGCTATCGGAGCCTGCCTCTTTTTGGAAGAGCCTTTTCCAAAACTGAATTATTACTTTGTGCGAAGGTTCGCGCCCCTCTCGATTTATGCGCCAGTCGCATTTCAACACGTAGCTCGCGCAAGCTGCTCTGTCCTTCTTGTACACTACAGGTTTTGGACTGCCGCATACCGGTCCCGTTTGAGGGATCTTTTAGGCCGAAGCCGTCCCCATCTTGAAAGCCCCTTGGAGTGAGCTGTCCACTTCCTAGGAGTACTTGACCTTCCAAGTTTTCCGGCAATAGCCTTTGCATGCTGATCTAGCATATTGTCAAGTTGTTCGCCCTCTAAGTTGTCAAGCGATGATGTTATCAAGGTTCAGCTCTCCCGCCCGATCCCTTTTCCGGGACAAGGTGCATTCACCTGCGGACGTAAGTGCTTCACAAATACGCTGGTCCCAAGTAACCTCCGCGTCGGATTCCTGGTCGGAGTCCTGAGCCCCATGTTCGGCTCTCGATTCACTTCTGGTGTTTGTTCTGGCCATTCTCGCGCTTCTTAAGAATTGTCTTATATCTCGCTGATTTTCTGCGGCACCTTATAGCTTCAAGTGACCGTGACCCAGGAAATTACGCATGCAGGGCCTCAGCAGATACAGGTCTCGTCGCTGTTTCCATTGCCACTTCGGTTGCAACGAGGACTTCCTCTTCTTCAGAGTTCCATCGCCTTTTCCGACTCGCGGATTTTGCTACGGCCTCGGCGTGGAATTCGGTAGGATGTCTAGACTTCTTGTGAAGTCCCAAGACACTAGCAGTGGCATACAGCTTTCCGCAGTTTGTCCAGTAGAACCCGGCTGTTGTCGTTATTCTTGGGAGTCAGACTCTTGCCTCTCGCCAGCCCGGAGGTATGTGTCGCGAAAACATGACACTTCGTTCAGCAGGTTAGTTAGATATATATATTAAAGAAAGTCATATATATTAAAGAAAGTCCGATATATCTGCAAAGAACTAGCCAAGTAATACCTGAGACTTACGGGAGTTATCGCCGAGAGTCCTGAGGCTGTCCGTAGTCCTGTGATTCTCGTGGAGCCTTTCGGCCTCCGGCTTGTCCCTTGTCCGATTTGCCCGTTCTATGCCGTCTTCGCTTGGAGCCTTACGGCCTCCGGCTTGTCCCTTGTCCGATTTGCCCGTTCTATGTCGCCTTCGCTTGGAGCCTTTCGGCCTCCAGCTTGTCCCTTGTCCGTTTGCCCGGCGTTCTTGTACCGCCATTGAAGGTTCCATGCCTCGCAGCGAGCATGGAACCCCAGGGTCCGACTTACGCAGGTCTCCAACTAAGAGAGTCATAGTTACTCCCGCCGTTTACCCGTGATTGGTTGAATTTCTTTACTTTGACATTCGGAGCACTGGGCAGAAATCACGTAGCGTCAACACCGGGTTGCGACCGTCGCTACGCTTTGTTTTAATTAAACAGTCGGATTCCCCGGCTCCGTACCAGTTCCAAGTCGCCGGACGAGGCGGGTCGCCCCGGGGGGCTCGCCCAGTCCGACCGCCGCCCGCTTAGCGTCGCGGCCCGACCGACCGGGCCCTCAGAGCCAATCCTTTTCCCGAAGTTATGGATCTGATTTGCCGACTTCCCTTGCCTACATTGTTCCGTCGGCCAGAGGCTGTTCACCTTGGAGACCTGCTGCAGATATGGGTACGACCCAATGTTCCCTCTAATTTTTCACGAGTCTGCGCGAACACGTTAACTCACTGCGCAGGCCCTTGGACCATAGTGCGCAACCAGCCCCCCACATAAGGTGATAAACCGAACTTATCGGGGGCGAAGTCCCCCAGCCCCTATCGGGCTCTGCGCTTTTTGCCGATATCATCTACATCGGGGGGGGGCTTAGTGGCTATCTGGCCTGAACGCGCGAAGCGCGAAAATTTTATATGATTCATGATTGAATCGGTCAATATGATCGGGAATTACATAGCATATATCTATTGCTATCTATTTTTATCAGCATATATCTATTGCTATCTATTTTTATCATCTCTCTGCTCACATAATCAGATTTACCGGTAAAGCTGATCAATGAGGTGTGTTAGAAAAAGTAGGTCTTCTAAATATTAATTAAACATCTTCGCGCGCACTCGTTCGTATAATGACATCGTTATATGATGCTATTTCGTGACCTCCTATCGGCTATGTCAAAAGACATTGAAATCGCTCAAACGTACTAAACTAAAACACGAACACGATTTAAAATTGGTATTTTTCAACTGGCAAATAATGTTCCCTCGACATGGCATTTGTCTTGTTGTGGGACTCGGATCGCCAGCACATGAACATTCAGCGCCAGCCATTTACGCGCCTGTGGACAATTAAACTTATATGTATGAATCGAAGTTTTCGGTCAGCATATAGGGCAGTCCTTTTCGGCCAAGCTTTTCTCGCTGCTGATCGTTTTGGCTCACTTCTCGGAGTCGCATGTCACATAGCCTATAACTTCATATATCTTGGTGTGCCGTGGCATAAGGTAATGGCCGACGCCCAAGTGCCCATTCCTCTTAATCACGCCTATTTTTTGTTGTGGGACGGGTACCCAATAATCAAGACATTTGACAAAATTAATTCGCGCGCGGCGCGATAAATATTTTGAAAAATTCCCAAAAAATACACCATGATTTATGTTAATTCACGAAATAATTTTGGAGGGTTTGGGTGCGGCAGATACGGTCCTGAGGCAATCTTACGCAAGCAATGTTCATGATACGCGGAGAAGACTAAGCGCTAGTTTCTCGCAGATTAACTTCGAGCTCGCCCATTGTTATTTATAACTATGTTAAACCATGTTATTTCGCCATTCCCGGAAAATAATGCGCTATTGAAATGATATCAGTAAAGAAAATATTTTTCGTTGGGCGATAGTGATTGCAAAGTCTCATTTCTTCACGGAGTGCAGTATTTACCTTTGCTGGCCGCACTTGTACCTCGATGTAAGACTTCAGCGATAACACTTTTTGCCCCTGGCAATGTTCCCTATAATTTTTCACGAGTTTGCGCGCCTGCGTGGTGCCTTGGACAACAGTGCGCAACGACTTCAAAAAAACATCACTTCGGATTTTCTGTGCGCAACTTAGATTTTCTGTGCGCAGGGACCGCTTCAGCACTGCGCACGTGCGCAGCTTAGAGGGGACATTGGTACGACCCCGCGCGAGAATTATATCGTCTCCCTCGGACTTTCAAGGGCCGACGCGAGTTCACCGGACGCCGCGAGAAACGCGACGCTTTACGGAGCCTCCGACCCTATATCCAGGCGAACCGATTCCAGGGTCTCCGCTCCTTACCAAGAAAAGATAACTCTTCCTGGTACTCACGCCGGTGTCTCCGAGTTCGTTTGCGTTACCGCACCGGGCGCCCGACGGCGCCAATCTCCGCGTCGGGGCTCGGGAATATTAACCAGATTCCCTTTCGGCCTCGGCGGGGGCGAAGACGAGCAACGCCCCCCGATCGAAAACTGGGTTCGCTTAAGTCTTAGGGTCGGCTGACCCACGTTCAACTGCTGTTCACATGGAACCCTTCTCCGCATCGACCTTCAAAGTTCTCGTTTGAATATTTGCTACTGCCATCAAGATCTGCACCGACGGCTGCTCCGGGCGAGCTCGCGCTCCGCACTACGACGTCCGCCGCCGCGCCCTTCCTACTCGTCGACGCCTAAGGCCGTGGTGCGGCTCGCGCCGAGTCGACGGCCGGATATAGGCCCTACGCTCCTGCGCCATCCATTTTCAGGGCTACGCGATTCGGCAGGTGAGTTGTTACACACTTCTTAGCTCAGTGGTTCCCAACCTTTTTCTACCCACGTACCATTTTGAGGTTTTATACAGTGCTCGCGTACCACCTATATAAGTTACGAGCGTTTCCACCATTCATGACGTCATACGCACGTATTTGATGACCTATGCGAGGTGTATTAACAAATTCTATTGAACTAGGCCAGGGATGTCAAATATACGGCCTGTGGGCTAGATCCGGCCGCCAGACGATTTTATCCGGCCCGCATAACAATTCTAAGTACATTGAAACAATATTATATTATCAATCATATCCACAGTAATAAAACAAATTACAACGTCCGCGTTGACAGTTAAATATCTTGTATTCATCTCAACGCATACGCAAGGCTAACGCCAGATTATGACTAAAGCAGGGGTAGCCAACCTTTCTGCCATTCACGGCCGCATTTCGACCACTCGTGTAGCCTACGGCCGCATTCCAGGGCATAGTCGTAATGAACGAGCTGCTGGACGCCAAATACCCAGGTCTATGTCCATTTTCGGTGAACTGCGGACTAATCTATTAAATGATAGGCTTACTATGCGCACCAAAATCGTGAGTGGTCACTGGTAATGTTAAGGAAGGAAGTCGTCATAGTCGCGCGAAGCGCGAAATAAATTCAGATTCACCAATGAATTTCGTCATTGATACTAGTAGTTTTACATATTACCCTCAAACATTTATCCTTTCTCATCCCGTGTGATCAGATTCACTGGTATAGAGTTGATGTAGGGGTGTTTTTGAAAATTTAAAAGCAAGTTATAAATTATGATGCATCTTCGGGTGGGCCAATTGGTATTAGTCACTTTGTAGCATGCTGTTATTTCTTGACCTCCCATCACGGTTGTTATTAAGTATAGTGAGGAGCACACGATTCCGAGCTGATATTTCCTTGTGAGGCGCATCATTTTCCACTGATGTTCGCATCTGTATTGTGGGGCTCTAATTGCAAAGGGTGCTACTATAGTAAAATCGAAAAATGTAATCGCATTGAATCGTGCGCAGTGCGAATAAAAATTTAAGATTAATTAAAATCATTCAAAAGATTTGGGAGTCAATTCGTAAATTCGAATTGCATGTCGACGGCCGCCAACACATACTAATTGAATTGCGAGCCTACGGCCACACAAATTCCATCTTACGGCCGCAGGTTGGCCACCCCTGGACTGAAGCAGAGGGAAAACTTGAATATTTCTACTTGTATCGCCGGTAATGCCATTGTTTTAGCGGTTCTTAACTGTATTTAATCGGACAAACATCGTATTTTCGCATTGCTCGCAAATAATGGTGTTGCGACTCGCTAGAATGAAACCCCTACGATCCGTGTATTATCTATATATGCTTGATAATAAAGTATTCCAGCGAGAAGCAATATTACGAGGCAACATTTTGGATTCCGTTGACTGGTCCGGCCCGCTAGCGATTCCATGACTTCGATCCGGCCCGCGATGCAATTTGAATTTGACACCCCTGAACTAAGCATTATTAGCCAGGGTTGATGGGATATATGCAATTTTTTTTTTTACCACCAGTCACAAGAAGAACAGCGTAATGAAATAACAACACACAACAGAAGTCAATTTATTTAATGCGATGGCTGCATTTGTTTATTTTCCACTAGCTTGTCGATGCGTGGCATACGTTTGCTTACATCGCATCGAAAGTCATGTATGGGCGCAATAAGTCGGTTTCATTTCTTCGACTTGATAGTCATCTGGGATGAAAATTCTTGCTCGCACTCCCACGTATAAGGGAAAATTATCGGCAGGGGAATAGCGGGAGACGACGGCTTCAAAAAACTCAAAATCAACCACACCTGAACTAATAGCTCCCTTCGATCGAAAAAAAACTGAATCTGCTCGCGTACCACCTGGAAGACCTTCGCGTACCACTAGTGGTACGCGTACCACAGGTTGGGAACCACTGCCTTAGCTGATTCCGACTTCCGTGGCCACCGTCCTGCTGTCTGTATCGCGCAACAACTTTTGTGGGCTCTGATGAGCGTACGCGTCAGGCGCCGTAACCCGGCGTTCGGTTTATCCCGCATCGCCAGTCCTGCTTACGAAGAGTGGCCCACTGGGCACTCGCATTCGTATCGTGCGCCCCGCTCCAGGCCGTTTCGTCCCCGAGTCCTCTAATCATTCTCTTTACCAGATAAAACTTTGAAAAAGCGCCAGCTATCCTGAGGGAAACTTCGGAAGGAACCAGCTACTAGACGGTTCGATTAGTCTTTCGCCCCTGTACCCAGATAGGACGATCAATTTGCACGTTAGAATCGCTACGGTCCACTAGCCCCATCTTTGGCCCCATGTGAGGGCATCGAACAAGATAGGGGACAGCGGATCCCCTTGCCGAACCCCTCGAGTGACTCGGATCTCGTGCGAGTATAGGTTGGTTGTCGCGTTAGTATAACAGCTTTCGAGGTATTTGACTAGCGGTTCGGGTGTTCCCATGCGCCGTGCCGCACGTAAGATGCTTGCGTGTTTGACTGAGTCGAAAGCCTTTTTCAAATCAAGAAACATCACACATAAACCCGCTTTGTTTCTCCTCGCCTGCGCCATTAGGGCGTCAAGCATGAAAATGTTTTGTGCACACCCATCTTTGGGTTGAAACGCCATTTGGGCGGCGTTTAGCGCGGAGCTTTGTCCTAGACGTTTGGCTAAGATTTTATGGAGTACTCGGACGAGTACTGAGCCAATTGTTTTTGGTCGATATTGACCGGGTTCTCTCGGATTCGGCACTTTCGGTATGAGTACCGTCCACGCTCTTTTAAACGGCCTTGGAAGGGTCTTGCTTAGCAACAACAGATTGTACATTTTCATAAGAGCGTTCGGCTGCAATATCTTGACGGTACTTACCTTAATCCCGTCGGGTCCAGCCGCAGAGGGCCGTAATCCTTTTAGAGCAACTGCTATATCTCCTCGTTTGAAATAGGAAGGAGTAGGTTCCAGTCTGCAGCCGCCGTGTCGCTTATTGCCCGGTTGTCCAAGCCCGCTTGTCTTTGGAAGACATGCTTCCAGAAGGCGATCATCATTGTGGGACGGCGTGCGATCGAGATGTTGAATACGCCAGTTTCCTTTCAGCACGTAGTTAGCGCATGCATGAAGAGGTTTTGCACCGCCGCGTACTGAGTTCTTTTTCGAGACCTTCTCGTCGTGAGTCGCCTACTTGAGCCGCGGCCCCTGATTGGGGGGTTTTCCACTTGCGCGGGGGGTTCCTGCTCCCCAATTTACCGATAACAACTGTTGCATGTCGTTCGAGCTTCTGCCCGAGAGCCTCTCCTATCGTGTCGCTGCTGATGATCTGATCGAGGAGGAGCTCCCCAATTTTGTCATTCTCTTCCGAGGTTGCGCATGTATCAGCAGAGTTGAGTACCTCTCGCATACTCCGAAGCCAGTTCTCCTCTGTTTCATTTTCATCTCCCAAGTCATCGTGAAAGTCATCCGCGTCTTGTTCGTCGGAGGAAGCTGATGACACTCTTTCACCCTACGCCCTGGTTCTTCTTAGTCGCGCGAGAATTCCTGCCGCAGTTCGATACTAAAATCAAGACATACTGTGCAAAAGCTTATGACGGATCTAGGTAAGGAGCATCGTTAAAATCAATAGAGGCCTATACCGGCTTTTTGTAAAATCTGTTAGCGATAAATGACAAGTCAGCTCCACTCGACTTAGGAAACGAAATTACCATTAACATAGTTCAGTGACAAACTTGAACCTTGGTAGAGCGTTCGATACTAACATTAAGACTTACCGTGCCAAATGTCATAACCGATCTCAGTATTGAACATCGTCAAAATCAATGGATACCAATACCGGCTTTTGAGTAAAATCTGTTTGCGATACATGACGGATCAGCACACACTCAACTTCGGAAACGGAATTACTACCCTAAACTTTGAGTAGAAACCCTGAAACTTGGGACAGTGTTAAATACCACCATCACGACATGACATACCAAGTTTCAAGAGTTTTAATGATGTGAAACACCATCAAAATCGACCTATACCAGCAAAGGTCGACTAAACGCATATGACGGTAACCGAGTTCAGATATAGATACGATTGTTACATCACACCTTATGTGCCCCGGTTGCTCGGTAATTTTATGAATAAGAGAGAGTAAATCACCGCTTCTTGCGCTGCTTCGAGAGAATAGACAGTGAAAGCTTGTTATGAGCGCTACCCGGGCATACCCGGCTAGGCATTCTCAAAGCGAAAGCACAGAACA
The DNA here is from genome assembly GCF_051294905.1 of Botryllus schlosseri. NCBI lineage: Eukaryota > Metazoa > Chordata > Ascidiacea > Stolidobranchia > Styelidae > Botryllus > Botryllus schlosseri. Next base: position 23,647,926 of record NC_137248.1, read on the forward strand.
GAATTCTATCTTCGCAAAGACTTCGCTATATATGGGCATTTACAAGTGAAAGGACAAGAAGAATACGATTTTCGCTGTGATTTCGGTATACATAGATTGCTGTGCGTCTATAAATGGTAAAGAATTGTTATTGGACAGAATTGTAGGCGGGGCAATGCTCCAGTTGCCCTATAGGGCGAGCCGACACTGATAACCAACCTACGGTAGGGTTGCCATACGTCCGGAATTTCTCGTACATGTCTGGAATTTGACTGTTCTGTTCAAACTAGCGTCCGGGAGGAATTTTTAAAATATTCCAAATGTCTGGAACTTTGAAGACTTGACGACGTAGGCTCATATTTTTTTCGTAAATCAGCATAAAAACAATATTATTTGGAATATTTATGCTGTTACATGATATTTTTCATCGCGTCGGCCGTTTAAATGCTTTATTCAAAGATAGTGGTTCCAAACGGGGGGGGGGGGGGTTGTCTGCCTTTATTCTGGGGTTTGCGAATATGTTGAACGTAATGAGCTTCCAAAATAGCCCGTGAGTAAGTCTGGGCAAATGTGCTGACTTCTTTTATCAACACGACACGAAATTTGTTTGTTAAGATATTCAACTTGTCGATCGGTGTATCCCCACTCAATGATGAAAGAAAATTATCGAACGTCTTCTTCCAATGCTCATACTCTTTTTCAGCGGATGGGCAATCAGGACTGATATTGAGCTTGTCTGGTTTTAGAATTCTTTTTGCCATTGTTGTATGTTGCTTGAATTGTCGTGAACTGACTATCGAGTCGACATAACCAACTGAAGCTTTATTGAGGTAAATGTATCCAAGGTGGCTTTAAGCAACATACAACATAATACAACATACAGCAGAACAGAAAAGGATAGAATGACAAGACAATGGCGACACAATGTAACGTGCAACAGAAACAATCAGAGGAAAGCAATAATTGCCTAATTACGGATCACAACACTGTATCAACTGAGCTGGAGATTAATTTACTTTGAAGCCGGTTCATTAATGTGCTACGATTACGCTGCGTACGTACCTCTCATGCGTAATCCAGATTCAAATTAAAGGTAATGTGGCAAAGTATGAGTAGTAATTAAAGTCGCAAGAAATCACTCTTTCCATTTCCAATCTTCTTTGTTGCTATTGTCACATTTTGCATTATGCGGTATGTGTTTCAAATTAATACGTGATACGTATCCTAATCCCTTATTCGCAAAACAAGTCAATCAGTGCTTGCGATTCCTATATGACTCATATCTATCACCCGTAAAGGATTAACGGCCATGCCAAAAAAAAAAAGAAAGCCGGCCTTGTGACAAAAACAGGAAACACTCGGTCAAGGGAGGGCTAAGTTCAGAAAAACTGCAAGCATCGCTTAACGTCAAGGCTATTTAAGCTGTACAGTGCACACTGTTAGGAACGCAGCGACCAAGAAAATAAGCTATGTAGTATTGCATATACATTTCAGTGAAGAGGTTCTTAAACTGGGGGTGTGAAAGTATCAGAAGGTGGCGCGAGGCGCTCCGCGTGATTTACCCCCAGATTATACTTTTTGCTCTGCGTATTGCAGGGTTGTAATGACTCGAGTCCGACTCGAGTCACGTTTTTCAGATGACTCGACTTGACTCGAGTCATTGTCTCAAAATCCGGAAATGACTCCACACGACTCGAGTCAATTTGTGGATTGACTCGACTTGGATTCGAGTCCGTGCGCATGACTCGAACCAAATCATATGACTCGAGACTCAGACCGACGTTTCATTGTAATTTCGAGGAATAGTAAAGTAATCACACTATTGGGATTTATTCTCTTGGTACTGGTACTTGAAAATGCGTCCCGAAACTGCTAAAAATGACGAAAATTAGTATATTATAAATTCGAACCATTCGATATCACCAAACAGAGTTATAAAAAGTGGATTCAACAAGCCTTTAACTCGAAACTGGCAGTGAACACAATGACTTGGACTCGACTCGAGTCATATTACCATGACTCGGACTCGACCCTCTGCTCAGTGACTTGGACTCGGACTTGACTCGGTGGTGAATTGAAAATGACTCGACTTGACTCGAGTCAAAACTATAAAACTGAGATTGACTTGTGACTCGGAGCCTTGTGACTTGGTTACAACCCAGGTGTATTGTCCGACTTCAATATTTCAGAATTCTCTCAACAACCATAGCCTTCCATGCCATCAAACTACCCGTTAGGATTGCTAGCATTCTGGTAGCGCATTTTAATAGTTTGTGATAAGGCCCAGGCTTTGGAGCAGCCGGGAATTTAAACTGCTCCAGCTCCGGCTCCGGAGCTCTCTTTTATCATACATTAGCTCCGGCTCCAGCTCCGGAGCCGCATTATAACCACTGCTCCGGCTCTGAAATTATCGAATGGTCCTGTCTATATCAGGGGCGGCCCGCAAATGTGGCCCGCGAGAGGGTTTTGCGTGGCCCGTGAAGTAATGTCCTATTATATTATGGAAAATGAATGGCTCAGATTGTGAACTTGCAATGCAAAACAAAAATTACAATTCTGGCTGCAACACTTGGGATGTTGATGACTAAAATATTAATTCCGACGCATTGGCAGATCCAGGGTCCAGTCACATTTTCAGTAAATCGTCGTACATTACAATAAACTAAAATAGTAGCGAGATTTTTCTTCACGCTTCGCGTGTTTAATTGTCACACGATTTCTTGCTTGGTAGCCTACCCCCTACTGAAAATGAAAAAAACGCCTAATTTGCCCGATTGAGTCTATTCGCAATAACGGAAGAAAGTCTTTTGGCGTTTGAGCTCGCATAAAAATCGTCGACGGTGAAATGTAGGCACAAAATGAGTGTCGCATATTATCTGAGACGTTCGATATCGATGTGTCCAGACGCCGAATAGTCGTGTCCTTGCAAACTGAGCCAAGCGGGTGGTATACAATAGACCCGCAATACTCACCTAGTTTATTTATAAACTTAGAAAATTTTACCCGTTTGGCGTGGCTAGTGAACCGCGCACTCGTTCGTCAATTGCATGTGCCCCTTTAGCAGAAAAGGTTGGCCATTACTGGTTAATATAGATTACTAATCTACTAATAGGTTAGTTATCTATAGTAATCTAGAGTCCGTCAGCCGTCAGTAACATCCAATGTAGCAACAAATACATATAGGTGCGGCCGTGCCGGCTTGTGACTTCATACTGAATCTTTGTCAATTGTCGACAACATAATAGTTGCACTAGAACGCAATTTACTCCGTGCCATTGCTGTGCAAGTGTGCATAGCATTAAAATTCAGGCCTGGTGTTCAATTATGATGAATCAGCAGATGTGGTTGTTGCATACATAATAGCATCCTATGAAATATGTCGGAGCCGGAGCTACTCCTCAAATAACGGGCTCCAGCTCCGGCTCCGGCTAAATTTTATGTAGAGCTCCGGCTCCGGCTCCAGCTCCGGTGAAAATGCAAGGCTCTGGGGCTCCGGCTCCAAAGCCCTGGATAAGGTTGCGCGAAATTTTTCACTATCGTTACGGGAGGCGCACGTAAAAAAGTTTGAGAACCACTGTTCTTGCATCTTAATGGAAGAACGTGGATAGGGGTTTGAAGACAATTGATAATGTATCATGTTCAACATTGTTTCGAATCATGACCGCATATAGATATTTTTTTAAATTAACCGCCATTTCTCATTATCTAACGTCAAGAGTGTCACTGGGCAGAAATTAGTGTCACTGGGCAGAAATTATTAACAGTGTAATTTAGAAATAAAATTAAGATACGCTGAAGAATATAGCTAGAATTTTTCACTCGGCCTGCCAACGTATTTTCTACTTCTCATTTGGCCCGCGGAGGAAAGTAATTGCCAACCCCTGTTCTATGGGCTTGTAATCAAATCTAAAATGTGGTTACAACTATCCGGAAATATCCGTATAAAAAGTCATAAATATCCGAATCCTATCCGACTGCCACAAAATCGTCTGATAATATCCAGTCCGAATTCGTCGCGAGGAGAGTGTCACGATCAGGGTTGTTGTAACCATCAAGTCCGAATTCGCGAGGAGAGTGTCACGATCAGGGTTGTTGTAACCATCAAGTCCAAGTCGGCGGACCGAATCTGTTTCATTTCTATGATTTACCGTTTTTTCATTTTTGCGTCCGTTTTTGGAATTGGAATTAGCTTCCTAAATATAACACTAATTTTTCTGCTTAAATGGGTTCCTAGCTTGTCACAATATGTCAATCGGTTGCTCGGATATTCGATTTAGAAAATTTCCGATCATGTTTTATCTGGCAAGAGCATTTCTGTCCGTGACGTCGTCGCACTAGATCGAGTCAGATCAGATTCTTCATTCGCCCGAGAACGTGCTCTAAAGGCGAATTCACACATACCCGGTTCGCACGGTAAATTCGCGCGTAACGCACGTATCGCAAGAGTCAATAGGCCTTTTGCAGGACTTCGATCACGTGACTAGATACGCATAGCAACCAGGAATTGGTTAGCAAGCTACTTTTTCGTGCACCTGACTCAATGCAAAATATCGTGTAGTATATTGTTGATTTCTAGTTGTAAATGTTTCGGAAATTAGTCGTGGGAGTGCGCAGGGATTCAGATGTGTCGGATGCCAATGCTACGCAAAGGATTTAGAATAATTCCGTTGAAATAATTGATATTTTAATCGTTGTTTGGTACATACCCAACATTGATTTGATGACACAAAATTCGGCATTGAAGGAGACTGAGTGATATTTTTGCAGCAGTAAGATAGTTATAGATAGTAGTTGTTGTTGTAGTAGTAGTAGTTGGTAATTTTTGCAATATTTCGACTGACATCGATCGTGAGCTATGGCGGTTGCATCAGCTTCAACCGGCAGGGGTAAGTACCAGTTTCTTATTCAGTTATATTTTTCAAAAATAATAATTTCATGCACCTAACAAGCTCAGCGGTCATTGCAATACTTCCTGGATTAGATGTCAGTAAACCATGATATTGCTTTATGTGTTTATAACCAGGTACGGTAGCCATATTACATGTGATTGTAACATCGACTACTGCAACCAATATAGTGCCATATGCACCAAATAGATATATCATATCATATTCCATATTCCAGATTTGTCAGCATTTCCCGATCTGACGTTTGGAGAAGTTGAAAGTTACACGAAGACAGCATCTGGGTGTGAACATACCGCCAAGGGTTACAAGTTCTTTGCAGAGCCTGGATATATACACAATGTTAAAGGTGAATTAAGTTCAGAGATATTCGTAAAATTATGACTACCTTTGCCCTTTTCCATTTGGCCAATTCATAATATTTAGATGTCTTTAATACCTATATATTGCTGGTTTTTGATTATCATCAATATTGCAGTATCACATGATGTTGACTCCGCCATTGTCACTGCTAAGTGTCACCACTCGATGAAGAAAAATGAGCATCCTCATCAGCTTCAAGTGATGGTGCAACGAACTGGCCCGACAAAATCTATTTCTGGCAACTGCTCGTGCGCTGCAGGCCTAGGAGGCTACTGCAATCACGTAGTTGGATTACTCTATTACCTGGCACATTGCAAACAACTTGAGCTGCAAAGCGTACCAGACTCCGCCACATGTACTGGAATGAAGGAGCGATGGAGTATTCCAAGGGAGCGGAAGATAGGCAATCAAGAAATTGGGGACGTACTAGTTGAGGAAATTCAACCTGGAGCCAACTACGATCGGTATATTAAATCAACACTGTATTCGCCAGCCACCTACTATCCAATTTTCAGTCAAAATCAATACGGCGATTTAAGTCCTAAGCCTCTTGCTGCAACACTAGCACCTGGATTAAATGATTCAATGGAAATGATGCCTACTAAATTTGGTCATGCGGTGAAGGGCAGTGTGATTTCGTACCAACAAAAAATGTCAGCCGAATATCTGATTAATGACTACTCATGCACTGTCTTCCCAAATTTGCCCCTTCCCGATGCCGGTATACGCTTCAACAATGCAATATCATTATGCCTTCAGCAGGATAAGCTCGACGACTTACATGCAATGAGTCTATCTAGAGAAGTGGCCATAGATGTGGAGACAAAGACACGAGCACAAAGTCATAGCAGTTATTGGACTCAGCTTCGCAAGTCGAGAATTACTGCCAGTAAATTTTGACTAGTTGCAAAGCGTCAAAGTAACTTTGAGACTCTTATCACGTACCTTAATCCATCACGCAGAGTTATTACACGACCAATGAGACTCTTATCACGTACCTTAATCCATCACGCAGAGTTATTACACGACCAATGCAGAGGGGGCTGAATTTAGAATCAAGGGCTGCATTTATATATGCTTCTAAAGCAAAAAAAGACAAAGTGAATCTTTACCCATCCGGTTTAATTATCAATCCAAAATGTCCCTGGTTGGGCTGTACACCTGACCGCAAGGTTTTTGATGGCACCGTTGAGCTACAAGGACTGAGTCCATTTGGTCTCTTGGAGATCAAAGTTGTTAAAGAAGGCGCTACTGACTTCAGGAATGTAGCTTACATTTTAAAAGATGTAGATTCCAATCCGATCAGACTCAAAAGGACCCATGACTATTATTATCAAGTTCAGTGCCAATTAGCATTGAGTGGTCTTGACTGGTGCGAATTTTTTAGCTATGTGAGTGACGAAACTTTTTTCAATGAGAAGATTATGTTTGATCCTGCATTTTTTCAAATTGCCAAGGATAATGTTGACAAATTTTTCTTTAACTATTTCTTGTGAGCTGCATAATAGGCCTACCCAATGAATACAGAACAAAACTTAATAAATTCCATTTCTTTCCATGTTTATTCAAAAATTCAACGAATAGAAGTACAATATTAAGCTCAACGAAAATGAAAGTAATTGTGAACAAAGCTAGTCATCCTGATGAATATTGTCGGCGGTGTCAGCATCATCTATCTCTTTAATTAATGGGCCTTGAAAATTGGTAAGCAAACAAGCCACTGTATAAAGCTGATTAACTGAACCAAGGGTGTTTAATGGTATATCTGAATCAAAAATGTGAAATTCCTTGATCCTTCTTATTGCTCGCTCAACATGAATTCTAATTTTAGCATTTTAGCACTCTAAATCTTGTACGCCGTCCACAACACAGATTTCACAACACAATCATGTTATGTATAGAAATATACACTGGAAGAAAGAAACTTTTAAAGATAAAGAATTGAAGAAAGAAACATGGCACAAAAGCTGTGAACAGAACTGAAGAAAGAAACACATTAAAGCTGGTTTTTACAGAAAAATGTCATTATTCACTTGGAAGGAGTATTTGCATCATGTCCTTTATCATTGCATCAGCACGCTTGCCATCAGTGGCTCGCAACTGTGTCGCAGCAAAGCTGCCAAAATGATCGTATTTGTCCAGTTTTAAGGCAGAAAACTGGTCCGTGTTCTTTTGTAAAAGCTTTAGCACCTCATCCTGAAGAACACAAAATTTCTGTCACATACATTGGAGATGACATGTTCTTTAACACACCTACAACTACCTGTAACAAATGTCTGTCTTCAGAGTATCTTCTCCTCTTCCCTGGTATTGGCATGCGAGTTGCGGGGCTCCTGGATGCATTGCTGGTGCATTGTGTAGCAGTGCTGGTGTCTGCATCAGCTGAGTTCACGATATTTGATTCTTGCTCCTGAGTATCGCTTTCTAAAACTAGCCACTCAAAGTGTCAGCTCGAGTTGAGTGATAAGCAGATCCATTGCAGAAGCAGCACGATACTAATTCAATATACCGGTAGTAATATAGAAAAACAACCATACGACCGATTACCGGTACTACTGCTGATTATTGGTACAGTGCCGGTGGTACTGGTACCGTATGGCCCGGTATAGTGACATTCTACTGGTATACAGACCTTGCCACATCACATCCACTAAACAGCCAGAACACAACCTAAAAGCGTTTATTTTGCGATACAATCTCCTCGACAAGCTGCTAACCCATAGGAGCACACTTTCGACTGAGCTCACGGCAGCCACGGAAAGTTCGTTTCATCCAACTTTCCGTACGGCGGCAAAAAAGCGACGAAATCAACCGTGCGATAGCCGTGGCGATAGCCGTGGCGACAGCCGCCGTGAACGAATCGTGCATGTGTGAACATTTCCACGGCAAGTCGGCCGTACGACCGTATGATGGAAAACCGTACGGCAAAAATCGTGGCCGGGAACCGTGCATGTGTGAATTAGCCTTAAGACGTTCGTGTTACGTCTGGTGAGCTCATTTAATATGATTGTATCAAATTGTATAAAATGTAATGTATCAAATTGTATAAAATGTAATAACGGCTATATACAGATTTGAGAGACAAAGGCTTGGTATCACTAAAATACGTTGACGTTTATATTACTGAACTGAGTTAAATCTGCGCTGTGTAGTTAGGTTACTGTTTTTAGCTGACGTGCCAACATCATGGTTTGTTGTGCCGACGTCCTTGGCTAATTATTGACGACTTTTATTAGCGACAATACTTCTAACATACACACGGCGACCGGCGTAGGATTTAACCACCTGACGCTCACACCGGCCCTTGTAGCACCATATGGACACAGCTGTAACATTAACATTCAAGCATACAACTACTTCGGCCTGTGCTCTCTCCCGTAGTACATCTAACATGCGAACTACTGGAGGCCTGTAGCCGTAACATTCAACTGCAACTACTGGAGGCCTGTGTCGGCCCTTGTAGTATCATCCGGACACTGCTGTGTAACATCAACATTCAAGAATACAACTAGAGGCCCATGCTCGCTCTCGTAGTATATTTAACATACGGACATTGTAACATTCAACTGAAACTACTTGAGGCCCGTGTCAGCTCTCGTAGCATGAGCATCATTACACATAAGGAAACTGTAGGAACATTAGAATATAAATCACGCTTTTGCCGTCTCTTACCGACCAGATTGCATAGCTGAGCATTTATATAGCTGAGCATTCTTGAATGCATTGTAGTCTGTCTTATCGATGTGCTTACGGAACTATTCAATTCAACTGCTACACCACGGCTCTCGTAGCGATATTGAACAGACGTACACTGCCGTCAAAGATTCGAGTGCAACACACCTGTGGGTTTGCTAGAAAGTCTTAGTTGCCAAGACGTACGGGTACCTTGTCGAATTGAATTGATTGCTGCCCGCTCGCAACAAAGTTTATCATAAGTTATGCTTCTGAATGTGAAATTCACTCTTGTCGGTTCGCGAGAAAGGATTACAAACGACAAAGCGCAATGTAACGCACCTGTGCAATATTAAAATAACCCTTCTTCGCCAGGTAGCCCGAATAAATTAATTATATTTCGGTCTGTACCACTCATTTTTTTGAAGTCCGCGCGTGATCTGGATATGCGCATTCGTAGTGTCCAAATAGTAACGCAACATCCTAATATGTATTGCCAGAACTTAAACTGAGATACTCGTCTCGTAAGATTTCAAGAATTAGTCTTCGGTCGTAATTCAGCAAACTCAGCACTGTGCTAACTCACTGCAATAGCGCTTAGGGTAACCTCGCTCGATGGGTTAACCCAGAGCGCCGCCACCTCGTTCATGGTCTCACAGATGGATGGTCATGATGAGCCTGTGAAATCCGAGTGGATAGATCGAGTCGGTAATACCTGGCGATTGATCGGAATTAAAACTTCAACCGCCACATAGGGTCTTGTCAGCCACTCTCCCTGTCTCCCTGTAACTACGTCGTCACTTATGTCCGCCGGCTCAATTGTTCAGACAAATGTAGTCTTTGAGAAATGTTGAATTCAATCAACCGCAGTTTTTTCGATTCCTTTTCCGATGGGGCTTTTCAAATTCAGACTTGTTGCAATACTTATTTTCAGATATCCAGTCGCAATTATATAAAGTCTGTAAAACGAGAGGCGAACGGTGAGGGTTGGGCGCTATACAAGAGTAGAGGATTCGTTCCGTGAATAATGGGAAGGAAGGCATGCAACGTCCGAGTGAATATCATCCAATTGCATTGTAGTGTCTGTTGTTTGTACTATAATTACCAGTTTGCCCACCCCTGACCCAAGAATTCACACTGAAACACAAACGATACCACCGAAATAGCTAACAGCGGCAATAGAAAGCAATTGAAACCCGCCACCAATAAAATATCCGGAACGCACACATGGTTATTTATTATACATAACGGTTACTTTAGCTTGACCTTCTCTATGGAAGTAGCCGAAAAGTCGTTGTTTTCATTTGCGCTTTTTCTTGGAGGTAGCTTGGAGACTCATGATCTTTGTGTTTGCGCTTTTTCTTGACTTCGCAGTCATCGCCAACAGCAATTGCCGATGTCGACGGTTCGTCATCTAATAGGACTCTACACTGTAAAAAATCTGGTAGATTTACTGGGAAATCTCTGTAAATTTTACCACGAATTACCGGTCGCAGCCAATTACTGTGCGTAGCTTGTCATTTTACATTTTGATATGTAATATTACCTTAATATAGCTGTAAAGCAAGTTACCAGAATTTCTTCGCAAAATTACTGACAGTTACTCGTTACTGCTCTTTACCGGGCTATTGGCAAAATTGATTAGCTTCAAAATCGCTGCAGCCAATGTATACGTAGAACTGAATGTTACTGATATATCATTCTAGAGGTTACTGATATATCATTCTAGAGGTGATTTGACCTGATTGAACCTCGTTTGCGAGACTGGGGTCTGTCATACCGAAATTGTTGGCCCTAGTATTAATTTAAGCTTAGTAGGGTACAAGAAATAAATGACAATCGTAGCTAATGTGGTACACCGTAGCCATATTATATTATAAGGCAATGGCTGTACGGCCAGTCTCGCTGGCTACATTCGTTGTCACGGATAAGGCTGATAAGTTAGAAAATTAGTTCAGGATGTATAATATTGCTCGGGGAAACTAGAAATATCTGCACCGCATGCTCAGCTGACCATTTGTTAATGGCGGACAAGGCGACCTGTAATAGGTCACATTAGGTGACTGCTTTTTCTGAGATTCGTAGTAAACAACCAACGCACAACTGTGACATCACAAGCAGCGTCTGGTTAGGAAAGTACAGTAAGTAGTGAACAACACATGGAATATATATCAATTTATACGAAATTAGATGAAAAAAGGGACTATATGCAATGATAAATGTTTCTGTATGGAAAAAACGACCCAGATCAAACATTATAACGTGGCCAGTAAATATTATTGGTGTCATGTGTCAGCGGATGAATACCATTTATTTCGAAATCGTTCGAGTGTCGTCTGACCAGTGGCCATTCCATTAGTGAGATTTGAGCAAAGGGTGGAGCGAAGCTTGTGCTTGAAGAAACTGGACACGATCGTTGAAGATTCCTAGGAATGCTGAATGGAATACGCATCTTAAAAGGTAATACAGTACTACATAGTATTTGTTACCGTGAATATCTGACTCTGCACACCAGCCCTCGATGACTTAGATTTCATGATTGATATATTTCATTCGCCGCATTCTCTGTCCTATTTTGGGATATTTGTCGACTTATATAGTGACCACATACTCCGCTGCGGAGGAGTTGAAACTGTTGGCTTGGTAATGTCATTTTCGGGCCATAGCATAGATATGTTTTCATCCACTGCTGGATTTGTTTGCCACACATGCCACCTTAAATTAGGAACCTTCTGCTTCAATACAGAGATAAAGTCATGAATCTCTGCTATGTCATGTAAAAGGCGGATCCGTCATCACACAATGTGCCAGTACCGGTACTTCAAAACATGTTATATTTTTGTTAGCCTATTTGTCTTAGTCTTTATAATGTCATGTCCACTATCCAGGTTAGGAACTTTGCTTTATATAGCGACTTACGCATGAATTCTTTTTAGTGGAACTGCAAGATACTACTTACACAGAAGGAATGAGAACGAGAAAAAGAAACAATTGGAAGTTTGGCCGGTGGTGAAATTAATTCACGTTTTCTTGAGACCACTCGTGTTACTGCATGTCTCCTAAAGAAGAATTAGACCTCCAGCAGCAGTATTTTTCCATCGATAACCACTTCATCGTGATATCATGAATGAATATACAGTTTGTTCCAATGTCGTTTTGGGGATGTGAAGAAAATGTTGCGATATTTTTGCATCGGGTTGCTTTGCGATAGGTATGGATGTACGTGAATTTACAAGCTGGTATGTAATCCTGATTTACAGGGACAGCATGTAGGTAGGTAGGCGGTAAAATGACAGTCTAGATCGCAAATCTACAGGAGAACATGCAGATTAGATATACCGGAGGTGACTGTAACATTACAGTCAGGCGTGTAAAGTGAGATTACCGGACGAGTGTAAGTTAGATTTACATTGACTAACGGTAATGTTAGATTACCGCGAAATGTCTGGCTACCGTGCTTCCAAACATTTCGCGGTAAATCGAGGTTTTTATTTTTTACAGTGTAGCTTTCTTGCTTGCATTTAGGACAGGCTTGTCGACAGTCGGGAGTTTTTTTAAGAAGCCGGAGACTCATGATCTTTGTGTTTGCGTTTTTTTTTGAAGACTTCGGAGTCACATCGCCAACTGCAAATGCCGATGTAGACGGTTCCTCATCTAATGTGACTTTTGCTTTCTTGCTTGCCTTTTTGGCAGGCTTGCAACGGTCTAAACACTAGGGATCTCGACATCATACGCAACGGACGATGTTGAAGCGCGGTCCTTTTTCTGCTTGTTTTTTGTCCGATTTCTTCGGTGTAGCGATCGACGCAGCAACCTGCTCAGCTGCCAACCAGAAATCGGCATCGTCGCAGTCGATGTCAGGCATCTCCGGCAAGTCAAAAGCCGTACCAGCAGAAGCGGCAGCCCCGAAATTGTACACGGTGTCGATTGATGTCGGGACGTCGAAGGGCCTGTATTTTCTTCAGCCGCTGAAGTGATAGGCGGTGTCGAGAGATGCCGAGACGTCGAAGGGCCTGCATTTTCTTCAGCTGCTGAAGTGGTAGGCGGTGTCGAGAGATGTCGAAGGGCCTGCATTTTCTTCAGCCGCTGAAGTGGTAGACGGTGTCGAGAGATGGCGAGACGTCGAAGGGCCTGCATTCTCTTCAGCCGCTGAAGTGGTAGGCGGTGTTGATGGATGTCGAGACGTCGAAGGGCTTGCATTTTCTTCAGCTGTGGAAACGCCGTTTAAACGCGCCATATGCCTATTGCTATATTTTTTCGAGCACCGGATTCTTCTTCAGCGATGTACCGAGTTTTCCTCATAAAATCCTCGTACATGATGTCCAGGTTCGGTTCATTTCGAAGAGGGGGATTGCCAGCCAGAGGCATCCGACTTCCCTGGGGAAGTTCATGACCCAGGAAGCGATGCGCAGTTGAATTGACATCGAAAACATAGCATTCGAGCACCTTATATAACTATGTAAAAAATCTTAGAACATATAGAGAGAAACACGCTTGCATTGGAGGTAAATCGCGCCGGGCGCGAAAAAAAATTTCAGGTGACCGCTTCTTCGCGCCACCCTTCAGATGTTTCACGCCCCCCAGGTTGAGAACCCCTGCTCTATATCTTTGCAACAATTTCCTAATTTTAATGCGATCATTCTCATCCTCTCAATTAGCGCGCGACATCTGCAACTTTTTGAGCGTCTCCCTCCGTACCGTGCAAACTTCCCACACACTCCACAAGCAACAATTACAACGAAGGCCACCACCATGACTGAAATAACTTGACCCGCGGGACCAGTAAGCATTCCGAACACACCCAGAAAGGAATTCTTGAACCAACCACCAATTTTACCCAATACCGAAACTACTCCCTCTCCCTCGTTAACCACTACCGAACCAGTTACGTCCCTGGCCAGACGACGAACTGCTCGAGCATGCCTAACGAAGTCAGATGTGGTTTTTAACATTACCGATTCCACATCGGCACCGGCTTCAACAACTTAGTCATGACAGCCAAATAATCTACCTCTTCATACGGGACTTTAATATCATGAATATTTGGAACAAGCCGGCGCACAGTTGCATTTACCGATACCAACGAATTGTAGAATTTAAAGAACATGCCATTAATTTTGAACAACTTTACCAAGTGTGAATTACGTTTGGGATTTGTGGTGTCTATCTACATCATGGGTTCCCTTCAGGATTGTATCACCGTAATATATCTGAACAATTCTATTTTTGCCCTCGTAGTCTGAGTAAACATTACGAGAGGTCTAGCTGACACATCCCTTCACATACCAAACTGTCCAACAAAGTCGCATTCACGTCCGTACAATGCATAACGACAAACGCATCGCCAACTTTGATCGCCCGAACGGGACGATTCATCATAGTGGACAACACGGCACTCGGGTGGGAATTCGCTAAAATTCTCAAATTTGATGCCACAATCTTTTCCATCTGACAATGAATTTTATTCAACGCACTCTGCGTGCCTTTATTATCGGCTGCAGCCCTATCTTCCATATTTTGGGTCATACTCATAGCCAATGCATCACCAACATCATAGTCAGTGCATTTAACATTTTTGAACACCAAACACCAAACCATTATACGTGCAAACCAAATCATGATTCTCAAAGCAATCCGAATCTACCTTACCACATTCATACCACTCATGAAAAGACATGCCCAAGAAAGGGAGTTGGATCCGAGTTACTTTCTTGTCCCTGTCCAAATACATTATCATGGAGGTATTAGACTCTATTTCCAAATTAGGACACACTAGTCCCTCATTCGTATCCCACACAAACGTATACGTTTCCGTTTCACATGAACCTTGCATTACGCGACATTCGTCAGTAAAAGATACAGGCGAAGATAAAACATCCTTTTCATGATCATACATTACACCGGTTTTTATCACGAAAACATTTGTCACGGTAGTTTGACACGTCCGCAAGTACGTAACAACAGAGGGCTGATAGCAATCAACGGACCGAATTAACCGTCCCCATTTTTCACATATGAAGCACAATCACGTGCAGAAATAGGCGGTCCCACGCGAGACTGACAAGTTGCCTCCGTGGACCCGAACACATAACTAAAAGTCTCAGTTTCAATCAACATGACATGACATGCAACTGCATTAAGCTTGGTCTTACGACGATTTTGATGATACACTCCACTCGCTTCTACTTTGGGACTTCAGCGCGGCCAGACCTTCGGCCCGCGTTCGGTATTTTGCTACTTCGCGCCACTTCCCACTTGACCGCCACTTACCTTGAGCAGTCCCGGCTGCATTGAGCTGAGATAAACACACAGGGTTAATCACCCACCTCCATGTATTCACCACCACCATCAACAATGGCCACCAATGTCAAATCCTCGGGTCCCTTCCGCCCCGAAAGCGGTTACGCATCATGCGGGCGGTAGCGCTAAGCACTCTCAAGGTCGCGATCTTCAAGTCCATCTTCCTCACCCCAATGGTTTGTAGGTCCGCCACCGAGGTTTCAGACCAGTGACCTCTCCAAGATAGGGTGGCTATTGTGACCTTTGCCTCATCCGCTCCTGAGGTAGCTTTTACCCAATTTTTTATCCCGTCCGAATTGTACTTTTCCTTCTTCCTCCGGTGGCAGTCATGTAGCCGGGCGATATTTCCATCCGCGATTACCTGGACGTCAATGACCCAGGCCGTCCTTCCTTCATTTCGCCAGCAGATAATATACGGTTTTTGATTTGCACCCCCGATGGGGATGACAGGTTCCACCAGCGTCTCGTAGCCACTTCTTGTGAGGCTTGCAACTATAATGTTGACCACCGCATTGTGGCGATTGATTCTCATGCCCCACGTCTCCGGGCAGGTCTGGCTGATATGACCAATTGTTTCCTTTTTACGCCTTGAGTGGCATCCTATCGAGGGGCATTTTGCGTCTTTCTCCGGACGTCCCCGAGCTCCTCTGCTCCGCGTGTGAGCGAGGTTTCCCCGAATCTGAATCGCATCAATGAACGCTTTTCCACTCAGTAACCTCGAGCCATCGGTGACCCACCAATGCTGCAACGACACCAGATGGGATTCTTTAGGTCCTGCTCCATCAACGGTACCATGGAGCCATTCCGAGTATGCGGCGGTTCCTTCTGGCAGAGTTTCCACAATTTGCCCCTGGATTTTTGGGAATCCAGTTGGTGCTATAGTTTTGAGCACGTGGTCGGATGTAGCCAGTTCTCGAACCTTCTCTTCCTCAGAGACTTTTAATTTCAGGTACCTTTCTCTCCTGAGCAGAGGTAGGTGACTTCCAAGCGACGGTATATCCAATCCGCCAGCTTGAGTTTTTGCATGGAAAAACGGCACCGAGGTATCCTTTGGTAGGTGCAGCCACTTTCTGACTTTTGCTCTAATGAGGCGGTCGAGGCTTTCCAAATTTGCTTTCGCTGTTCCTGCCAAGGTCCCGTCGTACATGATTTTCGGGATAAGATGGTTCCTCAGCATTTAAAGTTTCTGCTGGGGTTTGAGGGGTGCTTTCGACAATTGCTCCAGCCCCTTGCCCAGTGCTCCGCCAATGGATGACATTGATCCTTCTTGACCTATTTGAATGCCGAGATATTTGTAGGTCTCACCAGGAGGCATGGTTTCGATGTCCTGTTCATCGATTTGGCACACAGGGTTTCTGTCAACGCATACGCGTTTCCTCTTGCCGTCGGTTTTTAGAGTCAAGGACTTGCATTTCGCTGCGTTTGCAGTTAGTCCTGACTCTGCCAATTCACCAAGGAAAGTTCTGACTTCGGATTTCATGCCAACGGTTGACTTCGTGAGTATAGCGACGTCGTCCGCAAATCCCAAGGCTGGGATGAATGATGATCTCATCTTCGGGCCTTTTCCAGAGAGTTTACACAACGCTTCGTCGATGACGGAATTGAAGAGGAGGGGAGATAGCGGGTCTCCTTGTCTTACTCCTCTCGTGACTTTGACCGTGTGTGTATCAGAGTTGGATCAACTACATTATTAAAATTACAATTACTTTCATACATGTTTCAATTACATTACAATTACAATTACTCCATGCTAAAAATATCAAATTACAATTACAATTACTCATTGCATGCTTCAATTACATTACGATTACAATCACTGCTGTTGAACATGTAATTGAATAATCATAAATTCAACCGTGCTCCTTGACAACCGTAGCGTCGTAATTAACAACAATCAAGTATTCATTTTCATTCATGATGCGCAAATACCCGTTAGTTCGAAAACGTTTTTTCTTTTTATTAATTATTTCAGTATGCAGTATGTCGTTGAAAAAAGTATTATAATATATGCACGTGTTGGATTTGCGTATATAGTATATAATTAAAGAAATAATATTATTTTTATCGAGGGACGTAGGAATTAGGATGAGTAGTAAAAACAAAACCGTGCTTTGTCGGATAAGACGTTATATAATATCCAATGGTATGGTTAGTTAGCCAGACGAAGTAACGATGCAGCATCGTGATCTGAAATCGTATAGTAGATTGCCAACCCACGGATAGATGCGCAAGATGTGAGTCACGGATGAATGCACCGACAAACGTACTGCAGAGCCGGCTAAAAGCAGCAAATTTGTAGTACTAGAGCTGGCGATCCAAGCGTCCAAATTTGATGCATCTGGTCTTTATCGTAAGCTATTGATGCACTAATTCCGAAAATACAAATTAAAATCTCGTCAGGGCAATGTAACTGCTCCAAAATAGCCGTTCAAGGCCGACTGTTCTGAAAAGTGAGAGCGCCGCAGCAGCATGACCACAACAATGACCAATTACGCCCAGCGATTGTTCAGAACAATGCTGATTCCCAGACTTTCACGACTATTTTGGGATGGTACCATTGCCTGGAAATATACTTTTATTGCGGAATCAGTGCGATTAGGACCATACATATCAAATTTCGACGCTTGGATCGCCAGCTATGGGACTATCAATTATGCTGCTTTTAGCCGGCTCAGCAGTTCGCTTCTCGGCGTATTCAATCGTGAGACACGTGTTGCGAATCCATCCGTTAGTTAGTATTTTAAAAATTGTATACAATGGCAGCCGAGGCCAGTATAGCGGTAAAAATAAAAAACTTCGCCTGCAAGGGCGCAGTCAAGGGCTTCCGCGAATGGATCCATCAAATTCCTTGTCGACATTTAAAGAGAATGCATTATAAGTCGATTATTTTATGTTGTGCTTGTCAGGTCTCAATAGCAATTTAATGTAATTGAAATTGTAATTGAGCAAAATTTTTGTCAAATTACAATTACAATAACACAAAATAAAAATGCTTCAATTACAATTACATTACAATTACACTGAAAAATGTAATTTATTACATTCAGCTCAATTACAAATTACAATTGGTCTAACTCTGGTGTGTATAGAGATTGGTCGTAGCGCCTTCATAGTAATTCCGCAGATATTTGATAAGGGGTCCTGGGGCCCCCATGCGCCGAGCCACGCGGAGAATACTCTCGTGCTGGACTGAATCAAAGGCCTTCTTGAGGTCCATAAACATTACACACAAGCCGGTTCTCTTTCTCCGGGCTTGGGATATCAGCGCGTCCAACATTATAATGTTTTCAGCGCAGCCGTCTTTTGGGAGGAACGCTGTCTGCATGGCGTTCAATTCAAAGCTTTTTGACATTCGCTTGGCCAAAATATTGTGAAATATCCTCACAAGAACCGAACCGATTGTGATCGGCCGGTAATGACCCGGCTCTTTGGGTTTTGCGACTTTCGGTATCAAGACCGTGCGTGCCCTTTTGAACGGAGCGGGAAACGCGCCACTCAATAACCAGAGGTTAAATAATTTCATGAGGGCTACTGGCGGCAGCAACTTTACCGCACCTACCTTTATTCCGTCGGGTCATGCCGCTGACGGTCGTAACCCAGATAGGGTTCTTTCAACTTCTTCGGATATTGGTTGCAGGAGTCCCCAGTCTTCTGCTGCCATATCCGATATTGGCCGGTTATCAGGCGCCGACTCCTTCTGGAAGACCCGTTTCCAGAACGTTACCATTTCGCCGTGCGAGGGTGCACGATGAGTCCTGGTTATTTTTCATTCGCCTTTTAGGACGAAGCTAGCGCAAGCGGCTCTATCCTTCTAATAAAGGTTCTGGACGGCTGCATATTGCTCGCGCTTCAGGGTTCTTCTAGGTCGAATTTGCCCCCACCTTGAGCGACCCTTGAGATGACCTCTCCATTTCCTGGGGTTCCAAAACCTCTCCAATTTGGTGATGATAACCTTGACATGCCTCTCGAGCATGTTGCTTAGGGTGTCACCCTACGGTTGCTGGTGAATAATATGATTGTACGCGCAGTTATTCAGACAAAGTCTTTCAAATGTCTTGGTCTAATGATTCGTCTCTCTCTGGACGTATATCTTGGACTGGACTCGGTAGTAGTGGTATACATCGCTCGTGACCTGGCAGGGGTTCTTATGGGCGGGGTGGCGAGCGGCTGGAAAACCGGGGGTGGCGAGCGGCTCTTATGTCTTATGGCGGGGGTGGCGAGCGGCTATTGCATTTTATGGCGGGGGTGGCAAGCGGCTCTCATTTCTTATGGGCGGGGTCGCAAGCGGCTGGGAAACTGGGGGTGGCAAGCGGCTCTTTTGTCTTATGGCGGGGGTGGCAAGCGTCTATAGTGTCTTATGGTCGCACGGTAACCCTTTTCAGTATAGGGATCGGTCGGGCGCAGCTTCGTTGTGGGTATAGACCGCGGCGGCATGGTGTTGAATATGTATCAGATAAATAGTCATGTGAATGAACCTTTGTTAATGTGTATATCGTAAATTATTATATATGATGTCGTAGTTCAGTCGTGACAAATGACCTATCGTGTTCTAAGTCTTTCCTCGCTATTGATTCCTACGTAACCTGAATAGTACTTTCCGATCGGATTATTCGCACCTTGTATACCGCTGTTTCGCACCTACAGAATAATCTGCACTTCACAACCACAACAAGAATCACAAGTATACACATTATACATTCATTTATTACTCTGAAATCAAACTCTTCACAAAAGCACGCACAATCGTATCATTCACCTTTTTATCATCACCAAAATTATTCAAGTATTCCTTGGCTGAAAATCCTTGATCTCTTTTTATCAAGAATGCTATAGCATGATCTCCACACACATCTGAAGTTTTACTCTGTAACTGTTTCCCAGTCACGGAAAATTCATCCGGCTCCAGGAATTCGATTATCTGAGGTTTCAGCGGTCCGAAACCTAGCGAATCATGAAAATGAGTATCGTCATCTCTGTATATACACACCCAGTGAGACCCAGGCAAACTTGACTCGTCGTAATTAATGGTGATAGCGAATTATCCACTAGTTGGTTTCTTTGGTAATTGGTCTACTGGATAAGTTCCTAGATATAGACTTCGTGTATCAGGATGGATAGAGAATATCATTGATCTCGCTTATTCAAAAAGGTGTGAAATAATTTTAAAATCCTACGACCGCTTACAGGGTAATGCTTCAGACATAGTAATCGCTCATGATTTGGTGTTACAGACATACCGATCGGTCCCAAGGTAATATTTCGGTAATTAGTTTGTCACAGAACCGTCGCAGACGGTGACTCGAAAACCAACAATTTGACACTTTCTGGTGGTCGCTATATGTTTGGACACTTCGGAACAGGGGTTGACTTTAGTTGCATGATAAGAATCATGAGAATATTCAAGCAATGTGTCAATTTAGAATATTCAAGCAATGTGTCAATTTGTCAACTTGAAAGTCTATACTCACTGCACAAACCAAGTTGATTCGTATTTGAATGTGTTGAGCCGGTACAACTCTAATCCTTTAAGAAATCCATTTACCGCGATCTGTTGATTCGAACGTAACCTGAATATTACTGACTCCAACTTCAGTCGCGTCGAATTATTCACACATTCCACACCGCTGTTTCACACCTATAGAATCAATACCAACTAACTAAACAAGAATCAAGAAATCGCAAGTATGCACATACAATAATTGTATTTATTTCTGAGAAATCAAACGCTTAACAAAAACACGCAACTTATCATTTGCCAACTCTAGCATTACCAAAAAATCCAGGTATTGTTGATTGAAAATCCTTGAGTCCTTATTATCAAAAAATGTTATAGTGCGGCGTCGGAATCCATTCGCGGGATATACTAAAGGTAAATTCGGGTAATCCAAAATGAAATATCTTGACTTTGACTATTGACAAACATAACTACCAACTTTCACCCAGTCACATTTCGAAATTATACGCATATTGATTTGAAATAAGTAATGAAATATTACAACTATATTCGCGATCGGACTTTCCGTTTGGCAAAGATAGTTTCAGAAATATTATCACTATGACAACTCAACATTTTAACATCTTGCCATGCACAAAAGAGTAAAATACAAAAACCTTTGTAAGTCAATCCGTTTGTAGTAACTCACCAAAGCAAAACAAAAAGTATCCGTATGAAAAGTAGACAAGATTACGCAAGTACATACAATCGCTACAATCTAAAATCCGTAGCAAGTTTGGTTATAGTCATATACCGCCAACTCGTCTTTTTTGTTCAACTGTGAAAGTAATTACTACTCGGTATACTCTGTAACATAAAGTAGTTACTACTCGGTGCACACAAATATATTGAGAATATACGACATTTGAAAGTCTGACCAACGTATAGTTAAGAATTCATTTCTTACGATCAAACGCAGGCGTTATATTGAAAATTATCATGATGTAAACATAAGGATTGACTCAGTGATTTGACATATGTAATAGTTGATCAAGACTTGATTAATAAATTATTCACGGTAATTAGACCCGGCGTTGTGGTTAATGTTGTGACAGCAACAAACTTTTCAGTACCAATGTTATTAACATATTACGTTGTAAAACTATGCGTGTCTGAAATGTTCTTGATAGGAAAATTACTCCACCTTGGTAAAAATCACTCTGCGTATCGCGGATATCAGGAAATATTTCTACAAATGTAATTGTTTCCAGTAACTAAGACTAAAGATGAAACAACAATATCAGTATTATTACATTCAACTACCAGTACAATTATTAAAATCTATCGTTTGCGATAAACAGCGCTGAAGATGTATTAAGTCTATTATTCATACATTGAACATCCGATACAAACTGCTTTATTATGCCGATTCGCAACGGGTAATTGAAACGACTAAGTGTAGAGTCAGTATATCACAATATCGTTACTATTGAATCCAGCAATTGATACGATTTATTGTCGGAATTTGTGACAGCGAATTGAAACATCCTTACCTTACGGAGTGTGAAAATATCACTTTAGGTATCGAGTACCAGTAGAAGCGGGTGAACAATACTTAATTCGTGACTCGTCGTTGTACTTGCTAAATGTAAAAGATTACAAGGTTACACTTTAAGACCTTGATCAGCACAAGGTCAATTTGGAATATCATTACTGGCTGCAACCTATTCTACTAGACAAAACTCACGGTAATAATAAAATCAAAATATGTGCTACTCTGAAATCTACAAAATGTGATTGTATTGTTGTTAGTGATCATGAATTATCATTTGAATCTTCGAAAGTAATTGTAATCGTAAAACCAAACTTGCGAAAGTCATTACCATAACAAAAGAATATTGTAGGTTGCTTGCTAAATGTATGCCGGAAATATTTGTAGAACGCTCACGACCAAAGAAATCGGAAATTGTCATTCATCAAAGTAAATGTCGTCACAATACTCTGCCACTAAAAGACGTTACTTGTATGTGATTGAATCGCCGGTAATTAACTCGCTAAATCAAACCCTAAGGAAATTTCACCCACTCGACGGATATGAAACAGCGTCGCTTAATCGGTGTAGATCGTTTTATTTTTCTAAATGCAAATCATACCTAGCCAACAGAAAACAATTTTCACTCACCCGATAATGAAACCAAGTGGTAGGTTTTCTTTCAATATTTTGTTTGTGTCAAATACTTTGCAATAAACACGCTGGAGTGGTTGAGCTTTACATCATCAAGCTGTCATCTGTAAATCGAGATTACATCCGACTTGTAACTCTATCGTTTAACTAACCGAGTTGTATGCACAGTTTGATATTTTGGTCATTCAGTGATTGCTGAACATACCAAACGATACACATTCACTTCCGAAATACTGCATTCATCTCAACTCCCTTGGTCGTGATAATCAAAGTACTTTTGTTTCGATTTCATAACAACCGACTTCTCTATGACACGACTAGATTTTGCATAATGCTACACCCCCTCCCCCCAACAACCTACAAACACCTATACGTCATAGGTTCTACACAACGCATGAACAATTTACAGCAATGAGAAGATTTATTTTTACACACGACCCGAGTATTCCACATTTCAGAACGCTAAACTAGACACTGGTATGGATGGCCACGTGCCTCTCGAGGCTGCTTTGTCTTGTGAAGCTTTTGCCGCAAATTTCACACCGCGAGCGTTTGATACCGGCGTGTAGATTCAAATGCGTGCTTAGCTGACCTTTCCGATAAAAGGTTTTTGCACAGATCAAGCATTTGTACGGTTTGACATCTGTATGGACAGTGGACACCCACATGATTGACGAGAACACTTCTTCGTCCGAAATCTTTTCCACAAATATGACACTGATACGACTTAGACTCGGTGCGAGTAGCCAAGTGATCGTTTAGATGCGCTGATTGGGAAAACACTTTGGCGCAGATCTCGCATTTATGGTTTTTAACACCGATATGCATATCCAAATGCTTCAGGAGACCGCTCTTCCTGGTGAACCTTTTCGCGCAAATATCGCACTGATGCGACTTAGTCTCTCCATGAGTGTCAAGTCTCTCCATGAGTGTTCAAGTGGTTTTTTAGATGTGTTGACTGCGAAAAATCCATGGCACAGATCCAACATTTGTGGGTTTTAATGCCGATATGCATGTTCATATGTATCGCGAGGCTGGTTTTTCTTGTGAAGCTTTTCGCACAAATATCACACTGATGATCTTTTACGCCAGCATGAACATCTAGATGGATTTTCAGCTCGCTCTTTCTTGTAAATGATTTTGCGCAGATGCAGCATCGGGTCGCTTCCATAGTTCGTAGTCTAAAACACTTCCTGCGTATGAATGAATAAATGTTAAGCGACTCAACACCCGGTGAATAATCGATAAGTAATATTATAACCCCCCCCCCCCCAGTTACATCAGTACTAATCTTAATTTACCAGACTAACTGGGTGACTCTGTATAGTAACTATTGTACACTTACAAGTTTAAAGCCTATTCTCATCCTGACCAGTTCATCAGCACTAATCTTAATTTACCAGACTAACTGGGTGACTCTGTATAGTAACTATTGTACACTTACAAGTTTAAAGCCTATTCTCATCCTGACAAATTGAACGCAAACTAAAATAATCGAGAATTTTCGAATGAGTAATCAGTACATCAAGAAGGCGATTGCACCCACTTAAATATCGCTTAAACTTCTTCACAATACATTCAGAGCTTTCGTTATAACTATTCTATTGCTGTGGTCCGGTAATCTTAACCCGACAACTGGTAAATTTCGCCCCCCTCCAAGTCACTCGAAGTTTTGCAGTATATTTACCACTTCTTACGAACACCAGCTGTCCAGGTCTTAATCCGACTGCTTCATCACTGAAAAAATCTTCCAAGTCGCCGAAAGGTTTGCAATATATTTACCACTTCCCCGTCGCAGTCAGCTGTATGAGTTTTAAGTCGATGACTATTCGCACCCCGGGGTAACATTAGACACACGCCGCTTACCCTAGTAAAAATACATTTTCGTTTCAAAAACTGACAACCACACCGATAATTTGATATTTTTGTATTTTCTCACAGCGAACAGCGACAAAATATACACCAACAACGACTCCGATACATTTGTCTAATCAAATATTCACTTGTGCTGGTGCATCCCATCAAAATCATCGGTTGCACACTTGCAATGTGCTCTTGCATATCGAAATGCATGTTTTCGGAAATTGGACAATAGGTTGCGATTTGTCTGTGATGTTCGGGTTCGTGCTTTGGATTTTCCAGAGTCAAAATGTCTGAATAAAACACCTCCTCGACGATGGTTGGTACGTGGATAACCGTGTTCGGAAAACGACTGAATTTATGTTGCCCATCATACTAACAAATCGGGTTGAGTTTTCTCGCGTGTGTTTACAATATTGTGTCTTTATTGGTCAATACATATCGCTCCAGTCAGCTGAAACCGGATGAACATAAGAAAGTGTGTGAGCGGGTCCGGATATTCACTCATGACCCAACGACCAATATTCAAGTAAACATGTTACACCCTGTGTTTCCACGAAAAAATACCACCCACACATACACCGCGATTGTTTGCCTACACAAGTATACGCGTAAATGGAGGTGTGTGACATTGCATGCAGTGTGTTGGTATACAAACATCGGGGAGTAAGCCTTCGATCCACAGACATTATCATAGCCGGTAATTTTGATGCAGATTGCAATGACTCTGAGTCCGCGCTATTACATCGATATTTCGATACCGTTCACTGATTTACTCGATAGTTTTATCGCGTTGTAACATTACAAGATAGTCATGACCCTATCTGCAGACGGACCACCCAGACCAATTGGATAGATCGGTCAATATCCATTGTGTTGTCGACACCGAAGTTTTCTGCTGAGACTACAGCGTTTGATCTAGGTGAACTATCGAAGTACGGTGCTCGAAATGATTGCGATCAGTCTTTCAGTCACGATGAATGGATGTCGCTACTCCCACATAACACGACTCCGGATAAATATCTTGAATAGTGATTCTGCAAATCTCGGACTGATACTGTGATCCAATAAGGCGTGTTTCTGTGGAATGAAGACTGCAATCGTACACCACAATAGAACACTATCTCGCGATTTCACACGTAATCATAAAACACACCTTCGTATGGGTTTGTCTAGTTCGTCCGGCGACATTTCGAAACGGTCATCGTCACCAGAGATCGGGGTTGGTCTCGTCATATCGGAGTATTTTGAAACTGTCACCACCACAAGGCTATTGACGTTGGTTTCAGTTGGTCATGTCAATCCGTTTCACAATCCACCGTTTTTCAACTCCCCGCACCGTAGTGTTACGACACAGACAAGAAGCGTCGGTGGAAATAATAAAACACGGAAGGCACACTTTGGTGCTATTTGACATGGATTTTACACCTGACGAACCTTACATTCGAGCGATGCATTGGAACGCCGCTAGTATTATTGATGTCGAAGGAACAGAGATGTATCGATTTATTGGTTTCGTACATATCCAACAAAAATCTGAGTATATGATTGTGCACGGTTCGCATATTCGACTGTGAACGCTCTATTGGTATGTACTGTACAGTTCGCATATTTGACTGTCATCGCAATATTGGTATGTACTGTACAGTTCACTTTCCCTATCAAAGGTAGTCGTGCGAATACCCATGTTACGGTTTCTATGTTTGTGTGTCTGTATGTCATGCTTCAGATTGACTCAGAGTCATTGCAATGTGACTTATTGGTATGACCTCGGGTGTGCTTGATGACATTCGATCTGCATCAAAATTACCGCCTATGATAATGTCTGTGGATCGAAGGCTTACTCCCCGATGTTTGTATACCAACACACTGCATGCAATGTCACACACCTCCATTTACGCGTATACTTGTGTAGGCAAACAATCGCGGTGTATGTGTGGGTGGTATTATTTCGTGGAAACGCAGGGTGTAACATGTTTACTTGAATATTGGTCGTTGGGTCATGAGTGAATATCCGGACCCGCTCACACACTTTCTTATGTTCATCCGGTTTCAGCTGACTGGAGCGATATGTATTGACCAATAAAGACACAATATTGTAAACATACGCGAGAAAACTCAACCCGATTTGTTAGTGCGATGGGCAACATAAATTCAGTCGTTTTCCGAACACGGTTATCCACGTACCAACCATCGTCGAGGAGGTGTTTTATTCAGACATTTTGACTCTGGAAAATCCAAAGCACGAACCCGAACATCACAGACAAATCGCAACCTATTGTCCAATTTCCGAAAACATGCATTTCGATATGCAAGAGCACATTGCAAGTGGGCAACCGATGATTTTGATGGGATGCACCAGCACAAGTGAATATTTGATTAGACAAATGTATCGGAGTCGTTGTTGGTGTATATTTTGTCGCTGTTCGCTGTAAGAAAATACAAAAATATCAAATTATCGGTGTGGTTGTCAGTTTTCGAAACGAAAATGTATTTTTACTAGGGTAAGCGGCGTGTGTCTAATGTTACCCCGGGGTGCGAATAGTCATCGACTTAAAACTCATACAGCTGACTGCGACGGGGAAGTGGTAAATATATTGCAAACCTTTCGGCGACTTGGAAGATTTTTTCAGTGATGAAGCAGTCGGATTAAGACCTGGACAGCTGGTGTTCGTAAGAAGTGGTAAATATACTGCAAAACTTCGAGTGACTTGGAGGGGGGCGAAATTTAGCAGTTGTCGGGTTAAGATTACCGGACCAAAGCAATAGAATAGTTATAACGAAAGCTCTGAATGTATTGTGAAGAAGTTTTAGCGATATTTAAGTGGGTGCAATCGCCTTCTTGATGTACAGATTACTCATTCGAAAATTCTCGATTATTTTAGTTTGCGTTCAATTTGTCAGGATGAGAATAGGCTTTTATTTTAGTTTGCGTTCAATTTGTCAGGATGAGAATAGGCTTTAAACTTGTAAGTGTACAATAGTTACTATACAGAGTCACCCAGTTAGTCTGGTAAATTAAGATTAGTGCTGATGTAACTGGTCAGGATGAGAATAGGCTTTAAACTTGTAAGTGTACAATAGTTACTATACAGAGTAACCCAGTTAGTCTGGTAAATTAAGATTAGTACTGATGTAACTGGGGGGGGGGGGGGGTGTTATAATATTACACTGTCAATTTGAGATCCCAGAATCGCGAAATTATCCGCTTGAGGCATCACAAAGGAGAGCTTTCAGCGCATGGCCGCGAAAAAAGCTAGGCGCTATAGAGAAAATTTCTCTTTTTTTCCGCTTTGCGTAAGTTCTGTGTTGCCCGTCTCGCTCTCTTGCGATTCAACGTGCCGGGGACAAGACAGGAACTGATTGTGCTGCAGATTTGAAAACTTTCTTGGTGAGTAACGGTGTTGCATGCATCGCGCCATATCAAGATATTGGAAGGTAGATAAATAGCTTTAGCATTAATGTACCCTGTTATATAGATATCTGATATAAAGTACGATCCTAATCTGTATATAGCTCACGCATAGCAGTAATATGCCAGGCTGTTATAACAGCTATAGCTATAGCTCTCCGCTTTAAACTTGAAACATTGCGTAACTAGCGATTAGGGCTGGGCACAATGATTATAGTACGCGGATTTTGAATGAGTATCAATTTAACTGATTTGAGTGTAGTGGTAAAAGACGATATTTTGAAGTATGAGACGCTCTTCGCCATGAGTATCAATTTTTCAACGGGAATTGAAGTTGTGATACTTATTTCTACTGTGTTAGCATTGATTGGCCGTATTGCAGCGTACCAAACATAGTAAAAAGCTTTGAATCTTGTCAATTTACATTCTGTTATGTTGTCATAATGACTATGAGTGGTCCTAGAATACTCAACTTGAAGCATGAGTCGTGATCCATCGATGCACTATGGCACTCGATTTTGCCCAGCCCTACTAGCGATGGTAATCTACACAATTTAGTGAGCAGTTGTGATCGATGCATCTTGTAGGGGGTTCAATGGTGGTACGAATTGTGATCTAGAATGTTTTTCTTTTCATTTTGTCTAGAAATAATTATATTAGAGTGTCGTAAATGTCAGATGAAAAATCATGTTGGCTGTGCCTGTTCGTTGGGAGTTCAGATCGGATTACAAAAGATTTCTTGAAACGTCACAAGGACCATCCGAGTCTGATTTATACGTGCAAGCTTGTAATTAAGACTTTTGGCAAATATTCACCATTGGTGTGACGCGCCATCTGTTGAATCTGCAAGAAGTAAGAAGCTAATCAACTGAAATGTGTTCATGCAACTAAGTCTTGTTGTTTCAGTTATGGATAAAGTTGTCAACAAATCAAGATCAAAACAATATGTCCGATGAATCAGCCTCGATTGCTGAATCGGATACCACCTTGCCGGGAGAAGCGTCGGTTGATGAGGATTTAGATACCACCATGCCGGTAGAGCCGTCAGTCAATGATGATTTAGATAACACCATGCCCGTAGAGCCGTCAGTCCGTTGTGATTTAGCTTCTTCAGAAGCAGCTATGCCAGTAAGTATTTGATCAAATTTTGCAATGAATTTAGCTGTCTGGTTGATATGGTAAATATCCACATTATTCTAGTAGGACACCAACTCATATTTTCATCAATCAACAGCCACCATGCAGTATGGGGCACCTCGATCCTCCGATGCCCTCGCCGGAATTCAGTGTGAAAGTTGAACTAGCGTGAAGCAACGTACAGCTTATGAAGTCATCAACCTCGTAGTGGAGCAGTGTGCAAATCACATCCTGAACAATGGTGACATGACCAATAAGTCATCGTATCGAAAGTTTTGGGAAGGCACTTGTGGAAAAGTATCCGTGCTTAGGATCTACCTTACAGAACAACCCTGGGTAAAAAGTAAACTGGTCTCATTGGTCTAAATTCATTTGCACTGATCATCTCATTTTTTTTCTAGAAAAATATCAACACGAAACTGTCTCAGAAATTGAGAGCGCTCAGACTTCTAAGACAACGTCCTTCTTCCTTCAAAAACGCTTCCGTGTCGGCAGTGTCCGGTAAATTACTAAATAGTATGTAATGTGGGTATAGAAGTACATAGTTTGTACTGTGAGTATATAGAAGTAGTCCGGTGATGTGCGCCGGTTTAATTACAACATAGTTTGTACTGTGAGTATATAGAAGTAGTCCGGTGATGTGCGCCGGTTTAATTTCAATGTAGTTTGTACTGTGAGTATATAGAAGTAGTCCGGTGATTTGCGCCGGTTAATTACAACGTAGTTTGTACTGTGAGTATATAGACGTAGTCCGGTGATGTGCGCCGGTTTAATTTCAATGTAGTTTGTACTGTGAGTATATAGAAGTATTACGGTGATGTGCGCCGGTTAATTACAGGGTAGTTTGTACTGTGAGTATATCGAAGTCGTCCGGTGATTTGCGCCGGTTTAATTACAGCGTAGTTTGTACTGTGGGTATAGAAGCAGACCGGCATTGTTCATGGGCATTAGAGCGTTGTGGGTAGGAAATTAGACCAGACCCTGTTTGCGGTAGCACCAAGCCATCTTGAGTATTGTGTCACTATACTAATATTAACACATTCAGGGGGATTAAAGTTGACTGTTGGAGAAGCGGCGACTCGTCAGCTGCAAAAGGAATTTGACAACGAGGACTGCAACTGGCAGAAAATCGTGACTCTTTTCAAACAATTGTACGGACACCGGCGTGCTCAGCTAACGAAGAAAGGGATCCCTCTCAATGAAATTCTGCAAACGTTCTCTACCTTAGGTGACATCAGACTGGTGAGAGCATGTATGATTTATCATTAGGCTTCTGCGATATCGAGTGCGGGTTAGTGTATTGACTCTGAATTTAGTATTAGGGTCGAGGATAGTATTCCTGTATCACTCATTCTGATGTCACAACATGAATGATTTGGGGTAGGAATTATGTGCCTTTTATACCGCCACAAAGAATATATAGTGCCAGTTCTTAATATAATACTCGAAAAACTCGTATTTTTACAGGTCAGGGAAGATTTCTTGAAGTTGATCGCACCAACTACAATTGATGAGATGAAAACTAATAACACAAAAATGATGCATACATTGGATAGGGTAAATTGGGACTCGCAAAGCTATTATGATTTAGAACTGATTGATAATAACTTATTGATTTTTTGTTTTTCAGTTCAGTGTGAATGATCAACTGAAAAATCTGCTGAAAGTACAATGGCAACTCGCCGATGGCAGAGTAAAGTGGAAGAAGACCGACGCCAGCCTGAACTCTAAAAAGAAGTCCACAGTATCTGCATTGTCAGTGGAACAGGTACGTGATTATAAGTTTATATAATGATTTCAATCACTGATTCATGCAGCTGACTGTGCGGCAGTGGTGAGCGAGATAGTGTAATGGTTATGCGTCCGGCTTTTCGATCGGTAGGTCGTGGGTTTGAACCCCGGCCGGGTCATACCGAAGACTGGAAAATTGGTATCCGCAGCTATCCTGCTAGGCGCTCAGCAATCACGGATATCATGGAGGAGAAAACAAACGGGGGGCGCAGACTAGATGAACTCGCGCTTGTATCGCAACTTCGTCGTCGAAGCATCTCCGATGGTGCAGGCGTATAAAAATATCATATCTCTTTCTCTCTTAAACTGAGGGGCATGAAAGCATCTGAAGGGGGTGAAAAGCAGTGGTCAACAACAAAGTTTTCTCGCTTCTCGCCAGTTACGTGCAATTCATATTGTTCTGTGTATACTCCGGATTTTATGCTTGAGAATTTTCTCATTAACAGTCATAACGTTCCATGCAATCGACTTACAGAACCCCCCCTGGGTAAAGTAAACTGGTCTCATTGGTCTAAATTCATTTGCACTGATCATCTCATTTTTTTCTAGAAAAATATCAACACAAAACTGTCTCAGAAATTGAAAGCGCTCAGACTACTCAGACAACATCCTTCTTCCTTTAAAAACGCTTCCGTGTCAGCAGTGTCAGGTAAATTACTGCGAGTATATAAAAGGAGTCCGGTAATGTGGGCCAGTTTAATTACAACATGGTTTGTACTGTGCGTATATAGAAGTGGTCTGTTGGTGTGCGCCAGTTTAATTACAACATAGTTTTTACTGTGCGTATATAGAAGTGGTCTGGTGGTGTGCGCCAGTTCAATTACAACAAAGTTTGTACTGTACGTGTATAGAAGTGGTCTGGTGGTGTGCGCCAGTTTAATTACAACATAGTTTGTACTGTGCGTATATAGAAGTGGTCTGGTGGTGTGCGCCAGTTTAATTACAACATAGTTTGTACTGTGAGTATATAGAAATAGTCTGGTAATGTGCGCCATTTTAATTACAGCGTAGTTTGTACTGTGGGTATAGACCGGCATTGTTCATGGGCATTACAGCGTTGTGGGTAGGAAATTAGACCAGACCCTGTTTTCGGTAGCACCAAGCCATCTTGAGTATTGTGTCACTACTAATATTTACATATTCAGGTGGATTCAAGTTGACTGTTGGAGAAGCGACTCGTCAGCTGCAAAAGGAATTCGACAACGAGGACCGCAGATGGCAGAATATCGTGTCCCTTTTCAAGCAATTGTACGGATACCGGCGTGCTCAGCTAACAAAGAAAGGGATCCCTCTCAGTGAAATTCTCCAAACGTTTAGTGTGAATGATCAAC
Organism: Botryllus schlosseri; assembly: GCF_051294905.1. NCBI lineage: Eukaryota > Metazoa > Chordata > Ascidiacea > Stolidobranchia > Styelidae > Botryllus > Botryllus schlosseri. The sequence goes on from NC_137248.1 coordinate 23,680,294, forward strand.
TGAAAAATCTGCTGAAAGTAAAATCGCAACTCGCCGATGGCAGAATCCAGTTGAAGAAGACCGAAGAAGACCGACGCCAGTATGAACTCTAGAAAGAAGTCCACAGTATCTGCATTGTCAGTGGAACAGGTACTTGATTATAACTAAGTTTATATAATGATGTCAATCGCTGATACATGCAGCTGACTGTGCAGCAGTGGTTCTTGAACTGAGGGGCATGAAAGCATACGAAGGGGGTGGAAAGCAGTGGTCGATAACAAAAAGTTTTCTCTCTTTCGCCATTTACCTACAATTCCGTAGAGTCCGAATATTATTCTTGAGAATTTTCTCAGTAACAGTCATAACGTTCCATGCAAGTCATAACGTTCCATGCAATAAACTTTTGTGACATTACGGTAAGTGGGCGTGAAATTTTTCACATTGTCCGGCGTGTCTAGATAACTTAGTGAATTACTGGTGTAGAGATGTCACCCCTGTTGTTGACAGTCATATGCATTGTTTGAATTTTTGAAAAAAATACTATTATTCCAGGCTCAAGATGCTCGAATCCACTGCAAAAGATCACAGCCTCCACAGTTGGTGTCGCAAAGCACTAGAATGGCAAGATCCAGGGCTGGATTCTACCTGTCGGCCATAGAATTTTGTGTCAAGACTATGATACGGTCTTTGATATGCTGATTAATATCATGGCATGCTATTATGCTGGGACCTAAAGTATTCGAAAGATTTTCAGCTTCTGGCTTTTGTCCAACATGTCGTAATAGGCGACAAAAGTGCTCAATGTATGTCTACCAAATTGGCCGATTTCTTGCTCAGATTTCAACAATATGCTCCAGAATAAGACTTTCTAAGAATGGATTTCTCGCTACATTCGTTTTTTGAGTAGTACTTCACAAGTACTACAAGTTCGTTACATGGTACAAATGAGTTCAAGTAATTTTTCCAAGCTGGACTTGGCATGTGGTTTATTTCCATGCGGGTACTCGCTACATTTGTTTAGTGAGTTATACTTTCAATTAAGTAGCATAATAACAAATTCTGTAATAAGTTCAAGTAATTTTTCCAAGCTGGACTTAGCATGTGGTCTATTTCCATGCGGGTAGGGCTGCCATATTCTAATTGGAAAGTTTCGGCTACGATTTATGCTGCATGTCCTATTTCTTGCCTTCAATTTATTTTAGTGCAGTATGTTTATTTGCATACACGTTCATTATTCCGTTTACGTTTATAATAAAATGCCCCATGCGGGATTCAAACAGTTTGATTGTCGAGTACGCTAGGTGATTTTGGTGTTATTGCGAGGACAGAACGGAGGTCGACATGTACGCCACATTATTTAGTATTCTATATCAGGCCGCAGTGGGGTATCACCTAGATCGGAAACACCTAAATATAAAGCACAATCGACATCATCTAGGACATTTTACGTGGGATCTTTTTTGACGAAAAAATTGTCTTTTCTGATTTCAACGACATGAAAAAAATTACACAGTGTACTTATCGATTATTCACCGGGTGTTGTTGAGTCGCTTAACATTTATTCATTCATACGCAGGAAGTGTTTTAGACTACGAACTATGGAAGCGACCCGATGCTGCATCTGCGCAAAATCATTTACAAGAAAGAGCGAGCTGAAAATCCAACTAGATGTTCATGCTGGCGTAAAAGATCATCAGTGTGACATTTGTGCGAAAAGCTTCACAAGAAAAACCAGCCTCGCGAGACATATGAACATGCATATCGGCATTAAAACCCACAAATGTTGGATCTGTGCCATGAATTTTTCGCAGTCAACACATCTAAAAAACCACTTGAACACTCATGGAGAGACTTGACACTCATGGAGAGACTAAGTCGCATCAGTGCGATATTTGCGCGAAAAGGTTACCAGGAAGAGCGGTCTCCTGAAGCATTTGGATATGCATATCGGTGTTAAAAACCATAAATGCGAGATCTGCGCCAAAGTGTTTTCCCAATCAGCGCATCTAAACGATCACTTGGCTACTCACACCGAGTCTAAGTCGTATCGGTGTCATATTTGTGGAAAAGATTTCGGACGAAGAAGTGTTCTCGTCAATCATGTGGGTGTCCAGCGCCAAAGTGTTTTCCCAATCAGCGCATCTAAACGATCACTTGGCTACTCACACCGAGTCTAAGTCGTATCAGTGTCATATTTGTGGAAAAGATTTCGGACGAAGAAGTGTTCTCGTCAATCATGTGGGTGTCCAACTGTCCATACAGATGTCAAACCGTACAAATGCTTGATCTGTGCAAAAACCTTTTATCGGAAAGGTCAGCTAAGCACGCATTTGAATCTACACGCCGGTATCAAACGCTCGCGGTGTGAAATTTGCGGCAAAAGCTTCACAAGACAAAGCAGCCTCGAGAGGCACGTGGCCATCCATACCAGTGTCTAGTTTCGCGTTCTGAAATGTGGAATACTCGGGTCGTGTGTAAAAATAAATCTTCTCATTGCTGTAAATTGTTCATGCGTTGTGTAGAACCTATGAGGTATAGGTGTTTGTAGGTTGTTGGGGGGAGGAGGTGTAGCAATAAGCAAAAACTAGTCGTGTCATAGAGAAGTCGGTTGTTATGAAATCGAAACAAAAGTACTTTGATTATCACGACAAAGGGAGTTGAGATGAATGCAGTATTTCGGAATGAATGTGTATCGTTTGGTATGTTCAGCAATCACTGAATGACCAAAATATCAAACTGTGCATACAACTCGGTTAGTTAAACGATAGAGTTACAAGTCGGATGTAATCTCGATTTACAGATGACAGCTTGATGATGTAAAGCTCAACAACCACTCCAGCGTGTTTATTGCAAAGTATTTGACACAAACAAAATATTGAAAGAAAACCCACCACTTGGTTTCATTATCGGGTGAGTGAAAATTGTTTTCTGTTGGCTAGGTATGATTTGCATTTAGAAAAATAAAACGATCTACACCGATTAAGCGACGCCGTTTCATATCCGTCGAGTGGGTGAAATTTCCTTAGGGTTTGATTTAGCGAGGTAATTACCGGCGATTCAATCACATACAAGTAACGTCTTTTAGTGGCAGAGTATTGTGACGACATTTACTTTGATGAATGACAATTTCCGATTTCTTTGGTCGTGAGCGTTCTACAAATATTTCCGGCATACATTTAGCAAGCAACCTACAATATTCTTTTGTTATGGTAATGACTTTCGCAAGTTTGGTTTTACGATTACAATTACTTTCGAAGATTCAAATGATAATTCATCATCACTAACAACAATACAATCACATTTTGTAGATTTCAGTGTAGCACATATTTTGATTTTATTATTACCGTGAGTTTTGTCTAGTAGAATAGGTTGCAGCCAGTAATGATATTCCAAATTGCTCTTGTGCTGATCAAGGTCTTAGAGTGTAACCTTGTAATCTTTTACATTTAGCAAGTACAACGACGAGTCACGAATTAAGTATTGTTCACCCGCTTCTACTGGTACTCGATACCTAAAGTGATATTTTCACACTCCGTAAGGTAAGGATGTTTCAATTCGCTGTCACAAATTCCGACAATAAATCGTATCAATTGCTGGATTCAATAGTAACGATGTTGTGATATACTGACTCTACACTTAGTCGTTTCAATTACCCGTTGCGAATCGGGATAATAAAGCATTTTATATCGGATGTTCAATGTATGAATAATAGACTTAATACATCTTTAGCGCTGTTTATCGCAAACGATAGATTTTAATAATTGTACTGGTAGTTGAATGTAATAATACTGATATTGTTGTTTCATCTTTAGTCTTAGTTACTGGAAACAATTACATTTGTAGAAATATTTCCTGATATCCGCGATACGCAGAGTGATTTGCGATAGATATTAATAATTGTACTGGTAGTTGAATGTAATAATACTGATATTGTTGTTTCATCTTTAGTCTTAGTTACTGGAAACAATTACATTTGTAGAAATATTTCCTGATATCCGCGATACGCAGATTGATTTTTACCAAGGTGGAGTAATTTTCTTATCAAGAACATTTCAGACACGCATAGTTTTACAACTTAATATGTTAATATCATTGGTACTGAAAAGTTTGTTGCTGTCACAACATTTACCACAACGCCGGGTCTAATTACCGTGAATAATTTAATAATCAAGTCTTGATCAACTATTACATATGTCAAATCACTGAGTCAATCCTTATGTTTACATCATGATAATTTTCAATATAACGCCTGCGTTTGATCGTAAGAAATGAATTCTTAACTATACGTTGGTCAGACTTTCAAATGTCGTATATTCTCAATATATTTGTGTGCACCGAGTAGTAACTACTTTATGTTACAGAGTATACCGAGTAGTAATTACTTTCACAGTTGAACAAAAAAGACGAGTTGGCGGTATATGACTATAACCAAACTTGCTATGGATTTTAGATTGTAGCGATTGTATGTACTTGCGTAATCTTGTCTACTTTTCATACGGATACTTTTTGTTTTGCTTTGGTGAGTTACTACAAACGGATTGACTTACAAAGGTTTTTGTATTTTACTCTTTTGTGCATGGCAAGATGTTAAAATGTTGAGTTGTCATAGTGATAATATTTCTGAAACTATCTTTGCCAAACGGAAAGTCCGATCGCGAATATAGTTGCAATATTTCATTACTTATTTCAAATCAATATGCGTATAATTTCGAAATGTGACTGGATAGGTCATTTGTCACGACTGAACTACGACATCATATATAATAATTTACGATATACACATTAACAAAGGTTCATTCACATGACTATTTATCTGATACATATTCAACACCATGCCGCCGCGGTCTATACCCACAACGAAGCTGCGCCCGACCGATCCTTATACTGAAAAGGGTTACCGTGCGACCATAAGACAATAGCCGCTTGCCACCCCCGCCATAAGACAAAAGAGCCGCTTGCCACCCCCGGTTTCCCGCAGCCGCTTGCGACCCCGCCCATAATAAATAAGAGCCGCTCGCCACCCCGCCCATAAGAACCCCTGCCAGGTCACGAGCGATCTATACTACTACTCTCGGTGATATTTCTGCAATCACGAGAAATTTGGATCTTAGCGTTATCGCGCACGCGGGATTCACGCCTACGAATTACGCGATCAACATCAACAGGTAAGCAATCAGATACACGCTCTCGAGATGCGTCACTAACACTACCCGGACAGTCGCTCTCGCTGTCATCGCTACCGGACGAAATTACACGTGCGTCATCCGGATTTGCCGCGGAGTTTAGTACCGATTTGTCCGCATCAACAGGCGGAAACTGCTGAGCAAAATCATCGAACACGTCGTTATCTACATCAAATGGCGGTCAATCTGTCAGTCTGTCAATCGACACGGTTTTCTCTTTCCCTTTAATCAACAAAGTAAAAGACTTCCCCGATTTCGATCTCTCGATTATTTTGTAAGGACCCACATACCAGAAATCAAAAGCGGTCTCTTTACCCCTCTCATTTTTTTACATAAACATGTGAACAAACCATGAGATCCGGCGGAACGTATGTATTGGCATTCGTCCGGATGTTGGACTTATTGATATTGGCATTCGTCCGGATGTTGGACTTATTGATATTGGCATTCGTCCGGATGTTGGACTTATTGAAATTCAAGTTTTCGAAAAATTCACGCACGTCACAAAGTACCTCTGCTTGACTATTCTTGAACTTATTCGGGTCATACTCAAAGTAGGTTCCAGGCAACCGCACATTTTTCCCATACGTCATTTCCGCCGCGGAATAATCATATATATATCCCTCGCGCACCGAGGCATTCAATGACAAAATCATAAAAGGTAATAACCGATCCCACGCCGCAGGATTATTAGCGCACCGCAAACCGCGTTTTATCCGTTATACCGCCATACGACAACGTTGTGACCGAGACGGAGGTGGAATCGGCATCACATATATGGACATATGGACAGGCAATCCGGATCTGATGTACCGATGCCTACGCCTCCATCTCCGGTGCCCGCTGGTACATTGTAAAAGACGAAGCGGAAGTGGAAGAGGAACCAGCGCCCACACCTATTCCTACGCACCCATCTCCGGTGTCCGCTGGGACAGTTGTAAAAGACGAAGCGGAAGTGGAAGACGAACCAGCGCCCACACCTATTCCTATTCCTGTCCCTGCACTTGCTCCTATACTTGCGCAGAGCGTCGCGTACCGATATCTGCGAGACTTATGCCCGGCGGAGCCGGAAATGATCACTCTGTTGGCCGACGTGAAGATGGCGTATACCTGTTCGGACACGAAGCGATTCCTGATCCCAACATTAGAACGAGCGAGCTCCAATGACACCGTAAAAGCTTATATGAATCGGGTACCATCGGCTGAGAGGATGACACTTTTCGAGTTCTTGCGCAATTTCACCGTGACGGGAGATCAGTCGCATTCTAGGCGCGCCTCGAAGCCACTTTTGCTGGGAGTGAAGTCTGTGGACATGAAGAACGACGTCTACTTCTTCCAAGATTCTCTAATGAACGTTTCTTGCCGGCGCCTTGAAGAACTTTATCATCCGCGATTCGATGTCCTGTCAACCGACATCAAGTTATTTTCGTTTGCGGTGCACAATAGAGCCTCATTTTGGCAAGACCGAGCCAGCGTGGAAGAGATTTGCCATCAAAAATCTTGCCGAGCGAATTATATATTCACAATTTGGGGATATACAGTGAGCTTGTTTCAAGTCTGCAACAAGCATTTCGATGGAGCGTTCTCATTCGACGAATTGGACGTGACGAATTTCATTATCGCACCTGCCACAACGCTTCCACCTACGCAAGCTGGTTTCGTGAATTGCGTCGCCAATCGAGTGAGGAACCGCATGGATCCCACCGTTGAAGTGGAAGACGAAGAGCTGGCGAATCGGTATCACTTGCTCTGCGGCTCGCATGGGACCGGGAAATCGTTGTGCATAAAAGAAATAATTCGTCAGGCACTCGCGTCGTCGTGCAAAGTTCTAATGTTGGGCCCTACTTGACTGCTGGCCGCAACATACAAAGCCGCATTCGGACGGGATTTGGACACTGACACCGTACATGCGGCGTTTAGATTGCCTGTCAGCGCAGGCGATTTTGATGTCGTGAACTGGGAGTTACGGAATTATGATCTTGAACCTGCTACGGAATTATGATCTTGAACCTGCTACAACAAGTGGACGCCAGAAATGAGAAAATGAGCCACTCTTAGAGCAGAGCATGGCATGAATTGGCAAAACTGAGCTTCTACGAAGTGGAAGAAATAATAAAATAAAAAATAAGATTATGATCTCATATTGATTGACGAGATTTAGATGATCTCACTACGTCACGATGACCACATTTCTCAGACTCTGTCATTCATATCGAATCGGTCAGTCGTATTTCTGTGCGGCGACAAATGGCAACTTCAGCCTGTTAAAGTGGACGGTGTCGCTGGCAACATTTTCGCTCACCGGCACTTCATGGGCAGATGCGATCGAACAACGCTGACGCAAGAATACCGGACGACCGATTTGCATTGATCGCAATTTCTTCAAGAATGCCGATTCCGTAAGCCAACAGAAGATTCGCTCTCCCGCATCGCTGATGAGCTGATATTGGAGGACACGCCGTATTTGGACGACGAAGACCTTGTACGAATCCATCGCGACCAGCAGGACTTCAAAGTATTGACTTTAACACGTGCCGCCTGCCGCAGATTCAGCATAATTGGATACGCGAATAAAGTTGATGTGAACACTAAAGTGGGAAGAAGGATAATGGAAAAAGTACTTTGATACTACGAAATGGATTTTATGGTCGTGGTGTTGTCCTCTCTGATTTTGAACCGGTTCTCGGGCCTGGGCCGTCAGTCCTTTTTAGGACTCACCCTCTGAACCCATTTCACCACAACGTGGCATTTCCGGAGGGCCTGTGGTTCAGAGTGTTTGAATCGCTTCAACGTGGATACAGAACCATCTTGTCGTCGCACACGCCGGACGGTGTGTACTTCGCGACGCACTTTGAAGGTCGCTGCACGTTTGCAGGATTGATTTGGCATGAGGAATTTCAATGCCAATTGTTGGTCTTTGATGACGTCCAAATAGGACTGTCGCCAGCGCGCACCGTCACAATGTTGCCGTTGGTGGTCGAAAGATGGAAAGGAAGTCAAGATTAGATAGAATCTACAAAACAAATGACCTCACAACAAAATCCTGCAGGCACACTACCTGCATCTTCTCAGATCATGATGACGCCGTTGTTGCAGAAATACAGCTAGGGAAAAGAGACACAATCTGGAAAAACAACACAGATATATCACCGAGAGGACTTCTCGGAAGAACTTGGCAAAAAATGGCATAACTGGAAAACGCATTATCCCATCATTTATACCACCAGGGTGGAATGGTGGGAAGCAGTCAAAAGAAGGCTACAGAGACTTGTAGCTAAATACATGAAAAAATCACTGTAAGAAAAAGGGGAGGAAATAAATAAACAAGAAAAAATGCTACATAGCGAGAGGGAAAACACAATTAAAAACAACACCTCACCACTGCGATACCAAAGGGTTAAAAGAACCCTTTGGAAGCATAAAAGGGAAAGCTTAGAGAAACTAAGACGGGAGGCGAAAGCAGAGGAAGAAACGACGATAGACAACAACCCATATCTTATTTGCAGGAAAATCCAAAAAAGAAGGAAAGTCGCCACAATAGACCAATTAAACACGCCCGACGGGGGGGGGGGGGTCACAACCAACGAGCGAGAGATAAGAAGAGAGTGGGTTGAGCATACTACAAACGATTCTATGCCCACAGAGAAATTAACATAGACATGGCAGAGAACTTCTTTGAATACCACCAGAGCGCACTTACGACCGCGCAGCACGACCTTATGGAAGGGGAAATTGAAGCAGACGAGCTCAGAGTGGCTGTGTCACAACAGAAAAAAAACTCCAGACGAGGACGGGCTAAGTGCCGAGCTATATATGGCAAACCTTGACCTCATGAAGAGGGAGCTAACGACCTCATGAAGAGGGAGCTAACGGAGGTCTACAACGATATCTATGAAGCCCAGAGCACAACAACAAACCTCGGCAGGGCAGTGCTGAAAATAATACACAAAAAAGGGGACTCGAAGGAGTTAGAAAATTACAGACCGATCAGTCTGCTAAATACTGATTACCATATCCTCTGTAAAATACTCACAAATCGGTTGAAACAGGCATTACCCAGCATAACACACGAGCACCAGCACGTCAACCCGCCAAAAACCATCGGCCAAATCAACTTGATGCTAAGGGAAATCACAGCCGAGATGCGGGCAAAGCAGAGGGGGCAATAATCTCCGTGGACTTCGAAAAGGCCTATGACTCGGTGAGCCATGAATACTTACACGGGGCATTAAAAACAGCAGGAATGGGCGACAAATTCTGCAATTTCTACCACAGAATATATAAACAGGGAGAGGCAAAAGTGTCGATTGGGAGGGAAGTAGGCTAGGCCACAACATCGCGCTGGGAAGAGGCATTAAACAGGGAGATCCCATATCAATGTATCTCTTCACCGTCTCCACTGAGGCACTGTTGCAGAAGCTCAATAATAAACTGAAGGGATGCAAGATTGCGGCCATGAGAACACCGATCACCACTCCAGCATATGCTGACGATGTCACCATCACACTAGACGCCCAACGCGAGTCAGACGAGGCTTTAAAAATACTAAAAGACTACTTTGGCGAGGCGAGTGGCTTATAAATCAACAAGGACAAAAGCAGGGGAATTTACTACAATCAATGCATACCCCCACCAGCCCAGAGTGAGATAAAATGGGTAGAACAAGTAAAAATACTGCGGCACCACTCAAGTAAACAAGAGGGCAAAACCAACAGCCAGTGGAAAGAAGCCCTGGAGGCTGCCAATGACCTCGCAGTTGAGATCAACAACCTCAAACTAGAAAGGAACAGTCGCATCGCACTAGTAAGAACAAATATCTTGCCTCTGTTCACATACTCAGCAGCCACAACGAGGATGCCACCGCGAATAAAACGAGAGTTAAGAGAGAGCGTGAACCTGCTCCTTTTTGGGAGGGGAAAAAAGCCGGATTATAAAAAAATCGTTCCAGCAGGGGAAATGGGGGGAAGAGCAGTAGTCGATATCCCGACCATTACGGATATCATACCGGCAATCCAATACTTGAAAGGGCCTCAGAAATAAAATAAGGAAGACTGGGATGGAAGACTTGACCACCAATTAGCCTTAACACTCAAACGATACATAACCCAGAAAATATCATACTCCAATCCCCACACGTTGCAACCCCAGACCCACTGGAGGGAGATAAGCAAAGTCACGAAAGAAATAGGCTTTGAAAAAAAACTCACATCAAAACGGGAAAAACTCACATCCAAACGAAAGGGAACAAAATTATCTACAACGATTCGATAGCAAAAAACCACAATAGAGAAATTGAGGAAATGAAAGGGCCAAACTGGCAAAACTTCAACCATACAATCCTAACGAAAGAGCAAAGGGACTTCAACTGGTTGACAATACACGGACTTCTCAAGACGAATACGAGACTTCATACAAGAGGCCTTCAAACTCAAATAGAGTGCGAACTCGGTGGAAAGGACATAGAGCAAGAAGTACATCTCTTCCTCAAATGTGATGAAACCCAAAAGGCACTGGAGAATATAACGAAAGCCTGGAAGAATACCACAGGGCAAAACACAAACATACGAAACTTCAGAACGATGATAAACATGGACCCAGCAGGACCCTTGGCCCAAAACTTGAATGCAGCACTGACCAAAGTAATTACCATCTACAAATAAGCAGTCTGGAAGGCCATAAGCAATGCAAAAATGTGGAGAAGGAAATACGGGTGGCACTGGATCTCCAAATCAATCAAACAACGGCTAGGGATGAGACAAAAACTCGAAGGGAATGAAGAGATCGACAAAACCCTTGATACCATCCTGGAGGGAAGCCAAAATGTGATGAACTAAAGGGAAGCTGAAACAAAACAAGAAAACCCAGCCCAACGCTATGCACACCCATAGTGGGAAGTGCAATACCGCGGGGCAGGGCCAACAATCACCAAAATGTAACGAGCTCATTCGGTGAACCTCCGCATCTACGAGCTGCTGCTGCTTGAGGCACTAAGTTGTTCTATGGACGGCCAGATGACCGACGGTAAAGGATTGCTGCTGAAGTACGTGGCGTCATACGTATCGAAGTTCCAAGAACATACCGTTCCACGCGAGCTTCTGTTCTCTGACTTGGCGGCGCAGAGCGTCGCGTACCGATATCTGCGAGACTTATGCCCGGCGGAGCCGGAAATGATCACTCTGTTGGCCGACGTGAAGATGGCGTATACCTGTTCGGACACGGAGCGATTCCTGATCCCAACATTAGAACGAGCGAGCTCCAATGACACCGTAAAAGCTTATATGAATCGGGTACCATCGGCTGAGAGGATGACACTTTTCGAGTTCTTGCGCAATTTCACCGTGACGGGAGATCAGTCGCATTCTAGGCGCGCCTCGAAGCCACTTTTGCTGGGAGTGAAGTCTGTGGACATGAAGAACGACGTCTACTTCTTCCAAGATTCTCTAATGAACGTTTCTTGCCGGCGCCTTGAAGAACTTTATCATCCGCGATTCGATGTCCTGTCAACCGACATCAAGTTATTTTCGTTTGCGGTGCACAATAGAGCCTCATTTTGGCAAGACCGAGCCAGCGTGGAAGAGATTTGCCATCAAAAATCTTGCCGAGCGAATTATATATTCACAATTTGGGGATATACAGTGAGCTTGTTTCAAGTCTGGAACAAGCATTTCGATGGAGCGTTCTCATTCGACGAATTGGACGTGACGGATTTTATTATCGCACCTGCCACAACGCTTCCACCTACGCAAGCTGGTTTCGTGAATTGCGTCGCCAATCGAGTGAGGAACCGCATGGATCCCACCGTTGAAGTGGAAGACGAAGAGCTGGCGAATTGGTATCACCTGCTCTGCGGCTCGCAGGGGACCGGGAAATCGTTGTGCATAAAAGAAATAATTCGTCAGGCGCTCGCGTCGTCGTGCAAAGTTCTAATCTTGGGCGCTACTTGACTGCTGGCCGCAACATACAAAGCCGCATTCGGACGGGATTTGGACACTGACACCGTTCATGCGGCGTTTAGATTGCCTGTCAGCGCAGGCGATGTTGCTGTCGTGAACTGGGAGTTACGGAATTATGATCTTAAACCTGCTACAACAGGTGGACGCCAGAAATGAGAAAATGAGCCACACTTTGAGCAGAGCATGGCATGAATTGGCAAAACTGAGCTTCAACGAAGGGGAAGAAATAATAAAGTGAAAAATAAAAAATTATGATCTCATATTGATTGACGAGATTTCGATGATCTCACTACGTCACGGTGACCACATTTCTCAGACTCTGTCATTCATATCGATTCGGTCAGTCGTATTTCTGTGCGGCGACAAATGGCAACTTCAGCCTGTTAAAGTGGACGGTGTCGCCGGCAACATTTTCGCTCACCGGCACTTCTTGGGCAGATGCGATCGAATAACGCTGACGCAAGAATACCGGACGACCGATTTGCATTTATCGCAATTTCTTCATTAATGCCGATTCCGTAAGCCAAAAAGAAGATTCGCTCTCCCGCTTGGCTGATGGGCTGATATTGGAGGACACGCCGTATTTGGACGACGAAGACCTGGTACGAATCCATTGCGACCAGCAGGACTTCAACGTGATTGACTTTTGCACGTGCCGCCTGCCGCAGATTCAACGTCGTCGTGAGAACCAGCGTTTACAGTACATCTATGCCGGTCGCTCAAGTTCGATATCCCACTACGCAGTCTGACTTCGAGCCGGTATACGTGGGCATGTGGATAATGATAATGGAAAACAGACAGAAGAGTCGTGGTTATGTCAACGGACAGTGCGATGTCGTTCATTCTGTACTAGCGAAAACCGTCTTGCTGCGAATTCCCAGCGGCCACATAATACTGATCTATCCGGTGACTTCTCCTGACGGTATTTATTATCTGTTCGACTTGGCCTACGCATCGACAATACACAAAGTCCAAGGCCAAACACTGAACTGTTGTTTGTCGACAATCCAAATGAATCCATCACAAGTGCCCATCACTATTTCGAAAATCCAAAATTCTCACAACCTCACTTCTTAACCGTCACCATTTTTGAATAGTCTTGATTCGTAATTGAACTCGAGTTGTATGTAGTTCTTATTTGTTATCGTGACGAGCATTTTATACAATGATTTGAGAAAAACTTTGACATCGTCGTTGCTGAACTCAAACTTGTCTGATGTTCCGATTTCGTCGAAATGATCGTTTGCTTTTATTGTAACCGTCTTTGTGAATGATTTTATTTACAGCCGTCTGTCGCGATCTTTCCAGTGCGTTATTTAGATTGGCTCTTCCCTCACAAACCAGCAGTCTCCGCTTACGTTTATCCTGCAAATGCATCCCGTTAGCATGTACCAGTACGTCAAAGTGTACCAGTACGTAAAAGCCCACACTTGCGCTCCTATGTTCTCTATGTAGCGGCCAGCCGGATCGCCACACCAACGGCAAAACCATTGGTGTTTGCAATCAGTAATATCATCCACTGAATTATCGAATTATCAGAGTCCTTGCTACATACATTACTGGAATAACGTTTGATTAACATCGTATATGGCATTATAATATTTGTATTAATCTCAAAACACACAAATAATCGAGTCAGTCAAACGTCCAACACCGAAAGGAAGTCAAAAGTCAAACACCGATAGGAACACATCGCAAAAACAATATTAAATTAAAACAGCATTATTCAAAATCAGGATTGAAATTACCGATACGACATATATCCATTTGTAGGTATGTAGTTGGAACGTATAATCAATATCGAATTGCCAACGAATGAGTAAATACGTCGATAAAAAAACGCAGTAAACACGAGGTTAATTTTAGATGTTGTTTGACATAAAAAATAAACTTGACGACAAAATGGCTCTAAGAAGCAACCCACCGACAACCCAAATGGATCCAACAGCAGCACCCATCACAGTCACTGAAATCAGAATTCTCAACCGTGTACTTCTTGAAATCCATCGACACAATATTCGAAGAGTTTTTGTTGAACCTCAGAAGAATTGCTGTCAGTTGTGCTTGTGACGAGCGTGTTATTTTTTTCGATAGACTTTGACAACGTGATCGCTGAATCCAGATTTATCCGAGCTTCGCTTCGGTCGAGATATTCTTCTTCTAGCAATTCGACGTCTTCGTGGACCATTCTGTGTGGGACTGGCAGCCGCTCTTACCGCGCGAACTCTCTTTATCTCCATACGTATTATCCTGCACATGCATACCGTTATGGAATGGATGTGTAAGCGACGTCGAACTTGGCCGTCCAGAATCTATGTGGCAAATAGGCTGTTCGCCACACACCAGCGACAAAAATATTCGTGTTTGCAATCAGTATTGTCATAAACTGATCTATCGAGGTCTCTTCAGCGTCGCTTAGTGCAGTGGTTCCCAACCTTTTTCCACCCTCGTACCATTTCGAGGTTTTATGCAGTGCTTGCGTACCACCTACACGAGATCCACCATTATGACGTCATAATCACGTATTTCACCCATGCGAAGTGTAATAACAAATTATATTAAGCTAGGCATTATCAGTCAGGTTTGATGGGATACGTGGGATTGGTTTTCACCACCAGTCACAAGAAAAACAACATAATGAAATATCAACAAAAGTCAATTTAATTCATGTAGGGTTTTAAGAGGAGGGTTTTTGGCATTTTTGAACGTGTCCTCGGAGGACGCCCTTTTATCCTCTTTTTTGAGACTTTTGTTAATATTTATAACAAAATTCGACTGAGATGCCGTAAATCAGCACGAAAGGGACGCTCCTGCGGGAATTGATGAACGATCTATCTTGACCTGATCCGTCGAGGCTTGAGATATATCTTCAATCGAATTAAATTTATTTTACAGAAGCAGATAATCTGTTCTTACAGCAGCTAGTAGCCTCCAGCGTAGACAACACAGGCAAATTAACAGCAAGTACTAGCGAACACACAAACGCATTTATACACCACGTCTTAACCAAACAATCAATCAAACAATCATTGACCTAATCAAATGAGAGAAACAGAAATACTAAATGAGAGTTCACAGGTCATAAGTAATTAAAGCTTCGCAACAGGAATTTCGGGATCGGAGTCGGAAGTTGGTCTTTTTTTTGAGTCAACCGCCTGACAATGTGTAGGAAAATACTGCATTTTGGGCGCTGAGCGGGAAAGTTGACCTTATTTTATTTTTTTTAGTCAACCGACCACTTTTTAGTAAACCGACCACAAAGTGGGAAAAATTTACCATTTTTTGAAACTCCCGATACTATACACCAGTGGTCGGGAACCTTTTTTGTCCGAAGAGCCATATTGGCCCTATTTTTTCCATCTCAACTCCCAAAGAGCCATACATACCAATCAACTGTTACGTCACAATTGAAAATTCGTGTCGTCATGGTAGCACTAATTCGAACTCACGACATGGGATTCCTCGTGTGCGCCATATTTTCTCTGTAAAAACTGATATTTATTGTTCGAAAATAAAGCTCGAAACGAGAGGTAACGCACAGACGGGCCAAGCCTCACCGTTGATAACGCAATTCAAGTAGCTTAGAATTTATTATAACTGATAGTAATCGAATTTGACTGTCACACTGATTCCGAAAATCGAAATACTTATCGACTTCCCAATTCTCAAAGTATTCGGCGGTAACATAACGTTGCGCTACCCACATGCATTTTATCGCCGGCACTATACACAGTCTGTACTTACCAGTCTGTACTTACCAGAGCTATACTTACCAATCAAGGACATGGATAGCTATGGCGCTGTTTGTAATTCGAGTTTGTAATTGTGAATGTCACATCCACAACAGTTCATTTCTCGGCTTAGATCAGGAAGACAATGTGTATTTGAAAACTGCGTTTTGAAATGGGCGTCGCCATGTCTGATATGCTCTTTAATTAATCAACGTATCGGACAATTCAAGATTTCGAGTCGGGTGCATAGAATTCGCAAATGATATTGGCCGCCGGCGTGACAGTATCATAAATTTGATGATTATGAAAAGAGAGGGTCCGAGACCCTAAACCTGAAGACGGCGTTGTCTTTGTCTATCACAGACATTGCCACGAGAATACTTATTTTGGCCAACAAGTCGCTGCAATATTGATCAATTCAGTACAAAAATAAATATTTGGCAAAGAGCCATATCTTATACCCAAAAGAGCCATATATGGCTCGCGAGCCATAGGTTCCCGACCACTGCTATACACACACAATCGATGAAATAGAATTCTCACGAGTGGAATTATTAAAAGCCACCATCACAATGTTCTCACCGTTTTAGTTCAACCTGAACGGGAGCTGTCGCTGTCAGTTGTACTTGTGATGAGCATGTTATTTGGTTGTTTGCGATAGACTTTGACATCGTCGTCACTGGATTCTTACTTCTTCGACGCTGCACTTTCGTCAGCGGATTTATCTTCTATTACTGCGAATTATTGTTCGAGCTTTCTGTTCAGGGCCGCCCGTCGCGCGTTACTGCCCGACTTGAATTCAAACTTACTTTACCAGGTGCTGTATATGGTAAAGAGCCGGATCGCCACACTAACCGCAAAACCATTCGTGTTTGCAATTAATATTATCGTATATAATTACATATCTGAGAACAAACGAAACATGTATACCTGATCGTCGATTTCCCGATGTAATGTCATGGAAAACCATCCTGACACCGACTAAAATAGTACAGATTTTTGCAACAAATAGACACCTCCACGACTTTTCGGAAATAACTCCATGCTAAAAGAACTTTTGTTAGAAATTTTAGGGAAACCGCTTATACTATATGTTATGAGAGAAACCGCTCATACTATGTGTTTCGATAATATACCAGAACACAACACAGGACCATGATATCATAACTACAGTACCCAATAAACGATATAGCAACTGAAACTTGAAAACGAACACAATTTATGAAATAGTGAAATGTTGAAATCGGTATTAGTGTTGTCCTTCTACCCTTCTTCCGAGTATATATGTTAGAGTACGTAATTTAAAGAACACATTGTGTTATGAACACTTGCAAACGTTTAGTGATAGGCCTCAGTAATCGCTTAAAATTTAACCGTTATATTAGGTATGGTCCTCAGAGAAAATCGGACTATAACCTAGTTGATTTTTCGACGTCTGACATACAGCAAAATGGCGAAATAAATGACCCCAAAAGAGCCGCGATCCACTGATACGCTTAAGAAATCCAACATCACCAACGGCAAAATCGGAATTTTCACACATGCACTTATTAAAAGCCACCGACACAATGTTCGAATAGATTGATTTCAAACCTCGGTTCCAGTTGTGCTGGTGATGAGCATTTTATTTGGTAGCTTACGATAAGCTTTGACATCTGCGTCGCTGACTTCGGTATCGAAAATTGCGCTTTCGTCGTCACACTTTTTCTTAATCATCATTTCGACGTTTTCCTTGACCATCGTTTTCCAACCCGCCCGCCGCGAACTTTCTAGTGCGCGTCTGGAATTCGCTCTTTCGTCACGAAATATGTATTTCTCCTTATGTTTTAACCTGCAAATATAAGTAGTTAACGTCCTACGATGCATGCTCGATCCCAAACTTACTCTTGCAAGATCTTAATGCGTCGACTAATCGGATCGCCACACCAGCCACAAAACCATTCATGCTTGCAATGAGCTGAGGACTATCATTTACTGAATTATCGGGTTCTTCTCGAGTCGCTAAACTATCATTTACTGAATTATCGGGGTTCTTCTTGAGTCGCTTATTGAATGGACTGTTGTTTGGTGTACGATCAGACATCTTGAAGATAATACATATTAATCTGAAAACACACGAGAATGAAATTAGTCACACGTTCAATCCCGATACAAAACACAATAAATTCGTAACTAAAAGCTGACAATACCAGGTTAAGTTATTAAATAATGGAGTGCATATCGATAATTCTTGTAATCTTGATACATTGTATTTACAAGCACGTACTTTGAGCGCACGTACTACATTATTGGAAATACGTGTCGCCTGATAATGATAACTCAATATCATCGATTACAAATGATAACTCAATATCATCGATTTCAAATAACAAAATGAAGATAAGATAATAAATCAAATCTTGAAGAACACACAAAGAAACGGAACGAAATAAATGAAACCAGTGATGTTACACCAAGCGGGATTCAAATAAAACACACAGTCATTTCAATGTTGAGGTGTCCGATTTTTTTTTGGAGTGTCAGAAGTAGAATCAGGTTTAGGATTCGGATCTGGAGGTACTACGGAATTAGCAACAGATTCGGTATCGATAATATGTTAGGCTTACCATATTTTGGAAATCTAAAAAGAGGACACATTTTCAGAAATTTGAGACTTGCAAAACCGGAGAAGAATTCTCAAATACCGGTGAATTTTTCCCACTTTGTGATCGGTTGACTAAAAAAAAGAGTTCATCTTTCCGCCCGGAGCTAGTATAACCGTTTTTCCCTCAGAAATACCCGCCGGTGCGTCAGTTCTGTGCTAATTTACGGCATATCACTCGCAATTTGTTCTAAATCTGACCTAAATGTTCAAAAAAGAGGACAAAAGGGCGTGCTCCGAGGACACTTTCAAAAAAGTCTAAAAAGAGGACAAATCCTCTTAAAAGAGGACGTATGGTAACCCTATAATATGTCATGCGAGACTCTATTTTTCTTGACCTTTTTGACATGTGGTACCGTGACCTTCTTCCTTTACAGTCCACACAGCAAAGTCTGTTCCAAGGCATCAGATGATCCAGATGGTACACATTGCAAGGAATTACATTTCAGGGGTGATTTCATGATAAGCAGGGCTTCGGAGCCGGAGCCCGGAGCTCTACATAAAATTCAGCCGGAGCCGGAGCTGGAGCCAGTTATTTGAGGGGAAGCTCCGGCTCCGACGTATTTCATAAGATGCTATTATACATTAATATACAACAACCATATCTGCTGAGTTCACATAATTTAATAGCAGGCTTTCGCGAAATTAGGAATCTTTTCCTCTTTGGCCCTACCTTTCCGACTAACCATGTTCCTGGGGATTTAACGACAGAGCACTGAGAGCAGTCATATATTCAATGTTCAATTTTCATACATGAGTGCCGAATCTCGGTATGCGAAATATGCCTGTGAATATTGTGGGTATTCGGCATACCCGCAATTTCATCATCAGCACAACCTTGTTGGCCAATTGTATACGGTTTGAAAATAATGATCACTATGTATTACCCGAAATGGGAGAGATGATAAAAACGTGATTTCGTTGCACATGTCGATATGACGAGTACGAGCCGAGAAATTCCATCTTATCGTTGCTATGAATCGGATGAGCAAATACTCGTTCTTTCGTGATAGTTATTTAGTCGGGCCGCGAAATTGGTCAGTGTTATTGAGTATGCAATTATGCATGCTAATTGGAATTAATTACTGCGTATCATCGTCGTCATTCACTCCATTAAATATTTTCGGCAGAAGAGTAGCCAAAAACCTCATGGTATTTTACGTTGGAGACATCACTGATTTGATACGCGATTTCCAATTTGTAATTATCTGTTTCGTTAATTCATTCTTGATGTCTGCTTGATACTCTCTCGGATTATCGCGCACTGTGACTTTTAAATGTGCAATTTGCATACTGCATAGTTCAATTCTTTAATTCGTTATGGGCATGGCGCAATGTCCAGGGCACAGTGTTTAATTCGATTATTCGCTTTGTTTCAACCGGAAAATATTATATTCAGATAAACTTGATCGTCACCGGGTGGACTGGTAACGAGTGCAGCAATATCGAACGTCAAACCATTGGCCATTTCGTACAAATGAAAATTTATATTGATCACGTCATTATATCCGCCCATATTGCTCTTAGTACAGTTACCTTATAGTTGAATGATAATCGCACATTTAAAAATTGAATTGAGCTATATGGCTTAATGTTAACGAGTACAGTGCCAGTGATAGAACGCCGCATCAGAATTTTAATGCTGTACACAGCAATGGCACGGAGTAAAGTGCGTTCTAGTGCAACGATGATGTTATCGACAATTGACAAGTATTCATTATGTCGTCACAAGCCGGTACGGCGCCACGTATATGTCTTCGTTGCTGCATCCGGTGTTACTGACGGCCAGACATGGGGTAATCGCGATTAGTAATCGTAATCGATTACGACGATTACAGCAATTTCAAGTAATCGTAATCGCAATCGATTACTTTCGAAAAAAATCCAAAGTAATCGTACTCGTAATCGACTACTTCACATATCTAATCGATTTCTTTGTGAAAGAACGATTACTTTTTATTTGTACAAGGAATATGACATAACCGCACATTCGTGAACAAGGAAGAGATATTATATCAGGTTATTGATAGCGCAAACGGTTGATTTTCAAACGCCACTGCTCATTATTACGTCAGAAGTATTAGCTTTGCTATTCCTTGCGTAAGAAGTATCCACACGTAATAAATATATTCGATGTACATTGTTGTGTGATTGTAAGAACAGTGTAAGTCATGCTATATGTCAGGTTATCAATACACTCCAGACGCCACTACCTCGCAGCAAGATAATAATCACCAGTCTGCCTAGTTTCAAATAGTAACTTATGTATTTATGTTTGCTTATGCTTAGTTAAACGCAGTTTGACCGTTGCTGCTTGGCGAGCAGTAGGCCTATCTATGTAGTATATGTATGTATTGTACGTACACCGGACACAAAGATTTGAAATTTTGTACTCGTCAAATAAAACAATACGCTGGTTAAAATCAACAGCTGCTGATATATATCATACCCGATTTTCCCTCTAATTTTGACAATTTTGACCAACTCACTTCACAGACACTTGAACAACAGTGCGTAACGACTAAAAAAAGGTCATCACTTCGGATTTTTTTGTGCGCAACTTAGATTTTCTGTGCGCAGAGACCGTGTCAGCAATGCGCATTTGCGCACCTGCCCAGCTTAGGGAGAACATTGCTCATAACCGAGTCGTTCTTTGCCGTTTCTCGTAACCGTAGCTTGCAGTATCTGTATTAGGTGGAAGGTAGAATTTTAGGCTCTCTTTATCTTATTCTCATATGACTCTACTTGAAACGGGCGCCAATCGTTATTTCACAATTCTTCACTCGACATTTATACGTGTCGCCACAGCCATCCGCTTCTACACCATGTTAGCGTGCGTTGTAGGTACAATCAGGACCAAAACAGCAATTCGTCCCCCACTCCAAACGTTGGTGTTGGTAGGGTTGTAACCAAATCACAATGTTCCGAGTCACAAGTCAATCTCCCTTTTATAGTTCAGACTTGAGTCAAGTCGAGGCATTTTCAATTCACCCCCGAGTCAAGTCCGAGTCCAAGTCAGCTAGTATAGGGTCGAGTTCGAGTCATAGTGTTTGACTCGCGTACGAGTCAAAGTCATAGACCAGTTCATAGACCAGTTTTCAGATCAATCCGGTTCAACCCACTTTTTCAACTCTGCTCGAGTGATATAGAATGGCTCGTATTCATAATAAAGTGATTTTCATCAGTTTTCACAGTTTACGGCCCTATTTCCAAATATCAGGACTGATAGACGAAATACAAATAATGTATGGTAAATTTACTATTCTTCGAAGTTACATGGAATGTCTGTCTTGGCCGTTATAGTCTCAAGTCATATGACTTGGTTCGAATCATGCAGAATGACTCGAGTACAAGTTGAGTCAATACAAAATTGACTCGAGTCGAGTCAATTTACGCATTTGAAGAAATGACTCGAGTCAAGTCTAGTCACCGAAAAATCGCAACTCGAGTCGAGTCATGACTCGAGTTATTACAACCCTGGGTATTGGGGCCCCATGGGGTGGTCAGTTTTCAAGCTGATGACTGAATTTCGTCAATAATATTGGTATAATTGCATTATATTGCTATTCATCCAGATTTACCGGTAGAGCTGGGGCACGTGATTCATAATTATAGTATCTGGTATGTTGTTTAATTACTTTATTGTATGTTGTTAATTCGTGAACTAACGTCGTTTATATAATCAAAAGATACTGTAGTCGCACAAACGTAGCAGACTGAGGGAAAAAATATCGTGAGACGCACACACAAATTGTCACGCCTTCATTCCTCTGTGAGTGCCCCGGGTGGCATTTGCATTGTTGGGGCCCTGATTGGAAGGACCGGACTATTCGTCACGCCCACAGAGCGCGGCTACTGACAATAGACACATACCCAAGGTCATTCTTTGGTAGCACACTTCGTGGAGTTGCGTGTTGGCCGAAATTGCATACGTCTTTTGCTGTGTCGTGGCGAGGTAATGACCACCGCCGAAATGCTCATTCCTATAAATTATGCATGCTTTTTTTTCTTGAGGGGAAGAGGTATACATTTCACAATCAAGCTATTTAGAGACATTAAATCCGAAGCTCGAAGAAAATTTTCAAGGTAATTAACTGTTTTGAAAATACTCTATAATAATTTATGTTGATTTACGAAATACTTTTGAGTCCCCTATATCTCGCTCCTGGTCCTATTGGGGAGTTTGGGGTGTGGCAGTTACGCACCTGGCAAGAATGCAAATCGTTGGGTGCGACGAATAGTCCTGTATAGAGTTGGGCAATAGGTGCATTATGACGTAACAAGCAAATAACGTATGATTTATAAGGAAAGTTGTTATCTCATTATACCTTTTCATCGCAAGCCTTATATTGTATTCCAATATCTCTTCTGAAATTAGTTCTAAGGAGCAAAACAAATGTAATCGTGAGTAATCGTGATTACTTTTGAAATGTAATCGTAATCGACTACTTCCTGATTTTGCTGTAATCGTAATCGCGGAATTCACAAGTAATCGCAATCGATTACATTCGTGAAGTAATCACCCCATGTCTGCGACGGCTGACAGACTCTAGAACAGTGCTCTTCAACCAGGGTTGTCGTACACCCTAGGGCACCAGCGTATGGGAGGGGTATGCGACGGATGCGGCCGCATCCCCAAATGTTTGGAATTTTTTGCAAATTGATTATTTTAGTTTCACTATAACTTCAAAAGAATACTCTAATCTGCTTCCTTACTATATTACATTAGCATTCACAGAAAATTGTACAATATAAGTGGAGTAGGTATATATTTATAGTAACAGGTATATTTTTTCAAGGCAATACATTCATTGCAGTATATGTTATTAATTCGAGGACTCTTCGTATGCCCTTTATCGAGTTATACGCCAACGGCACCAAGACAAGCGTATGAGCCGAGCATCAAAATTTCCATTATGACCATATCCGCTATGTAATTGATAGACATTGGGCAATCTTCCCCCAGATCAGCTTGGAACTCGCATAGTTGGCTTTCCCAGATCTTCAGAAATGGTTTCCACATATTTATGATCTTGGTTTCTGCATATTATGACCGTATCACTGTCCGCTATGTCATCGATCGAGATTGGCCAATCTTCTGTCAAATTAGCCTGGAACGCGCATAGTTGGCCTTCCTCTCTTTAGAAATGTTTTCCACTCATTCATGATCCTGGTTTCTGCATACCGGATATTATGACCGTATCACTGTCCGCTATGTCATCGATGGACATTGGGCAATCTTCTGCCAAATTAGCCTGGAACATGCATGGTTGGCCTTTCCTCTCCTTAGAATTGTTTTCTACATCTTTATGATCCTGGTTTCAGCATATTATGACCGTATCACTGTCCGCTATGTCACCGAACCGATGGACATTCGGCAATCCTCTATCACAGGGGTTCTCAACCTGGGGGGCGCGGGAGGCTCTCAGGGGGGGCGCGAGAAATTGACGAAGTCATTATAGGGGGGGGGCGCGAGAAATTAATAAGTCAGTATAAATTGTACGTGTCTGAACATGTGTTTCACATCCATTATGAGAAGACGATTAATGAAGATGAAATTTATTCCATATTTAAGAAAGTTTGCGAAATACAAACTCTAGCAACAGCGCTCAACTGAGTATAGTCTGATTTCAACTTCATTTGAGCAAATTTTTGAAATTCTTTGGAGATATAAAGAACAATTCCCACGTGTAAGTCATTCATTGCTTAAAGCTTGTCGCGCTGGGCAGCTCTTGTTAGTAGCTTGCGAACTGCACTGCCTAAGACAGACTTAGATGCAACATAGGTTTCCCGGTTTCGCCCTCAATTAGGCTATAAATCAACACAATTAATTCATTTCGAAAACTGATCAAATTTAGCCTGGAAGGACGGAACGACGCCTTGCTCTCTGTACTCACTACCAGCATCAGGATTAGTCTCAGGGTGACCTACGTTGAAATTAATTAATGGATGTCTTGTTCAATGTTTTTTGTTATTTTCAAACAAATTTGAAGAAATTTGTCAGCAATGTAAAAGACTCAACAACTGGAATGCAGATTCAAAATTGGCGTAAGATATACCTTATGTATACTATTAGATCAGGGGTGGGCAGCCTGCAGCCGTAGAAGGGAATTTGAGCGGCCGTCGACGCCTAATTCAATTAGTATGTGTTGGCGGTCGTAGACAAGCAAATTGCAATTACGAATTCACTCCCGCATTTTCGAGAGATATTAATTGATCTTGAAATTTTCTTCACCCTCCGCCCAATTCAACAAGACTTCATTTTTCTATTTTAATGCAGTAGCGCTCTTCTTAATCTGAGCCGGAATGGGAATTGGCAAGAAATATCAATTCGTTCGCGGCCCTGAAAAATTTTCGCGCTCGGAGCGACAATATGCACCTCCCGGCAACTATTCATAACAGTGCCACTCGCGATTTCGGTGCGTACAATAGGCCATTGTGAAAAGTAGAATAGTCCGGAGTTCACCGGGAATGGATATGGACAGTTTACCGTAGTAATTTTGCGTCCAGATCGTTCATTGCGGCTATGCCCTGGAATGCGACCTTACGCTACATAAGCAATCGAAATGTGGTAATGATTATCAAAAACGTTGCCCACCTCTGTATTAGATGATGTGCTCTTTTTGACATGACGATAAATGCAGGGGGGCGCGAGTTTTTTGACCATCTCCAAGGGGGGCGCGTGTCAAAAAAGGTTGAGAACCACTGCTCTATCACATTAGCCCGGAACTCGAATGGATGGCGTTCCCCTCTTCAGACACCTTTTCCACTTAGATCCTAGTTTCAGCATATCATGGCCGTATCAAAGTCCGCTATGTCATCGATGGACCATCTGCACCAAATTCTCCATCTTCTTATGGCCGTAAAGTCAATATTTTCCGCTTCTTCTTCTATGGCATAAGATATTCATATTTCTAATTCATACAAACTGTTATGAGATAATAATGATTGACACCAATGATTGACAACAGACTTGCAATCTTGAATAGAATCAATCCTAGATTTGGTCAGCCCCACGTAGTAATAGAAAACGTTACCAGTAACGGTACGTGTACCTGCATTTTTCTTTGAAACAGTTACTGTACCTACATTTTCTTGCAAAGCAATAAGTTTAAAAACGTCAAGAAAGTTTACTTCATGGATTTCCTAAGTATGCAGCTTTTAGGTTGCTAAATTTCTTGTTGCTCATCAAAGATTTTTGGTTATCGCCAAAAATAACACGACAACCTGAACGTAGTAGACTCGTCAGTTGTGGTCACTGGGTTGGAACAAAACATTTGAGGTCATAGGTGAACCAACATATTCAGTCTATCAATCCGGATATGAGATGAACATGACTGACAGACAGAGACAGTGGTGGCACTCCTAGTGTTTTAACACTAGATCTAGTGTTTTTTCGGTCGTCCTAGTGTTCTAGTGTTTTTCTTCGCAAAATTTTGCAAATCTAGTGTTTTTCTGCATTTGTGCGAACAATGAATATTCTAAGGTTAGACTACTAATTAATACGCTAAATTATCGCTGATAAGGCGATTTAGTGTGTCTGGCTGTGTTTGTTTTCAATAATTCTATGTCGTGGTGCAGTAACAAGCAATTATTACGTAACAGGGTGCGCTGTGAATCCGTACTTATGAGCGAAAGTCTCTGAAAAAATGAAGAGCGATTTCGGTCTGATGCTCTGTCGTTTTTTGTTGAACTCGACTGCAAGATTTCGGGCAAGACTTTCATTTGCCGAGGACAGCATACTTGAGTGTATAGAATCCGTTAACAGCCTAATCAACACAAAGAATAGTAAAATCAATCATTCCTCTAGCTGTGCAATTTCCCTCTGTGATATTATTTGATGAGCTTGATGATTTGTCGGAAGAATGGGCTGCTTTGGCAAGATCGCAAAATGAGTTGCAGGTGCCCTCCAACAGAATTTTTGCAAAAATTGAAATCTGTGCACATTGCGTTTGGTGAATCAAAATTCCCTTTACTGGGGAAGCTCATGACGAATCTCTTAGCATTGCCACATTCCACAGCATTCGTGGAAATGAAGTATGCTGCACATGGACATGAACACCCCCATTGTTTGGTTGAAGATGTACGGTAGTGAGCAAGATGCCACACAAAAGATACGCATGTTTGATGGATGGTGTACAATCGAATGATAAATTTTTATGACCCCGTACAATTCGAAAGTGACAATATTTCATTTTTTTGCGCTATTGAATTCATTTCATTAATTTTCGTTGAATAATTATGCAGTATTATCAATTCGTTTCATTAATTTTCGTTGAATGCAGTATCATCAATTCGTTTCATTAATTATCGTCGAATAGCCTAATCATGCAGTATATCATGCATATGTATCGAATTCATGTACGGAACACTTCTTATCTATGGATTTGTACCTTGGTCATCATGATTACTTGGCAACGGCAAATTTTTCCAGCAATTTACTAATCTAGTGTTTTTTTCGCCAATCTAGTGTTTTTTCACGACATAATCTTGTGTTTTTCCTGGAACCTAGAGTGGCAACACTGGACAGAGATAATGGTCGCATAAAACAAGGGATAATCTCTGCATATAGTAAAAATGATATCATATCGTTAAATCATATATTGGAAAAAGCAATCTAATATCACAGACATTATTATTGCAGCTATGGTTCATCGCACACTAATCCTGCAGAATATATGTTTGGTTTGTTGGCTCCTGCCACTTTAGTCATGCCGAATTGCAATGAAAAATGTCATTGTGTTTTGTGTAAGCTGAGCCTGAGGGTGTGTTGGTTGAGGGAGAATAAGATGTGTCGCGCTGTCGGGAATTTGTTGGATTCGAAATTTATACAGAAATCAGGTGAGCTGTATATTTCTTTTAATTGGATTTTGCATGAAATTATGTTGGCTTTCATGATAAGCAGTATCCAAACTAGTTCTTGTAGTTTTCGTCTATCAGGTATACAGTTATTGTCTACCATGTAAGTGGAGATCAGTTGCTTGCTAACTTGAGAAATAGCAAAAAATAGTCAAAAAATAGTGTAACTACTAAAAAGTCAGTAAAGTTTTTGAATTTTACCCAGGTAATCCAATGGATAAGCATCAAAAGAGAAAGTTTTCAGACATCAACCGACATGCAAAAACTGCCGCCAATCCCTATCTGCATGCTGCATCCTACAAAGAAGAGAATATAAAGTCTGCTAACTGTTCAATTGAATTTAGTGCTTAAGATCAGCTTGAACGAAGAAAGTGAACATTTACACCCATTTCTCGGCCAATTAGAATGGAACATTCAAGCCGTCAGTACTGATGATACCAATTGACAGTGCACAAGCCCATGGAAACTCTTGATCACGATATAACTACTGTTGCAGCGATTGTTCTGCAAGTGTCTCTTTCTTCAGTCAGTGCCAGTAACATGTGTGATAGCAAATCTTGAAACAATTTACTATCAAATATTGATCCGGCAATGATCAATGATTTCAAAACATCTGCTGGCGACAACATGGAGCCTCATCGACAAATTTTACAATGCTACAATCCAAAGAAATAGCCCATGGCAATGAGAAACGAGAGATTTCAATTCAACTCCTCAAAACGAAATCTCAAGTCATCAAAACTCATCTCTGGTTAACTTGTAACAAAAATGACAAGACTATGAAATGCTGTCTATGCCTGAAATTCAACAAATCAAATGATGGATTCAAGTATTCACAATGGAGAATGCCTCATAAATTTGTTAATCATGCAAAGTGCAAGACTCATCTTACAGCGATGGAAAAATTCTTGACCACAGTTCTGAAAGTGCACTTTCGAAGTTGAAAAGACTAAAAAACATATCTCAGATAGACTATTGGTCAGGCACGACTGACCAATATGGCGTTATTTTACCTATCGTCAATATTGAGCACATCATTGATGTAGGCCTATTTGGTATGCATTATGGCAGAGACAAATACTTTTTTTGAATTGGTGATACTGACTGCTCATAAATATCCGAGCCTTGAAATATTTCGTATTTCGCTTCAGATGGGTTATCTTTGCTTTGACTGTATTGCAGTTTGTCCTAAATATGGGTAAAGTTCTTCCCAGTGCGTCATTTACACTATTAGGGGCTTTATAACTACTTTAGTCGCTCATCGTCTATTTGGGCAAAAAAATTTTCGCATCCCCAAAAGTTTTTCCTCCCATACACCTATGCCCTAGGGCAGGGGTGGGCAAACTACGGCCCGCGGGCCACATGCGGCCCGCAACACCATTCTGTGCGGCCCGCGAGAGTCTAAATAAACTTTTAAAAAATATTGATAAAATGCGTACTAAAAATCGAATTAATGCAGGGACTTGATTAACTATTTCTTAGTATATTTCACCATGGTAATTCTAAGACAGTGGTTCTCAAACTGGTGGGCGGACCCCCCTTGGGGGCGTGAAAGCCTCTGAAGGGGGGGGGGCGAAGCTGAGCTCGAATGAAAAAAAATTTAGCGCTTCGCGCGATTTACATCCAATTCAAAGTTATTGCTCTGTATTTAGTCTTTATTACATATTTAAAAATATCTCATCCACAGTCGTAACCTTCCATGCCATCAAACTACCCGTTAGGTTTACTAACATCCTGGTTGCGTTTTGTGATAAGACGATAAGGGGCGCGAAGTCTATCACCATCATAAGGGGGGACGTGACTTAAAAAGTTTGAGAATCACTGATCTAAGGTAAATACTTAATATCACAGCGGGATAGCTACAACGAGATTGACATAATTTGGATCACGATTGGGATTTCAGATTGGCCAATCCATTATTAATTATTCCAGTGTTGTGTTTATAAAAAAAACGATTAGGGCGTGTCTTAGGTAGCTTCGTTTGTATGCGTAGAATTGGGTATTTATATTTTATCTACACATAGTAGAAGCGAAGCGTGTTTGAAGCTAACATGGTTATGATGTGTGTCCTGGAACTGAACCAAAAGTGGACTTAGTACATCTTTGAACAGATCGCTGCTCACAGATTAAAATTTCAATCCTGTTTTAGGAATCGGGCCAACCGCGACTTTCATCTCTACAGTTTTGACAAATTGGTTAATGAGGTCCGCCAGCCTATGAAATCTCGACACTATATGTTTCTGACGCGTGTATCATCAAAGCAATGTTTGGCTTGTTTTAAATAAGCACTTACGTATATTATCTCCATGTCCTCACTATATAATCAAATATCAATATTGCGTTTTCGTTTATAATCCCAATTTTATATAGTGCGGCCCACGAATGGATTCAGATGTTGAATGCGGCCCGCGAGTTCAAAAGTTTGCCCACCCCTGCCCTAGGGTGTACCAGAATTTGCAAAGGGTGTACCACTCGGATGGGGTGTACAGGGGTGTACCAGGTCCGAATTACAATGAGCCGATGGCTAGCTATCAAGGCAGGTATATGGGTCAGTACAGGTTGACGACGCACATGTTAATGAGCAATATGGTACGATGTTATCTCGAAGGTAATACTGTACACCGCTTGATTGTGATGTCATAAGCTAATATTTCTCCTATTCATTTAGCCGTCGGCAATAGACCAATGGTTCCGTTTGGGGTTGGAAAGTATGCAGTTAACAAACATGTGTTCAGCTATAGTCATTTGTCTTTTAGTGATTTTGGAGGAAACCACCGCGATAGCCCAGACTTCTTGAATCGGTACTTCCTATCCGACGTTAATAAATACACATAATGCACATAAATGAAGTGACGTAGCCAGCCAGGGTCGAAACAGCTTCCATGTTGAAATCGAAACCCTCTTTCGTTCGTAATGTCATGCTGTTTTGGGGCTGACACGAAATAAATTCCAATTTGCGTGGCGGGCGGCCTAACTGGCTGCGAATAGACTCTGTGACCAAATACTATTTTATTCAAATCCATTTTTTTTGACGGCAATGACTCCGCTTCTACTGGTTGGAATTGAACCAAATTTGAAGAACATCATTTTTATAGACAACCTAATACTTTCATGGGGTGAACAGAAAAATTTCACATTTTTCGTTATTTATTTTTACATATTAAATAGAAACTTTCTTCTCCCGTAGCCATGCGGCTACTGGTTGGAATGGAACCAAATTTGGTGTGTAGGCTTAAGTTGGGTAGCCTAACAATTTTATCAAGTAGGCTAGCCAGTACGATTTGAGGAAAAAAGTCATTTTTGAAGACCCTTAATGAACAGGGGTGTACGAGTTTTGAGAAAACGTTAAAAGGGTGTACCACGTCGGAAAAGGTTGAAGGGCACTGCTCTAGAATACTATAGATACCTAACCTACGGGTTCCTACGGGTTAATTAATCTATATAGACCAGGGGTGGCCAACATTTTCGACTAAAGGGCATCATGAAATTGACGAACGAGTGCACTGCCCACTAGCCGCGCCAGGCGCGTAAAATTTTCGAAGGTAATATTATTATTACTTGGGTATATTGCGGGTCGACTGTATACCGCCCGCTGGGCCCAGTTTGCAAGGACATGACTATTCGTCATCTGGACATATCGATATCGAAGATTTCCGCTAATATACGACAATCATATTGTGCCTACATTTCACCGCCAACGATCTTTCTGCGAGCGCAAAAGCAAACGCAAAAATACTTTCTCTCGTAATTACGAGTATAGCTAGACTCAATCGGCCAAATCAGACGTTTTTTTCATTTTCAGGTTGGGGTAGGCTACAAAGAAAGAAATCGTGTGACAATTAAACACGCGAAGCGTGAAGAAAAATTTTACTACTATTTTAGTTTATTGTAGTACGACGATTTACTAAAAATGTGACTGGACCCTGGATCTGCCAATGCGTCGAAACTGATATTTTAGTCATCATCATCCCAGGTGCCCTGGCCAGACTAATCATATTTTTGGTTGGCCTTGCAAGTTCACAATCTGAGCAATTCAATTTCGATAATATAATGGTAAATTAGCTCTTGGGCTACTCAGAACCTTCTCGCGGGCCGCATATGGCCCGAAGGCCGCGGGTTGCCCACCCCCGATATAGACAGACACCTTCGATAGTTTTCAGAGCCGGAGCAGTGTTAATAATGCTGCTCCGGAGCTAATGTATGATAGAAGAAAGCTCCGGAGCTGGAGCAATGCAAATTTACGACTGCTCCAAAGCCCTGCTGATAAGGACACGTGTGAATAGGTCTAATCTTATCCGAAGATGCTGACACATGTAACCGGGCCTGAGAACCTCGAAATAACGGTTCTGACAAGCCATCAGGGGTCAAAGGCAACTGCGAAGTTACGGTTCCTGCCACGGTTATGGGATAGTGACATACCGCAATAGATTGATCCTGCTGTCCTCTGGCCTGCTGTAGAAGACATGAAGTCGGTGGTTGAACGTTCACTGAATATCCAGGTATTTGGACAGATAAAGCCGGTTCACACTGCTGAATGCATCGAGAAGGCGAATTTTCCCGCATGTACTGATGCACTCTGGGCTGAATGACTGGCAGAGGCTGTTGGACGTAGAGCGGAGACAAATTTCGCTGTATGTTTTGATGTGCCATAGGCCGAATCTGTGGTAAACGTTGTTGAACGAAAATTGGCGTCTGCCTTTATTCTGGGGTTTGCGAATATGTTGAACGTAATCAGCTTCCAACATAGCCCGTGAGTAAGTCTGGGCAAAGGTGCTGACTTCTTTTAGCAATCAGATCGTCAAATTTTGATCTGGGCCACGGAACATTTTCAAATTGGAGAGTGAGTCGCGACCATAAAAGGTTTGAAACCACTGGATGTTGGTTGTTTATAACGCTCCGTGGTGCGCACCGGCATACGGCTGATAAACAATCTTATCCAGGAATAAATCCAGGAATAAACCTGTTCAGGTGCAAATGGAAAGAGTCCAGAGAAGTGGATCCTCTAGCGCAGCGGTAGACTGGCAATGCGACGCCCACTTTCACGAGGGTGCCAGTCTGGGTATATAACGACACACTTTCTGGATATTTAATGCAGTCCAGATGTTTTTGTTCGTTCTCCCAAATTCTGCGGGAATCCAGTAGGGGAACTCCGAGCGCGTTGTTGCCCCTCGAGCTGGCGAGGATCTTCAGCAAGTTGTAAACGAGCAACCTGAGACACCTCTCTTGGAGAGTCGGCGAATCACATCTTTCTCAGATGGGCTTGAAATATGCTCTGCCAACATCTCGACAATTCAATCAACTTGAGGAAGGACGTTAACTCAACTCGAGTAGATGTATTTTATAACTGACCATCTGTGGCAGCTACTGATTTTTGAAAAGAATCAGCTTTGTTAACAC
Organism: Botryllus schlosseri; assembly: GCF_051294905.1. Lineage (NCBI taxonomy): Eukaryota > Metazoa > Chordata > Ascidiacea > Stolidobranchia > Styelidae > Botryllus > Botryllus schlosseri. Next base: position 23,713,037 of record NC_137248.1, read on the forward strand.
TCTGCGGACGTTCTTGTCTGATGTCCTTTGATTGTATTCCACTCCTAGATGTTTGAATTTAATCTTGCAATAGGTCTTAGCTATGTCTTTTGTCAAAGTAATCACGTGATCATCACCCACCGAGGTGTCATAAATATGGTGTTCAAGCTCTGGGAAAGCAGGTGATTTACAAGACATGTTTGACAGAATAGCAGTTGCAAACGCATTGATCAAGCCCTTGCAGTGAGGTAACTTCCCAGAAGTAACGCGAATCATTCGCTGGAAGCATTTTTCAGCCTCCTCACATATTGCAATAACGCCATTAGCTGGTTTGGTTAGGCCACCCCTGTTCTTGAATTGCAGGAAACTGCCAATGCTTGCTGAATCTACCAGGAGTGACCCTTTACACGTAGAGCATACACATCGCTCAGCCACGGACTTGGCAACATAGCCAGCAATGTATGATATAGCTTGATTTTTGTACTCTGACAAAGTTGTAATTTCAGGAACATCGGAGTAGTCATGCTCGTCTTGCATGGGCCGTTTCTCTTCCAGGTCATACTTCCTGATCAGGGTTGCAGAAGAAAGAGACAGTCCACTTTCTTGAATTCGGAAATTATCCAAGAGTTCCAACATGGCAGTTGAATCTCTTTCTTCACAATTTCCTGATGACGCACGGATTCCCAACTTCATCAATAACCTTTTATACGCAGCAGTAAACTGCAGACAAGTAGGATTATTGTTGAAGCCTCCTGCTTTACGGACAGCACAAAAAAATAACTCCAGATGATCTTGACTGAATTTGTACATCAGCAAGTACTTCACCATTTTCGTAACCACTAGGTCGTCAAAAAGGCATTGGGTGCTCTTTATGCAAACAAGGAATCCGAGGAACCCAGTTTTCCTGCGAGATTCAACAATAGGCTTTCCTGAGGGGTCCTGCAATTTGACAATATAATCCATCATTTCAGCCATAAATGGACGCCACAAATGCTGGTTTGACTCCTTTAAAGGCGATTTATATCCTTTTGCAAACGGGTTTCTCGAATTAAGGATATCAAAAAGGCGATCAAAACTCCGCAAAAACTTGACAGTAGCAGCACTACCCCGAAAGCATCTCATTCTAAGGTTCTTGTCACAGTATTCTATTGCATCTGCAACACTGCTGCTGATTGTTTGAGCAGCCAAATTTACTTTCATCTTTTGTTGCTGCCATTCAACATGAGACTTCTTCAACTTATTGGCAAGTCTCAGACCTTCTGAAGCCTGTAGCTTTTGCAGTAAAATGATGAAATTCCAAGAAATTTGCTGACCACTCCCATCTAGCAAAGTACCCCATTCTGCTAGGCAGTTTCTGATGAGTTTGAGCATGTGACAAGGATCTAAAATGACTTGGATTTGATGATTGGGTAAATATGGATTGGGAAAACTAGACACAATGTTCCTGGAGGATATATTTGCCCCCAATGAGGAAAGCATAGCGAAGTGGCAGGAAGGCCCGTCGCATGTCAATGAAGCAACAGTTGCACCTGTTTCGTTAAGCTTCTTCATGCAAATTCTAACCAAATTTGCTCGTTCCGATCCTGTCAAACCATTAATGAAAAAGTATCCAAGCGGAATCTTCCAGGATGAATTGACGCAAACAGCCATAAAAACTAATACATCTTTTGCAAGTGGCAAAGAATCATCGTCCTCGCAGTCAGTACCCATGTCTACATATCCTCGATATCTTTTTCCATCCCAAAAAACCTGCTTGCGGATCGACATTTCATCCATCATTATGGAACATATTACAGGAGTTGTTGATGCCTCTACTTTTCCTCTGATAGCAGAAAACGCAATACCAGTAAAGCCAGGCTCAGCGGGAAGTTTTCCATACCAGCGTCTTATCACACTCGGATGGGGAAGAGCGAGTTGAAAATTTTGACGCACAAAATTGTATGCCTTAGTAGAATAATACTGCAGCGTCATTGCAAATGATTGCAGTTCTTTAGAGTATTTGACTCCTCTTCCACCAGCTTGCAGCTTCATGCGCTGCAACAGCTCACTGGGTATACGACTGAATTTTTGTGACATTACTTCTCCACACAAATCGCTGATCAAATTATTTTTTTTCAGAGATGCAATGACCTCATCCAGAGTTTTCACTTTTTTTTTCAGGCGGCATGTCCTCATTCTGGCAGCATGCAATCTCTTTTTAATTTGTACCACTCTACGGCGTTGCTGTTGAATGAGCTTTTGAGGAGAGGTACGTGCACAGTAATTGTGGTCGTGGAGAACTGCTTCACCAGTCTGTACTTTACAATAACGTTTCTTATCTTGAAGTGTTGCTGGTCTCGCTTGCCGTTTGTTGGAAGCCTGAAATCAACGAATTTCAAATTAACGAATTTCATATCAACAGTGGCTAGGGTAAGGGTATGCTAATGTAAACTTGACTTTAGAAGTAAATTTATAAATTCCTACTGTACCTTTGTCCTCATATATTTCGGAAAGTTCAGAAATCTTGTTGGCACCGCATTCTCCCTCAAACGTATCAACTGGCCCACACGGTAAATGGCACTTTCCGGAAAATGATCGGAGCAGATAACTGACGATCTTGATGGAACCCAGTTTTTTCTTTTTATGCTTTCTACCCATCTTCCTTTCAGCGATTCATTAGTAGGAAAGCTGCATTATACGGAGCATTGTATGAAGCAAAGCACACTAAATAGACAATTCTTTGTTATGGGCTATGATAAAAGCAGAAGGTACATAAAATATCTTGTCTGATAAAATTATACATCTGTCACTTTCCACTCCATAGGCTTATTGTATTCAAGATTGAGGTAGCTTTCTAAAGCTAAAGCAGTTCAAAGTTAAACCTTGAAAAATATTTTTGAATAAACAAATTGACAGTTTCGCACAAAGCTATAAGGACTATAGATGAACTTGACTATGGAATTTGCAAATTCCACAGTATTTGTTTAGAATCTGAACAAGATATCCTGTTTTACCTATATGCTGATAAAAACCCATAGGCCATTAATTGAATCTTTCCTTGTATTCCTACTCTTGCCTACATAGCATAACTAAGAATTTAATACCACACTGATTATTGGCCGAACTGCTTGTACTCGATCATGGAGAAAATACAAAGAGTGAGATGGACATTATTACAGATTATTACAGATATTGATGATGAACATTACATAGCTGATATGGTGACACGGATTTCTGCTGGTAGTCTGGTCTGGTCATTTCATTCATATAACTGCAACGAAACGTTCTGCTATCACTTTACCATGACCTGTTTATTACAACTGTGACTGATCTGGCCATGTCTGGCTGCTATGCTTATTCTGTTATTCACTTACCGGTGAAAAGTTCTGGGGTATCGCCGCTTTACTATCGACTCTTCATCACTACTGCCGTCACTATTACTTCTTGCATACGACTCACTGGATATCTTCTTCCGCCTTTTACTGCACCCATAGGCACAGCAAAGACTACCACTACCACTACCACCTGATGAACGTACTATCTTCGACATGTCGAATTACACGGAATATCAATATACTGGCACGAGATATTGGGCTGAAACAAATCCTGAATGTTAGAATAATTAGTCATTCAAAGCTCTATACGCATACAGTACTACAGACCCAACACGAATCAAATATATTGAAACATTGACCGCTTTTCCATAAGCCCCTGTACTAAATCAATTTACCGTGTACCCACAATGCATCTGCGCACGGGGATCACGCAAATTTGCTTAGTCGGAGATAGCAGTAGTTCGGGGCTTGATGTGTTCTCATTGACGTGAAGCGTATGTTCTAGCGTTGATGACGCGCTAGGCACGGCAGTGAAATGGGGATCATTGATTAGTCAGGTGTTTTGCTGCTTTGTTGTTGAAGAACTCTGTTTACGATTGAGGTGCAGGACTTACGAGGTGGCTTTTTGACTTATGTTGTTAGCGAGTATAGCGCAGGATTAATGATTATAGTATTGAAGCAGTATTGCATTATTCGATCTAATGGACCTGATACTCTTTCCTGTATACTGGGATAGAAAACAAAGCTTGTATATGTCTTTTCCAGTGACTGTGGAAAAGCTGCTCGGAATTTTATGTTATTCCCTAAGATAACAATATACTGGTAGGAGTATTTCCAATTTAGGAATAATTATCTTCCAGAATCAATAACTGGATCTGATCCGGCTATTCTTGCGCAAGTTGTGCAGTATGTGTTTGACATAAGAGAACTGTTTCCAACTATTCTTTGTTGCTTAACTGAGTTGATGTATATTTATTCTTCTAGGTTTAGCTCTTGTGCGAAATGTTTGGAAAAAAAAGAAAATTGTCATCTAATGCAATAGTATCGAAGAAAACTAGAAGATCACGGTCGCAGACACAACATTTCGTAGTTGGGCCATCTCAGGAAACATTACGGGATCGAAGCTGCCTGCTCTTGGGAAAGTTATGTAGTATGTGTTACACCTAAGAGAGCATTCATATGCGAAAAATGAACCAGTAAAGTTATACATCCAGGACGTAGGAGATGAAGTAATAGGTTTTTGGTTCCTGGCTGCCACAAAGACCATCACACAAGTCAATGCCATTGAAAGATTAGAGACAGTATGAAAACAGAAAACAAATCGCTGTCACTAAAGGAATCTGCAGGCCAGCAATATGTATCAAGAAAACAAAGCGACTTTGAAGCCAAGCTGAGTAAGCTATGGGCATTGGAGCCCCTGACGCGATGGTGACAATTGAAACAAGTACACTTCTCTCCGGCGATAAGAAACATGAATACATAACATTTTATCAGGATCAAAGGGGTCCGTGATTAGCAACGATTGGTGGCAAAGATACAGTGTTGACAGTGAAAACCATGCAACAAAAGAGACGGACCATGAGTGCGAGAGAGTGCACCAGCATCAAGTAGCGAAGGTGAATTTACAGAGAGTTCATCTATATCTTCGCAGGTTGCTGACACTTCCCACAGCAGTGATTTTGAAGTGGCGCAGTCGACATCTGGTCATTCCTTTTATTTTGTGACTCTAAAAGCGCCAGTAAACCTATTCAACGACAAAGACCTATGCCAGTTTTTTGATCGCTTGAAAGTCAGCGATAATGCTGCTACCATGATAACTGCAAGGCTGATTAAAGCTTGCGATGGTGATCCTAATGACTTTCCTCTTTCAAGATCTGGAACCTATCGACAACGCATTGCAAATCGTTTTAAAATTTCTGAGTCTATTTTTGAAAAAATAGCAAACGATCCACTAAAGCACATTGCATTGCACTGGGATGGAAAGCTCTAGGAGTCGTTTAGGAGAGCAATTTGAGGCCTTGGCAGTGCTGGCATCGTCTGCGTATTCCAACGCATGTGAGAAGGCCAAACTTCTTGGCATTCGAACTCTGGAGAGTGCTACAGGAAAAGCACAGGCTAATCCGTCATTTGAACTGCTGGAACTTAATAATTTAACAAAAAATGTCAGAGCTCTTGTGTTTGACACAACATCCTCAAACAATGGAAAAAATAAAGGTGCCGTTCTTTTACTTGAAGAATTGATAAACAGGAAAGTTTTCTACAATGCCTGTCGCCATCATATTTATGAACTGGTCATTCGAGAGGTTTGGAAGTGTTTGTTTGGATCGACAACCACAGGCCTTGAAAACACGGATTTTAATACCTTCAACAAGAAGTGGAAACATATTGATAAATCAAGAAGCTATAAAACGCTGAAGTTTATTGAAGGCGGCTGGTTGGCGATGAAAGCTGATGAAGCAAAGCAAGAAATAATTCCACTGATGAAACCATATGATGGAAAGCAGAAAGAAGTCTTGATAAGAGATGACTACAGAGAATGTGCAACAGGCACCTTGGCGATTTTGGATGACAAATATGTTGATCATCGTTTTCGCAAGCCTGGTGCTCCTCATAGCGCTAGATGGATGAGTCAAGTCCTGTACTGTCAAAAAATGTTAATGTGGAGTGAGCAAATGGACTATTCTGAAGAGTTCATTGAAAAGTTGGAACGAATCAATACATTCATTGCTTTTTTTTATGTTCCAGCTTGGTTGAAAACTGGTATTGCATGTGACGCACCTTGGAATGATCTCAAATTCCTTCATGACATGAAAAACTTTTCATTATGCGATCTCACTGTTGCTGATGTGGCATACAAGAAATTGCGAAAACATCAATGGTATCTAACTGAGGAAATGGTGGTATTTACCATGTTCTCGGCTAATCCAAAGATTCCTGACAAACTGAAGGAAGCGATGGCTGCTAAATTGCTGAAAATGCCAATCCCTGAACAATTTCGCAGAGGTATGCCTCTCAGTCTGATCTCTGACTCTGAGTCAATGAGTATGGTCGATTTGATTGGGCCAGAATCGTGGTTTCTATTTGATGCTATACATGTGGAACATGATTGGTTGAGTCTTCCAGTTTCGGAATGGCATACTGATCCGGATTTCGTGACTGCTCAAGAATTTGTGAATACTGTTGAAGTAGTTAATGATGCAGCAGAGCGTATGGTAAAATTAAATACCGACTATGCTGCGTTCATAACGGATGACAAAAAACAGCGAGCGAGCCTCCTACAAGCTGTGGAAGATCACCGGAACAGATATGCAGATTTCTCGAAAGCAACCATTTCATCCACCTGATTTATGTAATATTTTGCCAAGTAGATCTCTTTCATTGCCTTATTTTTTCGTTTCGTGTGATGTTTATTATGTGGCTGTGAGTGGATGTTACATTTACAGTTGTATTCTTGCACATGGGGATCCAGGAAATTGATGAACAGTGCCGGGTAGGTTTGAGGGGTGTAGGATATGTGATCCAACAAAATGACTTATCAGTTTTAGGTAGTTTTGAGCAGTTCCAGTTCTAAGGCAGTGTGGGACATGGAAATGATATCCTGAACTAGGAATGCCTTATATAGTGGGGTTTTGTAGCACTCCAAACCGCAACAGCTGCATAAATCCATATTATATGTCACTTTAACTAAGCTAGGTAAAATCGTGACACTCAGATTTTAGGGGAATCCCCTATTTTCAGCTGATATTCTTCCAGCTCAATGTGCACACGGATGCAGGGGACGAGTTACAAAAAAATGTAGCCAGAATATGTTTTAAGGTATAAGGCATGGGAATCGGACTGAAAACCTGGACTTTCTGAAAGTCGGTCAATTCTGAACAACCCTAATGTACAACGCATGCGTCATGGCCTTTCGGCCGACCATCGGCCGAGCATGGAAACGAAGTATATGGCCGACTCGTCGGTCGACGTGGGTGTGCAACAAGCCCCGAACTACTGCTATCTCCGGCTAAGCAAATTTGCGTGATCCCCATGCGCAGATGCATTGTGGGTACTCGGTTAATCGATTTAGTACAGGGGCTTATGGAAAAGCGGTCAGTGTTTGAATATATTTGATTCGTGTTGGTTCTGTAGTATTGTGTGCGTATAGAGCTTTGAATGACTAATTATTCTAACATTCAGGATTTGTTTCAGCCCAATATCTCGTGTCAGTATATTGATATTCTGTGTAATTCGACATGTCGAAGATGGTACGTTTATCAGGTGGTAGTGGTAGCCTTTGCTGTGCCTATATGGGTGTAGTAAAAGGCGGAAGAAGATATCCAGTGAGTCGTATGCAAGAAGTAATAGTAACGGCAGTAGTGATGAAGAGTCGATGGTAAAGCGTCGATACCCCAGAAATTTTCACCGGTAAGTGAATAACAGAATAAGCATAGCAGCCAGACGTGCCCAGATCAGTCACAGTTGTAATGAACAGGTCATGGTAAAGTGATAGGAGAACATTTCGTTGCAGCTATATGAATGAAATGACCAGACCAGACTACAAGCAGAAATCCGTGTCACCATATCTTCTATGTAATGTTCATCATCAATATCTGTAATAATCTGTAATAATGTCCATCTCACTGTTCGTATTTTGTCCATGATCGAGTACAAGCAGTTCGGCCAATAATCAGTTTAGTATTCAATTCTTGCTTACGCTATGTAGGCAAGAGTAGGAATACAAGGAAAAGATTCAATTAATGGCCTATGGGTTTTCATCAGCATAGTTAAAACAGGATATCTTTTTCAGATGCTAAACAAATACTGTGGAATTTGCAAATTCCATAGTCGAGTTCATCTATATAGTCCTTATAGCTTTGTGCGAAACTGTCAATTTATTTAATTCAAAAATATTTTTCAAGGTTTACCTTTGAACTGCTTTTTCTTTAGAAGGCTGCGTCCTGCGTCAATCTTGAATACAATAGCCTATGGAGTGAAAAGTGGCAGATGTATACTTTTATCAGACAAGTTATTTTATGTCCCTTCTGCTTTTATCATAGCTCATAACAAAGAATTGACTATTTAGTATGATTTGCTTCATACAATGCTCCATATAATGCAGGTTTCCTACTAATGAATCGCTGAAAGGAAGATGGTTAGAAAAAACTGGGTTCCATCAAGATCGTCAGTTATCTGCTCCGATCATTTTCCGGAAAGTGCCATTTACCGTGTGGGCCAGTTGATACGTTTGAGGGAGAATGCGGTGCCAACGAGATTTCTGAACTTTCCGAAATATATGAGGTCAAAGGTACAGTAGACATTTATAAATTTACTTCTAAAGTTAAGTTTATATTAGTATACCCTTACCCTAGCCTCTGTTGATGTGAATTTCAGGCTTCCAACAAACGGCAAGCGAGACCAGCAACACTTCAAGATAACAAACGTTATTGTAAAGCACAAACCGGTGAAGCAGTTCTCCGCGACCACAGTTACTGTGCACGTACCTCTCCTCAAAAGCTCATTCAACAGCAACGCCGTAGAGTGGTACAAATTAAAAAGAGGTTGCGTGCTGCCAAAATCAGGACATGCCGCCTGAGGAAAAAAGTAAAAACTCTGGATGAGGTCATTGCATCTCTGAAAAAAATAATTTGATCAGCGATTTGTGTGGAAAAGTGATGTCACACAAATTCAGACGTCTACCAAGTGAGCTGTTACAGCGCATGAAGCTACAAGTTGGTGGAAGAGGAGTCAAATACTCCAAGAACTGCAACATTTTTGCAATGACGCTGCAGTATTATTCTGCTAAGGCATACAATTTTGTGCGTCAAAATTTTCAACTCGCTCTTCCCCATCCGAGTGTGATAAGGCGCGGGTATGGAAAATTTCCTGCTGAGCCTGGCGTTACTGGTATTGCGTTTTCTGCTATCAGAGGATAAGTAGAGGCATCAACAACTCCTGTAATATGTTTCATAATGATGGATGAAATGTCGATCCGCCAACAGGTTTTTTGGGATGGAAGAAGATATCGAGGATATGTAGACATGGGTACTGACTGCGAGCACGATGATTTTTTGCCACTGGCAAAAGATGTATTAGTTTTTATGGCTGTTTGCGTCAATTCATCCTGGAAGATTCCGCTTGGATACTTTTTCATTAATGGTTTGACAGCATCGGAACAAGCAAATATGGTTAAAATTTGCGTGAACAAGCTTAGCGAAACCGGTGTAACTGTTGCTTCATTGACATGCGACGGGCTTTCCTGCCACTCCGCTATGCTTTCCTCATTGCGGGCAAACATATCGTCCATGAACATTGAGTCTAGTTTTCCCGGTCCATATTTTACCCAATCATCAAATCCAAGTAATTTTAGATACTTGTCAAATGCTCAAACTCATCAGAAACTGCCTAGCAGAATGGGTAGCCTACTTTGCTGGATGGGCGTGGTCAGCAAATTTGGTCTATCAAATTGCAATTACGATCAGAATTGGTTCGTTTATTGTACCTCGTTCGCAGATATTAAGCCCTTACTTATCCCACATTTTACTTTCAAATCACCCTCAATTACGTCGAGGGTGACGTCAAGTCAATAACAATTAAATAATTTCTGTTTTTATTTTTTTATGTTACTTATTTTAATAGAAAAATCATTCAAAACCTTGCGTTTCTCGTGACTGAAGCTAGTGTTTCTGAAAATGAAAGTTTGGGTACGAGACAGTACAGCGTGGTATTTCATGTGATCCCAGAAATAGTTGATCGAAAGCCAGGCTGTAATGCATCGTCTTGTGGGGAAGGTAGGTAGGCAGCAACTGCGTGATCCCAGAAAAAATGGTTGATCTGCAGACGCACCAGGTAGGAATGCTTCATCTAGCAGGAAAGGTGGGTGGGTGTAGATTACCTCAGGTCATTGCGTTACCTTGCTATCTTTTCATCGATGATTGATCTAATCAAATCAATAACGATAATAAACTCCCGAGCGCAGATTGCTGTAACCAACATAGCGTCAATTTCAGTGAGCACTAGGCAATTCTACCCCGATCTAAATAAGGACTCATGCATTCATCTTGTTTCTCTCATTTAATGATTTAAATATATTATTTCTCTCATTTGATCACCTCTGCAGAAATCGCTAACCCATATTGCTACACATAACTCACATATCCTTACTTTCACTTTCTACGATTTATTTCGACTACTTTGACACAATGAATAAGTAGAATAACAATTAGATGGTATAAATTTGATTGTAGCTGTGCCTTTGTCATGTCACATGATGCTGAATTTTCCTCCGCCAGTGGTATTCATAGCCCCTATGTAGCTGGCAGCAACAGCATTGACATCAGCGCCATTGTAGTTAGAATATTTCGAATCGAGGCCAGGGTGATTCTGAGGCAGTCTCCGGTAATAACTTGAAGCTGGTGGTCATAGCCATAGATGCTTTTACTATCTATAGATACAGTACAGTGGTAAATAAACAACAAAACTGACATTATCCATTGCAATCATTTGATATAGCTTGGTAATTATTTATACTTGAGATGTGCCTGTTAGCTGCTTTTCCAGATTTGTAAGAATAGTAAATTACAGTGTGTGCTTGCAACAACAATAATTCAAGGACGCAGTACATGAAACTGAAGCTATAATCAGTAAAAAGACAACATCAGCAAGCTCCCTCCGGATTAATGGCATCATATCCAAATCAAATTGCCATACACAGTACCTGAAACTGAAGCTGTAGGTATAGAGAAGACTGCATTACCAAGCTCCCTTAGGATTAATGGCATCATATCCAAATCAAATTGCCATACACAGTACCTGAAACTGAAGCTGTAGGGATAGAGAAGACAACATTACCAAGCTCCCTTAGGATTAACGGTATCATATCCAAATCGAATTATCAATGCCATGACAATTGACTTATCCCAGTAATTGTGAAAACAGCAGTCAAGGCCAGCAGGAATTTTTGAGTAGAAGCATATGTTTATTTACCTGGATACAACGAGTTAAGCAATCTACATCAGGAAGATATTTGCAAATGAATACATACGGTGACACATATATAACCTTATCTTGTCCGAACCATCGAAATCGTTATGTCCAGGCCAAAGAGTAATCAAAACAGTCACATCAACCAACCACTTCTGCCTTGACTACCAGCTTAACGCGCAACCATCAACTTAACCCAAAGATGGCGGCCAATCGATCACGCAAATATCGCGAGTAACGCACTCCAGTGTTTATATAGCTCAGTGGTGTGCAACTGTGCATGCGCAACAAAATTATCTCGTTCGTCGGCCGAGTCTCTCGAAAACAGGCCTATCGGCCGATCATGGAAACGCATTATACGGCCGTAAACCAAACTTAACGCTGATTGGTCGAGAGACAATGGCCATGGATACGGCGCAGCAACGGAAGACGCTGCCTTTACCTGGGCCTAGTTGGCACTACGATGTATTACTATAGCCGTATACGACTATAAAAACGACAAGATTACAGTTGAATGTTTATTTTTTCATCAATAATAGGATTATAGGAAAGGAAATAAAATATTTAGTAACATATACTAAAATATAATGCCGAAATGGTGCTGTGTTTATAAATGCAGTGCCACCAATGGCAATGAACTGGGTACGAACAGATCTTACCATTCATTTCCTTCCAACGCAAAGCACAGGAAGGTTCGGGAATGCAGAGTAAAAAGGCAGAACTATTTGTTGCATGCATTTGGGCCTGAATTTGATGCCAATAAGAGTGATTTACTTGTAATTATCCAGTAGCAGTCAAATGAAAACTGTTTTTCTGTGATTTCTGCCCAAGTTCAAATTTCATGAACTCATCGACTGTGTTACGATATTTCTAGGGGCACTTTACCTCAAGCACACCAACTGCCGATGAGGTCTGCTCAGCTAGAATCCCTCTATCAGGTAAAGCACCCAGGCATCCACATGGAAAATTAAGAACAAGACCAATCTTTGCTACATTCACATGAGTGATGCTACATATAGGCCTAGTAGTCATGGGCCCTTTTCATACCGGGATTCCGGGAATAACATTTCTCGAAAATGTTTACCGTAACCCCTCTATGTGCACATAACACTGGTTTTTCGGGGCGGTATGAGCGCGCTTATTTTTTAAGATTTTTACGGGACCGATTGAGTATGAACACGAAAGGCGCAGCTGGGTTACCGGAACGTTGTCAATCAAACTTTTAGTTACGGTAACGCGCTGTTCATTCGGGCTTCTTGTATTTCGAGGTCAGCTACCTGCAGCATTTTGATCTTCGTGTGTAATGGTGTTACGGATGCATTATTCTTGGATTTATATCTGTATGCTCACAATACGTAGTCACTAGTGAGCTTATTTTTTCTGTGATTTTGTAAACAGAGCACGGCTAGAATGGTAGAACACAATCTCCAAATAATGCAGCCAGGGCTGTGGAGTCGGAGTCGGTGGAGTCGGAGTCTGCGTAAGTTTCGCTTGATGGAGTCGGAGTCGTGAAAACTATAATAGCTGGAGTCGGAGTCGTGGGGAAAATACTGACTGGAGTCGGAGTCGGAGTTTGTGAGAATGACCTTGACTTCGACTCCGACTCCAAGTTCTCTATCATGAAAACATTTACTTTCAAAGAATTTTCAATAGAATTTTTATGTACCACCAATCACTGTTATTAATAACCATACAGATCAGGTGCGGCCAGCACGTGGCACGCAGGCCCAATTTAACGCACGCGAAGGTTAGGTATGGCCTTCGAGGTAATTCTCGAAATTATTTATGACATCAGGTACAATTGCAATTAGGTCAACCAAAATTTGATTAGCATGACCGCAAAATTTGATGATGACTAAAACAACAGTTCTTCTGACGCATTGACGTATCCAGGGGCCAGCCACATTTATCCCAGATCTTCATATATGACCATAAAGTAGAATATTTCATAGCAGATTTGTTTGACTTGAAATTTTTCTCGGTAATTCGCATGATTCATTGTCACTAGATTTCTTGCATTCAGTATTTGAGCCCCCTTCTGAAAATTATAAATACATATTATTCACAGAATTGAATCTAACTATATTTGCAATTAGGAGATAATGTGTCGTCCAACATGCGGCTTCGCTTGTGCACTCGCAGCGAGATCGTCGGCAAAACATTTGCACAAAATGATAGAGGCATGTTCCCTGATACCGTCGATTTTGCTATGTCAAAACGTCGAATAATCCCGTCCTTGCCAAACGAGCCCAGTGGTATACAGATGCGACCCCCAATGTATGTTAGCAACATATTTATTGATATAATTCAGTCATTATTTTGCAAAAAAAAATTCGCGCTTGGCGCGATCAGGGCCTGATTGCGCACTACACAGTTGCATGACATATTGTTATCAATTTTAGAGCGTATTAATATAAGTCTTATTTGCAATGTTACCTAATTCGGTTCGCTCCTATCGGTCGACTATAAAAAGGTTATCAACATTCCAGTTGCCCGCGCAATGGTTATTAAATCTCATGTGTCCCTTTGGCCGAAAAATTTGCCCACAGCTGTTACAGATAAAATTAGACATTACTTGCAAATTACAACTCAGTTGCACAGGGGAAGAAAACCGCAATATGCGTTTCCGCGATGCAGTCAAAATTGATGCAATTTTTGGAATTATACCGTGATACTGTAGCAGGGCAAACGCATCGGCTGGTTTTGTAAAATTGTAAAAATGATGTAAATATGACCAAACGATGCTTCCGACTTGACAAAATAAAAATATTTGTAGTGTAGCTTAGCTGATTGGGTCGAACAAATGATTAAGAAAGACGGCAATTCCCAATCTTCGAATACTTGATTAAGTACATGTAGACTAGACATAGGCTATGGTCTTTGACTAGTTAACTAAATTCCATTTATGACCAATGTCTATTAGTAGTAAGAGTGTGTGTGCTTGTAATCAGGATAGTGTGCAATGGCAAAATTAGTAAGTTCAATCTCTTATTTATTAGTTGCTGACGACTCATACACAAGAGCTACACTTGAATTTTATATATACATTTTTATTATAAAGGATTGGATATCCGCCATCTTTGAATGATTCATACATTGCAAGAGCTTCTTGGAGGTACAGAACTTCAATATACAATTAAATAGTATATTCATATTGAAATGAACCCGAATATTTTCGGCTGACACTCGTCAGGGGTAATCGTCAGCAACTAGTAGAGAATTGGAAAGAACATTGTATATCAACAATCGTATTACAAAATATGACGTCACCAGCATGAAATTTCGAATGAGAGAGCGTTCAATGTACTATTTTTAGGTGGTACACGAACTCCTTTTGTTGACAGAGTTTTGGTTGGTGTATTTTGATAAAAGTTGATTCCAAGGCACACAAATGGAATTGTGAACGGCCTCGTCCTACGATTCGAAATCGGTCGTCTCGATAATTATTCGCACAAATCGGATTATCCAACAGATGTTTGCCGATGGCAGAATTAATGGCCTTTGATCGATCAGCATCAATCTTAAGTGGATGAGTTAAGGGTGAGCTTTTCACATCGCGTGACGCACGTGTTCTAATAAATCTGGGGACATGTTGGTTTATGCGGTCCTGCAGACGTGGGTGGGTGGGTATTTGTGATGAGTGGTGCTTAGCTGCTAAGGCTTTGTGCACCAGAACCGCGTGTCCTGCAGACGTCTTGACGTTCTTCCCACGTAGCCACAATCACAGTGACACCTAGTGAATATACTATTTAATCATACATTTCAGGATATTAGAGAGTCCATGTTATAAAAACTTGAAAAAGGAAGGATATTTAGCAAATCTTTCTTTCATGTTAATTGCATAGTGGATAATTCGAGCTGTGCCATAATTAAACAATTTAGCATGCCACCGTTAATCATATGTTTGCATATTTTTAATGGTTGTATGATAGTCATTCAACCGACAATGTGGCATATATTTTCGTATTAAATTGGTAATAATGCTGGAGTCGGAGTCGGTACGTTTAAAGACCCAGGAGTCGGAGTCGGTACGCTTTAAAGACTCTAAGTCGGAGTCGGTATATTGAAAATGTGTGGAGTTGGAGCCGGAGCCGGTGGTAAAATTTACCGACTCCACAGCCCTGAAGCATTGGGTGAGTTGCCTGAAAACTTTAGGACTTCAACATTGATTTGATAGGTGTTCTTAACCCTTGCCAAATTTGTTACATCAAAGGCAAGTTTCTAACTACGGATATGTTGTACGTAGGTTAGTCACCGTCATATATGCCACCTGAAAAGGGGATTTGGTAGCATCTGATGCTTTGATCGTGGCTGCACAGCAGACAATGATTTCCTTAGCTCTAAATCACCAACCAAAATTGAAATCGTACCAGCGGGCTGGTAAACCATCGTACATCATCCACGCCATAATTTGGTTTTCACCTAATATGCCTTCATTTTCTTGTTACAACCAAGTCATTCCATTCCTTTGTTATGCAATGTTAGGCAAGTGTAACTTAATCTGATCTTTTCGCAGGTCTAGGTGGAGGATACTGATGGAAAAGGTGGAACTGTACAAGTGTGCATTGAGTTTAGTTTCTCTCTTGAATAAAATGAAACAGCACACAAACACATCTGGTTAAGCAAGAGCATTGTTTATTGAGAAAGTCACACGGGGCATTTCCGACGTCTGGGCCAGCGATACTTGGATCACCACAAGGTCTTTTCTTCATTGCGCACACCATCCTCTGTATCGTTCTGGCCTTAGCGGATTGCAGTTTCTGAGCAAAGCCAAACACCGCGCCTTCAGTCGACCAAAATCTTTCAACCTTCATGTGTGCTTTGCTAAGTTTCTGAAAAAGCAATTGTGAATTTTAAGGGCAGCAGAAAGGAAATTTCGATTACATATTGGAAATTAGCTTAAGCCCATGCTCTGTTTGTTTCAGGGAGGGAAAAGGCTCCATGAGCCGGGGCTGAAAGGGATAGGCTGCGTCATCAGTTCTGTAGGCTAGTACGGAACGCTCTGTCTCCCGATCATGAAGTCACCCTGTAAAACTTTAATGCAGTAAATGCATGTTTGGTACAAATGTTGCTGTGGTAATTGTTTATCCACCCACTACACCAGACTTATACAAAGTACTGAAATTTCAAAATGCGGAAGTTCAACTAGAACTAGCTTTTCAAAATCTGCAATTAGAACTAGAACTACTCACTTTCAAATATCCAGAACTAGAAACTATTCACTTTTTCGAATCCACAACTAGAACTACTTAGTACTAAAACTAACTAAATGAGTAGGTTGGTGTACATGTCTGGCTACACTACAAAAAATATACAAATTTGGTCTCATTATCAGCAATTTCAGTCTTGATAAGTGAGCAGGGTTGTAAACAAGTCACAAGGCGATCCCGCACTTTAATAGTTTTGACTATGGTCAAGTCAAGTCATTTTCAATTCACCAACGAGTCCAAGTCATCGAGCAGAGCGTCAAGTTCTAGTCATGGTGTGCTATGCAATAACTGGCTTACTGACATTCCGCCATGACAAATATAGAAATATTACTAGGGCTGGGAAGAATCGAGTAACTGAGTAATTCGATTCCTAATCACTTATTACGTTTCGAGTCAAGTATCATCATGATGACGTCAAAACACAATGCACTATATGCCAAAATTCAAATATGTAGGCTACCTTTTATGCCACCACAAAGAACATAACGCCTATTGTCCGTCACATTAAAGTAACTTTGGTGTTTTTTCAACCATACCGTTTGTATTGCACTTCTTGACAGTGTTGTGGGATGATCATGACTTTGGAAATGTATTATTTCCAGCAACGTTCGTAGATTTGTATACTATGTCTCGTATGTCGCTACACGGCCAATCAAGGTTTCAAGGCTTACTCATTGGAAAATACTATCAAAACTATAATTCTCGATAGTAAATCAACTTACAGTATAATTTCAGTACTCGAAAAATAATATTTTACTACTCGAATCGAATCATTAAAATTGATATTCGATTCAGATTCGAGTAATCGAATCATCGTGCCCAATCAAGAGAAATTGAGTTCGTATAATTTGCTGGCTGCTTTTCGTTATGGTCTCGAAGCTCGTCGCAGAGTATACCAAATGTTTCTCTCACGGATTTCTAGAAATCCCTGGATTCTCTGTACAGTGTACATAGATTAGATTTACCCAAACCATTACACAATATTCACAAAGATAAACTTAAATAGCTGGTTCGTGGTACAGAACTTGAATATAGCTTTCAATACAACATCCATTGTAGCAGGATATTTATTAAACTCGAAGACTTTTCGGGTGCCTCTTTTCAAGAGTTATCGGCACACTGAAGGGATTTAAACATATTGTCTATGTGTGGATCGGCACAACATAATTTAGCCAAATGGCTTAACACCGTCATTGAGCCAGTTCGATCCTTGTATACCCACCACTGCGTTCGCGACTCGTTCACGTTTGTAGACGAATTAAAACGCGCCAAATTAAATCTGTCCAATGTATTTCTTAGCTCATTTGATGTGAAAAGTCTTTTTACTAACGTACCATTGTCGGAAACTTTCGAAAATCTGCGCAGACGCGCTTTATGATGGCACGCTTGAACCTCCGAAACTACCGCGTGAAATATTTCTTGAATTGTTGCAAACTGCTACTAGTAGCGTTGAATTCAGCTTCAATGACACGATGTTGCGTAAATGCAATGGTATTGCAATGGGTTCACCGTTGGGACCTAGTCTGGCCGATATATTCGTGGGATACCATGAAAAGAAATTGTTTGAAAACGTCGCAAAACCTCTCCTTTATTTTAGATATGTCGATGACACTTTTGTTGCCTTTAAAAATGAGCGAGAGTGTAATAATTTCTTCGAAAAATTGAATTGTCTCCATCCAGCTCTACAATTTACCGTGGAAAAGGAAGCTGATGCTGCCCTGTCCTTTTTAGACGTCTTAGTAGAGAGATCAGGACAAACGTTTTTAACGTAGGTGTACAGAAAACCTACTTTCACTGGTCATTATATTCGTTGGGATTCATTTTGCCCGAAGCGGCGTAAATTAAACCTCATTTCATCGCTCGTTAATCGCGCCTTGCGCCTCTGCTCACCAGAAAAACTGTCACACGAACTGGATGATATCCACTTGATTCTCTCCAAAAATGGCTATCCGGACCACATATTAAAATGCTCCATCTCTAGGGTGTTGAAAAAATCGGATACAGCTCTAAAATATGGCCCAGAAAAATGCCCGGCATTTTTGCACCTACCTTGGCTAGGTAACGTGTCTAGCCGTTTTGAAAAGCTTATTAAATCGGCTGTTCACCGTTGCTATTACAGCGTTAACACGCATGCATTGTACACGACGAAACCCTTGTTACCCAACTCTCGAAAAGATGTACTTCCTGCCCTTGATGCAAGTAATGTTGTTTACCAATACAAGTGCCACTGTGATAGTAGGTATGTAGGACGTACATCTCAAAGATTGTTTGAGCGTATTAAGCAGCATATCCCAAAATTGATTCGGTCAAAAACTTGCGCAAATGATCGCACGGAGCTCGCACGTCAGTGCAAATTGGCTGCAAAAACAGACTGCTATGATGATTACCAAGCATATGCTTCGTCAATTGGTCAGCATCTGAGTGAAAACCTTGCCTGTGCACAGCACTATGATGACAATATGTTCACTGTCATTGCGCGTGTCAGGTCTGTGTTTCATTTAAAAGTGTTGGAGTCTACTATTATTCAGTTGAGCAAACCTATTTTATGCAGACAAAAAGATTTCCTCTATAACCTACAAATTTCTCATTAGTGCGTGTTGTTCCGTGCGTGTAATTGTTTATTTACAAATTGTGCTGCTACTATAGTACCGTATGTCCGTATACTTCATAGTTTGTTATTGTTGCCATTGGTACAATGCGAATTTCATGGTTTGTGATTTTGATTGTTGCGTCATACTTTGCCTTTTTGGTTTTGCTTTTAAATCTGTTTAAATCCCTTTAGTGTGCCGATAACTCTTGAAAAGAGGCACACGAAAAGTCTTCGAGTTAATAAATATTATTCTACAATGGATATTGTATTGAAAGCCACTGTGATAGTAGGTATGTAGGACGTACATCTCAAAGATTGTTTGAGCGTATTAAGCAGCATATCCCAAAATTGATTCGGTCAAAAACATGCGCAAATGATCGCACGGAGCTCGCACGTCAGTGCAAATTGGCTGCAAAAACAGACTGCTATGATGATTACCAAGCATATGCTTCGTCAATCGGTCTGCATCTGAGCGAAAACCTTGCCTGTGCACAGCACTATGATGACAATATGTTCACTGTCATTGCGCGTGGTAGGTCTGTGTTTCATTTAAAAGTGTTGGAGTCTACTATTCTTCAGTTGAGCAAACCTATTTTATGCAGACAGAAAGATTTCCTCTATAGCCTACAAATTTCTCATTAGTGCGTGTTGTTCCGTGCGTGTAATTTTTTTTTTTTTTACAAATTATGCTGCTACTATAGTATAGGGTTGCCATACTTCCGGAATTTCCCGGACATGTCCGGAATTTCACTGTTCAAACTAGCGTCCGGGAGGAATTTCAAAAATATGCCAAATGTCCGGAATTTTGACGTAGGCTCATAATTTTTTTCGTAAATCAGCATAAAAACAATATTTTGGGAATATTTATGCTGACGTATGATATTTTTCTTCGCGTTGCGTGCGATTTACTATCACATCTGTTGATTTTAATATAGAGACTACCACTCGCAAAAACTGCCATAAAATATAAATAAAAACGACCTTCATTTACTGGAATAAGCCTAATTGTAATCACAATTATAGGAGAACGGAATATTCCTAGAGATCGTTAAGGCCGTTCAAATGCTTTATTCAAAGATAGTGGTTCCAAACGGGGGGGGGGGGGGGGTGTCTTTTGCCTTTATTCTGGGGTTTGCTAATATGTTGAACGTAATCAGCTTCCAAAATAGCCCGTGAGTAAGTCTAGGCAAAGGTGCTGACTTCTTTTAGGAATCAGCTCGTAAAATTTTGATCTGGGCCTCGCAACATTTTCAAATTGGAGATGGAGTCGCGACCATAAAAGATTGGAAACCACTGGATGTGGGGTGTTTATAAAGCTCCGTGGTGCACTATAAAGGCCGTATCGCATCTCCGTCGCCAGAGCATCTCGATGGTACAGGCGAAAAAGAATACCATGTCTCTCCGGCATAAGGCTGATAAACAATCTTATAGGTAGAACATGAACATTACTTAACGATGTGCAATTACGCTCCCTGTATTTTCGAACTCATCATCCTCCACCATCACTACCGCTAACTCTGATCGTGAGGGCGGAGAGTAGTAGGCTTATATATATAGTAATATATGGAACGACCAATATTATTCAAATAATTTAACGACCAGATGCATATAGAAACCAGATTCATATAGCAAGCACCCCCCGCCCTGAATGATCACCCCATAGTGTGCACTCAAACCATTGTTTATTTGGGCGGGAGGGGACTGAAAACATGTGCTTTCGGTCCCGGTTACACAACACACAGCCACATACTCCTGAACCGGACCGTGACCACGAGGGATGGTGTGAGCCTCTGAAAGGTTCAGGTTCGTGTGAACGCGAGCCTTTTTGAAAGGTTCTGTGTGAACGCGAACGTGAACCTCATCACGTCACGTGACGTAATATTGCTAATTCCAGCCCTATCTTTTAATGAAGTGATAGCCTATATTAATGTACACGATACCTAGCGATGACTCGGGCCTCATATTGCCACGATGCTGAAGTACATATTGCCGTTTTAAACGTCGCTAAATATATCAACTGAGTCAATCAAATGATATAATATTCCCATAAAATAAATATCTTCCGACGCTTTGTCGACAATTTCGACGAGGACTTGCCAGGGAATATAAGCTTACATCTTAAAAGTCTAGGACTGATCAGACAATGCATTCGGCGTCTGATTATTGCTATATTCATATTGAGTAGAGTGTAAAACAGGTTTCTATACTTGCTACTGATATTACCCCGCAAGTTATACAGCTGTAGCCAACACCTCAATCACACGTGGATTTGGTTTTAATAATACAGTAAAACTGCTATATTTTTTACATCAGAAAACGATATCAATCTCCTTTATTGGTTGGATAAGCATCATTCGCTGACTACATGTAGCGTATTTCGCTCGTGATGTTGTGTGATTGCGGGTTAATGCCACAGCAGAGAGTCACTAAATATTCACAACCGGAAAGCTGGATATTTCGATCAAGCTTTTGTAACAATTGAAGCAAATAAAATTTTTGAGATTGTCAAGGGGCGTGCTCGTTTTGTGTTGATTTTTTATTCAGCCAGCATCATGCATAGAGTTGGAATGCAATAAATTCGAATCAAAGATGTAATAATGACGTGAAAATTGTAATATATGAAAAAGGTTCACAGTGCAGAACCTACCAAGGTTCTGTTGTGAACGCGAACCTCTAAATTTCCGAGGTTCACACACAGAACGCGAACGTGAACCTCACGTTCACACCATCCCTAGTGACCACCTCTGGTCTATGAGCAAAGCTTTGCTAGTGTGACGTCATAACTCATTTTGAAATCCGCTAGTGGGAGCTAAAGAGCGTCCGGAATTGTGGTTGCGGAAATATGGTAACCCTACTATACGGCCGTAAACCAAACTTTACGCTGATTGGTCGAGAGACAGTGGCCATGGATACGACGCAGCAACGGAGGACGCTGCATTTACCTAAGCCTAGTTGGCACTACGATGTATTCCTATAGCCGCGTAGACTGCATAAAAACGACAAGATTACAGTTAAATGTTTATTACTTCATCAATAATAAAATTAGGAAAGGATATTAAATATTTAGTAATGTATACTAAAATATAATGCTGAAATACTGCTATGTTTATAAATGCAGTGTCACCAATGGCAATGAACTGGGGAAGAACAGATTTTTCCATTCATTTCCTTCCAACGCAAAGGTCAGGAAGGCTTGGGAATGCAGAGTAAGAAGGCAGGATTTCAAGCCTACTTCCACAAGCTTCATTTGCTCCTCATCGCCGACCTCACTGCAGTTGCATTGACTTAAAAAGCCCAGAAATCACAGTGAGCCGAGCTACAAGTCAGCAGCTAAAGACCCGATGAATCGCGAGCCGATGCATGAGAGAGTGGAAGGAATGTCAAAGACAAGAATAAATGCATTGATTAGTTCAAATACTGTCATGTCGTGGAGCACAAAGCCTTAAACAGGCTAAAAGCACCACTGTTGTGTACAATTATAATAATAATAATAATTTGCTACCACCACTTTGGCAAGGAAGATTTTGCTGCTAGTGCATTATAGATACACCAATACAGTCACGTCTAAAGAGAGGTGCGATTCCCAGTCGCAATCTCCGTGGTGAAGCAGAAGATATGCGCATTGCAAAGAGGCGGACCCTGAACTCCATGCCGTGTCAACTGCCTTCCTGCAATGTTGTGGATGCTGCACATGCGAATCTTACATTGTCATCTGGTGATCCTGATCTAGAATCGCCATCGTGTAGCCTTGAAATGGAATCTTCAAATCCATCACCTGAATCTTAGGGTTAGAAGCCAACGAAGTCAGTCATATGCAGATTAGCTACCTATAAGTCCACAGGACATCAGAACAGAGATGATGTGCAGAATGGTGTAAATACATAGGGCTCTTCGACTCACAAGTAGCAATTTTGGTAGGGTTTTGGACTGCTTTGAGGGGAACAAGAAAACAGGTACTCCATATGCAACATCTTATTTCAAATCATTTCAAGGACAGTACAGTATGAACAGGTATTCAATATTGTGGGGGTTATTATTGCACGAAGAAAGGCCCATTCAAGACTACTAACCATCACTCATGTGAATGTAGCAAAGATAGGTCTTGTTCTTTTTCCATATGGATATCTGGGTGCTTCACATGATAGAGTGGTTCTAGCTGAGCAGACCTCATCTTCCTTGGTGTGCTTGAGGTATCGTAACAGCACATGCGATGAGTTCATGAAATTTGAACTTGAAACATGAAATCACAGAAAAAGAGTTTTTATTTGACTGCTGCTAGATAATTACAAGTAATGGCATCAAATTCAGGCCCAAATGTGAGCCACAAATAATCCTGCCTTCTTATACTCTGCCTTACCAAGCCTTCCTGTCCTTTGCATTGGAAGAAAATGAATGGAAAGATCTGTTCTTCCCCAGTTCATTGCCATTGGTGGCACTGCATTCATAAACATAGTAGTATTTCGGCATTATATTTCAGTATATGTTATTAAATATTTTATTTCCTTTCCGAATTTTAATATTGATGAAGTAATAAGCATTTAACTGTAATCTTGTCGTTTTTATGCAGTCTACACGGCTATAGGAATACATCGTAGTGCCAACTAGGCTTAGGTAAATGCAGCGTCCTCCGTTGCTGCGTCGTATCCATGGCCACTGTCTCTCGACCAATCAGCGTAAAGTTTGGTTTACGGCCGTATAGTACCGTATGTCCGTATACTTCGTAGTTTGTTATTGTTGCCATTGATACAATGCGAATTTCATGGTCTGTGATTTTGATTGTTGCGTCATACTTTGCCTTTTTGGTTTTGCTTTTAAATGTGTTTAAATCCCTTCAGTGTGCCGATAACTCTTGAAAAGAGGCATCCGAAAAGTCTTCGAGTTTAATAAATATACTGCTACAATGGATGTTGTATTGAAAGCTAAAGATAAACTTATACAATATTCACAAAGATAAACTGACTTTGTCGCACGCAGATGTGATCGGTGGTTCTTTTCATTCCAGGACTCTATCCTCTTTGTTGGCTTTCAGTTTCTGCTCTCAGCTTCGGTTGATAATATACAAGCCAGGAACATGCTCGGGCTCTATTACTGATACAGGTATTGAGTATAGAGCCCCATACACATCGAGAAGGCATATCCGCAACATCCCATAGCTAAAAGTTGGAGCCAGCTTCTCCACATCTCACGAATATGCCTCTCCCACATCGATTTCCACAAGCATATTACAACTGGAACACCCCTCAGACATGGTTTCGTAACTATCAACACTTACGGAGAATCGCGTTCATACCGGCCATAATAGACACTTACGTGACCTTTGACACGAACCAATCAGGTTGCAGCAGGATGTAAACAAAGAACAATGCCGGGCAAGCTTACTATGAGCTCTTATGGAAAAAGGTTGAAAAATGAAGGATTTAAGCAAAATTACGCTGAATTTGGGATGACTGGTCTTAATGAATGGTAATAGCATAGCAATTTACAACGCTACGTTGTAAATTGCTATGTTGTAAATTGTTATGGTAATAGCGTAGAGCTAGTATGTAGTTGCAGCTTTTAGTCTAGGATGAACAATGAACATGAATGGTGGAAAGTACGCATCAGCGTGCTGTGTCCAAATGCATGGATTTTTGACAACTTTTCGGATTAAGCGACGATTGTTGTATACTATACTATAGGATTGTGGCAATGCATATTTTGACGATTTCATAGGCTCCAGGTCTCGAGCGAAATTTTCAAGCATATCTCATGTTCAGAAATATATGCTGCCACACATTACAATTATGGTGTATTGATTATGAAACTTGAAAGCTATGGAGACTGTATTGAATTTCTGGATTTGAGTGGAACAGCATCTTCTTCTAACACCGCGGAGAAAGCTACGAAGTATTTCATGGAGCGCTACGTACACGACTTTGGGACAAAGATTGAGGAGACAATCCACTCTGTTCTAGTGAACAGCCAATGTTATCACAACTTGTGGAAAAGTGAGATATCACACTCAATGGAAATACACGTTCTCAGAAAATCCATTATTGATTTGTCTTGCACTTCTAAGACAGTGTAAGTAAGGAAAAATACATTTTTTCAGAGACTCCTGCAATAGATATTGTAACCATGATTTATTTTCACATTAGGTTCTGATATATGCTCTCATGCATATGCATTGATTAAGACAATCCAGCACCTGAAGCTACAAGGACTACATTGACAAGCAATCTCTCGACCGTACTCGCAACCGAGCATCTCCTACCTCAAGGTAGATTTTGGTGTATCTGGTGTCTTCAGTTTTATAACATTCCACCAAACACAAATATTCCTGGAGAATCGTTCATTCAACAAATTGGGCATCTAAATGAGCTTCAATGCACACCACTGGAATATAGTATGAATAGACAATTAGACATGCACTGTTGTTACGAGTACATATTCGGTTATAAATAACCGAAAACACAACACATAACATTAATGAAATATTCCAAGAGTGTAGAGGCGTTCCTTCTGGCGACAGAGAATCGGCTTTCGTAGCTTTATGATCGTAGATTCCAGGACCTTTAAATGAAAAAGAGAACGGCCACGAGCAAGTATAGAAAATTGACTGTCGTTGTAATGATCAGCACATTCTGGATGGGATAAGAGATGCTGTCCAATAGCCGAATTACAAGCAGTAACTTGATCATAATCACGCAGTGTGTCAACAGACTGCGATGAAGGAGTTGGAGAAACATTATTTATTCTAATTTGCCGTGGGACATGCTGGCGAATTCTTTGCTGTAAGCGCTGAGACGTGCGACCTACATACCGACTGTCACATCGGCACGTGTATTCATATATTATATTGCTTTGATTTGTCGCAGGTCTACTAGTTGTTTGTTTTTGTTATTATTACGTCATACAGACAAAATAGTTCTTACATTTCGAATTTGATTCGCCCCATCACTAACGTTCGCTACTGATGAGAGTTAGTCGAAAAGCTTTTAGCGAATAAATTAACAATATGAAGTTATTGTTTCGCGTTATTCTGAAGTTCTGTACCACAAATCACTTGTTCAGATATTCACAATGGAACTGAATTTGCACAATTGCCGAATATGCTGCGTCATTCATTTATAATTTTCAATCTTGAATTAGAGTAAGCAATTAGTTCATATTTGGTTAGTTGATCCACAATGCTGCATAGTATGACACCAGACAAAATTTTATACTCTTGGATTCTTCTGATCAGCTGTTCAATATGAATACGCTGTCTCGTCATCTTTCTTGTTGTGGAACAGTCTGGCTCAGGCATTTGACGGTGTGCCAAATCATGTGCAGGAATATTTAAATCTAGATTCCATTTCTTGATTTCAGACTCAATGGTGCCATGATAGCATTTCCTGGTTCACCATAACTGAACTCCATCATTTTCTCACACATTTCGTGTCGAATCCACATATTTCACTAATATTTCGATCTGAAATTGTCCCTGGGAACAGTTCCTGCATAAAAGTAAATGCACCACAATCCATCAATCCTTTCAAAGTTGTATGTGATTTATTGACAGTCAGTATTCATTCTAGTTTTGAGAAATCATGAATGAATGCAAATGATGTATTTTTAAGAACCACATATCTACATGGCCAAATTGAAATATAATGAAGCAGTTACATATGGTTGACCCAATGGTTTAGTACTATGCTTACAGCGATACTATAAATTTGACGTCAGTAGGATAAGTCGGGCAATTCAGAAAGAATTTGATGTAGTCTAGCATAAAATTTCAGCTTCTCCGCATCTTTTGACATTGTGATGCTCCTCTGAGAACTGAACTTCACTAGCAATAATTGTCCGTCAATTTGTAATTTTCCTGGACGAGTTTCCTGTTTAGTGCTTCTACTTCCAGAAATTTGATATTCTCGTGTTTTATCCATCGACTTCCTCTTTCTGCAGCTTCATAAAAGATATCCATCAAACCTGCACAAAATATATAATATGTTTATTTTACAGAGCAACACTGCTGTGCAGGCACCTATCAAGGCGTACTCGTTCGACTCATGCAACGAATAACCTCAACCAATTTCAACTATTCATCTCATTATTAAATATATTGCTCTCAACAATTTCAATCCATTACACACCATCAAGCAACAAAACTGGAGGGGAATAAAATGAGACACACAAGTCGGTTGTGACATCAAGTGTGACTGCATTTCAGATTGGAGATTGTTTCATCTAAATTATGTCACAATTCAATATTTTCGGTACAATAATAGATATGTCATTTTATTAATAAATGAGAATTCAGATGACTACAAGGAAGTACACATGCCTTCATCCAGATTTTACATTCTTCCATGCATGTTATTGGCTCTGAGAAAGGTACAAGCGCACACCAGGAACGGTCTGGGTAGCCATCTCCAAGTTACACAGGCTATTAGCACAGTGTTTCTCCGGCATTTGTCCTGATTGATTCAATACATGAGCTAGGACAAAAAATGACGATTTCAGCTGGGAACGGATCATGTTGCCTAACATACATCATATTATTATGATCATTGAATATGCAGACAAGTGTCCAGTGTAACAGTAATTTGCTAGATAATGATGCAGACTGTAGACTACTAATAATTCCATAAATATAACGCCAAGCCCACATAATGAATACCCCATATATCCTGACTCAAGAATAATCTAATACATGCTATTCGGTACGACAATTCTATAGTATACGACTAAGGACTAAGGATAATACAGCAATAGTTGCTTCATCCGAAAAGTTGTCAGAAATCCATTCGTTTGGACATACCATGCCGATGAGTGCTTGCTACCATTCATGTTTATTGTAGGTTAGAACACTGCAAATACATACTAGCTCTACGCTATTACCATTCACCAAAGCCAGCTATTCCCAATTCAATGTAATATTGCTTAAAACCTTCATTTTTCAACCCTTTTCCATAAGCGCTCATAGTAAGCTTGCCCAATGCCCAGCCTTGTTCTTTGTTTACATCCTGCTGCAACCTGATTGGTTCGTGTCAAAGGTCACGTAAGTGTCTATTTCCCGCGAATTTACCGAAAAGACGACCTGTATGAACATAATTTCGCGGTAACTCTAAATAGGTATGAACGCACCATTTTCCCGGAACTGTTTCGGTAATTTTTTCACTATGTGAACATCGCTTGTTTCGGAACTTGTTCCCGAAAGAGTTTCTTAAATCCGGTATGAAAAGGGCCTTGAATAGACCTTTCTTCGTTCGATAACACCCACAATATTGAATCCCTGTTGCTACTGTATTGTCCTTGAAGTGATTTGAAAAGAGATGGTGGATATGGAGTACCTGCTGTCTTGGTCCCCCCAAAGCCGTCCAAAACCCTACCAAAATTGCTTCTTATTGTGAGTCGATGATCCCTATGTATTTACCCCATTCTACACATTCTCGCTGTTCTGATGTCCTGTGGGCAAGGTAGCTAATCTGCATATGACTAACGTTGTTGACTTCTACCCCTAAGATTCAGGTGATGGTTTTGAAGATGCCATTTTAGGGCTACACGATTTGAATTCTATATCAGGATCACCAGATGACAATGTAGGATTTGCATGTGCAGCATCCACAGCATTGGAGGAAGACAGTTGACACGGCATGGAGTTCAATGTCCGCCTTTTTGCAATGCGCGTATTTTCTGCTTCACCACGGAGATTGTGACTGGGAATCGCACCTCTCTTGAGACGTGATTTTCTAAACTGTATTGGTGTATCTATAATGCACTAGCAGCAAAATCTTCCTTGCAAAAGTGGTAGGAGCAAATTTTCATTTTACACAACATTGGTGCTTTTACCCTGTTTAAGGATTTGTGCTCCACGACATTACAGTATTTGAACTGACCAATGCATTTTTTTCTTGTCTTTGACATTCTTTCCACTCTCCCATGCACTCGCTCGCGATTCATCGGGTCTTTTGCTGCCGACTTGCAGCTCGGCTCACTGTGATTTCTGGGCTTTTAAAGTCACTGCAACTGCAGTGAGGTCGGCGATGAGAAGCAAAAAAAG
The DNA here is from genome assembly GCF_051294905.1 of Botryllus schlosseri. Taxonomy (NCBI): domain Eukaryota; kingdom Metazoa; phylum Chordata; class Ascidiacea; order Stolidobranchia; family Styelidae; genus Botryllus; species Botryllus schlosseri. The sequence goes on from NC_137248.1 coordinate 23,742,119, forward strand.
GTTGTGGAAGTAGGCTTGAAGTCATGCCTTCCCAAGACTTCCTGTCCATTGCGTTGGAAGGAAATGAATGGAAAGATCTGTTATTCCCCAGTTCATTTGCCATTGGTGGCACTATAGAGTATGACTGGAGTGACGACTCGATTGTTCTCCCATTGTTAGCCGGCAGAATGGTCACGGTCAGATGGCTGCACCCAAAACACTATTGCTCAGTGCTTGTTTCTATGACGTTCAAGGCGATTCGTCGTGTATTTCTTGAAGTTGCGTCGGATTTAGTTGGACAGTTCAACATTTAGATAGTGGCGGCGAGTCGTTATGACTAGTGAATATTACCGTGTAACCTATGTTACATTTCTCACGAGATTTAAGTGATATTCTGGCTTTGATCCTTTACAGAGTTTGCTGCGTATATAAATATAATGACAGAAGGTATATAGAATATCTGGTTCGTGTGCATTGGCTAGTGTGAGATGAATTCATGAAAAGGACGAACGAAGAATACTACAAAGTGAACAAGAGGAAAGATCTTGAACTATATCGATATGCAGTTCACAATATCTTTGATTGAAAATATGTCCTATATTAACTGCAGAAATTCAAGTATGAATATAACAAATAACATCGCAATAGTCTTGTATTCCTGTTCGATAACCGCAGAAACTTGAGGATGACTAGAACCAGAGCCTCGTGTAATGTTAATGTTCTGCTTGATCTCGATTCTCAATAGTCAGAGCTTACTCCTTGGAAGTATGCAAAATCGCACTTGAATGGAACTCGTTGGCATTACCAAAAATACAAGAATAACCTGGAATTCGCTTGGAAAACCTCTTCTGGTCGACATTAGTAGAAAGCCAATGCACCACGTCAAGGTTTCAACCAACGCATTGGTTTCCTTTTTTAGGCAGGGAATCCCAATGTGGATAGGCAGCATTTTCCACAGTGAGAAAAAACTACCATACTAACACTACCAGAAACTACATTAGCTTCATTTGCTGCATCTTTTCTTGGTCATGGGTTCCTGGCAGACTTTTGATCACCATAGGCATAGGCGCCGACTTACGAGGTTACGAGGTGGCGCAGCCACCTCGTGACCATATTTACGAGGTGGCGGCCACCTCGTATAAAATGCTCAAACGCCCAAGTGATTTGTGACCAGTAATTAGTAATAAGGCGAATCGATGCGACCTCGTTAGAGACGTCTTCGATTTCGATACGCGCGTGTGTCAGGCGCGTAGCCACGGGGGTTTTGGGGGTCGAACTTCTCTATTTGAAACGCGAAACCCCGTCATTTTGAAATGATCATTCTAACTCTAATATTCAGTTGCAATTCAATAATTGTGTAATGAATGTTCCGCGCGGCGGATTTGCGAGAACCGTGTTGTCAATTAGTGATGATCTCCCGCTGAGATGGCCGCGAAATTAGGTCATTCATTCCCGTGCGCGTGGCAGTCGTCGCTAGCATGATTTATCGCGTCTCGATCAAACCTGGTTCCGCAGGCGTCAACAATCGCATCTGCAATAGGCCCAGTTCACACTATATCGTCACTTAACTGCGCAATCGAATCTGCATTGGTGGCTTCGGCCTGGTGTGCACGATATCATCGCTAGCCTACACAATAGCATCTGCAATAGGCCTGGAGTGAAAGATATCATTGCTGGCCTATGGCCTAACTATCGCGTCTAGGCCCTAGCATGCTTTGGCTCCTATCTCACGCTCGTTTCGAGACATCGCGGTCGAGTTTACGCTAATTAGTGATCGCTCTATGTCATATTGATTAGAAAGCGACATCGCGAAACTGAATGACATCAAATCGCTGCAAACAGACTTTAACGTGCGAAATTGATTCCCGCTAATACTTGAACGTAACGACCAGAAGATGTGTAGCGTAGCATGTCTCGAGTTCTGAAATACGACAAAGGTTTGCAATCGGTGCAATGAAGTTCGGACATTTTGATTTGCGCGCGTATTTAATTGTTCACCAGAGATCAGTGACTCGCTAATTGACAGCACTCCAGGACTCTTTGGCAAGCTTATCATACGCCTAAGATCGTTGATTCGAAGAGATTATATGATCGCCATTTACACACGTACTTGACCCCAATTGAATTGATGCTATATTGGTAAATTTGAAAAAAATCCAAATCGCCCTAATTTTTCGACTGGCTACGCGCCTAGCGTGTGCTGAGAAGCATCATCCTAGATCTCCTCTGCCGACCAGGCGCCCAAATATACGTTCTGCTTTTCTCAAATCTAAATTATGTGCACCCGTATTCGTTTACAAAACCATTCATGAGCTAGCTAGCTTCATGATAGTCTTGGTAATCGGAGCGCGAAATTGGAGGGTGTGTTGGTGTGTGCCTGCAAGTTGGAATTCATTTCTGCCCAGAATCGTTTCTCTAGCAAAGCTTTGCCAGTGACATTAATCGGGAAATGCAGCAATACAGCTTAAACACCGATATAATGAGAAAGCAATTGTCGCGACGAAAGCTACTCAGTACGGTGTCACACTCAAAACCGATTCGTGGCGATACTGATTAGATTTTACGCTTTCTCATTTGCCATCATCCATATTTTTCGTTATCTACTTGATACATTCGTACTCCGAAATTGTCGCACAAAGTCATTTTTCAGTCTTCCTTTCATTATTAACGTGATGCATCACAAGATTATGGGTGGCACAAATTCTGATTTTATTCGATTCGTTTGAACAGGGAACCTTCTACGTTCCGATAAACTTGATTGCTGGATGTACCCGTATCGAGAACAACATTATCGAATATTAAACGATTAGGCATAAGATAGACAGTGGATTTCTATTGGTATGATCGCGGCATGCGTCCGAAAGTGAAATTAATTCTAGCCCAATGGTGGCGAAGCCGCGGCCGTAGAACGAAATTTGTGCGGCCGTCAACACGTGATTCAATTAGTATGCGTTGGCGGCCGTCGACATGCAGATTAAATTTACGAATTGACCGATGTACTACCGAAATGCTTCGCGAACTTAAATCGAGAAATGCATCAATATTTTAATCATCAAACGATTGCCGCGATGCGAGTCCCGTAAACGCGAAGCAAGAAACCGCAAGAGACATATACTGATTGGCTGCGCGATTTCGCATTTGTAATCATCATTATTGTCTGCTTGAAGTATTCGAGAGTTGTCGTGTGTTACTTGTATTTCGTTAGTCACATTGGGCATTGCGCGTGAATAACATTAATGCAACTGCATATTCCGTCGGACGGCCTGGTAGCGCAGGCCGCAGTTACACTTCAAATGATCGTACCGTTTTAAGATTCTATTTAATAACTCGACTGCATGGTTTGATATTAATGAGTGCGGGGCCGATATTAAAAAGTCACGCGAATGGTTCAACTCTGTACGTACACCAGCGGCGTGCAGTAAAGTGCGTTTTCGTGCGACGATGACGTCATCGATATGGAACAATTATGACGTCACAAGACTCCGCCACCTCGTAAAAAAATAAAAGTCGGCGCCTATGACCATAGGCATATGTTGTATCAGCACCCTTCCCTCTCTTTATGGCCTTACGCTGGCATAAGGCCTTTACTGAGTAACTGACTTGGCTAATATCTGGATTCCTGCTGTAGGCTATCTCATCGAAGACCGCAGTTAAAAAGGCAATCATTAATTCAGGTTAATATTCGTGAATGATATTAATGACTGTCAACTGAAGTTATCAAAGATCCAAATGGTGCTTCCAGAACATCTTGTGTTAGGACTCTGAAAGATACTGATTCCATAACACCATTCAAAAGTTGAATTGTCAGCTTGACCATGTTCTTGGTTCATATTTGTATAGAACTCTGAACTTAGTGTTCACTTTTGGCCTTCTTGAAATTGGATGTAAATTTCACCGACTTGTTACTAGTGATAACTAGAGTGGAGCCACATATAGTCGGGGGGGTTATAATGGGACCTATGAACATGGAAGTAATTCCTGCCAAAAATCTCAACATTTGTAACAGATATGCTGGAAAATATAAGAATATTTCACTCTACTTAGAATTGCTTCGCTGGCCGGATGAAATCGTCTGGCGGGCCGTATCTTTGACACCCCTGCTTTTTTCAAGCTATCTCGCAAACATTTGGAAAATGTGGAAGACTTTTTTTGCTTCTCATGCAATGCAAACTTCGCAAAATTGTGAGAACAGATGTTATTCAAGTGTTTCATTGCCTTGTCCATGACATCCTCAACCTCATTTACGTCTGAACCAGATTGAAGTGATACAGTATGAATCAATTTGTTATAGAATGGATCACATTGAATTGCCTCAAGTACCCTGAAAAAAATTATCTTTTTCATGGGATTTGTCATTTCTTTACTGTGGATAACATATAAGCGGAGAACCATGCCATGAAACTGTTCAGACGGGCTCTTCAATCCACCGTCTTTCTTCTGCATCACTTTAATGAGGTTTCCCGATGGCGCTGCAGTTGCTAGGCAGGTGGCAATTGCTTCGTTGGCTTGCTTAGAAATGGCTCCCAAAAGCACTCCACCAATATATTCAAGTATGTCTAAAAACACGTCAAAGTTTTTCCATGGAAAGGCAAAATATAGACCATTTACTTACCAGATTCCTAGCTGTTGACTCCTCCAATCTATGTGGTTGGATGCTGTTCTTTACCGCAGACGAGAGAATCAAAAATCTTCAAAAGTAAGGCTGAAGCTGGCAATTGTGGCAAACCAAAAACTTCTTAGCTTAATGGCAGATATTAGAATAATGTTGATAAAATCCGTCAACACCATGTTTACAATATTCAGAATGGAGTTTTTCCACCAATGGAACAGCTCTGGTCATGTCTAGTTCCTCGAATGATGGGGCGCATTCAAAGTATTTTTTGCTATTTACACAAAACCTCTTTAAAACAGCAATTACAGCATCCTCAGATATATTCCAATTACTGGCGAGAACTTTATGATTTTTGTAATGTTTCTTCAAAGCTTTCACAGTAGGAAAGGATGCTTCGCATTCCTCACAAAACACACCTTTCCAGTTATTGAGTCCTTCGAAACATTCTTCAATTTCCATTTCAGTTAATCCCTCCCAGCCATCCCCAAAGGCCAAAGTGATGCGGCCGAATCAGCCATGATACCGACTCTATGCGTGACGATGTATGATCTAATTCTGGCGAAAAATATAACAGAGGCTACACGGTATTATTCACGAGTCATAACGACTCGCCACCGCTACCTAAATGTTGAACTGTCTTGAACTGTCTAACTCAATGGTCTACCGCTTAAGATAAGATACATATATATCTTACAAGCACTTGTGTATTTTCTTTTCATGTTATGTTACTTTTCGACAATACTGCACTTTGAAATGAAATCACCAAAGAGAACTAAATCCGACGCAGCTTCAAGAAATACACGACGAATCGCCTTGAACGCCATATAAACAAGCACTGAGCGATCCTGTTTTGGGTGCAGCCATCTGAACGTGACCATTCTGCCGGCTAACAATGGGAGAACAATCGAGTCGTCACTCCAGTCATACTCTATAGTGGCACTGCATTTATAAACACAGCAGTATTTCGGCATTATATATCATATATGTTACTAAATATTTTATTTCCTTTCCTAATTTTGTTATTGATGAAAAAATAAACATTTAACTGTAATCTTGTCGTTTTTATACAGTCTATACGGCTATAGGAGAATACATCGTAGTGCCAACTGGGCTTAGGTAAATGCAGCGTCCTCCGTTGCTGCGCCGTATCCATGGCCATTGTCTCTCGACCAATCAGCGTAAAGTTAGGTTTACGGCCGTATATGAGCAAAGCTTCGCTAGTGTGACGTCATAACTAATTTTGAAATCCATTAGTGGGCGCTAAAGAGTCTCCGGAATTTGGGTTGCTGAAATATGGTAACCCTAACCTACGGTATAGTTTAGAAATCTATATCGACCAGGGGTGGCCAACCTTTTTAGCTAAAGGGCCACATGCAATTGACGAACGAGTGCGCGGGCCACTGGCCGCGCCAAGCGCGTAAAATTTTCAGAGTTTATAAACGAACTAGGTCATTAATATTATTACTTGAGTATATCGCGAGTCTGCTCCATACCGCCGCTTGGCTCAGTTTGCAAGGACGGCATCTGGATAAAGCGATATCGAAGGTTTCCGCTAATATGCGACAATCATTTGGTGCCTACATTTCATCGTCGACGATCTTTCTGCGAGCGCAAACGCGAAAACACTTTCTCTCGTAATTGCCAATATAGTTAGATTCAACCGGGTACATTGGGAGCTTTTCTAATTTTCAGGAGGGGGTAGTCTACCAAGCAAGAAATCGAGTGACAATTAAACACGCGAATCGTTAAGAAAAATTTTACTACTATTTTAGTTTATTGTAATGTACGACGATTTAATAAAAGCGTGACTGGACAATGGATCTGCCAATGCGTCGGAACTGATATCTTATATTCAACATCCCAAGTGTCGCGGCCAAACTGATCAAATTTTTAGTTGGCATTGCAAGTTCACAATATGAGCAATTCATTTTCGATAATATAAAAAAATTTAGGAAATTACCTTTGGGGCCACTCACAACCTTCTCGCGGGTTGGCCACCACTTGATATAGACAGACCCATTCGATAGTTTTCAGAGCCGGTATTTGAGCCGGAGCAGTGGTAATAATGCGGTTCCGGAGCTAGAGTCGGAGCTAATTTGTGATAGAAGAAATCTCCGGAGCAGGAGCAATTCAAAATATACGGCTGCTCCAAAGCCCTGATTACAACCATGCTTGTGACGCTTGTGGGCGCAAAGCATTTTAATTTAAATGGGGAATGTGCATTCGCTCTTCTAATCTTGAGAATGTAAAGTGTTTGGAATACTTGGAAAATTGAAAACGAAAGTGTAACATTTACCACGTCTTCGCGACCCACCTGAAATAGCTTCGCGACCCACCGGTTGAGCAGCACTGCACTATAGGCGAGTGGGCGCCAGTGAGATAATGAGGAATTGAAGACTATACGGCAGTGTTTCTCAACCTTTTTACCTACGCGGATCCTTTTGAATCCCCACGGACCCCCGCAAGTTTTCGTTCAAAATTAGCTAAATTATCGCGCGACCGCCATCTGTCTCATGCAAATATCAGTTAACAGCCACAAAATGGCCTTTCTTAACAATAACGTCATATTATATGTCGAAAGTAGGTAAACTTCTATTATTTCGAGGGAAAAATTTGCAGCTGTTCTTATTGTCTTGAATATGCGCTTCTTCGATTTGATGTACCGATATCCCACATCCATAGAGATGGGTGGTGACGAATGCAACATCAGCGCTTAACGCTTCCGACAACACCTTTTTTGTGATTGCAACATTGAACAACAGAAACAGAGTTTTTAATATACATATCATGTCCAGCCTTGGTTCAAGTCTCGGCTCTACCATGTTTCAATGTGTCGGAGGTTATCTGGGCTCCTCATCGCCGATCCCGCTGTACTAACAGTGTGTTGAAAAGCCCAGAAACAGAGCAAGCCACGCTCTCATAAGGTCGGCAGCTGAGACCCGAATACGGAAGCATGCAGGAGAAAGAGTGAAAGAGTGAATGCGCTGATTGAAAGTCGTCCAACGAGGAAGCAATGCATGATGCGATGAATCTGAACCGTACTATGAAACTGAACTGTACCTATATCTGTGTCGTGACGCACAAGGCCTAAACGGCGATAAGCGTCACTGTAATGCCTATGTAATAACAATAATGATAACATGTCCACTTTGTTTAGCCTGGTCATTTAATTCTATCTAGCACCTCATCTTGAAGTTACTTTGGAATCGTGGTTATGTATATCACCAGAGAAAATGGATTTCGTATCGAGGTTTCAATCCCTTTCATTGGGACAGATTAGAATGAAAATTCATGAATTTCTATTTCAAACGACTGTTCACTAATTTGATGACACTTAAAATCCAAAATGTTTTGCAAACATTTCGAAGTCACCCTGTTTGACTTTACTATCTCCAACTTTTCCTTTTTCCACAGACCCAAACAAAACGTCTTCAAACAGCAATATGCTTGTATCAGTAGACTATTGGCAATTTGGCAAATGATGGGTTTGCACAGTATGACATTCATCACAGACGACCATTCTAATGATGTGAGGCCTGAAATTTGAGCAAGTATGAAGCGAAACTGTTTCATGCTTTCCATAATTGAAAAAATTGAAAAAAATTGGTTATCAATAATTTTACAAATTTAAAGGTCTCGCGGACCCCTGAAAATGCCCTAGGAATCCGCGGACCCCCCCCCCCCCGGTTGAGAACCACCGTTATACGCCATATTATTCTGTTCAGCTGCAACCCGTTAGGTGTGAATTATGCAGTCCTGGACCCTGTTCACGTCGACATGAACGTATGCAATTGACAACGAGGTTGGAGAGCAAATTCATTCGAGACAAAATGACCGACTTCTGTTACAATATCAACGTGAGCTTAATATTCGATCTATTCATGACCACGGAGATGATGAATAAGAAGCTTTACAGCGTAACCAGGGCTACTATATCACCTTCCAATAAATCATAGAAACTTAAGCATAAAAAAAAAACAAAGTTTGCAACTATAATACACATAGCACATATTGAGGTATATATAAATAACGGCGGTAGCACAACGTCAGAGAACAATCACTTCAGTCCTTTATAAGAAGTATATTCTATTGATTGGAGAAGCGAGTGGCGCAGTTGGTTACGCACCGCAGCAACGACACCAATGGACAGGATCGTAACTGACGCACCCCAAACCCCCCAATCGGGGGGGGGGGGCGAGCTCGAAGGGGGCCTAAAATTATTTCGTGAATTAGCATAAATTATGGAGTATTTTTTAAAAATTTATGCAGCTTTTTCAAAAAATTTCTTTATTATTGGGTACTCTTCACCCAAGAAAAAATACGCAAGATTTATAGAAATGGGCATATCGGCGTTGGCCATAACCACGCCACGACGCTCCAAAATATAAAGTTTTAGGCAACGTAACATCGACTCCCAGAGGTGTGCCAGAACGATCGGCAGCGAGAAAACCTTGGTCGAAAAGTACTGCGCTTATGCTCATACATATAAGTTTAATTGTCCATAGGTGCCTAAATGACTGGTGCCGAATGTTCCTGTCTTGGTAATCTTAACCTCACAAGACAAATACCATCCTGCACGGAAAAAGTATTTGCCAGTGAATAAATACCAATTTCAAATCGTGTGCGTGTTATAGTTTAGTACGTTTGTGCGATTCTACAATTTTTGATATTGCGGAGGTCACGAAATAACATCATGTAACGAAGTCATACCACCGGGTCCGCGCGCCCGAGCATGTTTAATTATTATTTACGGGCCTTACAGTTTCCAAGACTCCTCACTCAGCTCTACCGGTAAATCTGATTACGCGAGCAGTCAGGACGAGAAATTGATAGCAATATATATGCAATTCCCGATCTTGTTGACCGATTTTATTATGAATCATTGAAAATTTTTGCGCTTCGCGTGTGCTCACTAAATAGTGCAACTAATTCCGTGGTAAAAGCGAACAACGTGATGGAGGGGGCGGTGAGTCGATTTATCACCTTATGGGAACCCAAGACCCAAGTTTTTTTGGGTCCTGACGAAGTGCTGTTTCGTTCCTGCGTGCAGGTATACGCCCGGATATGTTTAATGTTTATTATTGAGTGGTCCTACCTTTTCAAACACACCTCACTCAGCTCTACCGGTAAATCTTAATACGTGAGCAGAGAGAGGATAAATATTGATAGCAATACATACGCAATTCTCGATCATATTGACCGATTCAACCATGAATTATACATTTTTTTCGCGCTTCGCGCGGTTAGGCGAGATAATGATACGCAGACTTAATATAGGTGATAAGTAGCGGAAATAGCGTAGATCCTGGGGGAATCTGGGGGGGGGGCGGATCCCCCCCCCAGATGTCAGGTTTATCACCCTATGGGGGGCCCAATACCAACGTTTTGGGGGGCCTGACGAAGTGCTGTTACGGCCCTACCAAGCAGAGGTGAGCGAATTTGAAATTTCTATGTCCTAATCCAATCCAAATCATAACCTTCAAATTCTAATCCTAATCCATAACTTTTTCATATTCAAGTCCATGTCCAATCCGAATCCGATTCCAACTGGAAATTCAGAAAAAAATACTAATTTATGCAATGGAGGGATTCGAAAATTTTCTTTCGCAACCAACGATTCACTTGATTCAAGATAACTTAGTAACCAAAAGTACTTTAATAACTGATCTGAATAAAGTTTGTCGCCATTCGCCACACGACATTTCAATCTCCCAGAAAATAGGTAAATCCAATCCAAATCCTAATCCGCTCGAAAAAAAATGTCTAATCCAAATCCAATCACAATCCGACAAAATTTCAGAAATCCTGTTTTTTTCAAAACCTAATCCTAATCCATGCTCATTTCTGCTACCAATGGATGCGGGTTCGAACCCCGGTTCTGACCAACTACGTGTCGGAGGTGACTCAGGGCTCCTCATCGCTGACCTCACTACTGCGGTAGTGCATTGAAAACCCGGACTGAAAGTGAGCCGTGCTACAAGTCGACAGCTGAGACCACGATGGGGGCGCAATGGCGAATGCTCGTGAGAGATACTGAAGATTGACTGGGAGAAGAGGATGAAAGACGTCCCCAAGACCACGAAAATGCAAAGACACTATGAACGTTATCACAATTCGTGTCGTGGCATAGCTTTAAAAAAGGGATAAGCGCCACTGTGTTATACCAATAACAAAAATAATAATATCCTATTTAATATGCATTGCAGAATAGTCAAGCCTGTCAAGTCCGTCCAGTTCAAAGTTCATGTAATTTTGGTACGGGTATTGAAGTTTGTATGTTATCTCAAAGAATCATGCATGGGCTACTTTTACATACAGTCTTCGGTGCGTTATATAACAAATAATCCGAATAACTTTGCTCGTTGCAGAAGTTCAACAATTCGGGGCAGGCCTGCGAGACCATAACACGTTCCCGTTTATTTGATTCGTACTGTAGCTGTTTTAAATTCTTCTCTGCCTCTTGTATCTTTACGGTCGACATAATGTTGTTTGCAAAGATGATTGATCAAAAATATTTGAATTGTTGCGGTAACGTACCCTGTGAAATGGATAATAATCATAGGTTATATCTTTTCATGTACCTCGGATGTACGACGGCATAGGCTACCTACATCAAAACAACAGAATTCTCTATCCACCATTGTCATTGCTGTATTGCTAGGGCTGGGCGGGCACAACAATTCGAGTAGGCCTACTTGTTGCCAAAACCAGTAGCAATTGTGATGATTCGGGTAGAGTAGTGAGACACCAATTTTACTAGCACTAAAATTATATGACCCTTGCCATTACAAGTTAATTGATCATTGAGAATTATGATTCTAATATCGTAGAGACGTAAACCACGCTGTGCTCGCTTTGCAACCTTTGGTCGTATCACAGCATCCAAAACACGAAACGCAAGGCTACGCATCGTGTCTTGTGTGTTGCATTTTACATTGCTAGTCTTGGACGGATGAAAATAATGATTCGGCAGATTGTGATAATGATTATATGGGAAATACATTTTTGTGCAATAGTGACTGACCTGCAGCATTGTCACAGAGCGTTATGAGATATGATGAACATTGAACAAGGACGATGTTATTATTATTATTTTTATTATTATTATTATAGGTAAAAACATTGGCATGAGTGGCGCTTATCACAACTGAAGGCTTTTTGCGCCACGGACAGAAACAAGTTAAACGCTACAGAAAGTTCATATTATACAACTGAGATAGGTACACATGTGCACATAAAAAGGTTTTACAATATTCCTCGAGTCGATCTAACATATTCAACAACATATCGCAGTACTTGTGGATCAGTCAGTAGGGACGATGTATAACCGTCGACTCAGCTTAATTCGGACACTTTGGTTCCGCTCACATGTGGCCGAATATAGCGGGAAATCAATTCTTCGCCACAAAAAGGCAGAAAAGTACTGTTATGTAGCATGTTTAATGAATCGAAGCTGCGCTATACCACAACAATTGCCACTGATCGCATAAAATCCACCAGAGTTGTACCTTTAGATTATTTGTATTGTACAGTACTGTATTTCGATACAAAACTATCCAAATATTACTATATACTACCATAGCAAAATGCTTTTAGCTAGGCAGAAACCTTTTATGTGCCGTTCTGTTTTGCCAGACGGACGCAATTGTTTAGAAGTAAAAGTAACTATAAGGCTGACACGGCCTTGCGTGAGTTCATGGTCGATTGTCAATTGATGGATCGACTTTGTTTCAACATGTTCACTTATCTTGCGTTAAAATTTACGCGAGAAAGTTTTCTGGGATCACAACGCCCCTTGTAAAAAATTAGGACGATACCCAAAAATAGGAAAAATTGAAATTTTCAAGTAACTTATTCTCCGAAACGAAAATATTCGTCGCGCGATTTAGTGCCATTAGACCTATCTGTCTTCCGAAAATTGAATGCATGAGTTATAGATAAATTAGTCTAAGGGTATTTACAATTATGCGAGTTCGTTTGGGCCGTTGGGAACTAGGGATGCTTTAGTCTAGGAGCGTCTAAGTTCACTGTAAAACTTGCACAGGCGAAACATCTAGGTATCTGCGTCGACTATTTTCGCTGAGACACGGCATGAAATATGGTATGCTACTCCGGGACGGAATCGGCAAAATACGATGACTGTCCGATTGAATACAGTTATAAACCACAAAAACAGTTACTCTAACAACGATACAAGTTGATATAATTTTATATATTTGGTTTGGTGTTGGCCGTGCCAAGCGTTGTAAGTAATGCAAGCGATTTAACTGTAAATGCCACGGTTAGAAATTTTAAATCACTATTCGGGTTTCATTGGGAGCCGGTAACCATTTTAGTCAGAAGTTATAAAGCAGATATTTAAATCAATTCAACTATAGGCCCTACTGAATAACCAATTTTTGGTCCATTATTTAAAAAAATCTGAAATGTGTGTGCATTATTTTTCCTATTCGAGGCGTGGTTTCAATGTCACCAACGTATTCTTAATGGTGACTAGAGAGTAAAATCAACACTGTCATCGCATGGTTATAATGACGTGTTCGACATTTGCTGAATTATTGACGTGAAAGCATTTCTTACTAAATATCTATACTTTTGGTTAGAAAGGTGCTGAATTATAGAAGCATTTTTTAATTTACTGCTTCGCGGGTCGGATGAAATCGTCTCTGGGAGGCCGTATGTTTGACATCCCTAAACTACAGTTTAGTTTTTTATGTAAATTGATCTTGATTTCTTGATGGGAATGTGACACATTTAAAAACTTGCTTCGTCCGTTGTGGATTTTGTAAAAAAAAGTTAAGAACATGCACGACGTTTTATGGCGTCATAATGAATGATACTCGATAGCTATACTTAATTCTGAATCGATACCCGGTAACTCGGATTTGCCCATGTAGCCCCGCTAATACCAACGCCCTTACGACAATTTCATTCAACATCTCAACAGCTGTTCCCGACGTATACACGCTTCTGGTTCGCAGCAATTTGGCCAAATGTCGTGATACGCGACGACACGTAATGCACGGCAGGTTACTCAAGGCAGTCAAAGCTCTGATGAAATACAATACATAGTACCGGAAACAACCAATGCTAGCCTCATGTGAAATTGGCGCCAACATTTCTCTATCTTCGACATGGCTAGCCAAATTGATGTCTACTGTTACTCACTTTGCAAATTGACGTTATAGGACATACATGTGCTAGCCTTCGCTACTATTGCTCCCATCCTACTAACAGTATGACAAATGATGCCACATCGCCACGCCCGTCCTATTCGATCTGAGATCGCACGTACCACCAATTACTTACGTCAAATTTCGTGGGGGCTGATCCAAAAGCGTTCTTTGATATTTTCGTTGACCTCAATTTACGGCAAACAGTCTACTTGCACTGCATCAGTCAAACACACAAACCAAACAAAGCTTCTCGCCGCCCAAATTTCAGAAAATGCGAGAAAGCCCGCAGCGTTATATTGCAGCAGACCACATCTTCCTTGAATAGGGCACAGCAATTCGAAGCGACGCGCGCGAACTAGCCAGAGTCATAAAAAGGGACATGATTGGAAATTTTCGCAAAAACAGCGGCAAAAAAAGGTAGCAAACACCAATTTTACCCGCATTTCGACAATAAAAAACTGTGAAACGTGAAGCTGAATGCAACCAATGATAGAGTCATTATCATGAAAAGGCTTTATCTAGACCAGGGGTGTCAAATTGAAATTACGTCGCGGGCGGGATTCAAACCTTCAGATCTCTCGCGGACCATACCAATCAAATCATTCCAAAATTTTACCTCAAAATCCATGCCCTTGTTTTTCTTTTGAATCCGTAGTTATGGATTATCAAGCCTATGCACACGATTGTAAATATATTGCAGGGGTGGGCAGACCTACTTCATGCGCGAGACGCATATAAAAATCTTAGGCTTAAAAGAGTCAAAACTGACTTACCCGACTTCAATCTGCTCTCTACATAATCATTATATTGCAAACGTGAAAACTTACAAATACATTGGGTGTATGTATCATTTACTATAACGATACAAATGTGGGAATATCCGAAATAAACAATATGATCAGTTCGACTCATGGAGCTTCCCAAATCTATAAATACTTGCTTCGAAACTCGAGAATATGAATTGTTACAAGAATAAAAAATTAGAATGTATTTGTGAGAAGTCGACCCTGATACGGCTGGAGCATATGGTCTCTCTAGGAAAAACAAAGAAACGTATTGGATTGCTGCTACGGATAATTTTTGCAAAAAATGGTACATTTGAAGCTACACACGAAAAAGAACCGACCACGCTTTCAAAATTACTTTTGCAACTTTGTTTTACAGCTTGCGACGGCTTGCTACATACTCAGATTCTATGTATTATGATATTTTAAGCCGTTTAGACGGATTTTATAGTGCAACTCTTGCGAATTTTCTCTATTTTTTATACCGTACCAATTTTACTGCAACTTTTATCAAATATTGCGTAAACATCTAACGGAGTGATTTGAAAACACGCGAAAAATTATTTCTAGTATGGTTATATTCTCTTTAATTTGCATAACAAATAACTATCTGATAGGTTAGCGGCATCTCACTGTTATCTATAACACACTTGCTTACAAGCGATACGATGAAATACCCCTGCCAAGTACGAACGTCGAATGTGCCCGAGCAATGTGTGAAGAGATCGATTTGTTAATTCTGTCGCAAAAATTTGAGATGGTTTCCCATTTCACGAACACCCAGGCAAGACTACCGAAAATTAGGTACAAGTGAAGTAAGGGCCGTAACAAATGACGTGGTGAAATGGGAACACTAAGTGTAAATATTGAAGTGTTGCACTATATACGTGAAAATGTTGCACGTAAACGGAAAATCAGCGGGTGGATTGAGTAGTACGACCCATATGGAACAGGTGAAAAAACGCCCTAGGATGTTAAAACGTGGATTTGCCGTATCCAGAAATTACGACTGGAGTGGGCGCTTGCGAGCAAACTTTCAAATCTAAAAATATAACATTTTGTGCAGAGGCATGCCGGCAATATTATGCGCTCGGTTAAAAGGGAAATATCATACAAGTACGTGTATCTTTGCCGTCTTAATATCGAACATACCAAGACGACGAATCAACAATGTGGGAGTTTATTCATGCAACAGGTGCCAATCACAACAGAACTGAACTAAACAGACACGCCTGGAATTGACGGTCAGATATAGTCCCCACGAGAATGTGCTTTTCACATATAGCAATGTAAATCTAAAATGGCGACATGTTTTATGGTTTAAGCAGTTCGTTTCAGGTAACCTGCACCCATGGAAATTGTTGGTGACGCAATGGCGGACTTCGGCAAAAGTATATATACCAACCACTCCGGTTTTCTTCCCGACCGAGCTAATATCATGTCAAGTGAATTTATCATTAAATCTCCGAATGCAACATCGGTGACGGGTAAGCAAGATAATTTCCATCATGTTACCACACTGGTGTATTTATCAGTCGAATGGCGACGAACGGAGAAGGGCGACTCGATGCAGGAGCTGACTACGACAACCCCTGAATCACGCGAATTTTGCACCACGAAATATACGTCAATTGATCTCAGCTTTACCGTTATCGCTAAAGAAAACCAGCTACATGACGAGCATCTCGAAAGTATCACAAATGAAGGGGAACACATACATCGTAAGAAACCTTTCATCCGTGGTGAGCAATTGCGAGTAGTTTCAAAATGTTACCGAAGCTGCCATAATTGTTGTATTATTAATGATAATGTGGATGGTGTCTCGTAAACGCAATAAACGCATTAGCGCGGAATGATTGAAAGGCATAATAGCGATTACTAGTGACGTATATGGACATTGGACATCTTAGGTCATTACTCGGAAAACGACTAGCATGAAAAGAACAACAACCCGATAGTATGATTGCTTCGAAAATGTGTTCTCGGGAACGTATTGCTAGAATAGAGCCCGTGTTTCTGTAATCCGGCTGTGTGCATGGACTTTAAATTGAACTTATGACCATATGTCTAGTTTTATAGGTAGATATCAGGCTTGATTGGACTGGCCCGGCTCAAACGATCAAGGTTTTGGTCCGGCCCGCGACGCTAAATCGAGTTTGACATTCCCGTCTATGGTTGACCGTGTACGATAGATCAGAATTAAAGGCGATAGTTACTATCGTCATTTGCGTGCGGTATAAAGCACTCCGTAATGACAAAAGTGATACAAACATCGCGCAATGAGGCTGTACGTACACGTGTGGTAATATTGAATGTTAAAATGCAAAAGTATTTGCGCACAAGCACATACTGGGTATTCAGTCAGTAAATTACCTCTACGCGTAAGATCTGTAATTTCACTAAATTCGGTTTTAACTTCCGGACGCCCGTTTACCAATTAATAAAGGCTCTTAACTTGAATTGACTATTGTGACGCGAGTCCACTTTACCTCGGCATTTTCATTCATCGGCCTGGTTAAACTATTTGTAAAAGTGTCGCACTCGTTTCTGCGGTCATGGGCTAAATTGATACATGAATGCTTGCTTGCTTGCTATAAATTGGTTGTGAGGATAATTCCCTTGGTCCACTAGTTCTTTTTGGACGCATGGCGAAACTCAGTATCACCTCGGTTAAAGTTTAAATCGTACAAGGCATATGGTGCCAGCCATCCGGCCTGGGTAACGATCCTGTATGGTCGAGTCAGTACTTGTTCTGCACAACATATTTCGATCAAAATGTAAATATTTAAATAATGATTTCCTCCATGGAAATCACCACACGGAGTGTGTAAACATATTAATTTAATACGTCATACTGTATTCGTTGAACGTGATACTGCGATTTTGCTCGGATTGTCGTTGTTGGTAAGTTTGTAACGCCACCATCGTATTCTAGAAAACGGGGCAAAAACTGACATAGTTCGCAGGTTTCGTGCAGTAGACCGGAGTAATATTTATACTGCTATGCGCCAAGTCTGTGTAGTACGGGCAATAAATCTGTGACGGCAATCGTGTCTTAACAAAGTACTGCAAAATCGAGTTTGCAGCTAATGTTCTGCCTTATGTCATTCTTATCGCGTGCGCGGCGAAAACGCTCCATCACCAAATATGGGAAACCTATGTTGTAATATTCTTTTTGTGTGTGCGGTTTTTGGGAGGGTCATAAGTGGAAGGCAGGCGCTCACGGCATGCCGTGAGAGTAGAAACATTCCGGTACTACTGAAACGTGCAATTTCTGGAAAGGAAACACCACTGGCCATCCGGATACTAATCCCTTATGTAGGAATGTAGGAGTTTTCGTGACAGTTTCCTGGGGCGCTGGGTACGATAATTGACTTCGCAAAATAGCAGAACGATTATCTTGTCATCCACCAAACCCTTTTAACGATGACGCAATTCCTTACTCTGAAGGCATATAAGCATTTGTACGTTAACTTCTTCATCAGTATGTACTTAGGTTGGAGTTAGATAACAACCTAATCGTCTTTCTTGTTAGTTATACTCAGATGAAAGCTTGGAGAAACTGAGGTTGACTTATTCACATTCATATGTGTGTATGACTGTATGTTCCTGTACTCGTCTTTATGTACTAATGTATACCATTGGTATTATGCGTATTGCCCTATCATTACAAGTAGACGTAAAATAAGGACTTGGAATGGATCAGTCTGGTCTACATATAGCCTACATAGCTACGCGACCGAGATAACTATGGGTTGAAAAATACTTACCTGTTGGAAAATTATTTTGTTTTGCGTATATATATGAGCAAAGATTTGAGGTCAGCTACATCAAATAAAAACATAGAGTGATCAGAATCGCTTCAATATCTAAGTGAGTATCGGAACTCGAGAAAGGCGAATCCTGTATCAGATGTATGGGCACTAGGCAGTCTGCACTATTGTGAAATTATCGATTGAACTTGCAAGGCTATTCTTACGTCTACGCTTTTAGCTTTCGGAATCAACAAGGTGCGTGTGCATTAGAGCCGTACACGCGATGAAGTATTTTGTATACGTCTTAATTATTGGTGATAACAGTAAGTGCTATGTTTCCTTCATAATTGGGGAAGCGGTCTTGCGAGTATAATAGTGTTGGGTGGCCTAATTGTTCTGTAATTTAGGGCTTTACCATAGTGTGCTATCGCCATTCACCTTGACCATAGTTTCTATGTGAGCCTGTTATAGGATTTGGAACTGTCCCACCATAGTATTTGAATTTAACAAATATGCAATTTGAGCATTTTACTGTGCATTATGATTGGAACAAGCTTTAAATTGGTAAACTAACTCGCAAATGGGTCGGCAGTTCATCGTATTGGGTTAATTTGTCTGCAAAATCTATTGACCTTGAGTCATGGCTTCTATTTTGGAAATTTATTTTGATTTGACTAAGAAATTGACTTGAGTCACCTCCCTAAAGAGGAGTAAACTGATTTGGCTTGAAACAAGGGTATTGATTGAATGTCGTAACACGGGCAACGAACAAGATTTGAACTTAACTGTGGAAACAGTGACTAAATTGTAACTTCAATTGTTACGTCATAAATTCCTACATGGGCATTACTTTCAATTTTTCTCGGGACGCTCAGAATTGCGTCATGGCCGGGTTTAGATCAAGACTTTCAAATACTTTGGCGAAATCAAGGTTCTAGGTTGCAAGCAAGTCGCTTCAACAAGCCTAAATTTCAGAATTGGGAAATATGTGTATATCAAGGTCTTTAATCCGATTTCTATCCAAGTAACGATGTGGCTATTAAAACTAGATCGTATATTTAAGGAAGGTGGCATCATGTGTCGTGTTACTTAGAAATCCAAATGTAATAACGGAATAATGAATAATGGTACATACGCAATTCGCATGTTTTAATTTGCAGCTAATTTACGGCTTCGGTTTGAATTTGATTTGACGCATATTGAGAGCATCCCTATACTCCCTAAAGCAGGGGTGGCCAACGGCCTACTGCCGTATTCCAGTGTTCGGTTGTGAAGTAACTGGACGCCAGATATCCCATGTTAAAAGATCCGTGCCCGATGAAGTAAGGACTAATGTGTTTGTTCGTATCGGCTTGGGCGCGCCGTGAGAAGTCATGTCATGAGTAAATACTGCGATTTATCGAATCCATATATGAATTTCGTCATTGATATTTGTAGTTGCAGATATTGCTATATAGTATTTGTCCTTTCCCGACCCCTATGGTGTGATTCATCATTGTTATCAATGAGCGCAAGTCTTCGAAAATTGGTGTCTAATACTAATGATGATGTATCTTTGGGTGGGACAATTGTTATTGATTTTACAAAAAAAAACGGCTAATTTCGCACTAATTAAATGCACAATTTTTGCATTCATTGACATTAAGAGTTTAATTTTGACAAAATTTTGCATTCAAGTATTTTAATTAGGCATTGTTCACATAAGGTTGGTCTCTGCATTTTGGGTTGGAACTAGCTGCCCTTACGAAATACCTTGGCAACAATAGAGACTAAACGTTCCACAGTAGCAGTTGTGTTGTAGCAGCAATGAGGGTCAGTGTATACTGTGGAAGCACTGATAACACACCCGTTGCTTGATACCATAGGCTATGTAAAATGCGACTCCGAGAAGTGCGCCAGAACGATCAGCAGCGAGAAAACCTTGGCCGAAAAAGACTGCCCTTGTGCTGACCGAAAACTTCGATATATATACAAACATATATGTTAAATTATCCAGTCCATGGGCGCCTGAATGGCTGGCGCCGGATGTTCCTGTCCTGGTGATTCGAGTCCCACAGCAAGAACAATGCCATATCGAGGGTACATTATTTGCCAGTAAAGAAATACCAATTTGAAATCGTGTACGTCTTTTAGTTTAGTACGTTTGGGCGATTTCAATATCTTCTGACATAGCAGTAGGAGGTCACGAAATAGCATCATTTAACGAAGTCATTATACCAACGGCTACGCCCGAAGACGTTCTATTATTATTCATAGGGCCTATCTCAGGGGTCGCCAACTCAAAACGGGTCGCGGGCCACTTTTCAAATTTCGTAGCGGCCGCGGGCCGCATAAATTCAATATCGATATAAAGTGGGCAACCACGTTTTAAAACTCTACGTCAGTACAACGCTGTTCTACCTAACATAGGCAGTGGGTATAGTGACCACAAAAAAGAAATATTTTGTTAAAGGAATAAAAATACAACAAAGGATCACTGTCATCAATTTCATTTTATTTTAAACTCCGAGCTGTGCACGATACCTAGAAACGCTTTTTGGGACTAGCGAGATACGTAACTAGCTGAAAGACCATCCCCACTTCCCAGCAAACACAAAACCGTAAAAGGATCATCCGGGATCATCTCGATTAGGTTCTGATTTTCTAAGTGTCGAGGGAATGTCTAAAATACGTAGTAGGATGGTCTTGTGGTTATATTCAATCAGAATAAATTCATACTCGGTGTTGTTCCATCTCATGCATTAGGCTTCGTTATATCCGGTAGTTAACCTAATAATGCAAATTTTCTATCTCTCGCTGGTATGACTAAAATACGTAGAAAGGATGACTTTGTCGATGCATTCAATCACGATGAATTCCTACCCGGTTTTGTTCGATCTCATGCGGTAGCTTCGTTCTATCCATTAGAAAACAATGTTCTCCCTTCGTTTTATTGCGTGAGGATGTCACCGGTGTTGTAGATTCGTGTTGTTGCTCTAAGGTCGAACAGTTTTGTTTTCTTCTGATATATATGATTTTCATCATATATATATTCGCTCTTTCGGTAATCTCGCATGTTCAACGAGTATGGCCAATAGTTTCATTCAGAGAATAACTAAATAAGTGAGATGTTGTACGTTTAGGAATATGATTATCGATGCGTGACTTCTAGAATATTTCGGCGATTCAAATTTTACGTCATCGCGCCGGACAAAGATTTGCCGCGCAATAGGTCGCAGCCAGGCATAGTTCGCTCTTTCTGTATGGTAAATGCCGTAAAGATATAGGAATTGTGACTGACAGAGGTAGCGGGTTAAAGGTATATACGCAGTAGCATATAGCTTATGGGGTATTTCGAATTTCCCGTAGTATATGACGCCTAGAGCTGTTTGACTTTCTGCAAGCAGATGTAGACAACTATAGAAAAGTTTCAGCTTTTCCAGGCTAGAATTAGAGCTAAACCGTTTTTTCCGAATTAGATTACAATTATATTGCTGGCATTTGGCTCTAATTTAGTGAAATTAGACCACTATAATTATCTAGTTGTCCAAGTCGCTTCAAACATCTGAATTACCAGTACCTATACCTACGGTATATCATAATATTTATGCTTGAATTTTCTAGGTATATAAGTCATATAGATACATACCTGTAGAACACTGATTCGTGATTTCATAAAAGTTGGTGCAAGAATGGACATTTTCAACTTGATGTTGATTAATGGAGCAAAATTTGATATTTGAGTGCAATTATACCTCGAATCCAGTGACAAGATTATTAATCGTTGAAACCAAACGCAGCTTGTTTATGTTGGCCCAGAGAATTTGGCTAGCCAGACCATATTGATAGAATATGGTCACAGTAAGATAATATTTCGGGCTAATTTACATGAACTTTCCAACATTTGATTTGATATGTCCGCTAAAACAGCTGTTATTCTGCTTTCGAATAACACCTAAATTGCTGATTTCAATGGTAACTGTGTTTGTCAAAGGCTGTAAAGGTAATTTCTTTTCCATGTTAGATGTTTCTTTGTTTGTTTGTGGTGTTCATGGTGGTGGTTCGACTACACTGTTCATTTTACACCAGGCCGGTTCTTATTATTATCATTCCGTATCTGCCCGATTGCCAGTGAACTCGGCACTTAGTGAATTCGGCCGCACAAACTCGGCACTTGGTGAATTCGGCCGTGGTAGATCTCGTAGCGGTACCGGTCACCATGATTGGTTACTGGAATGTTTGCCGGTGAACTTGGCACTTTGAGTGGCTGTCAATGCTGTACGGGGGTCAGGGCATGCGTAGATCACACAGTCACGGCGTGATTAGATCACAGATTGCGTAATCGCGGGAAATAACGCGACGCTCTTCACTTGGTGAACTCGGCCCTTGGAGGAATTGGCACTAGAACACCTTCGCATTAGAAATGCATTTAATATGAATGAACAGTATCAAAAAGGAAATTTAAACGTGTCGTGGCTCGCGGTAGATCTCGTAATCTTGGGATCCTTCAACCCTGTTATCGAGACACCCTAACCCCAGAGTGGAATCGTCTCTCCAAAGGCAAAAAATAATTTATTTTGACGTGATCATGCGAAACATTTGTTGATGAGGAACACTGGCTTGTCGTGATCGATAAACGAAGAAGCGCCGCTTGATCTTCCACAGTTTCGATCTCACATACAACGCCAAGATCCATCTTCTCAAAACTTACACGACACAGGCCCGTCACTCACGCCATCGATTCCAAGCAGACCGCGCGTGGTCGGTATATGAGCGCTGCGTTATTTCCCGCGGCTACGCAATCCGTGATCTAATCACGCCGTGACTGCGTGATCTACGGATGCCCTGACCTCCTTACAAGATTGACGAATCACTTGATAATACTATTTTTAGTTTAATAATTCATATTAATAGCTGCTAATACACTTCATTACAAAATTTCCCAAGGGCCGAATTCACCAAGTGCCGAGTTCATCGGCAACCATCTGCCCACTTATAGCACGGCCCACTCCTAGGCTTTTTAAGACATGGCTATGCGGATCAGATGGCGAGGAGGAGCCTAGATAAACGGTCAACACTTCGGTAGGAATTATGGAGTCGACGTGTCAGGCTCGAACCCGCAATTCATTGGTGTTTAGCTATAATGGAGGGTACCACTACGTTACCTCGCCATACCTTGTAAAATGGGACCGTAGCATTTGGCATTTCGTGTGGCAATTGACTTTTGTGTGGAAAATTGTGTTCGTTTTAGAACTTATCCGAAACTTTTATTCCGCCATAGATTGTATATGATAAAACGAAGCCACTCACCACAAAGGAGGATTTAAAGAAGTTAGATGACATATTGAATGAAAGCAAAAGCCTTTGCAAGAGATGTGGTATGTTGAATCTGTATTGTTATTTTCAAATGCTTGCCGATAGCAGACGGTATATATAAACGTAAGATGTGGAAGCTATCAAGGTGTTATGTTTATTATTTTTAGAAATTCAGTTAGTCAAAGTGGACGATCGTATTGCTTGGATTATATTTAGGCTTATTTTAGCATCTTTGAGATGCAACTCTGAACGTGGACGGTCATGAACAGTCAACCAATTCTGTTCCTATATTGACATATCAGACATTTGCACTCGTACCGTTGGCGGCGACAATATTGGTCAGTCAGCAAAAAGCATCATGAAGAAGGTTGCCAGTCTGGTGAAATTATAGCAGAGTCGGAAAGAATGGGAAATACGCTTTCATCAACCTCCATTTGAACAAGATCACATATAGTAAGAGACATTCATGGTATGCTGCAAATGTCACTGTGTTCTTTGTCTAGTCACCCCACTCATGTAACTATTGAGGCTTCATGCCAGGGTTGTAACCAAGTCCGAGTCCAAGTCAGCGAGCAGAGGGCCGAGTCCCGAGTTATGGTATTATGACTCGAGCCAGAGTCATTGTGTTAGCTGCTCAGTTTCCAATTTAAGTCTTGTTAAACCAACTTTTTATATATTTTTTGTGATATCGAGTGGGTCGCATTTATAATATACGAATTTTCCTTACTTTTAGCAGTTTCTGGCCGCATTTTCTTATACCAGTATCAATAGACGAAATCCCAATAGCGACTTGCTGTACTATTCTTTGAAATAATCACGAAATGTCGGTCTTGGCCGTCTGAGTCTCAAGTCATGCGCAATGAGTCGAGTCATTTCAGTACTTTGAGAAGATGACCTGAGTCAAGTCGTGTCAACAGAAAATCCTGACTCGAGTCTTACAACCCTGCTTCATGCAATGAGCATTTACTTTGAAGATAAATAGTAATTAAATAACTGGTTGGTGGTACAAAATTTTAATACTGCTTTCAAAAGTACCTTCATGATAAACGTTATTGAAACCTGAAGAACTTTTCGCGTGCCTATTAAAAAGCTACCGGCACGATAAAGGAAGCAAAACAGAGTTGAATTCAAAACCAGATGGAAAATTATGACGCATTATTGATGTCGAATTTAGAAATAACATCAATGGAGCCAGAACACAGCAACAATGCAGTGCATAACAACGGTTGCGTAAAACAGTATGACAGCGTGACACAATTCTTCAATTATTTATTATAGTGGTGCACACCGTAAATACTATTTTATTAAAATCCGAATTTTTCGATGGCAATAACTCCGCTTCCACTTGTTTGAATCGAACCAAATTTGATGAACATCGTTTCTATACATAACCTAACACTTTCATGGGGTGAACAGAAAATTTTCAAATTTTCTCTATTTATTTTTATATAATAAATAGAAACTTTCTTTTCCTGTAGCAATGCGGCTACTGGTTGGAATTGATCCAAATTTGGTGTGTAGGCTTGAATTAGGTAACCTAACAATTTTATCAAGTAGCCAGAACGATTTGAGAAAAAAAGTCATTTTTTAAGAGCCCTAATGTCCATGTCAGAAACGTTTTAGGGTAGGCCTACTCACATGTCTCGCAGCGTTCTCTACATAATTGTCAATTGCGATACAAACTGTTCGCTTGTATTGGTTAAGCCATCCAACTTCGAATTGTAAAATGTTGGGAGTCTTGATATCAAATTTTTGAAAGGTGCACTTTGAGAAGATTTCGGAATCTGTCAAATTATACAAAAAAAATTAGCAAATTCTTTGACATATTTCATTCATTTGGGACTCGATCAACGTAAAAGAATTAGTAATTATTTTATACAATATATTGTATTTGTAGTTGAAGTATAGTAATAATTCTTATGGTTACAGCACTTGTAACGATTCACGGCCATAACTGGAATAATTAGAATGATCATGCATTTTGCAACAACAGTGTTCTCAATTTTCAAGGTGCTGACCATTGGAGGAAGAATCACCCTTAAGCCGGGAATTCACGATCCGTAAACGCGGCCGACTGTTTCTCTCCTCAAGAGGAAGGAAGAGAAAAAGGGAGCAGAAATAGCAAGAGTGTGACAAGTCGCGTCCATTCGCTTTAATGCGTATGTCCATCCGCGAAGCGCGAAGTAGTAGGTGGGAAAACTGCTGGGCGTTTGGTTAGCGCTTTATAAGGTTGACTCCAGCGCTGTATTTGCTAAATGTTGCAATGAAATAGGGGTGGTGTCATTTGGTATCAATATTGACTATTAAAAGACCATTTGTTAGTGGTCATGGATTTGTTCAGCCAGTATGCAGTAATTTCTGATGTTCACTTCCCGGGCTTCTGTTCTCTAACCCCTCATGATTGTTATTCTGCTTCTAGTAAGACTGTCGATTC